>NC_057800.1:273488081-274088081 GCF_018294505.1 Triticum aestivum | reverse complement strand
GACACTGATCCGGACAATTCTAAATCGCAAAACGGACACGTGTTTATATTGAACGGTGGAGCTGTCAGTTGGAGTAGTTCTAAACAAAGCGTCGTGGCTGGATCTATGTGTGAAGCGGAGTACATTGCTGCTTCGGAAGCACCAAATGAAGGAGTCTAGATGAAGGAGTTCATATCCGATCTAGGTGTCATACCTAGTGCATCGGGTCCAATGAAAATCTTTTTGTGACAATACTGGTGCAATTGCCTTGGGAAAGGAATCCAGATTTCACAAGAGAACCAAGCACATCAAGAGATGCTTCAATTCCATCCGCGATCAAGTCTAGGTGGGAGACATCGAGATTTGCAAGATACATATGAATCTTAATGTTGCAGACCCGTTCACTAAGCCTCTCTCACGAGCAAATCATGATCAACACCAAGGCTCCATGGGTGTTAGAATCATTACTGTGTAATCTAGATTATTGACTCTAGTGCAAGTGGGAGACTGAAGGAAATATGCCCTAGAGGCAATAATAAAGTTATTATTTATTTCCTCATATCATGATAAATGTTTGTTATTCATGCTGGAATTGTATTAACCAGAAACGTAGTACATGTGTGAATACATAGACAAACAGAGTGTCACTAGTATGCCTCTACTTGGCTAGCTCATTAATCAAAGATGGTTAAGTTTCCTAACCATAGACATGAGTTGTCATTTGATTAACGGGATCACATCATTAGGAGAATGATGTGATTGACTTGACCCATTCCGTTAGCTTAGCACTTGATCGTTTAGTTTACTGCTATTGCTTTCTTCATGACTTATACATGTTCCTATAACTATGAGATTATGCAACTCCCGATTACCGGAGGAACACTTTGTGTGCTACCAAATGTCACAACATAACTGGGTGAATATAAAGGTGCTCTACAGGTGTCTCCGATGGTACTTGTTGAGTTGGCATAAATAAAGATTATGACTGGGCCCACTTGGTAATGCACATCACGATAAGCCTTGCAAGCATTGTAACTAATGAGTTAGTTGCGGGATGATGTATTACGGAACGAGTAAAGAGACTTGTCGGTGACGAGATTGAACTAGGTATTGAGATACCGACGATCGAATCTCGGGCAAGTAACATACCGATGACAAAGGGAACAATGTATGTTGTTATGCGGTTTGACCGATAAAGATCTTTGTAGAATATGTGGGAGCGAATATGAGCATCTAGGTTCCGCTATTGGTTATTGACCGGAGACGTGTCTTGGTCATGTCTACATAGTTCTCAAATCCGTAGGGTCCGCACGCTTAAAGTTCGGTGACGATCGGTATTATGAGTTTTTGTGTTTTGATGTACCGAAGGTAGTTCGGAGTCCTGGATATGATCACGGACATGACGAGGAGTCTCGAAATGGTCGAGATGTAAATATTAATATATTGGACGACTATATTCGGACACCGGAAGTGTTCCGGGTGGTTTCGAAGAAAACTGGAGTGCCGGAGGGTTACCGGAACCCCCCTGGGAG
This sequence comes from Triticum aestivum, assembly GCF_018294505.1. Classification (NCBI taxonomy): domain Eukaryota; kingdom Viridiplantae; phylum Streptophyta; class Magnoliopsida; order Poales; family Poaceae; genus Triticum; species Triticum aestivum. The sequence continues at coordinate 274,086,570 of NC_057800.1, read as the reverse complement.
AAATAGTGGGCCTTATGGGCCTTAGTGGAGGGAGAGGGCCGGCCTAGGGAAGTCCGCGCGCCCCTCCCCCTCTGGTCCGAATTGGACTAGGAGAGGGGGGGGGCGCCCCCCTTTGCTTCTCCCTCCACCCTTCCTTTCCCCTCCTAGTAGGAGTAGGAAAGAGGGGAGTCCTACTCCTACTAGGAGGAGGACTCCTCCTCCTAGCGTGCCTATAGGGGCTGGCCGGCCTCCCCCTCTTGCTCCTTTATATACGGGGGCAGGGGGCACCTCTAGACACAGAAGTTGATCAATTGATCTTTTAGCCGTGTGCGGTGCCCCCCTCCACCATAATCCACCTCGGTCATATCATAGCGGTGCTTAGGCGAAGCCCTACGTCGGTTGCATCATCATCACCATCATCACGCCGTCATGCTAACGGAACTCTCCCTCGAAGCTCTGCTGGATCGGAGTTCGTGGGACGTCACCAAGCTGAACGTGTGCTGAACTCGGAGGTGTCGTACGTTCGGTACTTGGATCGGTCGGATCGTGAAGACGTACGACTATATCAACCGCGTTCTCATAACGCTTCCGCTTATGGTCTACGAGGGTACATAGACGATAATCTCCCCTCTTGTTGCTATGCATCACCATTATCTTGCGTGTGCGTAGGAAAATTTGAAATTACTGCGTTCCCCAACAAGATTCGCATCCAAATCAAAAGGATTGGAACACAAATTTATCAGATACATATACATATATGTAATCATGTCCAGATCCTCAGTAGAATATCTATTTGACCTCTTGATTTGGGTAAATAAGATTTGTGTTTGGTTGTGCCACTACAAGGAAAACATTAGCATGGCCTCTAGTTTTCCATTTGATGAAGTTTTACACATTCACTGGTATGCGTCTGTGCTATACAAATGGTTTTTAACCCCTTTCCGTCATGATATTTGGAACCGTCGCCTAGTGAGCGATGGTGATAGGGGGGTCCTTCCCACACAATCCAGAAACCGTCGGGGATATGCCCCCTGGCACACAGGCTCAGAAAAATGAGGTTGTGTGTGACCGGCGAGCGCTCAAATACGGAAATACGTACAGTAGAGCTAAAAAAATACAATTATACATGTGAAATTGTTTCCGGTCGCAAGTACATCCCACACAGTCAGTCTCCGCTAAACGTTTCCGTTCATATGTACATCCCACACAGCCGCTCCAAGGAAAACATTTCCGTTCACAGGTACATCACACACAATTTTTCCCGTTAAATCATTTGTGATGGCGTTACCATTGCACACGATATTAACAATTTTATCGTTTGCGTTATTGAATGCATCACACACAGTTCGTAGAAGAAACTGTGTGGCAAAGGTTGTCCATCACACACAGTTTTTATCTGGTAAACGTTTGCACAAGGTGGCCTAACGCAAACAGTTTTCAAGAGAAAGTTGTGTGGGATTGTTCATTGATCCAACACGGTTTATTCCTAAAAACTGTGTGCGTTGCGTGAGGTCATCGCCCACAGTATTTTTTCAATAACCGTTTGCAATAGCAAAACCCAATTAGCAGGCTAATTGCCCTATTATTAATAATCCATTTATTAATCTATTGACATTCATATTAAGCACATAATATATTTCATTTCCATATTAAGGAAGCAGAATTACATAATTGAAACACATCAGAGTACAACATGATATAGGTTTAGCACTCAGCTACCCCATTACCCAAGTTTCACATGCAACATGTAGAACCTTTTGAAATTAGCATCATAGACGGTATATAGACAGATGCATCTCATCTGGAAAACTGTTGAAGCGGAAGGCGAATATTGATCAGTGCCTGTGGTCTTTGCAACTTTAGGCCAGTGCCTGTGGATGGTTGGCCGTCCGTCCTTCGTCCTCTTTAGAAGCACTTCAATATTGAATCGTGGGTGTTGTATGAAAACCTTCCTCGCCTCCTGACCATAGAGGTGGTTTGAGAGGTAATCATCAGTGAACTTCTTTGGAAAGGCCTAAAAACAAGAATGTGCATAAATATCTTCTCTAAATTGGAAATGGGGCAAAGGAATAAAAAAAGGCAAGGTATAATAGTTAGTACCATCTTGTAGTGTACTGATGTCTTCCTCATTGTGCAGAGAAAGATCTTGTTGTTTTTTGTCGCTAATTTCATTATCCTAACAATCTTTCCGAGTTTCTTGACTTGATTGATATTCATGGACAACTCACTTCCCCATATGCAAAAAGGGTCGAACAGTGGGTCAAAACCTCTGACAGCAGGACCTACATGTGCAAGACCAAATTGATAAAAACCTAAATATTAGAATGGTTCCTGCAATTGCACAATAATGTGCTATTAGACAACGGACCATGCACGTGCAATTAACTAAACACCACAACAAATGAACCAAACGTTAACTGATCACCACATTGCACAATATAACATACTCCTAATAGAAGATTAGACAGTTAACCAAACCAAGCATGTTTAACAACATGGAAATGTAGCAATTTTATTTGTTTCTCATGTATTTAGTACAACCAAATTCGATTTATTTCTCACATGGTATACAATAACAGAATGCAGCCACAACAATTGAACATCACATTGTAGAATTGAAAAATGCAGTTAACTAAACACCACAACAAATGAACCAAATGTTAATTGAGCACCACATTACACAATATAACATACTCCTAATAGAAGATCAGACAGTTAACCAAACCAAGCATGCTTAACAACTTGGAAATATAGCAATTGTATTTATTTATCATGTATTTAGTACAGTCAAATTTGATTTATTTCTCACATGGTATACAATAACAGAATGCAGCCACAACAATTGGACATCGCATTGCAGAATTGAACCAAACAGTTAACTAAACACCACAACAAATGAACCAAACGTTAACCGACCACCATATTGCACAATATAACATACTCCTAATAGAAGATCAGACAGTTAACCAAACCAAGCATGCTTAACAACTTGGAAATATAGCAATTGTATTTGTTTCTCATGTATCTAGTACAACCAAATTCGATTTATTTCTCACGTGGTATACAATAACGGAATGCACCCACAACAATTGAACATCGCATTGCAGAACTGAACCAAACATTTAACTAAACACCACAACAAATGAACCAAATGTTAACTGAGCACCACATTGCACAATATAACATACTCCTAATAGAAGATCAGACAGTTAACCAAACCAAGCATGCTTGACAACTTGGAAAATTGCACCCTGAAGAATTGAACATCACATTTGCAGAATTGAACCAAATAGTTAACTGGACACCACAGTGCACGACATGTAGAACATATACTCTAGAGTAGAAGATCGCATGGTAAAAGTAGATAGCACAATTCACTAGAATTTGTTAAGGAAAGGCAGTAGCTGGCAAACTGAACATGGGTCCTTATAGTGAGCTAATAAGACAAGCTGCTCCTCATTGTCGGAGATATTGATGATGATCGACTCCTTAGACATGGAAGAGGGCAAGGCCTCCGCTTCATGTGTGCCCTCGTTGTAGTGGTGAGTTGCCTGAGCCGCTCCAGGCACCAACCTGCTGGCTCTCGAGATGAGGCAAGCACGTGCACGCTGAGAAAACACCTTGTAGTCTTCATCGAAGGCACCGACGGTGGCCTCAAAAAAATGCCACGAACTGTCATTTAAAGTAGCCAACCGTGTCGTGGCATCGGCGCATGAGGCATTAACGGTGGTCTCGATGGCGAGGTACTCCTCCAAGATCTGGGGGTCGGCACGAATGGCAGCCATGGCGACCTCATCCGCGCGTGCGCCATGATTTGTTTCTCTGCTGCCAAATGCTCCTTGAGATACTAGCTATATTACGTGCACCATGGCTTACGGCGGCGCTTATTTGGTGGAGTGGTCGGTGATTTGGGTGGAAGGTGTCGTGCTCGTGCCAGAGGTCGGGGCATGTGGGATGTGGATGGAGGAGGAGGATGGGGTCGGGTGTGGATTACTTGCCTAGATAGGCGAGGCCGAGCAGTGTGAAGGAGGGTCACCGGCGAGGAGGCGGTGCTGCAAGCCAGGAGTGAAGGTTTCAACTTGGAAAGGAAGGCGGAAAGAGGGGAAATCTGGCTTTTGGTAAGGGAGAGGGGGCGGGGAGGTAGATATTTCTGCGGAAGCGTAAAATTTTGAATCGCTTCAGCGAAAAACTGGCGCGCAAAGTGTCATCAGACACAGTCCCTTATTCAGAGCGAGCTGTGGACTGTAGCCATCGCACCTCTCGCGTAAGCCATATGCGTATGATGTCTACTACACAACCTTCTTCTTGAAGACGTTGTTGGGCCTCCAAGTGCAGAGGTTTGTAGGATAGTAGCAAATTTCCCTCAAGTGGATGACCTAAGGTTTATCAATCTGTAGGAGGCGTAGGATGAAGATGGTCTCTCTCAAGCAACCCTGCAACCAAATAACAAAGAGTCTCTTGTGTCCCCAACACACCCAATACAATGGTAAATTGTATAGGTGCACTAGTTCGGCGAAGAGATGGCGATACAAGTGGTATATGGATGGTAGATAAAGGTTTTTGTAATCTGAAAATAAAAAAACAGCAAGGTAACTAATGATAAAAGTGAGCACAAACGGTATTGCAATGCATTGAAACAAGGCCTAGGGTTCATACTTTCACTAGTTCAAGTTCCCTCAACAATAATGACATAATTGGATCATATAAATATCCCTGAACATGCAACAAAGAGTCACTCCAAAGTCACTAATAGCGGAGAACAAACAAAGAGATTATGGTAGGGTACGAAACCACCTCAAAGTTATCCTTTCTGACCGATCTATTCAAGAGTCCGTAGTAAAATAACATGAAGCTATTCTTTCCGTTCTATCTATCACAGAGTTCGTAGTAGAATAACACCTTAAGACACAAATCAACCAAAACCCTAATGTCACCTAGATACTCCAATGTCACCTCAAGTATCCGTGGGTATGATTATTCGATATGCATCACACAATCTCAGATTCATCTATTCAACCAACACAAAGAACCTCAAAGAGTGCCCCAAAGATTCTACCGGAGAGTCAAGACGAAAACGTGTGCCACGGAACCCGCAAGTTGATCACCAAAACATACATCAAGTTGATCAATAGAATACCCCATTGTCACCATGGGTATCCCACACAAGACATACATCAAGTGTTCTCAAATCCTTAAACACTCAATCTGATAAGATATCTACAAAGGGAAAACTCAATCCATTACAAGAGAGTAGAGGGGGAGAAACATCATAAGATCCAACTATAATAGCAAAGCTCGTGATACATCAAGATCGTACCACCTCAAGAACACGAGAGAGAGAGATCAAACACATAGCTACTGATACATACCCTCAGCCCCGAGGGTGGACTACTCCCTCCTCGTCATGGAGAGCGCCGGGAGAGGGATTCCCCCTCCGGGTGCCGGAACAGGTCTAGATTGGTTTTCGGTGGCTACGGAGGCTTATGGTGGCGGAACTCCCGATCTATTGTGCTCCTCGAAGTTTTTAGGGTATATGGGTATATATAGGAGGAAGAAGTACGTCGGTGGATCTCCGGGCTGTCCACGAGGCAGGGGGGCGCGCCCAGGGGGGTGGGCACGCCCCCTCCCTCGTGGGCAGCCCGAGACTCTCCTGATCCATCTCCGATACTCCGTGGGCTTCTTCTGGTCCAAAAATAAGTTCCGTGAAGTTTCAGGTCAATAGGACTCCGCTTGATTTTCCTTTTCCGCGGTACTCTACAACAAGGAAAAAACATAAACTGGCACTGGGCTATGGGTTAATTGGTTAGTCCAAAAAATAATATAGAAGTGCATAATATAGCCCATAAACATCCAAAACACATAATATAATAGCATGGAACAATCAAAAATTATAGATACGTTGGGGACGTATCAGCGTACTATAATCCGACAATGCTCCAAGATATTTTGTGCTGCATCTCACACGGTTGGTGATAATAAACTGTGTGGGATCTACTTGATTTTTCGTCTTGATTTGTATTACATAATGGGGTCATGGCGGCAATGGACGGGGTTTGAATTGCTAGACCTTTTATCTGCAGTGAACATGCAACTATATGTGTGTCGTAAAAAATGGAATTATTCATGGTTCGTTTGGAAATTTTATACATTAAATTGGTTTTCTAGCCATTTCAGGTACACAATTCAAAATTAAAGCACATGCACATGGTCCGGTGCACCAACATGGGTTGTAAAATCATATATGTGTCGATGGGTTTATACTTATGTCCCATGCACGAAATGGGGATGAATTTCGAACACCACGGCACCGTGGCTCTCCGGCAAATGTTGAGGTACTTGCTTTTGTAATTCTAGTAAATCCAAAACCCGTCTGAAATTCATGAACCTTGGCATGCTATCATGGAATGGCATCAACATGTTGGGGTAAAAAATATTGCACCATTTGGGGAAGGTTGTGGTATAAGCTTTTCACAAACCAGAGCTTCTCACAAGAAAGCCTCATCGTTCTGTTAGGGAAACGTGTCATCATTGTGGAAAAAACGATATTCTTCGCCTCTTCTTCATTTCAATTTTTCCTGGTGTCAACATAGAACAACAGGAGTGTCGTGTTAAATTTTGGATTTTTTGGGGATCGTTTGGCCATTTTTATACGTTAACTGAGTTTTCTAGGCATTTATGTGCATAATTCAAAATTGAACTGCGTGCACGTGCTCCGTCCATAAAAGTGGGTTGCAAAATCAAATGTTTGTCATTGGTTGCAAGATTAGGGCACATGCAAGAAATGAGAACGAATGTCAAACACCTTGGCACTGTCGCCCGACCACTAACATTGAGATACATGGTTTTAAATTTCTACTAAAACAAAAACTCGTCTGAAATTCATGAAACTTGACATGATATGATGGAACGACAACGACATGCTTTGGTAAAAATATCGTTCCATTTGGGGCAGGTGTGGGTATAAGCTTCTCGCAATCCCGAGCTTCTCTCACAACAAGCCTGATTGTTTTGGTAGGGTACATGCCACCTTGGGGGACAAAACGATATCTGTTGCCTCTTATTGCTTTCAAAAAAAATTCTCGTATCAACATAGAACAACAGGAGTGTCGTGTTAAATTTTGGATTTTTTCGAGGATTGTTTGAACATTTTTATATGTTAATTGAGTTTTCTAGGTATTTATGTGCATAATTCAAAATTGAACTACATGCACGTGCTTCGTCCATAAAAACGGGTTGCAAAATCAAATGTTTGTCCTTGGTTGCATGCTTAGGTCCCATGCAAGAAATGGGAATGAATGTCAAACACCCTGCCACAATCACTCGGCTGCAAACATTGAGATACCTGGTTTTTAATTCTAATAAATCCAAAGCTCGTCTAAAATTCATGAAACTTGGCATGCTATCATGGAGCGGCATCAGCATGTCCTGGTAAATTTTTTCTCCCATTTGGGGCAGGTTTGGGGATATGCTTCTCACAAACCAGAGCTTCTCACAACAAGACTGATGGTTTCGATAGGGAACGTCCCACCTTTGGGGACGAAACGATATCCATTGCCTCTTATTGCTTTCAAAAAGTTTCTCTTGTCAACATAGAACAACATGAGTGTTGTGCAAATTTTGGTGATTTTTCGGGGTTCATTTGGACATTTTTATGCATTAGTTGAGTTTTCAATGCATTTATGTGCATAATTCAAATTTGAACTACATGCATATGCTCTAATGCATATAAATTGGTTGAAAATTCAAATTTGTGCCCTTGGTTGCATGCTTAGGTCCCATGCAAGAAATGGGAATGAATGTCAAACACCCTACCACAGTCACTCGGCCGCAAACATTGAGATACCTGGTTTTTAAATTCTAGTAAAACCAAAGCTTGTCTAAAATTCATGAAACTTGGCATGCTATCATGGAGCAGCATCAACATGTCGTGGTAATTTTTTTGTCCCATTTGGGGCAGTTTTGGGGATATGCTTCTCATAAACCAGAGCTTTTCACAACAAGCCTGATGGTTTTGGTAGGGAACGTCCCACCTTTGGGGACGTAATGATATCCATTGTCTCTTATTGCTTTCAAAAAATTTCTCGTGTCAACATAGAACAACAGGAGTGTTGTATCAATTTTTGGGATTTTGCGGGGTTCGTTTGGACATTTTTATGCATTAATTGAGTTTTTAATGCATTTATGTGCATAATTAAAGTTTGAACTACATGCACATGCTCTAATGCATATAAATTGGTTGAAAATTCAAATTTCTGCCCTTGGTTGCATGCTTAGGTCCCATGCAAGAAATGGGAATGAATGTCAAACACCCTGCCACGGTCACTCGGCCGCAAACATTGAGATATCTGGTTTTTAAATTCTCGTAAATCCAAAGCTCGTCTGAAATTCATGAAACTCGGCATGCTATCATGGAGCGACATCAACATGCCATGGTAAAGTTTTTGTCCCATTTGGGGCAGGTTTGGGGACATGCTTCTCACAAACGAGAGCTTCTCACAACAAGCCTGATGGTTTCGGTAGGGAACGTCCCACCTTTGGGGATGAAACGATATCCATTGCCTCTTATTGCTTTCAAAAAATTTGTCGTGTCAACATAGAACAACAGGAGTGTTGTGTCAATTTTTGGGATTTTTCAGGGTTCGTTTGGACATTTTTATGCATTAATTGACTTTTCAATGCATTTATGTGCATAATTCAAATTTGAACTACATCCACATGCTCTAAGGCATATAAATTGGTTGAAAAATCATATCTGTGTCCTTGGGTGCATGCTTAGGTCCCATGCAAGAAATGGGAATGAATTTCAAACACCATGGCACCGTTGATTGCTGGCAAAACATGGAGATACTTTGTTTTTAAATTCTAGTAAATCCAAAACTCGTCTGAAATTCATGAAACTTGGCATGCTATCATGGAATGGCGCCCGACATGTTGTGGTATTTTTCGTGTACATTTTGAGAGAAGGCGCACTCGAATAACAACCAACAAAGGCATTTTGGAAAAATAACTGCCACTTTAATATCTCAAATGTTTGTATAATTCAAATTGTGTGCGTTTTGTTAACTTTAATATCTCAAATGTTTGTATAATTCAAATTGTGTGCATTTTGTTAACTATTCACGTGATGCCACGTGTCTTCATTTTAATGGCTATAGGAGGTGTCGTGCGGACAGATGCTTGACCTTGACTGAACAGGAGGCGTGCGAGAGGAGTCCGGTGTGCAGGCTGACCGAGAGGCATGCAAGCTGTCCTCCAATGCGCAGGCTCACCGGGAAGCATGCGAGCTGTATACTGCGCAGGATCACTGGAAAGCGATACCTTTTACTTCCATGGCCGCCCGCCTTCCTCTCCATTAATGGCGCCCGATCCGCTTTTTAATACGGGCAGCCTTACTATTCGCCTCCCATTTCCCGCAGACCTCCACCAAATGCATGGCATAGAATGATCATCTGGCACTAGTCTTCAAGTTTGGTGAAGTCGAATCCAAGCCGGAGGAGATAGAAAATAAGGAGGAATGGGGCCTCATGGACCTAACCCAGAACCAGCTGGCCGTGGCGGTTGCTGCCCCCGCTCCCGTCCCAGCTCCCATCCCCGCGCCCGCGCCAGCGACCATCCCCGTAGCATTGACGGGCTGGTCGCCGAGCACTATCGCAGAGCTGGAAGCCGCGGGCGTCAGCGAGGTCTTCGCGGACCTGCGCGAGCTCGTGTACATGCCAATGCCCATGCCCGTGCCCGTGCGCGCCCCTCCACCCACCGTGGCACCGGCCCACGTGCGTTTGGCTGCACCCGCCGCGCCCGTGCCCCTCCCCGTGCGCGCCCCTCCACCCACTGCGGCGCCGGTCCCCGTGCGTTTGGCTACACCCGCCTCGCCCGTGCCCGTGCGCGCACCCCCCTCAGCAGCATGAGATGCTGCCATTGATCGCTACCTCTCAGCGGCGCCAGTTGCCGTCCTCCCGCACCCCTCCCGTCGATCGCGCGACGACATGATGTTTGATTTACAAGTGAAGAACATTTTCTGTTGCCTTGAAGACTACAAACAACGGCGTCCCGAAGGACGACAATGACAACGACGGCGCGGCATGCCGCCTCCACCATCGCCGGAAATAGTTTTTTTGGGGTTTCATACTGTATCTCGAATTCTCAATCATATGAATATAAATTCATAGTGCGACTGAATGAAAGATATGGTTTGATCGAACTTGCATTTTTTGTCTTAATGTACAGACTTATCAAACAATTTTATTTTTGAAAAAACGTCAATGGTTTTTAAATATAAAAGACTCACCACAAACGTTTTATATAGAACACCCGTATGCAAACTGACAGCTTCCTTAGGAAGCCAAAGGAAAATGTGCCGAGCAGGATTTCTGCTGCTCTTGATCGCAAACATTTTAGATAGTACATCCATATGCAAAGTGAGAGCTATGGTCTTCCCTTGCAGTGCAGGATTTGTGCATCCCTTTAACGCAAATGGTTGTTTTGGATGACCCGCGTGCAACCACGTAGAAACAATTGGGTAAGATTTGCATCTGTCGTTTTGGGTATGTTGCCATTTGTCAAACTGGAAAGATTGACATTTGTTTATCTAGTAACATTGGCATTTGTCAACCTTGTCACAGTGCGATTTGTCAAAATATGCAGCTTAAAATCACTAGCACTATCTAATTTTTGCAACTAAAATCACTAGCACTCTTCATATGGACACCACTAGCAGGCGTGAGTTGAGGGACACATATGCAAATGTACCATTGATTACATACAACATGTCATCAACCCACAATGACAACGAGGATACACGTTGGATTGTTGATCATTTGCAACAAAATATTCTAGTAAAGTAAAGTTTTTCTCACACAACAAATAACAAAGTGATGAAATGAACTTCAGCTCAACCACTCGTCAGCGTTGGAAACACTTGCTTTGAACCAAAAGTGATTCTCTGGGAAGGGCGAGCTACTATCAGTCGCGAGACCAACGCAGGACCGATCATCCAGGCTGAAGCGGCCTATGTCAGGACCCATATTGTGATGGCAGGGAAGCATAGCAATGACTGAGGTATATATACAGTTACTTATCATAAATGGTAGTAATTTTGTGTCAACAACAACTAGATCGCCTTTGACCATCATTGGATAGTTTTGTCCAAGGAAGAGTGAGTTTCCTCCAAGACTTTCAATACTGAACCAAGGAGAAGGTCTTGGCGCTAGTACACTAGTATCCATCCCGAATATGCATCGAGGCGTGGAAGTAAGGACGGCAACAAGCTTGTTGAAGATAGCAACAACTTCATAGTTCATGTAATCCCAGAGCGGTTGGGAACTCGACAAATTGCTATCTTCCATAGACGATGGTCACGATGATCGTATTTGAACTCACGTAGAATATCGGTGTACTCAACCTCTGGACAGTCTGAGATTTTTGGAAGTGGAACCCGGTGATGAGTGTACACATTCACAAGTTCCCACTCACAGTTTTACCCAATATAAACAACCCAATCTCCATTTGCACCTGCCCAAGCCTTGCCCTCAAGCGATGGCATCTTAAGATCACACATATCATTATCAAGCGGCATCAACTTGCACAAGGCGAGGCTTTCATCATCCGCGCGCCAGTCAGTAGGGTCACAACGAAGAAGATAGGGGAGATCAAACTGCTTCAAGACCCTTGGGTTACTTGTAATGATGTTATTAGTTGAGTCGAGAATGGTCTTGAATGAACTTGCCATGCGGGCGGAGGTGATGACGTCGTACCGATCAATGAGTTCCTCCACCACGTCATCTTTCAAATCGGGGCAAGAATAACGGGGTCGTTTCCGACCTGTTCCCTCCATGGAGAAGATGATCGAACAATGGCAGAAGGAAGGGTGAAGGCAAATGGAGGGAGGAAGATCATGCGGAAGCAGTTCCAAATTGAGAGGGAAAGGCGAAGAGGCGGTGGATGATTGCCACGGTACAAGAAGAGGCTAGTGGGGAGCGAATTGTTTCCACAGAGGTCACACACTGACAAGAAGGCCGAGTGGACCGCATGCCGTATATCGCAGACACCTTGATCTGGCTGACCGTTTATTTTGTGTTGCCTAATCATAAGCAGTTCATCTAAGTGAACTGCATGTCCTATATCGCACACACCTTGATCTAGCTGACCGTTTCTTTTGTGTTCCCTAATCACAAACAGTTCATCCGAGTGAAACGTATGATGTATATCGTACACACGTTCATTTGGTTGCCCGTTTCTTTTGTTCCTCCTCATCGCAAACAATTAATTGAACTGAACCGTATGCCCTGCATCGCACATGCAACTAAAATCCGAACCATGTTTGATGGATTCGTCATCGCAAACGTTTCCACCTTTTTTGACGATTTTTACACCACCGTTTGCGATTATTGCATCACACACAGTTTCGTTGAAGGTTCTCTGATCATAGTGTCACATTAGTAGCATCCTGCAGTAGTGATTCTCCAACCAAATTGTAGGATAGTCACATTTAACGGGATTCTGTTTGGGGCTCCCGAAGAGAACTTTGTGTCTATGTACGAGCTCATGGACGGGGATATTCCTTAGCTCGGGGCAGACAAGAATGAGATTTTTTCCACACCATTTACGGAGAAAGAGGTGTTTGAGGCAATATCACAGATGAAAGATAATAAGGCGTCTGGCCCGGATGGCTTCCTAGTAGACTTTTATAAGAATTGTTGGCATATTATTTAGGGAAAACTTTGTTTTTTCCACTCTAGCTTTTGACCACTTTGCTTATGCCACTCTAGAATTTGACATTTCACTTTTGCCACTCTTAGTTTTTGACAATACTTCACAATTGCCATTCCATGGCAAAAGCAATAATTTTAGAGTGGCAATTGCGATACATTGTCAAAATCTAGAGTGGCAAAAGTGAAATGAAAAGTTATTGCTTTTGCTACTCAATGGCATTTGTGATGTATTGTCAAAAACTAAGAGTGGCAAAAGTGATATGTCAAAATCTAGAGTGGCATAAGCAAAGTAGGCAAAAGCTAGAGTGGCAAAAACAAAGTTTTCCCCTATTATTAAAGGTGATCTAGTACCAATGTTCCATGACTTGTTCAGTGGCCATTTGTAGCTATTCCACCTAAACTTTGGGATGATAATGTTGTTGCCAAAGGAGGGGCAGTATGCATTAAGCAATTTCGTCCAATTTGCCTGCTTAATGTGCGCTTCAATTTTTTTTACTAAGGTTGGGACAAACCGACTGACCCAGATTGCCCATAGTGTGGTGCAACCAACTCAGACAGCTTTCATGCCGGGCAGAAACATACTTGAGGGTGTGTTTGTCCTACATGAAACACTTCATGAGATCCACTCAAAGAAACTGGATGGGGTGGTCTTCAAATTCCATTTCGAGAAAGCATATGATAAAGTTAAATGGCCATTCCTACAGTAGGCTTTACATATGAAGGGATTCGACAATTCCTAGAGGAAGCAAGTCGATTCATTTGTACAAAAAGGCAGTGTCGATATTAAAGTGAATGATGACATAGGTCACTACTTCTAGACTCACAAGGGTCTAAGACAAGGGGACCCGATGTTGATACATCTCCATCGTATCTTCTTTTCCAAACACTTTTGACCTTGTTTTTTTGTGCAGAAATAAAAGTTCTCAGAATGACCTGAAACTTCACGGAGAATATTTTTGGAATATATAAAAAATACTGGCGAAAGAATAAACGTTAGGGGGGCCACACCCTGTCGACAAGGGTGGGGGGCGCGCCCACCCCCTGGGCGTGCCCCCCTATCTTGTGGGCCCCCTGATGCTCCACCGACCTCAACTCCAACTCTATATATTCATGTTCGGGGAGAAAAAATTAGGGAGACGGATTCATCACATTTTACGATACAAAGCCGCCACCAAGCCCTAATCTCTCTCGGGAGGGCTGATCTGGAGTCCGTTCAGGGCTCCGGAGAGGGGAATCCGTCGCCATCGTCATCATCAACCTTCCTCCATCACCAATTTCATGATGCTCACCGCTGTGCGTGAGTAATTCCATCGTAGGCTTGCTGGACGGTGATGGGTTGGATGAGATTTATCATGTAATCGAGTTAGTTTTGTTAGGGTTTGATCCCTACTATCCATTATGTTCTGAGATTGATGTTGCTATGACTTTGCTATGCTTAATGCTTGTCACTAGGGCCCGAGTGCCATGATTTCAGATCTGAGCCTATTATGTTTTCATGAATATATGTGAGTTCTTCATCCTATTTTGCAAGTCAATAGTCACCTATTATGTGTTATGATCCGGTAACCCCGAAGTGACAATAATCGGGACCACTCCCGGTGATGACTATAGTTTGAGGAGTTCATGTATTCACTAAGTGCTAATGCTTTGTTCCGGTACTCTATTAAAAGGAGGCCTTAATATCCCTTAGTTTCCAATAGGACCTCGCTGCCACGGGAGGGTAGGACAAAAGATGTCATGCAAGTTCTTTTCCATAAGCACATATGACTATATTTGGAATACATGCCTACATTACATTAATCAACTGGAGCTAGTTCTATGTCACCCTATGTTATAACAGTTGCATCAAGAATCGCATCCAACATAATTATCCATCACTGATCCATTGCCTACAAGCTTTTCACATATTGATCTCTGCTTAGTTACTTTACCGTTGCCACTTTTACAATTACTACAAAACCAATACTATTACTATTACCCTTGCCACCGTTACCGTTACTTCCATATTACTTTGCTACTAAATACTTTGTTGCAGATATTAAGTCTTTCAGGTGCGGTTGAATTGACAAATCAACTGTTAATACTTGAGAATAGTCTTTGGCCCCCCTTGTGTCGAATCAATAAATTTGGGTTGAATACTCTACCCTCGAAAATTGTTGTGGTCCCCTATACTTGTGGGTTATCAAGACTATTTTCTGGCGCCGTTGCCGGGGAACATAGCTCTATTCTTTGAGTCACTTGGGATTTATATCTTTTGATCACTATGAGGAACTTGAAAGATGAAAGAACCAAGAGTTTTCCCTCAACTACGAGGGGAGGTAAGGAACTGCCATCTAGCTCTGCATTTGATTCACCTTCTGTTTTGAGTAAACTTGCGACACCTACACCTGCTATTTGTTCTTATATGTCGCATGTTATTGATGATGCCACTTCTGCTACGCATGATGCTTTTGATGAAACTACTTCTATGCTTGATAATACTGTGCCATTAGGTGAATTTCTTGATGAACAACTTGCTAGGGTTAGAGAGAATGAAATTATTGAAACTTATAATATTGATGAAAGTGATGACGAAGATTCTCCCCTAGATATGAATTGCCTGTTGTGCCTGAGGGTTATGTTATGGATGAAGAAACTGCTAGAGACTTTTTAGCTTGCAATGATAGATATGATCTCAACAAACTGTTAGCTAAGCTGAACGAAAAATCCTTGAATGCTAGAATGAAACATGACCCTGCTTTTGCTACTTCACCTATCTATATCTCTGATAAGGATTATGATTTCTCTGTCGATCCTGAGTTAATTACTTTGGTTGAATCTGATCCTTTTTATGGCTATGAATCTAAAACTGTTGTGGCACATCTTACTAAATTAAATGATATAGCCACCCTGTTCACTAATGATGAGAAAACTCGCTATTACTTTATCATTAAGTTGTTTCCGTTCTCATTTAAGGGTGATGCTAAAACATGGTTTAATTCTCTTGATCCTGGTTGTGTGCGTAGTCCCCAGGATATGATTTATTACTTCTCTGCTAAATATTTCCCCGCTCATAAGAAACAACCTGCCTTAAGGGAAATATATAATTAGGTGCAAATTGAAGAAGAGAGTCTCCCACAAGCTTGGGGAATGCTTCTCCGATTACTTATTGCTTTGCCTGATCATCCTCTCAAAAAAATGAAATACTTGATATCTTTTATAATGGACTAACTGATGCTTCCAGAGACCACCTGGATAATTCTGCTGGTTGTGTTTTCAGGGAAAGAACTGTTGATCAAGCTGAATCACTGATGACCCACAAGTATAGGGGATCTATCGTAGTCCTTTCGATAAGTAAGTGTGTCGAACCCAACGAGGAGAAGAAGGAAATGATAAGCGGTTTTCAGCAAGGTATTCTCTGCAAGTACTGAAATAAGTGGTAACAGATAGTTTTGTGATAAGATAATTTGTAACGAGCAACAAGTAACAAAAGTAAATAAAGTGCAGCAAGGTGGCCCAATCCTTTTTATTGCAAAGGACAAGCCTGGACAAACTCTTATATAAGGAAAAGTGCTCCCGAGGACACATGGGAATATCATCAAGCTAGTTTTCATCATGCTCATATGATTCGCGTTCGGTACTTTGATAATTTGACATGTGGGTGGACCGGTGCTTGGGTGCTGTTCTTACTTGAACAAGCATCCCACTTATGATTAACCTCTATTGCAAGCATCCGCAACTACAACAAAAGTATTAAGGTAAACCTAACCATAGCATGAAACATATGGATCCAAATCAGCCCCTTACGAAGCAATGCATAAACTAGGGTTTAAGCTTCTGTCACTCTAGCAACCCATCATCTACTTATTACTTCTCAATGCCTTTCTCTAGGCCCAAATAATGGTGAAGTGTTACGTAGTCGACATTCACATAACACCACTAGAGGCTAGACAACATACATCTCATCAAAATATCGAACGAATACCAAATTCACATGACTACTAATAGCAAGACTTCTCCCTTGTCCTCAGGAACAAACGTAAATACTCACAAAGCATATTCATGTTCATAATCAGAGGGGTAATAATATGCATACAGGATCTGAACATATGATCTTCCACCAATTAAACCAAGTAGCATCAACTACAAGGAGTAATTAACACTACTTGCAACCTACTAGCACCAATCCCGGACTTGGAGACAAGAATTGGATACAAGAGATGAACTAGGGTTTTGAGATGAGATGGTGCTGATGAAGATGTTGATGGAGATTTCCCTCTCCCGATGAGAGGGGCGTTGGTGATGACGATGGCGATGATTTCCCCCTCCGGGAGGGAAGTTTTCCCGGTAGAACAGCTCTGCCGGAGCTCTAGATTGGATCCGCCAAGGTTCCACCTCGTGGCGGCGGAGTTTCGTCCCGAAAGGTTGCTTCTTATTTTTTCTCGACAAAAGACTTCATATAGGAGAAGATGGTCATCGGAGAGCCACCAGGGGGCCCATGAGGTAGGGGGCGTGCCCTAGGGGTGGGGGGCGCCCCCCACCCTCGTGGAAAGGGTGTGGGCCCCCTGGTCTTCATCTTTGGCGAGGATTTTTCATTTTTTATTATAAGGCATTCCGTGGAGTTTCAGGACTTTTGGAGTTGTGCAGAATAGGTCTCTAATATTTGCTCCTTTTCCAGCCCAGACTTCCAGCTGCCAGCCTTCTCCCTCCTTATGTAAACCTTGTAAAATAAGAGAGAATAGCTGTAAGTATTGTGACATAATGTGAAATAACAGCCCATAATGCAATAAATATCGATATAAAAGCATGGTGCAAAATGGACGTATCAATCACTATTGAATAATATGTTGAGTAATGAAAATGATTGGATACTTCCTGAACCAACTCCTAAGCAAACTCTGAAGAAAAGGGGTATTCTATTTCTCAGTCCTGAAGATATGCAAGAGGCAAAGAAATTGATGGAAGAAAAAGGTATTAAAGCTGAAGATGTTAAGAATTTACCACCTATTGAAGAAATACATGGTCTTGATAACCCGACACAGGTAGTGAAGGTAAATTCTCTCTATAGATTTGATGAAGGTGATATTCCTCGTTATAAGTCTGCTAGCCAATGCTTAGATGATTTTGATAATTTTATTGTTAAACAAGAAAACTTCAATGCTTATGTCGGTAGACAATTGAAACATAATACCTATATGATTGAATTCTTGAGTGATTATGTGTCTAGAGTTAAAGGTGAGCTTAAACTTATTAGTAAACATGTTTCCATGGTTACCACTCAAGTAGAACAAGTACTTAATGCTCAAAATGATTTGCTCAATGAATTGAATAATAAGAAAAATGATAATGCTATTAGAGTTGTGACTAGAGTGGGTAAAATGACTCAGGAACCTTTGTATCCTGAGGGCCACCCTAAGAGAATTGAGCAAGATTCCCAGAGAACTAATGTTGATGCACCTAGTTCATCTAAGAAGAAGAAAATGAAAAATGGTAGAACTTTGCATGCTTCTAGTGAACCTGTTGTTGACACACTTGAGAATCCCAATGATATTTATATTTCTGATGCTGAAACACAATCTGGTAATGAACAAGAACCTAGTGATAATGTTAATGATGATGTTCATGTTGATGCTCAACCTAGCAATGGCAATGATGTAGAGATCGAACCTGCTGTTGATCTTGATAACCCACAATCAAACAATCAAAGTTATGATAAGAGAGACTTCGTTCCTAGGAAATATGGCAAAGAAACAGAATCATGGGTTAAAAAACCAATGCCTTTTCCTCCTAAACCATCCAAGAAAAAAGATGATGAGGATTTTGAGCGCTTTGCTGAAATGATTAGACCTATCTTTTTGCGTATCCGTTTGACTGATATGCTTAAAATGAATCCTTATGCTAAGTACATGAAAGATATTGTTACAAATAAAAGAAAGATACCAGAAGCTGAAATTTCCACCATGCTTGCTAATTATACTTTTAAGGGTGGAATACCTAAGAAACTAGGAGATCCAGGAGTACCAACTATACCATGTTCCATTAAAAGAAACAATGTTAAAACTGCTTTATGTGATCTTGGAGCTGGTGTTAGTGTTATGCCTCTCTCTTTATATCATAGACTTGATTTGAATAAGTTGACATCTACTAAAATATCTTTGCAAATGGTTGATAAATCAACTGCTATACCTGTCGGTATTTGCGACGATGTGCCTGTTGTGGTTGCAAACGTTACTATTTTAACGGACTTTGTTATTCTTGATATTCCCGAGGACGATAGTATGTCTATTATTCTTGGTAGACCCTTTTTGAATACTGTAGGGGAAGTTATTGATTGCAACAAAGGCAATGCCACTTTTCATGTTAATGGTAATGAGCATACTATACACTTTCCGGGGAAACAACCTCAAGTCCACAGTATCAATTCTATTGGAGAAGTTCCAATGATTACTATTGGAGGTTTTGAATTCCCTCTTCCTACTGTCAAGAAGAAATATGATATTCTTATTGGTGGGGATGTGCATATCCCCGTTGAGGTAACCCAGTGTTTTTCAAAAATTCGCCGGTTTCATGCGATTTGGAAAGAGTTTGTTAACAAGACTTGATCAACCTTGTTAGTGGATTCATTTTGATGAGCGTGAGATGGATGAACTTAGAAAGCACAACTCTCTGTACCCTCTTTTTACTTTCTATTATTTAGTTTAAATAAAGCAAAAATAGTATTTTCTGTCTGTTTTCTGAATTATCCTTGCAATAAAAAATACCCCAAAAATAAAAGTTCTCCAAATGTCCTGAAAATTTTATATGATTTTTTCTAGAATATTTAAGAATATTTGGCACTGAGAACACACCAGGGGGCCACACCACCTAGCCACGAGGGTCCAGGGCGCCCCCCTGCCTCATGGACCCCATGTGGCCCCGCTCCACTTATTGTTGCACCCACACACTTCGTCTTCCTGCAGAAAAAATCATCCACCAGCTCAAACCCGAGTTCTTGCTCATCTTGCTACAATTTTCGATCTCCTAAGTCAAAGCTCCATTCACAAAACTGCTTTGGGGGATTATTCTTTGGTATGTGACTCCTCCAACGGGCCAATTAGTTCTTGTTCTAGTGCTTTATTTATTGCAAATTTTTGCTGCTTAGGTGACCCTGTTCTTGAGCTCGCATGTCAAATTTATGTGGTCAAAAGTAGTTTTAATGCATGATATGGCCTCTAGGCACTTGTAGGAGTAGTTGCTATCAATCTTGTTGAGTTTGATTCACTTTTATTTTGAGTCACTAAAAATTTCAGAATTTTTTCAAAGAAAATGATGAAAGAGATTGTTGAGGGGCTCTTCGAGCCGAAGCTCAAAGGATAAGCAAAGTGAAGAGAATAAGAAGCCCAAATATAATCTCCCTCGCAATGCGGAGGTTCAGCCGTGTGAATGGCCTTGTGATGAGTTCTTGAGAGCAGCCGGGATTTATGAAGACTTTTATTATTTGCCTAAGAATGCAGGCCTCGTTGACTTCCTCCACGACCAACGCGAACAGTATCTCCTCCTCACTAATATTTTCATGCAAATTTTTTACTTTCATTCTAAGAAATCATCACCTTCAGTGGAATTTCATTTATATGATGAGGTTAAGGAGATGTCACTTTATGATTTTTGTTGGGTCTATAAGATACCCTTTGAGGGTAGCATAGAGGAACCACATCGTAATGATGTGGAGGGGTTTATTGATACAATTGCTGTAGGGGAAACGAGGAAAGTTTCCGATGCAAGAATTACTAGCATACATTTTCCTATTCTACGAGTTACTTTGTAATATTTTCTAGTAGATGCTTAATTGGTCGTGGGAACAGTGGAAACCTTCGTGCCCCTGATATTGTTATTTTGCACCATGCTTTGGTTCGTCATACCACTTTCAGTTTAGGCGCTATTGTTGCTAAACAGTTAAATCTGAACCGAGCAAAGGGCCCCATCTTTGGAGGCATCTTTGCTTCACGCCTTGCTGCACACTTTAGGATACCTATTAGGCATTATGAGAAAGAGGAAAAGTTGTTGCCCCCTATTTTTCTAGATTATAAGATTATGGTAGCACATGATTTCATTGTTAAGGATAAAATAAGACGCATTAGTATAGATTGATATTTGATAAAAACTACTATGAGATTATTACCTTGCCTGCGCCCTCTTTGTTTAACATATTTTCAGGCATGTACCTCATTTTGCCGGAGGCCATTCATGCCTACCAGAGCCTGACATCAGCTCTAGAGCCCGAGCCGGAGCCACCCCTTGATCCTTATCGGCAGTCTATTTATCAGTGGGATCCGGAGGAGATTGCCAACCAGTGGCACCCAGAGGACACTCCTCCATACACAACAGAGGGCAGCTTTGAGCCATGGCCATAGACCAACTTAGGCCAAAAGCCTAAGCTTGGGGGAGTACATATCTCTCACCGACATTACATTCATGTTCACACACTCATGCTAGTTGTCAGTGCTCATACTTTTCCATTGTAATATCCATGCTAGTTTATTTTCTTTTCCAACATTCTTCTTGTGTGTTTGGAAAACCTTAAGAAAAAAATTAGTTGTAGTTTTTAGCTAGTTTAATTTCCATGCCTGTAGTAGTAGTAATTAAAAAGAAAATCCAAAAAAGATTTCTCGTTCTTCTTTTGCTTGTTGGGAGCTTTCCCATGTAAATAGTTTTGTTTCTTTTCTTTTATTTGGGGGTCGAGAGGAGAAGACCGTGATGAAAATGTTGAGTGTCTCTCATATGCATTATTGTTGATCTAACCAAGAGCCCATATTACCTTGTCTTCTCCTGTGTATTAAATGCTTGCAGATTCCAGCATAGTCCAATGCATGTGCACTATTATTATTATCCACACCTTTCGGTTGTGCAAGTGAAAGGCAACAATGACGATATATGATGAACTGATTGAGATGAGAGAAGCTGGTATAAACTCGACCTATCTTGTTTTTGTAAATATGATTAGTTCATCATTCCTGGTTCAGCCTATTATGAATGAAACATGTTTGCAATGACAATTAGAGATTATAGTTTCCCATGCCATGCTTAATCAGCTAGGAGTTTATAATGGTTTACCTTGCGTGCCAACATGCTATTAAAATGGTTGTGATGTGGTATGATAGGGTGGTATCCTCCTTTGAACGATTCTAGTGACTTGACTTGGCACATGTTCACGCATGTACTTGCAACAAAATCAACATAACCTCCACGATATTTATGTTCATGGTGAATTATATCCTACACATGCTTGCATTCAGTGTTGATTAATTTTAATGCATGTCCATGACTGTTGTCGCTCTCTAGCTGGTCGCTTCCCAGTCTCTTTCTAGCTTTCACTTGTACTAAGCGGGAATACTGCTTGTGCATCCACTTCCATAAACCCAAAAGCTATTCCATATGAGTCCACCATACCTTCCTATATGCGGTATCTACCTGCCGTTCCAAGTAAATTTGTACGTGCCAAACTCTAAATCTTTAAATGAAATTCTGTTTTGTATGCTCAAATAGCTCATGTATCAACTAGGGCTGTCTATATCTTCGATGCTAGGCGGGTTATTCTCAAGAGGAGTGGACTCCGCTCCTCACTCATGAGAAAATGGTTGGTAACTGGGATGCCCAGTCCCATGCTTAAATTAAAATAATTGCAAACAAAACTCCCCCAGGATTGTTGTTAGTTGGAGGCACGTGTTGTTTTGGACAAGCCATGGATTGATGTTTGTTGGTGGTAGGGGGAGTATAAACTTTACCATTCTGCTTTGGAACCGCCTATAATGTGTGTAGCATGGAAGATATCGAGATCTCTCGGTTGTTATGTTGACAATGAAAGTATACCACTAAAAATATTATTTATCTCTATTTCAAAATCAAGCTCTGGCACCTCTATAAATCCCTACTTCCCTCTGAGAAGGGCCTACCTATTTACTTTTATGTTGAGTCATCATCCTCTTATTAAAAAGCACCAGTTGGAGAGCACCATTGTCATTTGCATGTATTACTAGTAGTTTACATTGAGTATGACTGTGATAGGATCTCTTTTACCATGAATTACAATGTTTAGTCAGTCCTTGATCTTCAGAGGTGCTCTGCATTTATGTTTTGCGGTCTCAGAAAGGGCTAGCGAGATACCATCTTGTTATATCATATTATGATTGTTTTGAGAAAGTGTTGTCATCCAAGATTTACTATTATTGCTCGCTAGTTGATTATTCCATTGATATGAGTAAACATGAGACGTAAATGTTATTGGGAATATGGTTAGTTCATAATCTTTGCTGAAAACTTGAATGCTGGCTCTACATATTTACAACAACAAGATCAAACAAAGTTTGTAAAAGTTTTTCTTTATCACTTTCAGTTTGTCAACTGAATTGCTTGAGGACAAGCAAAGGTTTAAGCTTGGGGGAGTTGATACGTCTCCATCGTATCTACTTTTCCAAACACTTTTGACCTTGTTTTGGACTCTAACTTGCATGAATTGAATGGAACTAACCCGGACTAACGTTGTTTTCAGCAGAATTGCCGTGGTGTTATTTTTGTGCAGAAATAAAAGTTCTCGGAATGACCTGAAACTTCACGGAGAATATTTTTGGAATATATAAAAAACACTGGCAAAAGAATCAACGTCAGGGGGCCCACACCCTATCCACGAGGGTGGGGGTCCGCCCCCTGTCTCATGGGCCCCCTAATGCTCCACCGACCTCAACTCCAACTCTATATATTCACATCCGGGGAAAAAATCAGGGAGAAGGATTCATCACATTTTACGATATGGAGCCGCTGCCAAGTCCTAATCCCTTTCGGGAGGGCTGATCTAGAGTCCGTTTGGGGCTCCGGAGAGGGGAGTCCGTTTCCATCGTCATCATCAACCTTCCTCCATCACCAATTTCATGATGCTCACCGCCATGCATGAGTAATTCCATCGTAGGCTTCCTGGACGGTGATGGGTTGGATGAGATTTATCATGTAATCGAGTTAGTTTTGTTAGGGTTTGATCCCTAGTATCCATTATGTCCTGAGATTGATGTTGCTATGACTTTTCTATGCTTAATGCTTGTCACTAGGGCCCGAGTGCCATGATTTCAGATCTGAACCTATTATGTTTTCATGAAAATATGTGAGTTCTTGATCCTATTTTGCAAGTCAATAGTCACCTACTATGTGTTATGATCCGGTAACCCCAAAGTGACAATAATTGGGATCACTCCCAGTGATGACTATAGTTTGAGGATTTCATGTATTCACTACGTGCTAATGCTTTGTTCCAGTACTCTATTAAAAGGAGGCCTTAATATCCCTTAGTTTCCAATAGTACCCCGCTGCCACGGGAGGGTAGGACAAAAGATGTCATGCAAGTTCTTTTCCATAAGCACGTATGACTATATTCGGAATACATGCCTACATTACATTGATGACTGTTGCATGAGGAATCGCATCCGACATAATTATCCATCATTGATCCATTGCCTACGAGCTTTTCACATATTGATCTCTGCTTAGTTACTTTACCATTGCCACTGTTACAATTACTACAAAACCAATACTATTACTATTACCCTTGCCACCATTATCGTTACATCCATATTACTTTGCTACTAAATACTCTGCTGCAGATATTAAGTCTTTCAGGTGTGGTTGAATTGACAACTCAACTGTTAATACTTGAGAATATTCTTTGGCTCCCCTTGTGTCGAATCAATAAACTTGGGTTGAATACTCTACCCTCGAAAACTGTTGCGATCCCCTATACTTGTGGGTTATCATATGTCTCCTACCTTGTTCAACATAGTAGCGGATATGTTGGCAGTTATGATAGGAAGAGCTAAAGAGGAAGGCCAGGTAGGATGACTAGTACCACATCTAGTACATGGTGGGGTGTTTATACTACAGTATGCTGATGATATCATTAGTTTCATGGAACATGATTTGGCAAAGGCCAGAAATATGAAGCTTGTGCTATGCCTATTCGAACAGTTGTTAGTACTGAAGATTAATTTTAATAAAAGTGAATTTTTATGTTTTGGGAGAGCCAAAGATGAACAAGATGCCTATAAACAACTGTTCGGATGTGAACTGGGTACCCTTCCATTTAGTTATCTGGGCATACCAATTCACCATCACAAGCTATCTAACAAGGAGTGGAAGTGTATTGAAGATTGATTTGAAAAGAAACTAAGCTGCTGGAAGGGCAAGATTATGTCATATGGAGGTCGGCTAATACTAATAAACTCAGTGCACATGAGTATGCCGATGTTCCTCTTCTCCTTATTTGAGGTACCTGTTGGGGTACGGAAAAGGATGGACTTCTATTAATCATGATTCTTTTGGCATAATGATGAAATAAAGAGGAAGTACATGCTTACTAAATGGGACATCACTTGTAGGCAGAAGGACCAGGGTGGTCCTGGGATTGAGAATTTAGAGGTAAAGAATAGATTTCTGCTCAGTAAATGGCTATACAAGCTTTCTGTGGAGACCGAAGGCACATGGGTACAAATTTTACGTAATAAGTACTTACAATCTAAGACCTTGGCCCAGGTTACCGTCAGACCCAATGATTCACCATTTTGGAAGGGCTTGATGAGAACAAAAGCATCTTTCTTCCATAGAACTAAATTACCATTGGAAACTGTAATTCGATGAGATTTCGGGAAGATAAATGGTTAGGGGAGATGCCTTTGGCCACACAATATCCATCTCTCTATAACATTGTACAACGTAAGGAGGCTTATGTTGCTACAATGTTATAATCCAACCCTATAAATATTCAATTCCAGAGATCTTTGGTAGGTGACCGATGGGAAGCATGGGAACACCTTGTCAGAAGGTTGATGGATTTGAACCTCTCTGATGAGTCTGATAGTATTCACTGGAAATTAACTACGAATGGCATTTTTTAGCGAAATCTACATATTTGGACCTAATTGATTCTGGTCCCATTTCGAAATCGCTACATATTTGGAAGATCAAGGTCTCGTTAAGAATCAATGTCTCATGTGGTTTGTTCACAAGGAGGTGGTTCTATCTAAGGACAACTTGGCAAAACATAATTAGGAGGGTAGTCATAGATGTAGCTTTTGTGATCAAGATGGAACAATCAAACACCTCTTTCTCAATTGTCCACTAGCCAAACTTTTATGGCGCTCAGTTCATATAGCCTTTAATATCACTCCTCCAAATAGTATTTCTTGGTAACCATTGCATGTAAAACAAAAAATTCTACGCACACGCAATGATCTATCCATGGAGATGCATAGCGATGAGGGGGAGACTGTGTCTACGTACCATCGTGGACCGTAAGCATAAGCGTTTATCAATGCAGTTGATGTAGTCTTACACCTTCACGATCCGTCCTGATCAAGTACCGAACGTACGACACCTCCTTGATCAGCACATGCTCAGCTCGATGATGTCCTCGCCTTCTTGATCCAGCAAGAGGGGCGAAGTAGTAGATGAGTTCTGGCAGCACGACGGCGTGGTGACGGTTGGTGATGAAGAGTAATCTCCGTAGGGCTTCGCAAAGCACTACAGAAACTAGACAGAGGATAAACTAGAGGGGACGGGGTTGCTGGCACACGACTTTGTGAATCTTGATGTCTCTTTGGTGCTAGCCCTGCCCCTCTATTGATATGTTGAGCCTTGGGGTCGAAACTTGGAGTAAAAGCCTCCTCAAAGTAGGTTTTGCCCGCAAGGAAGAGTCCTTCTCGGCTTCCAGGACCAGACTCCACACTCCTTGGCATCTGGCCCAGGGCCAGACGCCAGGGTCTCCGGCATTTGCCCCTGGCCTCTGCAAAACTCCTTTTGCACCGACCTAAAGCCCCGTGGGCTTTACCCCTTGGCCGAACCATATCACCCTATATATCAATCTTTACCTTCAAACCATTCCGGAGCTCCTCGTCATGTCCATGATCTCATTCGGAACTCCGAACAACATTCGGTCACCAACATACATAACTCATATAGTACTATATCGTAAACAAATGTTAAGCGTGCAGACCCTACGGGTTCGAGAACTATGTAGACATGACCGAGACACCTCTCTAGTCAATAACCAATAGCGGAACCTGGATGCCCATATTGGTTCCTACATACTCTACGAAGATCCTTATCGGTCGAACCTTATGACAACATACGTAATTCTTTTTGTCTATCAGTATGTTACTTGCCCGAGATTCGATCGTTGGTATCTTCATACCTAGTTCAATCTCGTTACCAGCAAGTCACTTTACTCATTCTGTAATACATCACCTCGTGACTAACTCCTTATTAATCTTTTGCTTGCAAGCTTAGGATGTGTATTACCGAGAGGTCCCAGAGATACATCTCCGATACTCGGAGTGAAAAATCCTAATCTCGATCTATGCCAACCCAACAAACACCTTTGGAGATACTTGTTGAGCATCTTTATAATCACCTAGTTACGTTGTAACGTTTTTATAGCACACAAGGCATTCCTACGGTATCCGAGAGTTGCATAATCCCATAGTCAAAGGAATATGTATTTGACATGAAGAAAGCAATAGCAACAAAACTGAATGATCATTATACTAAGCTAGCGGATGGGTCTTGTCCATCACATCATTCTCCTAATGATGTGATCCCGTTAAAATGACAACTCATGTCCATGGTTAGGAAATCTTAACCATATTTGATCAACGAGCTAGTCAAGTAGAGGCTCACTAGGGACATGGTGTTTGTTTATGTATTCACACATGTATTTAGGTTTTCGATCAATACAATTCTAGCATGAATAATAAACCTTTATCATGAATAAGGAAATATAAAATAAAAACTTTATTATTGCCTCTAGGGCATATTTCCTTTTGTCCCTACTTGCAATAGAGTCAAAAATCTAGTTCACATCACCATGTGAATAACACCCATAGTTCACATCACCATGTGATTAACACCTATAGTTCACATCGCCATGTGATTAACACCTATAGTTCACATTGCCATGGGACCAACACCCAAAGGGTTTACTAGAGTCAATAATCTAGTTCACATCGCCATGTGATTAAGACCCAAAGAGTAATAAGGTGTGATCATGTTTTGCTTGTGAGAGAAGTTTAGTCAACGGGTTTGTCACATTCAGATCCATATGTATTTTGAAAATCTCTATGTCTACAATGCTCTGCATGGAGCTACTCTAGCTAATTTCTCACGTTCAATATGTATCCAGATTGAGACTTAGAGTCATCTAGATTAGTGTCAAAGCTTGCATCTATGTAACTCTTTACGACAAACTCTTTATCACCTCATAACCGAGAAACATTTCCTTAGTCCTCTTTAAGGCACCTAAGGATAATTTTGACCGATGTACAGTGGTCCAATCATGGATCACTCTTGTACCCTCTTTGCCGGGTAAGTGGCAAGACACACATACGGTGTGGTACACAGCATGGCATATTGTATAGAACCTATGGCTAAGGCATAGGGAATGACTTTCATTCTCTCTATATATTCTGTTGTGGTCGGGCGTTCAGTCTTACTCAACTTCACACCTTGTAATACAGGCAAGAACCCCTTCTTGGAATGAACCATTTTGAACTTCTTCAAATCTTATCAAGGTATGTGTTTTGTGAAAGTTCTATTAAGCGTCTTGATCTATCCCTATAGATCTTGATGCTCAATATGCAAGTAGCTTCACCAAGGTATTTCATTGAAAAATTCTTATTCAAGTATCCTTTTATGCTACCAGAAATTCTATATCATTTCCAATCAATAATATGTCATCCACATATAATATCAGAAATGCTACAGAGCTCCCACTCACTTTCTTGTAAATTCATGCTTCACCGTAAGTCTGTATAAAACCATATGCTTTGATCACCTCATCAAAGCATATATTCCAACTCCGAGATGCTTGGACCAGTCAATAGATGGATCGATGGAGGTTGCACACTTTGTTAGCACCTTTAGGATCGACAAAACCTTCTAGTTGCATCATATACAACTCTTCTTTAAGATATCCATTAAGGAATGCAGTTTTGACATCCATTTGCCAAATTTCATAATCATAAAATGTGGCAATTGCGAACATGATTCGGGCAGACTTAAGCATCGCTATGGGTGAGAAAGTCTCATCGTAGTCATCTCCTTGAAATTGTCGAAAACCTTTTGCGACAAGTCGAGCTTTGTAGATAGTGACATTACTATCAGCATCAGTCTTCTTCTTGAAGATCCATTTATTCTCAATGGCTTGCGATCATCGGGCAAGTCCACAAAAGTCCACACTTTGTTCTCATACATGGATCCTATCTCAGATTTCATGGACTCAAGCCATCTATCGGAATCTGGGCTCATCATAGCTTCTTCATAGTTCGTAGGTTCGCCATGGTCTAGTAACATGACTTCTAGGATAGGATTACCATACCACTCTGGTGCGGAACGTGCTCTGTTCGACCTACGAGGTCCAGTAGTAACTTGATCTGAAGTTTCATGATCATCATCATTAGCTCCCTATCTAGTTGGTGTAGGCATCACGGGAATGGATTTCTATGATGTGCTACATTCCAAATTGAGAGAAGGTACATGTAACATCCCGGATGTAATTTACCTTATCTGTACTCCAACTCTTGCCGTTTCCGGCCTAAGTTATTTTATTTTCCTCGGGTTCAGGTTTTTGTCTCCGTGTGTTGTTGCCTTTGTCATGCATCTCATATCATGTCATCATGTGCATTGCATTTGCATACGTGTTCGTCTCATGCATCCGAGCATTTTCCCCGTTGTCCATTTTGCATTCCGGCGCTCCTATCTCCTCCGGTGCCCCTTTCTACCTCTTTTCGTGTGTGGGGGTTAAACATTTCCGGATTGGACTGAGACTTGCCATGCGGCCTTGGTTTACTACTGTAGACCGCCTGTCAAGTTTCATGCCATTTGGACTTCGTTTGATACTCCAACGGCTAACCGAGGGACCGAGAAAGCCTTGTTTGTGTTGCAGCTCAACACCCTTCCATTTTGGCCCAAAACCCACCTAAACCCTCTCCATCACCTTGAGCATTCGATCACGATCGCGTGGCCAAAAACCGCACTCCATTTGGAGCTTCCTAGCTCCCTCTATGCCTATAAATACACCCCCTTCCGAAATCACGGGTCTTCTTCCCCCGAAACCCTAAAAATTCTCTCTCTGTGCGCGGACACGTCCGCCCGCACCGGACGAAATCGCCGCCGCCAACCAGGGCGTGCCACATGGTAGCGCGTGCCCCACATCGCCGCCTCGCCCGCACCGGCCCGCCTGGCCCGCGCGCGGCCCTCCCCGCCGCCGAGCTGAGCCAGAGGCGTCTTGCCCGCGCCGCCTCGTCTTCCCTGACGCCGTTCGCCTGCGTCGCCCCGCCACCTCGCCATCGTTGCGCCGGCCGCCGCGCCCGCCATTGCCGGCCGCCGCACCCGCCATTGTCGGCCACTGCATCCCTCCTCGCCACCTCGCCGCCCTCCTCCGACGGTGTCGCGGCGTCCCGAGGCGCTAGAGAGGCCGCGCCGCCGCCCCCTCCATCCGGATCTGGCTGCCCCCTCGCCGGATCGACGCTCCTTCCTCGCCGGAGCGGAAGTTCCTTACCGGAGTTCTCGGGTCACACGCCACTGCTTCAGTACCTCGGAGGAACCCTAGATCTGAGTTTTGAACTCGGTTGACTTTCCCTCTCTCCTTTATTTTTTAGCAATCTTCATCATGTCGTAACTCTGCATCCGTAGCTCCGATTTGCGCGTGTAGCATATCAAAATGTTCGGCTCAACGAGTACATCATTTCACCTCATTGCATCATTTTCATTTGAGCTCATCTTGATGCCTGAAATGCTGTTGGAAGAGGGCTATGTGATATAATTGTCAGATCTGTTTCATCAAATAGATATTTTTCATTTTTTCCAAGATTAATGTGTGCATGGTATGCTTCTGAGCTCTACATGTGTTTTGTTATATGCCATGCCATCTTTACAGAGGTGCTTACCATGTATTTTTATGATATGTGTGGTGACTAGCACAAGCTTGCAAAGTAGCGTATTCGGTAATGCTGATTTCAGGGACTTAATTTCTATAAGTCCTTGTCCTGATTTTGTCATTATGCCATATGTTCATGTTGTTTCCTAGTGATCCGTGCCTCTTTTGAGGATGATCAGTAAGGATGATTTGTTAACATTCTAGTGCTCTATCCATCCATGTCTTTTTTTGCATTTATGGAGCACCCTAGCTTGAGTCAATCGAGCTCTACTTTTGCTATTTCGTGAATCCTGGCAGATTGTTGACTTGTTAGCGATTTTGCCGAGGATGTTGCTATTGATCCGTGCATGCTATGTTGTTGTTCTTTCCATGTCTAGCTTCTATGCCATGAATTCTTGATGGGTGTATGCTTAGTTTGTCATGCCATGCTCTGTAGTGAGTGCATCGCACTCGTAAACATGCCTACTTGTTAACTGATTTGCATGCTCCAGTTTTTCACTAAGTCTGTAATCTGATTATGTTTTTGCCATGTTCACATGCTTGCAATTATATTTTCTGATCCCTTTTGGCTCAAGGTCACTAAGGGACTTTTGTTAAGTGCTTTGAATAGCTTCATCCCATGCCTTGATTTGCCATGTTAACTTCCTTTAGCATGTAGTTTTCATGTTCTAAAGTGTGCTTCCTGATGATAAATTCCAGACTTGTGTTAATTTCACTATGTCTGAAACCTGTTACCATTTGCATTTTTGTCATGCTTGTTTGTACCTGTGAATGGATGAATTAGCCATAGCTCAGTGTTCATCTTTTGTCAAGCATCATGAGTGGATCCCTGCCATGTATTTTGTTGTCATATTTGGGGGTTGTAGCATATTTATCTTGATGCATTTAGATGGCTACTTGCTGATTATCGCAGACCGGTGCCATATTTGTTTTGCTTGCCATTTCCAAACCGTGCATCCAATTCCGGTGATCTTTACATCGATTTCAACCGAAATCACCTCACCTTTCCAGTGGAACTCTTGGATTTCAAAGTTGAGGCCAGGTTCAATCATTCCTTGTCAAATCTTGCATATGCATCACATATGGCATCCCGCATAGCATACCATGTTCGCATCATGTTGTTTGAGCATTGCACGTGGTTGATTGTGTTCCTTTGCTTGTTTGTCTTGTTTGGGTAGAGCCGGGAGACGAGTTCGCTAACGAGGAGCCCATTGAGTTTGCTTATGAGGATCAAGTCAACTCTGACAACTTTGCAGGCAAGATGATCATACCCTCGAAAATCACTTCTATCTTTGCTTGCTAGATGCTCGCTCTTTTGCTATGCCTATGCTATGATACCTACCACTTGCTTATCATGCCTCCCATATTGCCATGTCAAACCTCTAACCCACCATGTCCTAGCAAACCGTTGATTGGCTATGTTACCGCTTTGCTCAGCCCCTCTTATAGCGTTGCTAGTTGCAGGTGAAGATTGGAGATCGTTCCTTGTTGGAACATTGTTTATTGTTAGGATATCACTATATTATCTTGTTATCTTAATGCATCTATATACTTGGTAAAGGGTGGAAGGCTCGGACTTTTGCCTAGTGTTTTGTTCCACTCTTGCCGCCCTAGTTTCCGTCATATCGGTGTTATGTTCCCGGATTTTGCGTTCCTTACGCGGTTGGGTTATAATGGGAACCCCTTGACAGTTCGGCTTGAATAAAACTCCTCTAGCAATGCCCAACCTTGGTTTTACCATTTGCCACCTAGCCTCTTTTTCCCTTGGGTTTCCGGAGCCCAAGGGTCATCTTTATTTAAACCCCCCGGGCCAGTGCTCCTCTGAGTGTTGGTCCAAACTAGAGCCCCTTGCAGCGCCACCTCGGGGAAACTCGAGGGCTGGTTTTAGTTGTACGGATTGCTTATCCGAGTGTGCCCTGAGAACGAGATATGTGCAGCTCCTATCGGGATTTGTCGGCACATTCGGGCGGTGTTGCTGGACTTGTTTTACCATTGTCGAGGATGTCTTGTAAAACCGAGATGCCGAGTCTGATCGGAATGTCTCGGGAGAAGGAATATCCTTCGTTGACCATGAGGGCTTGTGATGGGCTAAGTTGGGACTGCCCTGCAGGGATTTGAACTTTCGAAAGCCGTGCCCGTGGTTATGGGCTGATGGGAATTTGTTGATGTCCGGTTGTAGATAACTTGAAACTTAACTTAATTAAAATGAATCAACCGCGTGTGTTGCCGTGATGGTCTCTTCTCGGCGGTGTCCGGGAAGTGAACACAGTGTTGGAGTAATGCTTGACGTAGGTTGTTCTAGGATCACTTCTTGATCATAGTTCTTCGTTCGTGCTTTTCCTTCTCTTCTCGCTCTCTTTTGCGAACAGGTTAGCCACCATATATGCTAGTCGCTTGCTGCAGCTCCACATATTACCTTGCCTTACCTATAAGCTTAAATAGTCTTGATCGCGAGGGTGCGAGATTGCTGAGTCCCCGTGACTCATAGATTACTTCCAAACCAGATGCAGGGACTGATGATACCGTTCCAGACGATGCTCTTGAGCTCAAGTGGGAGTTCGATGAAGACTCTCGTCGTTACTATGTGTCTTTCCCTGATGGTCAGTAGTGGTGCCCAGTTGGGGCAATCGGGGACCGTGTCGCATGTGGGGTTGATCTTTTATTTTGGTATCATAGTCGGACCATGAGTGTATTAGATGATTGTAATGTTATTCATGTATTTGTGTGACGTGGCGAGTGTAAGCCAACTATGTATCCTTTCCCCTTTTATATATATTACATGGCTTGTTGTGAATATTACCTTACTTGCGACATTGCTTTCAATACGGTTATGCCTCTAAGTCGTGCTTCGACATGTAGGAGATATAGCCGCATCGAGGGCGTTACATACAATTACCTCATCAACTTTTACTTTCCTCCCACTCACTTCTTTTGAGAGAAACTCCTCTAGAAATTTTCCATTCTTGGCAACAAAGATCTTGCCTTCAGATCTATGGTAGAAGGTGTACCCAATTGTTTCCTTAGGGTATCCTATGAATACACACTTCTCCTATTTGGGTTCGAGCTTATCAGGCTGAAGCCTTTTGACATAAGTGTCACAACCCCAAACTTTAAGAAACGACAACTTAGGTTTCTTGCCAAACCATAGTTCATACTGTGTTGTCTCAATGGATTTAGATGGTTCCCTATTTAACGTGAATGCAGTTGTCTCTAATGCATAATGATGTCTACTACACAACCATC
This sequence comes from Triticum aestivum, assembly GCF_018294505.1. Taxonomy (NCBI): domain Eukaryota; kingdom Viridiplantae; phylum Streptophyta; class Magnoliopsida; order Poales; family Poaceae; genus Triticum; species Triticum aestivum. Next base: position 274,052,715 of record NC_057800.1, on the reverse strand, counting down.
TTCTTGTAGACGTTGTTGGGCCTCCAAGTGCAGAGGTTTGTAGGACAGTAGCAAATTTCCCTCAAGTGGATGACCTAAGGTTTATCAATCTGTAGGAGGCGTAGGATGAAGATGGTCTCTCTCAAGCAACCCTGCAACCAAATACCAAAGAGTCTCTTGTGTCCCCAACACACCCAATACAATGGTAAATTGTATAGGTGCACTAGTTCAGCGAAGAGATGGTGATACAAGTGGTATATGGATAGTAGATAAAGGTTTTTGTAATTTGAAAATATAATAACAGCAAGGTAACTAATGATAAAAGTGAGCACAAACGGTATTGCAATGCTAGGAAACAAGGCCTAGGATTCATACTTTCACTAGTGCAAGTCCTCTCAACAATAATAACATAATTGAATCATATAACTATCCCTCAACATGCAACAAAGAGTCACTCCAAAGTCACTAATAGCAAAGAACAAACGAAGAGATTATGGTAGGGTATGAAACCACCTCAAAGTATCCTTTCTGATCAATCAATTCAAGAGTCCGTAGAAAATAACACGAAGCTATTCTTTCAATTCAATCTATCATAGAGTTCGCACTAGATTAACACCTTAAGACACAAATCAACCAAAACCCTAATGTCACCTAGATACTCCAATGTCACCTCAAGTATCCGTGGGTATGATTATACGATATGCATCACACAGTCTCAGATTCATCTAGTCAAACCAACACAAAGGACTTCAAAGAGTGCCCCAAAGTTCCTACCAGAGAGTCAAGACGAAAACGTGTGCCAACCCCTATGCATAGGTTCATGGGCAGAACCCGCAAGTTGATCACCAAAACATACATCAAGTGGATCAATAGAATACCCCATTGTCACCACGGGTATCCCACACAAGACATACATCAAGTGTTCTCAAATCCTTAAAGACTCAATCCGATAAGATAACTACAAAGGGAAAACTCAATCCATTACAAGAGAGTAGAGGGGGAGAAACATCATAAGATCCAACTATAATAGCAAAGCTCGCGATACATCAATATCGTATTACCTCAAGAACATGAAAGAGAGAGAGAGAGATCAAACACATAGCTACTGGTACATACCCTCAGCCCCGAGGGTGGACTACTCCCTCCTCGTCATGGATAGCGCCGGGATGACGAAGATAGCCACCGGAGAGGGATTCCCCCGTCCGGCAGGGTGCCAGAACGGGTCTAGATTGGTTTCGGTGGCTACAAAGGCTTCTGGCAGCGGAACTCCCGATCTATTCTGCTCCTCGATGTTTTTAGGGTATATGGGTATATATGGGAGGAAGAAGTATGTCGGTGGATCTTCGGGCTGTCCATATGGCAGGGGGGCGCGCCCACGGGGGGTGGGTGCGCCCCCACCCTCGTGGACAGCCCGGGACTCTCCTGGTCTATCTCCGATACTCCATGGGCTTCTTCTGGTCCAAAAATAAGTTCCGTGAAGTTTCAGGTCAATTGGACTCCATTTAATTTTCCTTTTCTACGATACTCTAAAACAAGGAAAAAACAGAAACTGGCACTGGGCTCTGGGTTAATAGGTTAGTCCCAAAAATAATATAAAAGTGCATAATAAAGCCCATAAACATCCAAAACAGATAATATAAGAGCATGGAACAATCAAAAATTATAGATACGTTAGAGACGTATCAGCATCCCCAAGCTTAACTCCTGCTCGTCCTCGAGTAGGTAAATGACAAAAACAGAATTTTTGATGTGGAATGCTACCTAACATATTTATCCATGTAATTCTTTATTGTGGCAAGAATATTCAGATCCATAAGATTCAAGACAAAAGTTTAATATTGACATAAAAATAATAATACTTCAAGCGTACTAACCAAGCAATCATGTCTTCTCAAAATAACATGGCCAAAGAAAGCTATCCCTACAAAATCATATAGTCTGGCTATGCTCTATCTTCACCACACAAAATATTTAAATCATGCACAACCCCGATGACAAGCCAAGCAATTGTTTCATACTTTTGATGTTCTCAAAAAATTTCAATCTTCACGCAATACATGAGCGTGAGCCATGGATATAGCACCATATGTGGAATCGAATGGTGGTTGTGGAGAAGACAAAAAGGGAGAAGATAGTCTCACATCAACTAGGCGTATCAACGGGCTATGGAGATGCCCATTAATAGATATCAATGTGAGTGAGTAGGGATTGCCATGCAACGGATGCACTAGAACTATAAGTGTATGAAAGCTCAAAAAGAAACTAAGTGGGTGTGCATCCAACTCGCTTGCTCACGAAGACCTAGGGCATTTTGAGGAAGCCCATCATTGGAATATACAAGCCAAGTTCTATAATGAAAAATTCCCACTAGTATATGAAAGTGATAACATGAGAGACTCTCTACTATGAAGATCATGGTGATACTTTGCAGCACAAGTGTGATAAAAGGATAGTAGCATTGCCCCTTTTTATTTTCTTTTTTATTTGGCCTTTCTTTTTTTATTTGGCCTTTTTTGCCTTTCTTCTTTTTTGGGGACAATGCTCTATGAATGATGATCATCACACTTCTATTTATTTACAACTCAATGATTACAACTCGATACTAGAACAAAGTATGACTCTGTATGAATGCTTCCGGTGGTATACCGGGATAGCAATGATGCACGAGTGACTTATATGAAAGAAATATGAACGATGGATTTGCCACAACTAAAATGTCAACTACATGATCATGCGAAGCAATATGACAATGATGGAGCGTGTCATAGTAAACGGAACAGTGGAAAGTTGCATGGCAATATATCTCGGAATGGCTATGGAAATGCCATGATAGGTAGGTATGGTGGCTTTTTTGAGGAAGGTATATGGTGGGTGTATGATACCTGGGAAAGGTGTGCGGTATTAGAGAGGCTAGCAATGGTAGAAGGGTAAGAGTGCGTATAATCCATGGACTCAACATTAGTCATAAAGAACTCGCATACTTACTTCAAAAATCTATTAGTTGTCGAAGCAAAGTACTACGTGCATGCTCCTAGGGGGATAGATTGGTAGGAAAAGACCATCGCTCGTCCCCGACCGCCATTCATAAGGAGGACAATCAATAAATACATCATGCTCTGACTTCTTAACATAAGGGTTCACCATACATTCATGCTACGAGAATCACAAACTTCAACACAAGCATTTCTCAAATTCACAACTACTCAACTAGCATGACTCTAATATCACCATCTCCATATCTCAAAACAATTACCAAGTTTCAAACTTCTCATAGTATTCAACACACTGATAAGATTTTTTTTATTTATCTTGAATGCCTAAAATAATTAAAGCAAATTACCATGCTGTTTTGTAGGACTCTCAAAATAATCTAAGTGAAGCATGAGATAACAAAAGTTTCTATAAAACAAATCCACCATCGTGCTCTAAAAGATATAAGTGAAGCACTAGGGCAAAAACTATATAACTCAAAAGGATATAGGTGAAGCACATAGAGTATTCTAACAATTTTTGAATCATGTGTGTCTCTCTCAAAAAGGTATGTACAGCAAGGATGATTGTGGAAAACTAACTAATAAAGACTCAAATAATACAAGACGCTCCAAACAAAACACATATCATGTGGTAAATAAAAATATAGCTCCAAGTAAAGTTACCGATAGAAGTAGACGAAAGAGGGGATGCCTTCCGGGGCATCCCCAAGATTTGGCTTTTAGGTGTCCTTAGATTATCTTGGGGGTGCCATGGGCATCCCCAAGCTTAGGTTCTTGCCACCCTTATTCCATAATCCATCGAATCTTTACCCAAAACTTGAAAACTTCACAACACAAAACTCAAAATAGAAAATCTCGTGAGCTCCGTTAGCCAAAAAAAAACAAAACACCACTTCAAGGTACTGTAATGAACTCATTCTTGATTTATATTGGTGTTAAACCTACTTTATTCCAACTTCTCTATGGTTTATAAACTCTTTTACTAGCCATAGATTCATCAAAATAAGTAAACAACACATAGAAAACAGAATCTGTCAAAAACAGAACAGTCTGTAGTAATCTGGATCAAACGTATACTTCTAGAACCCCAACAATTCTAAAATAAATATCTGGACTTGTGTAAGTTATCTATTAATCATCTGCAAAAAGAACTAACTAAATAGCACTCTCCAATGAAAAATGGAAGCAATTCTCGTGAGCGCTAAAGTTTCTGTTTTTACAGCATGATCGCAAAGACTTTCCCCAAGTCTTCCCAACGGTTCTACTTGGCACAAACACTAATTAAAACATAAAAACTCAATCATAACATAGGCTAGATAAATTATTTATTAATAAACAGGAGCAAAAGCAAGGAACAAAAATAAAATTGGGTTGCCTCCCAACAAGCGCTATCATTTAACGCCCCTAGCTAGGCATGATGATTTCAATGATGCTCACATAAAAGATAAGAATTGAAACATAAAGAGAGCATCATGAAGAATATGACTAGCACATTTAAGTATAACCCTCTTCCTATGCATAGGTATTTTTTGATCAAACAATTTATGGGAGCAATAATCAACTAGCATAGGGAGGCAAAACAAGCATAACTTTAAAACTTTAAGCACATAGAGAGGAAACTTGGAATTATTGCAATTGCTACAAGCATATGTTCCTCCCTCATAATAATTTTAAGTAGCATCATGAATGAATTCAACAATATAACCAACACCTAAAGCATTCTCTTCATGATCTACAAGCACAGAAATTTTATTACTCTCCACATAAGCAAAATTCTTCTCATTCGGAATAGTGGGAGTATCATAAGAGACTCGAATACTATAAATTGTTTCCACATTAAAAGAGTAATGTTCAGAAAAAGGGTAATCATAATCATGACAAGTTTTATAAATATAATCATCACTACTTTTTATATCATAAGTATCATCACAATAATCATCATAGGTAGCAACTTTGTTCTCATCATAATCGATTGAAACCTCTTCCAAGATAGTGGAATCATTACTAAATAAAGTCATGACCTCTCCAAATCCACTTTCATAATTATCACAATGAGATTCAACATCATCCAAAATAGTGGGATTACTACTTCCTAAAGTTGACACTCTTCCAAACCCACTTTCATCAATATAATCATCATAAGTAGGAGGCATGCTATCATTATATCAAATTTGCATATCAAAACTTGGGAGACTACAAATATCATCTTCATTAAACATAGCTTCCCCAAGCTTGGGACTAACATTAATTGCAGCAAATATATTCTCAAAAACATCATCTTCATCAAACATAGCATCCCCAAGCTTGGGCCTTTTCATATCATAAGCATAATCACTTTTATCATTAATAGTACAGATAGCACCAATGGTATAGCAATTATCATCATCACAAGGAGTAATAGGAGCAACATCATTTAGGAGAGATACCTTTTTACCTTTGCTTCTCCGTATTTTCTTTTTCTTCTTCACATCATGTGTGGGTTCAACCCTCTTTTTGGAGCTCCTTATTAATGAGCTTGGTTGAATAGAAGGCTTGTGACGCCCCTGATTCGATCGTACACTAATCATACACGCAAACGTGCACGGTCAAGATCAGGGACTCACGGGAAGATATCACAACACAACTCTACAAATAAAATAAGTCATACAAGCATCATATTACAAGCCAGGGGCCTCGAGGGCTCGAACACAAGAGCTCGATCATAGACGAGTCAGCGGAAGCAACAATATCTAAGTACAGACATAAGCTAAACAAGTTTGCCTTAAGAAGGCTAGCACAAACTGGGATACATATCGAAAGAGGCGTAGGCCCCCTGCCTGGGATCCTCCTAAACCACTCCTGGTCGTCGTCAGCGGGCTGCACGTAGTAGTAGGCACCTCCCGAGTAGTAGTAGTCGACGTCGACGGTGGCATCTGGCTCCTGGGCTCCAATGTCTGGTTGCAACAATCGAGTATAGAAAGGGGGAAAAGGGGAGCAAAGCAACCGTGAGTACTCATCCAAAGTACTCGCAAGCAAGGAGCTACACTACATATGTATGCATTGGTATCAAATGGAATAAGGGTATCATATGTGGACTGAACTGCAGAATGCCAGAATAAGAGGGGGATAGCTAGTCCTTTCGAAGTCTGCGCTTCTGGTAATCTCCATCTTGCAGCAGGAGAAGAGATTAGATGGTAAGTTCACCAAGTAGCATCGCATAGCATAATCCTAACCGATGATCCTCCCTTTGTCGCCCTATGAGAGAGCGATCACCGGCTGTATATGGCACTTGGAAGGGTGTGTTTTATTAAGTATCCGGTTCTAATTGTCATAAGGTCAAGGTACAACTCCAAGTCGTCCTGTTACCGAAGATCACGGCTATTCGAATAGATTGACTTCCCTGTAGGGGTGCACCACATAACCCAACACGCTCGATCCCATTTGGCCGAACACACTTTCCTAGGTCTTGCCCGGCCTTGGAAGATCAACACGTCGCAACCCTACCTAGGCACAACAGAGAGGTCAGCATGCCAGTCTAAATCCTATGGCGCAGGGGTCTGGGCCCATCGCCCATTGCACACCTGCACGTTGCGTACGCGGCCGGAAGCAGAACTAGCCACCTTAATACAAGAGCAGGCTTACGGTCCAATCCAGCGCGCGCCGCTCAGTCGCTGACGTCACGAAGGCGTCGGCTGATACCACGACGTCGAGTGCCCATAACTATCCCCGCGTAGATGGTTAGTGCATATAGGCCAGTGGCCAGACTCAGATCAAATACCAAGATCTCGTTAAACGTGTTATCTTGAAATAACCGTGAACGCCGACCAGGGCCAGGCCCACCTCTCTCCTAGGTGGTCTCAACCTGCCATGTCGCTTTGCCACAAAGATCCACACAAAGGGCTGTCGGGAAAGTATGTCCTTCCAGCCCCCAATTCGTGAATCGACCGCGGGTACTCCTCGAGCCAACCCGACTTTAGTCATCACATGTATCTTGTATAAAGTATATAGTATATACCCATGATCACCTCCCTAGTGATCACGTCCCGATAGTATTGCATGGCAGACGGACAAGAATGTATGGCTACTGATGATAAACTAGCATCCTATACTAAGCACTAGGATTGCAGGTAAAGGTAACAACAGTAGTAGCAAGGACATGCTATGCATCAGGATAGGATTAATGGAAGCAGTAACATGCTACACTACTCTAATGCAAGCAGTATAGAGAAGAGTAGGCGATATCTGGTGATCAAGAGGGGGGGCTTGCCTGGTTGCTTTGGCAAGAGAGAGGGGTCATCAACAACGTAGTCGTACTGGGTAGCAGCGACGTCGGTCTCGGTGTCTAGCGAGAGAAGAGGGGGAAGAAACAATAAATATTAAGCAAACAGATGCGTATCGATGCATGACAAGACAAGTAGCGAAGCTAGGGGTGCCCTAACGCGGTATGAGGTGGTACCGGTGAAGGGGGGAAACATCCAGGAAAAGATCCCTGGTGTTTCGCGTTTTCGGACAGATGAACCGGAGAGGGAAAGTTGCATGTTCGCTATGCTAGGGATGTGTGGCGGACGAACGGGCTGGGTATCCGGATTCGTCTCGTCGTTTTGAGCAACTTTCATGTACAAAGTTTTTCATCTGAGCTACAGTTTATTTTATATTGTTTTTAAAAGGTTTAAATCATTTTTAGCATTTAATTAATTATTTTAATAGGACATTATCCAGAATAGTGAAAGGTGATGTCAGCATGACATCACCATGACGTCAGCAGGTCAAACCCAGCTGACCAGAGTCAAACCTGGCCTGTGGGTCCAGTGGGACCCACCTTTCATAGACTCATGCTAACTAAACAGGTTTGATTAGTTTAGTTAATTGATTAAGTTAATTAAATTAAGTTAATTAATCCTTTATTTAATTAATTGATTTATTTAATTTAATTAATACTTTTATTTATGATTTATTTTTAAATCCCTTTTTTTGTTCTCAGGGGGTGGGTCCCCCTAGTCAGTGGCTCATCCGAGCCACCAGGGGCTAACGGGCGCGGGCCAAATGGGGCTGCAGCTGAGCGGAGCTCCGTGGCGTTTGGGTGCAAACACCGTCGGCCAGGGGCCGCGACGGCGACCGGAGCGGGGCTGGGGCGACGACCGAAGCAGCAGAGGGCAGCAGGGGGTGGCGGCTGTAGCGAGTGGTGGAGGCAGGGGCGCGGTTCACCGGAGCCAGAGGGAGAGGGTGCGCACGACGGGGCCAGGGGGTGGCGGAGCCGCGCATGGGGAGGCGGTAGTGCGGCGAGCAGCAAGTGCAGCGAGCGGCCAGTGTTGGCAGAGCGAGCTCGGTAGCAGACGCACTCGCCGGAGCCAGATGGGGTGGTGAGTGCGCGGGCTCAGGCGCGCATGCACGACAGCAGGTGAAGCCGAGCAGCAGCAGCGTGCAGCGGGGGTGACGGCCAAGCGAGGCCATGGCGCGGCAGGTGCGGGCAGGCAAGTGGAGGCGGGCGAGGGAGGTCCGAGCCAGCGTGGGGTGCGGGTGGCATGCGCGTGTGTGCGCAGCCGTGGGCGCGGCCAGAGCGCGGCCTAGCCAGAGAGCGGGGCTACGGTGCAGCCGCAGCCGGCCGACGGAGGGCGCGACGAGCGTGGCCCCAAGGCGTGGGCGGGGCACGTGCGCGGTGCGGCGCGTTCGGCTATGCTGGAGCAGAAGCAGGGGAGAGGAGGCCGGGGGCCTCACAGGGCGTAGGGTATGGGGCCGCGGTGGTCGGGGTGGGGGATGGGGACGAGATGACGCAGGGGAGGAGGCGGCCGCAACAGAGGCGGCGTCGTTGGGGTGGAGGAGCTCCGGCGGTCGAGGCGGGATCGGTGTGGCACTGGGCGGCGGCGAGGTCCGAGGACGAGGCGGCGGCGTCCGCGGCCTCCTCCCTCGATCCTGATCCAGTCGGGGGAGAGGGGGGAGATATTTTCGGGAGGGAGTGGGGGTGTCGGTGGAGTTACGGGCGGAGTGGGGATAAAGAGTAGTGGGGGGTGGCCGGCTGGGCCAGTCGGCTGGGCCTTTTCCCAGTTGGGCTGGCCAGCTGGGACACAATTGGCCCACTGGGGGGGGGTCTGCCTCTTTTGTTTTTTTATTTTCTTTTATTTATTTACTTTTCTGTTTTAAATCATTTTAAATTATTTAGGTACTTTATAAAAATGTGTTTATTACACCATAATTAAATATGCAAATTATGGCACTGCCTGAACATTATAGTTTTAACTTTTGAAAACTTTTATTATTTAACTTTATTTTAAATTTGAATTTGACTCGATTTTGAACTACCGATAGGTTAGCAACAGTAACCGTGGTGACGTGGCATGATTAGCGTTGGATTACTGTAGCACGATTATCCGAGCGTTACAAATCTCCTCCACTACAAGAAATCTCGTCCCGAGATTTAGGAGGTAGAAGGAAAAAGTGCGGGGTATTCATCACGCAGGCAGTCCTCGTGTTCCCAAGTGGCTTCGTCTTCAGAGTGATTCGACCACTGGACTTTGAGGAACTTGATCACCTTCTGACGTGTGCGGCGTTCAGCTTGGTCGAGAATGCGGACCGGATGCTCTTTATAGGAGAGGTCCTGTTGCAATTCGAGCACTTCATGATCCATTGCTCGGATTGGATCCTTGAAGCAACGACAGAGCGGTGACACATGGAACACATCGTGAACCTGAGAAAGGTTCGGCGGAAGCTCCAGTTGATATGCCACTTTTCCACGCTTTTCAAGAATGGTGAAGGGACCTATATAGCGAGGAGCTAGCTTGCCCTTGATTCCGAAGCGGTGAGCACCCTTCATTGGTGTAACTCGAAGATAAGCCTTTTCGCTAGGTTGATAGACCATGTCTTTGTGATGACGGTCATGCTGACTCTTCTGACATGACTGAGCAGCCTTGAGATTCTCGCGAATAATGTGGACTTGTTCTTCGGCCTGTTGGATAATATCCGGACCGAAGAGTGGACGTTCCCCAGTTTCTGACCAGTTCAGAGGGGTTCGACACTTTCGTCCATATAGCACTTCGAAGGGGGACATCTTCAGACTAGCTTGATAGCTATTATTATAAGAGAACTCGGCATATGGAAGAGATTCCTCCCATTTCTTGCCGAATGAAATTACACAAGCTCGAAGCATGTCTTCGAGAACTTGGTTGACACGTTCAACCTGTCCTTGCGACTGAGGATGAAACACCGTATTGAACGACAGGTGAGTTCCCATAGCCTCTTGGAAACTTGCCCAAAATCTTGAAGTGAATAAACTGCCACGGTCTGAACTGATAACCAGTGGAATACCGTGAAGTGAAACAATTCTGGCCATGTAGAGAGTAGCAAGCTGACTAACAGTGATTGTCTCTTTGACCGCCAGAAAATGTGCAACTTTAGAAAGTCGGTCAATGACGACAAGAATAACATCATTACCTTTCTGCGATTTGGGAAATCCAGTGACGAAGTCCATTTCAACATGGTCCCATTTCCATTCAGGAATAGAGATAGGTTGTAGAGTTCCAGCAGGCCTTTGATGCTCTGCTTTGATACGGCGGCAAACGTCACACTCAACAACATAAGGAGCAATGTCCTGCTTCATATTAGACCACCAGAATCTTTGACGAATATCCTGGTACATCTTTGTACTACTAGGATGGATGGACAGAGGCATATCATGAGCTTCTTTCATAACCCTTTTAGTCTTATCCAGGTTTTTCTTCGAACATGGTACCACTAGGCGGCCTTTGAAGTACAAGGCGCCATCATCAGTGATAGTGAAGAATGAGGGCTTTCCTTCTGCTAGATGGCGTTTAATCTTATGGACTTCAGAGTCATAACCTTGAATAGTCTTTATACCAGCTACGAGATCTGGTACGACAGCCAGGGTATTTAGAAAACCCTTAGTAACAACATGAAGATTCATCTTTCGGAACTCTGGGGGAGGGGGAGCAAGTGCTCCAGGAGGAACAATATGAAGGTTCAGCTTTCTAAATTCTTCGACAAGCAAGGGCTGAACTTTGTGAACCTGGAGATGGTTGCAGTAAGACTTGCGGCTCAAGGCATCAGCCATTACATTAGCCTTGCCGGGGGTATAGGATATACCCACGTCAAAGTCTGCAACAGCCTCCATCCATCTCTGCTGACGGAGGTTCAAATCTGGCTGAGTAAACAGATACTTCAGACTTTGGTGGTCAATGAAGATCTCGCAACGATTACCGAGAAGGTAATGTCGCCACTGCTTCAGTGCATGGATGACAGCAGCAAGCTCGAGGTCGTGAACTGGGTAGTTTTCTTTGTGAGGGCGCAGTTGACGAGAGGCATAAGCAATCACTCTGCGCTCTTGCATTAGGACACAGCCTAATCCTTGACGGGAGGCGTCGCAGTAAATGACGAAGTCCTTCTTAGTATCAGGTGGAGCAAGCACTGGGGCAGAAGTCAACTTGTCTTTGAGCGCCTTGAAACTTTCCTGACACTTGTCTGTCCATTTGAACTTGACACCCTTATGCAACAGATTAGTCAGAGGCCTGGCAATCTTGAAGTTCTCAACTAATTGATGGCAATAGCTGGCGAGACCGAGAAAACTTTGGACTTGCTTGACATTCTTCAGAGGAGTCCAATCGAGAATAGCCTGAACTCGTTCAGGGTTGACGGCAATACCATCCTTGGAGATGACATGCCCAAGATAGGTTACTTCGGGGAGCCAGAATTCACACTTGGAATACTTAGCATACAGTTGATGCTCTCCAAGCTTTTCCAGCACAAGACGAAGATGTTCAGCATGTTCTTCCTTGTTCTTGGAAAATACAAGGATATCATCCAAATAAACCACGACGAACTTGTCGAGGTAATCCATGAATATATAGTTCATCAGACGAGAGAAGGTGGGTGGAGCATTCGTTAAGACGAATAATATGACGGTGTACTCGTATGATCCATACCGAGACACGAAGGCGGTTTTTGGGATATCCTCTTCACGAACACGGATCTGGTGGTAACCCAACCTCAAGTCGAGTTTGGAGAACACTGATGAGCCAGCCAGTTGATCATAAAGATCATTGATCCAAGGAAGAGGGTATTTATTCTGAATGGTAGCTTGGTTTATAGGACGGTAGTCTTGGACTAATCGGTTTGTCCCATCCTTCTTTTTAACAAAGAGAGAAGGTGCTCCCCAAGGAGAGCAACTAGGGCGAATGAAACCTTTGACAAGAGATTTGTCGATTTCCTCCTTAAGCTCAGTGAGTTCATGCGGCGGCATCTTGTAGGGGCGTTTAGCTATAGGGGTGGTGCCGGGTTTCAAGTCGATGATGAATTCGACAGCTCTAGCAGGGGGAATCCCTGGAAGTTCTTCTGGGAAGACGTCTTGGAATTCACAAACGATGGGAATGTTTTCAATGCCCTCGAGTGGTGCAGCATTCAACGCATTCAAGGCATAAAGTCGTGCCTCGGCGTTCTGAACTAGATGAGCTTGGTAAGCTATTATTTCATCAGAAGGGTGTAGGAGATGGACGACCTTAGTGGCGCAAACTATAGAAGCAGTATGCGCTTTCAACCAATCCATTCCCAGAATGAGGTCGATGTTAGACGACTTTAGGATAATGGGAGAGGCGTAGAATTCCAGCCCTTCGATTTCCACGGGAACGTCGATGCCAACCAGTGAGGTTTGACATTGTCCCACGGGGTTTTTTACCAATACCGAAGTGTTCATATCCTCACATTTAACATCATGCTTGTATGCAAAATCTTCTGACATGAATGAATGCAATGCTCCTGAATCGAATAAAACAGATGCAGGTACTGAATTTACGAGGAGTGTACACATCACAGTAGCAGGCTGGTCTTGAGCTTCATTAAGATCAACGTGGTTGGCATGAACTCGACCATAAGACCTGACATTGTTGTTGCGAGGCTGGTTGTTTCCACGGCCAGCTGCGGGAAGGGCCAATTGATTCTGATTCTGATTGCAGTCTCTGGCACGGTGACCTGGCTGACCACACTTGTAGCAGAGACCATTATTGGGAGTGGGAACAGGAGCTTGGGGTGGTGGAGCTGGAAGTCTTGGTTGCCTAGTTGGTGGGGGAGGCAGATGCGATGCAGCATAGGACTGCCTTGGAGCAGGTGCAGTTGGCTGATACATGTTGTTGGGAATCCATATCCTACGCTTCTGCGAAGACGGGCCCGAAGATGAGCCCGTGTCATGGTTGTGCCTGTGGGAGCTCTGGTGTTCCTATGGACCAGTTTCGACATTGATGGCCTTGTTCACCAAGGTGGCGAAATCGGCAAAGTCGTGCACTAGAAGTGCGAGCTTGATATCAGCTTGAAGGCCATCACGGAACTTCTCCTGTCTGCGTGCATCAGTTGCAATGTCTTCTTCAGCATAGCGGGACAAGTCCAGAAACTACCGCTGATAAGCTTCCATAGTTTTGTTGCCTTGGGTGAGGCTGCAGAACTCGCGCTTCTTATGATCCATGACTCCGTGAGGAATGAAGCGAGCACGGAAAGCAGCTTGGAAGTCTGGCCAGGTGATAATTGTTCCAACTGGCAGAGTACGCCTGTGGCTGTCCCACCATTGAGCAGCGGGTCCTTTCAGGAAGAAAGAAGCAAAGGTGACGTAGCTGGCAGGGGCTACATTAGCAGACTCCATCTCATAGGTGATGTCACGGAGCCAGTCATCAGCATCCAGAGGCTGAGTTGAGCTGTGGTACACGGTTGGGTTGAGGCGCATGAAATCCTGCAGAGTCACTTGGGTTGGCTGCTGGTTCATATTGGGGCGAGGAAACTGAGCCATAATATTCTCCATGAACTGGCGATTCAGCTCAAACTGTTGCATCATCCCAGCCATGTACTCAGGCGGTGGTGGGGCGTTGCCACCACGACCATGACCACCTGATATAACCATCCTGCTAATATATAATAGGAGTAGTTCAACATTGAGAAATTGCGAGGACAAGAATCATTCATGATGAAACATGCATAATGAAAGGAACACGATAGATACTACATAGTAGTGGGCACATCTTACAAAAGTGTTCATGCATAGAGTTCGGTACATAGACTAAGAACATCATAGGCGGCACGCAGGCTCGCGGCGAATGCATCTAACACTAACAAGCAAGCCTACATCAGTCCTAGGAGGAACTGTGGAGGTAGGTGTAGCTTGACAGCTAGTAGTGACGCGAAGGGAAGACCTCCACACGAGTAGCCTGGGGTCCGCGGATACTCTGGTGTGGAACCCGATGCGCAGGTGGCAGGAGAGGACCGAGTGCGGGAGAGTAGCCTCCCACATCTGGCCAACCGACGCCCTGGGGCATCACGGTCCTGGCAGGGTAGATCACAGAACGCGACAGATCACCAGATCGGACGGAGGGGTGCAACAGCGTCAGAGCACGATACAGGTGCTGACGGGTGGTGTACAACTCGTGGCGAAGAGCTCGGTTAGCTCTATCCATTCCATCAGCATGCAGAACCTGGTTCTGATGGTAGAAGGGCTCTCGGGTGACAGTGGAGTAGGTAGCAGTGTAGTATCTCTCCGCACCAACATCGGATGCGATAGCAATGTGCCTGAAGGGGGAGGTGTCCAACTCCTGATACTCTCCATGAAGACGTGTTAGAGCAGCATAAGCAGCATCATGGACCGCCATATCGATAGTCACTCCAACACCATGAGCAGTGTGCAGGACGGTAGTGGAGTCATACTCCCGAGAGTAGAGGTGGACGATGGCACGGTACTGCTCCTGGTTGAAGTCCTGGTACTCCTCATAGATGGTGTACTCAGGGTGCCAGCGATAACCCAGATAGGTCATCATCTCAACCAACACAGCAGGTGATCCTGAGGCACCAATGGCCATCGTGTGGCGCACGACCTGTCTCGTGGGCTCCATCTGAAAACAAAGATGTTTTCAAAGGAGTCAAATGACAATGTGGATAATGTTGAATATAGTACTCTAAAGAATAGCTAGGGCTTATCTAACTTTGGGGTGAACGTGGTCACGGGATCCTAATGTTAGAGTTAGTAAAATTGTTTAACCCGAGTAGAAGAGAGTTTAGTGTCCCAGAGTAAGGGTCGAGGAGTAAAAGATACTAATAGCACCCAGATGGCGACGTGGGCCCGTAAGGCACACATCCATGTTAGTAAAAGTTTTTGTAATGTCTAGACTCGACTTCGGCCAAGGAGTGTGGAAGGGGGATTCCTACAGGCAGTCGGCTCTGATACCCACTTGTGACGCCCCCGATTCGATCTTACACTAATCATACATGCAAACGTGTACGATCAAGATCAGGGACTCACGGGAAGATATCACAACACAACTCTACAAATAAAATAAGTCATACAAGCATCATATTACAAGCCAGGGGCCTCGAGGGCTCGAATACAAGAGCTCGCTCATAGACGAGTTAGTGGAAGCAACGATATCTGAGTACAGACATAAGTTAAACAAGTTTGCCTTAAGAAGGCTAGCACAAACTGGGATACATATCAAAAGAGGCACATGCCTCCTGCCTGGGATCCTCCTAAACTACTCCTGGTCGTCGTCAGCGGGCTGCACGTAGTAGTAGACACCTCCCGAGTAGTAGTAGTTGTCGTCGATGGTGGCATCTGGCTCCTGGGCTCCAACATCTGGTTGCAACAATCGAGTATAGAAAGGGGGAAAAGGGGGAGCAAAGCAACCGTGAGTACTCATCCAAAGTACTCGCAAGCAAGCAGCTACACTACATATGTATGCATTGGTATCAAATGGAATAAGGGTATCATATGTGGACTGAACTGCAGAATGCCGGAATAAGAGGGGGATAGCTAGTCCTTTCGAAGACTACGCTTCTAGTAACCTCCATCTTGCAGCAGGAGAAGAGATTAGATGGTAAGTTCACCAAGTTGCATCGCATAGCATAATCCTAACCGATGATCCTCCCTTCGTCGCCCTATGAGAGAGCGATCACCGGTTGTATCTGGCACTTGGAAGGGTGTGTTTTATTAAGTATCCGGTTCTAGTTGTCATAAGGTCAAGGTACAACTCCAAGTCGTCCTGTTACCTAAGATCACGGCTATTCGAATAGATTAACTTCCATGCAGGGGTGCACCACATAACCCAACACGCTCGATCCCATTTGGCCGGACACACTTTCCTGGGTCATGCCCGGTCTCGGAAGATCAACACGTTGCAGCCCTACCTAGGCACAACAGAGAGGTCAGCACGCCGGTCTAAATCCCGATCCTCCCTGAGGGCTAGCACAATGGGACTCACGGGAAGATAGCACAACACAACTCTACAAATAAAATAAGTCATACAAGCATCATATTACAAGCCAGGGGCCTTGAGGGCTCGAATACGAGAGCTCGATCATAGACGAGTCAGCGGAAGCAACAATATCTGAGTACAGACATAAGTTAAACAAGTTTGCCTTAAGAAGGCTAGCACAAACTGGGATACATATCGAAAGAGGCGCAGGCCTCCTGCTTGGGATCCTCCTAAACTACTCCTGGTCGTCGTCAGCGGGCTGCACGTAGTAGTAGGCACCTCCTGAGTAGTAGTAGTCGTCGTTGACGGTGGCGTCCGGCTCCTGGGCTCCAACATCTGGTTGCAACAATCGAGTATAGAAAGGGGGAAAGGGGGAGCAAAGCAACCGTGAGTACTCATCCAAAGTACTTGCAAGCAAGGAGCTACACTACATATGTATGCATTGGTATCAAATGGAATAAGGGTATCATATGTGGACTGAACTGCAGAATGCCGGAATAAGAGGGGGATAGCTAGTCCTTTCGAAGACTACGCTTCTGGTAACCTCCATCTTGCAGCAGGAGAAGAGAGTAGATGGTAAGTTCACCAAGTAGCATTGCATAATCCTAACCGATGATCCTCCCTTCATCGCCCTGTGAGAGAGCGATCACCGGTTGTATCTGGCACTTGGAAGGGTGTGTTTTATTAAGTATCCGGTTCTAGTTGTCATAAGGTCAAGGTACAACTCCAAGCCATCATGTTACCAAAGATACGGCTATTCGAATAGATTAATTTCCCTGCAGGGGTGCACCACATAAGCCAACACGCTCGATCCCATTTGGCCGGACACACTTTCCTTGGTCATGGCCGGCCTCGAAAGATCAACACGTCGCAGCCCTACCTAGGCACAACAGAGAGGTCAGCACGCCGGTCTAAATCCTATGGTGCATGGGTCTGGGCCCATCGCCCATTGCACACCTCCATGTTGCGTATGTGGTCGGAAGAAGAACTAGCCCCCTTAATACAAGAGCAGGCTTACGGTCCAATTCGGCGCGCGCCGCTCAGTCGCTGACATCACGAAGGCTTCGCCTGATACCAAGACGTCGAGTGCCTGTAACTATCCCCACGTAGATGGTTAGTGCGTATAGGCCAGTGGCCAGACTCAGATCAAATACCAAGATCTCGTTAAACGTGTTATCTTGAAATAACCGCGAACGCCGACCAGGGCCAGGCCCACCTCTCTCCTAGGTGGTCTCAACCTGCCCTGTCGCTTTGCCACAAAGATCCACACAAAGGGCTGTCGGGAAAGTATGTCCTTCCAGCCCCCAATTCGTGAATCAACCGCGGGTACTCCTCGAGCCAACCCGACTTTAGTCATCACATGTATCTTGTATAAAGTATATAGTATATACCCATGATCACCTCCCTAGTGACCACGTCCCGATAGTGTTGCATGGCAGACGGACAAGAATGTATGGCTACTGATGATAAACTAGCATCCTATACTAAGCACTAGGATTGTAGCGATGCATGACAAGACAAGTAGCGGAGCTAGGGTGCCCTAACGCGGTATGAGGTGGTACCGGTGAAGTGGGGAAACATCCGGGAAAAGATCCCCGGTGTTTCACATTTTCGGACAGATGAACCAGAGAAGGAAAGTTGCATGTTCGCTATGCTATGGATGCGTGGCGGACGAACGGGTTGCGTATCCGGATTCGTCTCGTCGTTCTGAGCAACTTTCATGTACAAAGTTTTTTCATCTGAGCTACGGTTTATTTTATATTGTTTTTAAAAGGTTTAAATCATTTTTAGCATTTAATTAATTATTTTAATAGAACATTATCCAAAATAGTGAAAGGTGATGTCAGCATGACATCACCATGACGTCAGCAGGTTAAACCCAGCTGACCAGAGTCAAACCTGGCCTGTGGGTCCAGTGGGACCCACCTATCATAGACTCAGGCTAACTAAATAGGTTTGATTAGTTTAGTTAATTGATTAAGTTAATTAAACAAGATTAATTAAGTTAATTAATCCTTTAATTAATTAATTGATTTAATTAATTTAATTAATAATTTTATTTATGATTTATTTTTAATTCCTTTTTTTGTTCTTAGGGGGTGGGCCCCCCTAGTCAGTGGCTCATCCGAGCCACCAGGGGCTAACGGGCGCGGGCCAAACGGGGCTGCAGCCGAGCGGAACCCCGGGCGTTTGGGCGCGAATGCGGGTGGCTAGGGGCCGCGATGGCGACCGGAGCGGGGCGGTGACCGGAGCAGCAGAGGGTAGCAGGGGGTGGTAGCTGTAGCGAGTGGTGGAGGCAGGGGCGCGGTTCACCAGAACCAGAGGGAGAGGGTGCGCACGGCGGGGCCAGGGGTGGCGGAGCCGCGCGTGGGGAGGCGGTAGGGCGGCCAGCAAGAAGCGCGGCGAGCGGCAAGTGTTGGCAGAGCGAGCTCGGCAGCAGACGCACTCGCCGGAGCCAGATGGGGCGGTGAGTGCACGGGGCTCGAGCGCGCATGCGCGACAGCAGGCAAAGCCGAGCAGCAGCAACGTGCAGTGGCGGTGACAGCCAAGCGAGGCCATGGCGCGGCAGGTGCGGGCAGGCAAGTGGAGGCGGGCAAGGGAGGTCCGAGCCGACGTGGGGTGCGGGTGGCATGCGCGTGTGTGCACGGCCTAGGGCGCAGCCAGAGCGGGGCTACGGTGCAGCCGCGGCCGGCCGACGGAGGGCGCGACGAGCGCGGCCCCTAGGGGTGGGCGGGGCGCGTGCGCGGTGCGGCGCGTTCGGCGATGTTGGAGCAGAAGCAGGGGAAAGGAGGCCGGGGGCCTCACCGCGGGGCGTAGGGTACGGGGCCGCGGTGCTCTGGGTGGGGGATGGGGACGAGACGACGCAGGGGAGGAGGCAGCCGCAACAGAGGCGGTGTCGTTGGGGCGGAGGAGCTCCGGCGGTCAACGCGGGATCGGTGTGGCACCGGGCGGCGGCGAGGTTCGAGGACGAGGCGGCGGCATCGGCGGTCTCGTCCCTCGATCTCGATCCAGTCGTGGGAGAGGGGGGGAGATATTTTCACGAGGGAGTGGGGGTGTCGGTGGAGTTACGGGGGAGGGGGGGTGGGGATAAGGAGTAGTGGGGGGGTGGCCGGCTGGGCCAGTTGGCTGGGCCTTTGCCCAGTTGGGTTGGCCAGCTGGGCCACAATTGGCCCACTGGGGGGTCTGCCTCTTTTCTTTTTTTATTTTTTTATTTACTTTTCTGTTTAAATCATTTTAAATTATTAGGTACTTTATAAAAATGTGTTTATTACACCATAATTAAATATGAAAATTATGGCACTGCCCGAACATTATAGTTTTAACTTTTGAAAACTTTTATTATTTAACTTTATTTTAAATTTGAATTTGACTCGATTTTGAACTAGCGATAGGTTAGCAACAGAAACTGTGGTGACGTGGCATGATTAGCGTTGGATTACTGTAGCACGATTATCCGGGCGTTACAAGGCTCCTCCTCGTTACCAGATTCATCATAAGAAATAATAGGAGGATTTTGGGAAGTCTCTTCCCTTCCATTAGTATTTTCTTCATTGCCTATTTGTTTTCTTTTCTTTATATAATTGGCAACATAAGGATTTTCAATGCAATTCATAGCACAATACATATAAATTTCTTCTAGATCAATATCGAGGAATTTCTCGAGGTTATATTCTGGAATAATCTTAGTTTGATGTTTCATTTCTTCATAACCCAAAAGCAAACTAAGTTCATTATAATGTGCAAGGGAAATCAAGTCATCACAATTTTTGGACACGATTCGATCATGAAACAATTTGCATTTGATATTTAAATGACCATGTTCATTGCAAAGTTCACAAGTATGCCTAAGAAATTTTAATTTTTAGCACTAACATTTGGCCTTTCTTGCAACCATTTAGTTTCTAAATGCTTATGCCTCTTGCAATATCTATCTTCCCTATTTGTTGTGTACTTGCAAACCCAATGCACTCCACAAAAATTGACATGTTCATAGGAGATATTTTCATCATAACTAGTGCAATCATCATTAGTACTATGGGTATTCAAAGAGTTCATACTAATAACATTGCAATCATGCTCATCATTCAAAGATTTAGTGCCAAACATTCTAATGCATTCTTCTTCTAACACTTTCG
The DNA here is from genome assembly GCF_018294505.1 of Triticum aestivum. NCBI lineage: Eukaryota > Viridiplantae > Streptophyta > Magnoliopsida > Poales > Poaceae > Triticum > Triticum aestivum. Next base: position 274,032,402 of record NC_057800.1, on the reverse strand, counting down.
CACAACTTTCCTTTCCATCATACTCACGAAAGATATTAAAAAGATGAAGCGTATGAGGCAAACTAAACTAGTGCTAAAACAAGAAAGAAAAAGATTCGATTGCAAGATCTAAAGATATACCTTCAAGCGCAAACCTCCCCGGCAATGGTGCCAGAAAAGAGCTTGATGTCTACTACACAACCTTCTTCTTGTAGACATTGTTGGGCCTCCAAGTGCAGAGGTTTGTAGGACAGTAGAAAATTTCCCTCAAGTGGATGACCTAAGGTTTATCAATCCGTAGGAGGCGTAGGATGAAGATGGTCTCTCTCAAGCAACCCTGCAACCAAATAACAAAGAGTCTCTTGTGTCCCCAACACACCCAATACAATGGTAAATTGTATAGGTGCACTAGTTCGGCGAAGAGATGGTGATACAAGTGGTATGTGGATAGTAGATAAAGGTTTTTGTAATCTGAAAATATAAAAAACAGCAAGGTAACTAATGATAAAAGTGAGCACAAACGGTATTGCAATGCTACGAAACAAGGCCTAGAGTTCATACTTTCACTAGTGTAAGTCCTCTCAACAATAATAACATAATTGGATCATATAACTTTCCCTCAACATGCAACAAAGAGTCACTCCAAAGTCACTAATGGCGGAGAACAAACGAAGGATTAAGGTAGGGTACGAAACCACCTCAAAGTTATCCTTTCTGATCGATCTATTCAAGCGTCCGTAGTAAAATAACACGAAGCTATTCTTTACGTTCAATCTATCATAGATTTCATACTAGAATACCACCTTAAGACACAAATCAAGCAAACCCTAATGTCACCTAGATACTCCAATGTCACCTCAAGTATGCGTGGGTATGAATATACGATATGCATCACACAATATCAGATTCATCTATTCAAACCAACACAAAGTTCTTCAAAGAGTGCCCCAAAGTTCCTACCGGAGAGTCAAGACGAAAACGTGTGCCGACCCCTATGCATAGGTTCATGGGCAGAACCCGCAAGTTGATCACCAAAACATACATCATGTGGATCAATAGAATACCCCATTGTCACCACGGGTGTCCCATGCTAGACATACATAAAGTGTTCTCAAATCCTTAAAGACTCAATCCGAGAAGATAACTTCAAAGGGAAAACTCAATCCATTACAAGAGAGTAGAGGGGGAGAAACATCATAAGATCCAACTATAATAGCAAAGCTCATGATACACCAAGATCGTATCACCTCAAGAACAGAAGAGAGAGAGAGAGAGAGATCAAACACATAGCTACTGGTACATATCCTCAGCCCCGAGGGTGGACTACTCCCTCCTCGTCATGGAGAACACCGGGATGATGAAGATAGCCACCGGAGAGGGATTCCCCCTCCGGCAGGGTGCCAGAACGAGTCGAGATTGGTTTTCGGTGGCTACAGAGGCTTCTGGCAGCGGAACTCCCGATCTATTCTGCTCCATGATGTTTTTAGGGTATATGGGTATATATGGGAGGAAGAAGTACATCGTTGGATCTCCAGGCTGTCCATGAGGCAGGGGGGTGCGCCCAGGGGGGTGGGCCCGCCCCCCACCCTCGTGGGCAGCCCGGGACTCTCCTAGTCCATCTCCGATACTCCGTGGGCTTCTTCTGGTCCAAAAATAAGTTCCGTGAAGTTTCAGGTCAATTGGACTCCATTTGATTTTCCCTTTCTGCGATAATCTAAAACAAGGAAAAAACAGAAACTGGCACTGGGCTCTGGGTTAATAGGTTAGTCCCAAAAATAATACAAAAGTGCGTAATAAAGCCCATGAACATCCAAAACAGATAATAGAATAGCATGGAACAATCAAAACTTATAGATACGTTGGATACATATCACATAACCCCAAAACGATAGTGGTAAACCAGTAAGAGACATGACAGATCGCACCATATCTAATAAAGTACGGTTACGACGTTCGGACACACTGCTACCTCTTGAGAACTACATTGGTTTTCCCTTGAATACGGAAGGGTGATGCTGCAAAGTAGCGTAAGTATTTCCCTCGGTTTTTGAGAACCAAGGTATCAATCCAGTAGGAGACTACACGCAAGTCACCTCGCACCTATACAAACAAATAAGAACCTTGCAACCAACGCGATAAAGGGTTTTTCAATCCCTTCACGGCCGCATGAAAAAGCGAGATCTCATAGAGATAATAAGATAAATATTTTTGGTATTTTTATGATATAGATTGAAAGTAAAGATTGCAAAGTAAAATAGATTGGAAACTTATATGATGGAAAATAGACCCAGGGGCCAGAGGTTTTACTAGTGGCTTGATAACCCACAAGTATAGGGGATCGCAACAGTTTTCGATAAGTAAGAGTGTCGAACCCAACGAGGAGCTAAAGGCAGAACAAATATTCCCTCAAGTTCTATCGACCACCGATACAACTCTACGCACGCTTGATGTTCGCTTTACCTAGAACAAGTATGAAACTAGAAGTACTTTGTAGGTGTTATTGGATAGGTTTGCAAGATAATAAAAAGAAAGTAAATAAAAGCTAAGGGCTGTTGTAAGTAAAGAAGCAATAAAGTAAATATAGCGAGTGTGGAAAAGTGGTGGTAGGATTTGCGAAATTGCCCGTAAGCAATTGACTACTTTACTAGCCCGATAGCAAGTTTTATGTGGGAGAGGCCACTGCTAGCATGTCATCCCTGACTTGGAATTCTATGCACTTATGATGGAACAATTAGCAAGCATCTACAACTACTAATGTTCATTAAGGTAAAACCCAACAATAGCATTAAGATATATTGGTCCCCCTTCAATCCCGTATGCATCAATTTCTATGCTAGGTTGAAGCTTCTGTCACTCTTGCCCTCCAATACATAGTCCTATCAACATACAACTAACCCTATGGCATGATCCATGCGCACTCATATGATGGGCACCAAAGGACAGCAACATAATCACAAGCAAATTAAATCAATCATAGCAATTCATCAACCACCGCTAGGACAACGAAAATCTACTCAGACATCATAGGATGGCAACACATAATTGGATAATAATATGAAGCATAAAGCGCCATGTTCAAGTGGAGGGTACAGCTGGTTGAGGGAGAGTGGACCGCTGTAGATAGAGGGGGGAAGGTGATGGATATGTTGGTGAAGATGGCAGAGGTGTTGGTGTAGATCGCGGTGATGATGATGATAGCCACGACAGCGTTCCGGCGCCACCAAAAGAGAAGGGGAGAGGGGGCCCCTTCGTCTTCTTCTTCCTTGACCTCCTCCCTAGATGGGAGAACGGTTTCCCTGCTGGTTCTTGGCCTCCATGGCATGGGAGGGGCAAGAGCCCCTCCGAGATTGGATCTGTCTCTCTGTCTCTCCCTGGTTCTGCGTTCTGTTCTGCTGCCCTTTCACCATTTCATATATATATGGAGATCCGTAACTCCGATTGGACCGAAACCTTCGCCGTGATTTTTTACCAAAAACTAGCTTTCTTGTGGCTGAAGAAGGGCATCAACCGCCTTACGGGTGGACCACAAGGGTCAGGGGCGCGTCCAGGGGGGTGGGGCGCGCCCCCTACCTCGTGCCCACCTCGGACACCGTTTCGCGTTGATCTTTCTCCCAGACTTTCCAAATATTCCAAAAATAAGCTCCGCCCGTTTTTATCCCGTTTGGACTCCGTTTGATATGGATATTCTGTGAAACATAAAACATGCAGCGAAAAGGAACTGGCACTTGGCACTGGATCAATATGTTAGTCCCAAAAATAATATAAAAAGTTGCCAAAAGTATATGAAAGTTATAGAATATTGGCATGGAACAATAAAAAATTATAGACACGACGGAGACGTATCAACATCCCCAAGCTTAATTCCCGCTTGTCCTCGAGTAGGTAAATGATAAAAATATAATTTTTTATGTGGAGTGCTACCTAGCATAATCTTGATCACATATCTAATCATGGCATGAATATTAAGACATGAGTGATTCAAAGCAATAGTCTATCATTTGACATAAAAAAATACTTCAAGCCCACTAATAAAGCAATCATGTCTTTTCAAAATAACAAGGCCCAAGAAAGCCATCCCTACAAAATCATATAGTCTGGCTATGCTCCATCTTCACCACACAAAATATTCACATCATGCGCAACCCCAATGACAAGCCGAGCAATTGGTTCATACTTTTTAACGCGCTTCAGCATTTTCAACCCTCACACAATACATGAGTGTGAGCCATGGATATAGCACTATAGGTGGAATAGAATGGTGGTTGTGGAGAAAACAAAAAGGAGAAGATAGTCTCACATCAACTAGGCGTATCAACGGGCTATGGAGATTCCCATCAATAGATATCAATGTGAGTGAGTAGGGATTGCCATGCAACGGATGCACTAAGAGCTATAAGTATATGAAAGCTTAGACTGAAAACTAAGTGGGTGTGCATCCAACTTGCTTGCTCATGAAGACCTCGGGCATTTGAGGGAGCCCATCATCGGAATATACAAGACAAGTTCTATAATGAAAATTCCCACTAGTATATGAAAGTGATAACATAGGAGACTCTCTATTATGAAGATCATGGTGCTACTTCGAAGCACAAGTGTGGAAAAAGGATAGAAGTATTGCCTCTTTTTATTTATTTTATTTATTATATTTTTTGGGCCTTCCTTTTTTTTATTTGGCCTTTCTTTTTTGGGACAATACTCTATGAATGATGATCATCACACTTTTATTTATTTACAACTCAATGATTACAACTCGATACTAGAACAATGTATGACTCTATATGAAGGCCTCCGGCGGTGTACCGGGATGTGCAATGATCTAGCATAGCGACGACATCCAAAAACGGACAAGCAATGAAAACATCATGCTAGCTATCTTACAATCATGCAAAGCAATATGACAATGAATGCTCAAGTCATGTATATGATGATGATGGAAGTTGCATGGCAATATATCTCGGAATGGCTATGGATATGCCATGATAGGTAGGTATGGTGGTTGTTTTGAGGAAGGTATATGGTGGGTTTATGGTACCGGCGAAAGTTGCGCAATACTAGAGAGGCTAGCAATGATGGGAGGGTGAGAGTGCGTATAATCCATGGACTCAACATTAGTTATAAAGAACTCACATACTTATTGCAAAAGTTTATTAGCCCTTGAAGCAAAGTACTACTACGCATGCCCCTAGGGGGATAGATTGGTAGGAAAACACCATCGCTCATCCCCGACCGCCACTCATAAGGAAGACCATCAATAAAAACCTCATGCTCCGACATCGTTACATAACGGTTCACCATACGTGCATGCTACGGGAATCACAAACCTCAACACAAGTATTTCTACTAATCCACAACTACCCACTAGCATGACTCTAATATCACCATATTTATATTGCAAAACTATTGCAAGGAATGAAACATATCATATTCAGTGCTCTACAAGTTTTATGTAGGATTTTATGACTAACCATGTGAATGACCAATTCCTGTCATCTCTCTAAATAGATATAAGTGAAGCAAGAGAGTTTAATTCTTTCTACAAAAGATAGGCCCACGCTCTAACAAATCTAAGTGAAGCAAAAGAGCAATCTACAAATGGCGGTTGTCTAAGTGAAGAGAAACAGGCAATCCAAACTTCAAATGATATAAGTGAAGCACATGAAGCATTATATAAAGCCATACTCAAAAGATATAAGTGAAGTGCATAGAGAATTCTATAAATCAACCAAGGACTATCTCGTACCAGCATGGTGCATAAAAGAAAAATTAAAACTAAATGTAAAAGATGCTCCAAGATTGCACATATCGCATGAACGAAACGAATCCGAAAACATACCGATGCTTGTTGAAGAAAGAGGGGATGCCTTCCGGGCCATCCCCAAGCTTAGACGGTTGAGTCTCCTTGAATATTTACTTGGGGTGCCTCGGAAATCCCCAAGCTTGAGCTCTTGCCTCTCTTCCTTCTTCTCACATCGAGACCTTCTCGATCATCGAACACTTCATCCACACAAAACTTCAACAGAAAACTCGGTAAGATCCGTTAGTATAATAAAGCAAATCACTACTCTAAGTACTGTTGAAAACCAATTCATATTTTGTTTTTGCATTGTGTCTACTGTAATATAACTTTTCCATGGCTTAATCCACTAATATAAATTGATAGTTTCATCAAAACAAGCAAACTATGCATCCAAAACAGAATCCGTCTAAAACAGAACAGTCTGTAATAATCTGAACATTCACCATACTTATGGTACTTTAAAAATTCTGCCAAAATTAGGAAAAATAACAAAATTGTATAGAAAGACAGTGCAAAAGGAATCAGAACCATTTGACGTTCCACCTAAAAATGTAAAATCACGCACTACAGCCAAAGTTTCTGTCCTGCACCGTACAAACCAACAAGCAAAGTAAACATCCTAAAGGCAAACCTTGGCACATTATTTTTATAATACAATGGAATTGTACAAGGGGATAATTATTTTTATTGATAATTTTTTGTAATCAATATTCACAAAGCTTCCGTGAGCATGAACAAAGTTCAAGGAGCTCTCCCACTTCAACAATGCTTGTCTTTCTCACTTTCACTTTCCTTTTTGAAAAAGTTTTGGGTTCCCCTCTTTATTTTTGTTGTTTTTAAACTATATGAAAGAACTCAACAGAAATAAATGACTCTAAAACTTTCGGGTTGTCTCCCTGGCAGCGCTTTCTTTAAGCCATTAAGCTAGTCATATAGTGCTCAAGTAATGGATCCACCCGGATCCCAAGGTATATCAAAGCCAATTTTAATTAACAATGATTTGTATTTTAGTAGTGAGCAAAAAGTAACATATATCATGCGACAACGAAGTCTAACTCTCTTCCTATGCATCGGCATGTCATAAAAGAACAATTCATGCACACAAAGTAAAGGCCAATGCATAGTATAAACAGTTTCTTGCAATTTTATCGTATTGGAAACATAGAGAGGTGGAGATATAGTTCCTCTCTCATAATAATTGCAAGTAGGAGCAGCAAGCACATGCATATTATATCTATCAAAATCATCATGCGTAATAGTAAAAGGCAACCCATCAATATAATCCTTAAGAAGCACAAACTTCTCCGATATAGTGTAGTCGGGAGAATTCAAAAAGATAATAGGACTATCATGCGTGGGTGCAATAGAAACAATTTCATGTTTAACATAAGGAACTATAGCAAGTTCATCTCCATAAGAATAATTCATATTAGCATCTTGGTCACAAGCATAGCAAGCATCATCAAAAAGGGATATTTCAAAAGAATCAACGGGATCATAGCAATTATATAGCATTCATCCTTTGGTAAGCATGAAGGGGAATTAAACAATGTATGAGTTGAAGAGTTACTATCATTAGAAGGTGGGCACGGGTGCTCAATCCCTCTTCCTCCTTTTGTTCTTCGCTCTCCTTCTCATCTTTTTCATCCAATGAGCTCATAGTTTCATAAATTTCTTCTTCCATAGATTCCAATAGCAAAATATTAGTCTCTTCTTGGACAGCGGAGACTTTCTCAATAAGCGCATTAATATAGGAATTATATTCATAATTATCATAGAAATATTTTAGGATAACTAAATTTTCAGGCCTATAAACATCATCATCAAAAGCTTCATACTTTTGAAACAAAGATTCAATTTCATAAGCACCCTTAAAAGCAACAAATTCTTCTATTTGTTCCACATCATAGTAATCATATCTACCATTAGCATAAGAAGCCAAGGTTTCATTATCATTAAATTCACATAAAAAGGGAAGGTGTGGAGCCTTCATCCTAGAGCAACAAGTATAATCATATCTCAAGCATACTTGCCGAGCATACCACTTCAATATATAAATTTGATCCCATAATAGTTTCTCTTTTTGTGTCAAGCGATAATCCCTAAAGTATTCACGTTGATCCAACGTTACTCCCATTACCATATTGAATGGGGTTTTCTCAGGATTATCAAAGTAGTACATAATTTCTGTCACATAACGAGCATCGAGGGTTTTAGGAGGTTCCTCATCTCCATGAGTAGCAAGTACACCTAATTTTGTTGGTATTTCGTGTTCCATATCCATAACTAAAGATAGAGAACAACTAAGAACAACAAATAAAAATTACTTAGTGATAAAGCAAACAAGCACACACGAGAATATTCACCCCACGCTATTGCTCCCCGACAACGGCACCAGAAAAAGGTCTTGATAACCCACAAGTATAGGGGATCGCAACAGTTTTCGATAAGGAAGAGTGTCGAAGCCAACGAGGAGCTAAAGGCAGAACAAATATTCCCTCAAGTTCTATCGACCACCGATGCAACTCTACGCACGCTTGATGTTCGCTTTACCTAGAACAAGTATGAAACTAGAAGTACTTTGTAGGTGTTGTTGGATAGGTTTGGAAGATAATAAAGAGCAAATAAATAAAAGCTAAGGGCTGTTGTAAGTAAAGAAGCAATAAACTAAATATAGCGAGTGTGGAAAAGTGGTGGTAGGAGTTGCAAAATTGCCCCTAAGCAATTGACTACTTTACTAGACCGATAGCAACTTTTAAGTGAGAGAGGCCACTGCTAGCATGTCATCCCTGACTTGGAATTCTATGCACTTATGATTGGAACTATTAGCAAGCATCCACAACTAATAACGTTCATTAAGGTAAAACCCGACCATAGCATTAAGATATATTGGTCCCCCTTCAATCCCGTATGCATCAATTTCTATGCTAGGTTGAAGCTTCTGTCACTCTTGCCCTCCAATACATAGTCCTATCAACATACAACTAACCCTATGGTTTGATCCACGCGTGCGCTCATATGATGAGCACCAAATGACAGCAACATAACCACAAGAAAATTAAATCAATCATAGCAATTCATCAACCACCGCTAGGACAACGAAAATCTACTCAGACATCATAGGATGTCAACACATAATTGGATAATAATATGAAGCACAAAGCACCATGTTCAAGTAGAGGGTGCATCGGGTTGTGGGAGAGTGGACTGCTGTAGATAGAGGGGGGAAGGTGATGGAGATGTTGGTGAAGATGGCGGAGGTGTTGGTGTAGATCGCGGTGATGATGATGATGGCCACGGCAACGTTCCAGCGCCACCGGAAGAGAAGGGGAGAGGGGGCCCCTTCGTCTTGTTCTTCCCTGACCTCCTCCCTAGATGGGAGAAGGGTTTCCCCTCTGGTCCTTGGCCTCCATGGAATTGGAGGGGCGAGAGCCCCTCCGAGATTGGATCTGTCTCTCTGTCTCTCTCTGTTTGTATGTTCTGTTCTACTGCCCTTTCACCGTTTCGTATACATAAGGAGATCCGTAACTCCGATTGGACCGAAACCTTCACCGTGATTTTTTACCAAAAATTAGCTTTATTACGAAGAAGGGCATCAACCGCCTTATGGGTGGACCACGAGGGTCAGGGGCATGCCCAGGGGGGTGGGACGCGCCCCCTTACCTCGTGCCCACCTCGGACACCGTTTCATGTTGATATTTCTCCCAGATTTTCCAAATATTCCAAAAATAAGCTCCATCCGTTTTTATCCCGTTTGGACTCCGTTTGATATGGATATTCTGCGAAACATAAAACATGCAACAAACAGGAACTGGCACTGGGCACGGGATCAATATGTTAGTCCCAAAAATAATATAGAAAGTTGCCAAAAGTATATGAAAGTTGTAGAATATTGGCATGGAACAATCAAAAATTATAGATACGACGGAGACGTATCATGGCTTCTCTCAAGATAGCATAAGTATTACGATGGGTAAACAAATTATTGTCAAGCATTTGATAGAAAAGTGCATAATTATGAGAATATCTAGGCATGATCATGTATATAGGCATCATGTCCGCGACAAGTAGACCGAAATGATACTGCATCTACTACTATTACTCCACACATCGACCGCTATCTAGAATGCATCTAGAGTATTAAGTTCATAAGAACAGAGTAACACATTAGGCAAGATGACATGATGTAGAGGGATAAACTCAAGCAATATGATATATACTCCATATTTTTATCCTCGATGGCAATAATACAATACGTGCCTTGCTGACCCTGCTGTCACTGGGAAAGGACACCACAAGATTGAACCCAAAGCTAAGCACTTCTCCCATTGCAAGAAAGATCAATCCAGTAGGCCAAACCAAACTGATAATTCAAAGATACTTGCAAAGATATCAAATCATACATAAAAGATTTCAGAGAAGAATCAAATATTGTTCATAGATAATCTTGATCATAAACCCACAATTCATCAGATCTCGACAAACACAGCGCAAAATGAATTACATCAAATAGTTCTCCAAGAAGATCGAGGAGAACTTTGTATTGAGATCCAAAGAGAGAGAAGAAGCCATCTAGATAATAACTATGGACCTGAAGGTCTGTGGTAAACTACTCACACATCATCAGAGAGCCTACGGTGTTGATGTAGAAGCCCTCCGTGATTGATTCCCCCTCCGGCGGAGCTCCGGAAAAGGCACCAAGATGGGATCTCTTGGGTACAGAAGGTTGCGGCAGTGGAAATAGGGTTTTGTGGTGCTCCTGGATGTTTACAGTGTATATTGGTATATATAGGAGGAAGAAGAACGTTGGTGGAGCTGCGAGGGGCCCATGAGGGTGGGGGGCACGCCGACCCCCCCCCCTGGGCGCGCCCTCCTGCCTCGTGGCTCCCTCGTTTCTTTCTTGACGTGTACTCCAAGTCTCCTGGATCACGTTTGTTCCGAAATAACTCTCCCGAAGGTTTCATTCTATTTCGATTCCGTTTGATATTCCTTTTCTGCGAAACACCGAAATAGGCAAAGAAACAACAATTTGCACTGGGCCTTTGGTTAGTAGGTTAGTCCCAAAAATAATATAAAAAGGTATATTAAAGGCCATTAAACATCCAAAACAGATAATATAATAGCATGGAACAATCAAAAATTATAGATAAGTTGGAGACGTATCAAGCATCCCCAAGCTTAATTCCTGCTCATCCTCGAGTAGGTAAATGATAAAAGCAAAAAAATTGATGTGGAATGCTACCTAGCATCATTCTCAATGCAATTTTCTTTATTGTGGCATGAATGTTCAGATCCGAAAAATTCAAGACAAAAGTTTAATATTGACATAAGAATAATAATACTTCAGGCATAATAACAAAGCAATCATGTCTTCTCAAAATAACATGGCCAAAGAAAGTTATCCCTACAAAATCATATAGTCTGGCTATGCTCTATCTTCACCACACAAAATATTTAAATCATGCACAACCCCGATGACAAGCCAAGTGATGTCTACTACACAACCTTCTTCTGGTAGACATTGTTGGGCCTCCAAGTGTAGAGGTTTGTAGGGCAGTAGCAAATTTCCCTCAAGTGGATGACCTAAGGTTTATCAATCCGTAGGAGGCGTAGGATGAAGATGGTCTCTCTCAAACAACCCTGCAACCAAATAACAGAGAGTCTCTTGTGTCCCCAACAAACCCAATACAACGGTAAATTGTATAGGTGCACTAGTTCGGCGAAGAGATGGTGATACAAGTGGTATATGGATTGTAGATAATAGTTTTTGTAATCTGAAAATATAAAAACAGCAAGGTAACCAATGATAAAAGTGAGCGTAAACGGTATTGCAATGCATTGAAACAAGGCCTAGGGTTCATACTTTCACTAGTGCAAGTTCTCTCAACAATAAAAACATAATTGGATCACATAACTATCCCTCAACATGCAACAAAGAGTCACTCCAAAATCACTAATAGCGGAGAACAAACGAAGAAATTATGGTAGGGTACGAAACCACCTCAAAGTTCTTCTTTCCAATCAATCCGTTGGGCTATTTCTATAAGTGTCACAAACAGCCCTAGAGTTCGTACTAGAATAACACCTTAAGACACAAATCAACCAAAACCCTAATGTCACCTAGATACTCCAATGTCACCTCAAGTTTCTGTGGGTATGATTATACGATATGCATCACACAATCTCAAATTAATCTATTCAACCAACACATAGAACCTCAAAGAGTGCCCCAAAGTTTCTACCGGAGAGTCAAGATGAAAACATGTGCGAACCCCTATGCGTAGGTTCATGGGCGGTACCCGCAAGTTGATCAGCAAAACATACATCAAGTGGATCACGTGATATCCCATTGTCACCACAAATAAGCACGGCAAGACATACATCAAGTGTTCTCAAATCCTTAAAGACTCAATCCGATAAGATAACTTCAAAGGGAAAACTCAATCCATTACAAGAGAGTAGAGGGGGAGAAACATCATAAGATCCAACTACAATAGAAAAGCTCAATATACATCAAGATCGTATCACCTCAAGAACACGAGAGAGAGGGAGATCAAACACATAGCCACTGGTACATACCCTCATCCCCGAGGGAAAACTACTCCCTCCTCATCATGGAGAGCGCCGGGATGATGAAGATGGCCACCGGAGAGGGATTGCCCCCTCCGGCAGGTAGCCAGAACGGGTCTAGATTGTTTTTCGGTTGCTATGGAGGCTTCTGGTGGCGGAACTCCCGATCTATTGTCGTCCCCGGTAGTTTTAGGGTATATAGATATATATAGGCGGAAGAAATACATCAGGGGCGCCACAAGGGGTCCACGAGGGTGGAGGGCGCGCCCAGGGGGTGGGCGCGCCCCCCTGCCTCGTGCTCTCCTCGTTGATCCCCTGATGTGCACTCCAAGTCTCCTGTATTGCTTTCTTTCCAAAAATAACTTTTCCGAAGGTTTCATTCCGTTTGGACTCCGTTTGATATTCATGTTCTACGAAACACTGAAACAAGGGAAAAACAGAAAGTGGCACTGGGCTCTGGGTTAATAGGTTAGTCCCAAAAATAATATAAAATAGCATATAAATGCATATAAAACATCCAAGTTGATAATATAATAGCATGGAACAATCAAAAATTATAGATACGTTGGAGACGTATCAGCATCCCCAAGCTTAATTCCTGCTCATCCTCGAGTAGGTAAATGATAAAAACAGAATTTTTGATGTGGAATGCTACCTAACATATTTCTCTAAGTAATTCTTCTTTATTGTGGCAAGAATATTCAAATCCATAAGATTCAAGAAAAAAGTTTAATATTGACATAAAAATAATAATACTTCAAGCATACTAACTAAGCAATCATGTCTTCTCAAAATAACATGGCTAAAGAAATCTATCCCTACAAAATCATATAGTCTGGCCATGCTCCATCTTCACCACACAAAGTATTTAAATCATGCACAACCCCGATGACAAGCCAAGCAATTGTTTCATACTTTTGATGTTCTCAAACTTTTTCAATATTCACGCAATACATGAGCGTGAGCCATGGACATAGCACTGTAGGTCGAATAGAATGGTGGTTGTGGAGAAGACAAAAAGGAGAAGATAGTCTCACATCAACTAGGCATATCAACGGGCTATGAAGATGCCCATTAATAGATATCAATGTGAGTGAGTAGGGATTGCCATGCAACGGATGCACTAGAGCTATAAATGTATGAAAGCTCAACAAAAGAAACTAAGTGGGTGTGCATCCAACTTGCTTGCTCACGAAGACCTAGGGCACTTGAGGAGGCCCATTGTTGGAATATACAAGCCAAGTTCTATAATGAAAAATTTCCCACTAGTATATGAAAGTGACAACATAAGAGACTCTCTATCATGAAGATCATGGTGCTACTTTGAAGCACAAGTATGGTAAAAGGATAGTAGCATTGTCCCTTCTCTCTTTTTCTCTCATTTTTTTTATTTTTTATTTTTTTATTTGGGCCTTTTCTCTTTTTTATGGCCTCTTTTTTTCCTTTTTTTTCGTCCGGAGTCTGATCCCGACTTATGGGGTATCATAGTCTCCATCATCCTTTCCTCACTGGGACAATGCTCTAATAATGATGCTCATCACACTTTTTTTTCTTACAACTCAAGAATTACAACTCGATTCTTAGAACAAAATATGACTCTATATGAATGCCTCCAGCGGTGTACTGGGATGTGCAATGACTCATGAGTGACATGAATGAAAGAATTATGAATGGTGGCTTTCCCACAAGTACAATGTCAACTACATGATCATGCATCGCAATATGACAATTATGAAGCGTGTCATAATAACGGAATGGTGGAAAGTTGCATGGCAATATATATCGGAATGGCTATGGAAATGCCATAATAGGTAGGTATGGTGGTTGTTTTGAGGAAGATATATGGTGGGTATATGGTACCGGCGAAAGTTGTGCGGTACTAAAGATGCTAGCAATGATGGAAGGATGAGAGTGCGTATAATCCATGGACTCAACATTAGTCATAAAGAACCCACATACTTATTGCAAAAATCTATTAGTTATCGAAACAAAGTACTACGCGCATGCTCCTAGGGGGATAGATTGGTAGGAAAAGACCATCGCTCATCCCCGACCACCACTCATAAGGAAGGCAATCAATAAATAAATCATGCTCCGACTTCATCACATAACGGTTCACCATACGTGCATGCTACGGGAATCACAAACTTCAACACAAGTATTTATTAAATTCACAACTACTCAACTAGCATGATTCTAATATCACCATCCTCATATCTCAAAACAATCATCAAGTATCAAACTTCTCATAGTATTCAATGCACTTTATATGAAAGTTTTTATTATATCCCTCTTGGATGCCCATCATATTAGGACTAGTTTCATAACCAAAGCAAACTACCATGCTGTTCTAAAGACTCTCAAAATGATATAAGTTAAGCATGAGAGTTCATTAATTTCTATAAAATAAAACCACCATCGTGCTCTAAAATGATATAAGTGAAGCACTAGAGCAACAACAAACTACTCCGAAAGATATAAGTGAAGATCAATGAGTAGTCGAATAATTATGCAACTATATGAAGACTCTATAACATTTAAGAATTTCAGATCTTGATATTTTATTCAAACAGCAAGCAAAACTAAATAAAATAAAATGACGCTCCAAGCAAAACACATATCATGTGGTAAATAAAAATATAGCTCCAAGTAAAGTTACCGATGAACGAAGACGAAAGAGGGGATGCCTTCCGGGGCATCCCCAAGCTTAGGCTCTTGGTTGTCCTTGAATATTTCCTTGGGGTGCCTTGGGAATCCCCAATCTTAGGCTCTTCCACTCCCTATTCCATAATCCATCGAATCTTTAGCCAAAACTTGAGAACTTCACAACACAAAACTTAACAGAAAACTCGTAAGCTCCGTTAGTATAAGAAAATAAATTACCACTTCAAGGTACTGTAATTAACTCATTCTTTATTTATATTGGTGTTAAACCTACTTTATTCCAACTTTTATATGGTTCATAAACTCTATTACTAGCCATAGATTCATCAAAATAAGCAAACAACACACGAAAAACAGAATCTGTCAAAAACAGAACAGTCTGTAGTAATCTGGATCAAACGTATACTTATGAAACCCCAAAAATTATAATATAAATTTCTGTACCTGAGGAATTTGTCTATTAAGAATCTACAAAAATAATTAACTATATAGCACTTTCCTAATAAAAATGGCAGTAATTCTCGTGAGCGCTAAAGTTTCTATTTTTTACAGCATGATCAACAAGACTTTCCCCAAGTCTTCCCAAAGGTTCTACTTGGCAAAAACACTAATTAAAAGCATAAAACCACATCTAAACAGAGTCTAGATGAATTATTTATTACTAAACAGGAACAAAAAGTAAGGAACAAAAATGAAGTTGGGTTGCCTCCCAACAAGCGCTATCGTTTAACGCCCCTAGCTAGGCATAATGATTTCAATGATGCTCACATAAAAGATAAGAATTGTAACATAAAGAGAGCATCATGAAGAATATGACTAGCACGTTTAAGTCTAACCGACCTCCTATGCATAGGGATTTTGTGGGAAAACAATTTGTGGGAACAACAATCAACTAGCATAGGAAGGTAAAACAAGCATAACTTCAAGATTTTCAACACCTAGAGAGGAAACTTGTTATTATTGCAATTCCTACAAGCATATGTTCCTCCCTCATAATAATTTTCAGTAGCATCATGAATGAATTCAACAATATAACTATCACATAAAGAATTATTTTCATGATCTACAAGCATAGAAATTTTATTACTCTCCACACAAGCAAAATTCTTCTCAGGAATAATAGTGGGAGCAAACTCAACAAAATAACTATCATGTGAGGCATAATCCAATTGAAAACTAAAATCATGATGACAAGTTTCATGGATATCATTATTCTTTATATCATACAAGTCATCACAATAATCATCATAGATAGCAACTTTGTTCTCATAATCAATTGGAACCCATTCCGAAATAGTGGATTCATCTCAAAATAAAGTCATGACCTCTCCAAATCCACTTTCATCAACATAATCATCATAAATAGGAGGCATGCTTTCATCATAATAAATTTTCTCATCAAAACTTGGGGAAAAATATCATCTTCATCAAACATAGCATCCTCAATCTTGTTGCTTTGCATATCATTAGCATCATGGATATTCAAGGAATTCATACTAACAACATTGCAATCATGCTCATCATTCAAATATTTAGTGCCAATCATTTTAATGCATTCTTCTTCTAACATTTTGGCACAATTTTCCTTTCCATCATACTCACGAAAGATATTGAAAAGATGAAGCGTATGAGGCAAACTAAATTCCATTTTTTCGTAATTTTCTTTTATAAACTAAACTAGTGATAAAACAAGAAAAAGACTCGATTGCAAGATCTAAAGATATACCTTCAAGCGCTAACCTCCCCGGCAACGGCGCCAGAAAAGAGCTTGATGTCTACTACACAACCTTCTTCTTGTAGACGTTGTTGGGCCTCCAAGTGCAGAGGTTTGTAGGACAGTAGCAAATTTCCCTCAAGTGGATGACCTAAGGTTTATCAATCCGTAGGAGGCGTAGGATGAAGATGGTCTCTCTCAAACAACCCTGCAACCAAATAATAGAGAGTCTCTTGTGTCCCCAACACACCCAATACAACGGTAAATTGTATAGGTGCACTAGTTCGGAGAAGAGATGGTGATACAAGTGGTATATGGATTGTAGATAATAGTTTTCGTAATCTGAAAATATAAAAACAACAAGGTAACTAAAGATAAAAGTGAGCGTAAACGGTATTACAATGCGTTGAAACAAGGCCTAGGGTTCATACTTTCACTAGTGCAAGTTCTGTCAACAATAATAACATAATTGGATCACATAACTATCCCTCAACATGCAACAAAGAGTCACTCCAAAGTCACTAATAGCGGAGAACAAACGAAGAGATTATGGTAGGGTACGAAACCACCTCAAAGTTATTCTTTTCAATCAATATGTTTGGCTATTCCTATAAGTGTCACAAACAGCCCTAGAGTTCGTACTAGAATAACACCTTAAGACATAAATCAACCAAAACCCTAATGTCACCTAGATACTCCAATGTCACTTCAAGTATCCGTGGGTATGATTATACATCAAACAATCTCAAATTCATCTATTCAACCAACACATAGAACCTCAAAGAGTGCCCCAAAGTTTCTACTGGAGAGTCAAGACGAAAACGTGTGCCAACCCCTATGCGTAGGTTCATAGGCAGAACCCGCAAGTCGATCACCAAAACATACATCAAGTGGATCACGTGATATCCCATTGTCACCACAGATAAGCACGGCAAGACATACATCAAGTGTTCTCGAATCCTTAAAGACTCAATCCGGTAAGATAACTTCAAAGGGAAAACTCAATCCATTACAAGAGAGTAGAGGGGCAGAAACATCATAAGATCCAACTATAATAGCAAAGCTCGCGATACATAAAGATCGTATCACCTCAAGAACACGAGAGAGAGAGAGAGATCAAACACATAGCTACTGGTACCTACCCTCAGCCCCGAGGGAAAAATACTCCCTCCTCATCATGGAGAGTGCCGGGATGATGAAGATGGCCACCGGAGAGGGATTGCCCCCTCCGGTTGGGTGCCAGAACGGGTCTAGATTGGTTTTCGGTGGCTACGGAGGCTTCTGGCGGCGGAACTCCCGATCTATTGTCGTCCCTGGTAGTTTTAGGGTATATGGATATATACAGGAGGAAAAAATACATCAGGGGAGCCACGAGGGGACCACGAGGGTGGAGGGCGCGCCCACGGGGTGGGCGCCCCCTGCCTCGTGCTCTCCTCGTTGATTGTGACGCCCCGAGACCCTTGCGCCAGGTGTCTTCCAGTTATGCGCCGTTGTTGCCTTGTCATTTGTCTGCGTGTTGCATTTTTGCCATGTCATCATCCGCATTGCATCGGCACTCGTTGCCGTCATTGTCTTTAAAACTTGCATCCGTCCGGGTTCCCCAGTTCCGTATGTTGTCCGTTCCAAGTCCAACCACACTCGCACGCGCCCGCGACATGTCCGAATAGTATTTTTTTAAGTGGCCGGAAAATGTTCTCAGAATGGGATGAGATTTGGCGTGCGGTCTTGTTATGTTGTAGGTAGACCGTTTGCCAAGTTTCATCACATTCGGAGTTCGTTTGACGCCCCAACAATTAACTATAGCGGCAGTATAGTCGGTCAAACGTCGGACGTTTTCAGTCTCCGGAAATAGTCGCCGGGCCTCTCTCTCTTCTCTCTTCTCAACCCATTGCCTTCTGCACTACCTCTCACCGCCGGGCCCAACCTAACCCTCCTCACATCCGGAGCTGTCCATTTGTTATCGAGGGGCCCCGAAATCCCCCTAACCACCTAACCCCTCTTTGCACCGTGCTTCGACCCCCTCGCATGAGTGTTCGAAACTTACCCGAACCCGAACCGGACAGTCGTCACCGTTGGATTCGGATCATCCCCAAACATCCCAAAAACATCTGCAATTATTTGTTTGGTCTCCCAAAGCATTTTATTCTCGACTGCCCAGTTTCGATCGGACGGACCAAATAACCCCCCTAACCTAATCCACCAGCATATATAACCGGGGCAACCCAAAAATTTAGGAGCCTTGTCCCATCCAACAAATCCCCTCACCCCCACCGCCAGTCCTCTCCTTTCTTGGGATCCCTCCGGATCCAAACCCACCAATCACCAGCCCTCTCGACCCCGAGCCACTTCTCCCGCCGGCATCCGAAGCCACCGACCCGGACCCGTCGTCCTCCGGTAGCAACCAGGAGCTCAAGCTCCTCTCTGTGCATGGCGCCCCGCCCCGAGCACGCAGGACCGCGCCCTTCCTCCCGGCTCTTCCTTCCCTCCTCACACTGTTCCTCCCTGACCGTGCCTCCCCGTCCCGTTGTTCCTCGCAGGGAACCATGCCCGCCGGCCACCAAAGCAACAGCAGTCCCGAGCATCGCCCGACCCCGCTTCCACCTCATTCTCGCCAGAGCAAGCCCCACCCCGCTGCCCGCCGGCAACCCTGACACCTAGTAGGAGGTCCCGTCATGGATGCCCGAACAAGCTCGCCGGCGTCCTCGGTCGTCCTCACACTGTCCGCCACCAACACCAATCGAATCTGCTCTTCTCCGCCTCGATCTAATGCTTCCTTGCCGGAGTTCGTGCCAAGTCCGGCCGCTGTCCAGCCTCTGCATCGTGCACTGCCTTCCACTGCTTCGAGCGACAGGACAAGGCCAGCGCCAAGAACTGCCCGATCCCCTGCCTGCGTTGACCACGCCCCTCGACTGCACGCGCATGGACTGGCCTCCCTTGATGAACTCCCCTGCCCGAGCCGCTTCCCCGCGCCACCATCTGAATCAGGCCGGAACTCGCCTGTGCTCCACCTCAAGGCCTCGCCATCGCTGCCGGACTTCGCCGGTGAACAGCATTCCCACCCTCGTTTCCTGTCGCCCCTACTCTGTTTCTTTCCCTTCCGCCCAGCTCCTCTCGCACTCACCTTTCTACCTCTCTGAACTAGGTCCCCGCCGCCATGGCCTCGAACACTGCCGCCCTGCATCGCCTGAAGCCGCTGTGCCATGCCTGATCAAGTGCGAGCTCGAGGTCGAGCCGCTGAATGCGCGCATCCTGTAGCTGCACCCTCACCGTCTTCCGCACCCCCGTCGGCCCTTTGCTTCCGCGATTGCCGCTGTTGTGCTCATCTGTGTCGTCGACAACCACCGTGAGCCATGGCTCAAAAGCTCGTCCATTTTAGTCCTTGGTTAAGAGCTGCTGGCTCCCATGTGTTACACAAGCAGAGCAGTAGCTGATTTGGTCACCGCAGCAAATCTCCACCCAGGAGATCCTGTGTTTGAATCCCAGGGGCACCCAATTCTGCCCCTTTTATTTATTTATTTTGTTTTGCACTCCTGCATGGGCCAAATCCAGTTCTAGGCCTCTGCACTCTACTGCTTCGGGCCCGTGTATGTTTTTTCCTATCCCATGTGATTTAGCATTTTATTCACTTTCTGCATATTCACAAAAATGCCATCATTTTGAATTGTCAATAACTAAATAACCATGCATCCAACTAAAACCTGTCATATATTCATCTGACTCAGATTTTTCATGTAATTTCATAATATCCAACTTTCATGCATGTTTAAAATGTTAAACTTGCTATTTGCATATAATTTGCCTATTGCAGTGCTAAAATGCTTTAACTCATAACTAAATAACCGTAACTCGGTTTGTAATAAACTTTATATGTAAATGGGGTAGAAAAATGCCTAGTTTAACATGGTGGCTTTAATTTGCATGTTTAACAACTCTAAAATATGGTTTAGGGCAGAACAATACCAAACCTAATATTTGCACATGAGGAGTCTCCAGATTTGTTGTTTGTTGTTCCGGCCTCATTTAAACTTCCCTAGATAGGTAGTTTTCATTTGCTTCACCTCTTGCCATGTTAATCAACATTTAATATTGTTGGGTACATAAACGAGATCGAACTAAATAATTGATGTGGTGTTCCGTCAATATGCAACTCGTTGCATATTGAGCTCCACTTAACTTGTAGTATTGTTTGTGCACCTTGCCATGCCATGCCTCAGTAAACCGGACATGCACCATACTTGGTTGTGCATCATGCCATGATTATGTGATGGTTGTTTACTATGTTGTTTGCTTATTTCTTGTTTGCTTCTTCGGGTTGGTTCCGTTCACGTCGCGTTTGTGAGGATTCGTTCGACTTCGTCCGTTTTCTTCGTCATGGACTCGTTCTTCTTCCTTGCGGGATTTCAGGCAAGATGACCATACCCTCGAAATCACTTCTATCTTTGCTTGCTCTATTGCTGTGTCGCGATACCTACCACTTGCTATATCATGCCTCCCATATTGCCATGTCAATCCTCTAACCCACCTTGTCCTAGCAAAACGTTGTTTGGCTATGTTACCGCTTTGCTCAACCCCTCTTATAGTGTTGTTAGTTGCAGGTGAAGATGAAGTTTGTTTCTTGTTGGAACATGGATATTTGTTGGGATATCATTATTATATCTTGCTTACTTTAATGCATCTACATACTTGGTAAAGGGTGGAAGGCTCGGCCTTATGCCTGGTGTTTTGTTCCACTCTTGCCGCCCTAGTTTCCGTCATACCGGTGTTATGTTCCTTGATTTTGCGTTCCTTACGCGGTTGGGTTATAATGGGAACCCCTTGACAGTTCACTTTGAATAAAACTCCTCCAGCAAGGCCCAACCTTGGTTTTACCATTTGCCACCTAAGTCTTTTCCCTTGGGTTCTTCAGACTCAAGGGTCATCTTTATTTTAAACCCCCGGGCCAGTGCTCCTCTGAGTGTTGGTCCAAACTAGAGTCCTTTGCAGCGCCACCTCGGAGCAACTTGAGGTTTGGTTTTAGTTGTACGGAGCGCTCATCCGGTGTGCCTTGAGAACGAGATATGTGTGACTCCTATCGGGATTTGTTGGCACATCGGGCGGCTTTGCTGGTCTTGTTTTACCATTGTCGAAATGTCTTGTAACCGGGATTCCGAGCCTGATCGGGTCTTCCTGGGAGAAGGAATATCGTTCGTTGACCTGTGACAACTTGTGATGGGCTAAGTTGGGACACCCCTGCAGGGTTTTGAACTTTCGGAAGCCGTGCCCGCGGTTATGGGCAGATGGGAATTTCTTAATATCCGGTTGTAGAAAACCTCACACTTAACTTAATTTAAAATGAATCAACCGCGTGTGTAGCCGTGATGGTCTCTTCTTGGTGGAGTCCAGGAAGTGGACACGGTTCTTGTGTTATGTTTGAATGTAAGTAGTTTCAGGATTACTTCTTAATCACTTCTAGTTCACGACCGTGCATTGCTTCTCTTCTCGCTCTTATTTGTGTATGTTAGCCACCATATTTGCTTAGTGCTTGCTGCAGCCCCACCTCATTAACCTTTCTCTCCATAAGCTTAAATAGTCTTGATCTCGCGGGTGTGAGATTGCTGAGTCCTCGTGGCTCACAGATACTTCCAAACAGCTTGCAGGTGCCGATGATACCAGTGCAGGTGACGCAACCCAGCTCAGGTGTGACGCCCCGAAACCGATGCGCCAGGTGTCTTCCAGTTATTCGCTGTTGGTGCCTTGTCATTCGCTTGCGTTTTGCATCTTGCCATGTCATCATCTGCATTGCATATGCATGTTTTCAAAACTTGCATCCGTCCGGGCTCCCCCAATTCCGTCTGTTGTCCGTTCTGAACCCAAACACACTTGCACGCGCCCGCGGCACGTACGAAATATTATTTTATAGGCGGCCAGAAAATGTTCTCGGAATGGGATGAAAGTTGGCGTGTGGTCTTATTATAGTGTAGGTAGACCGCTCGTGTTATTTGGGCTCCCTAACCTATTTACCCGAGACCGTTCGATTTCGATCGGATGATCTAAACTCCCTCCTTTCCTTATGTATGAAGCTTCTCCTAACCTATTTTAGACTAACCCTAAAATCTAGCCCATTGTCCCATCCATCCATTCAATCCCTCACCCGCCGCCACTCTCTCCCATGGGATCCTCCCAGATCCCCTCCTCGTCCTTTCCGCCTACATGCCATCCTTCGCTGCCTCGAGCCAGGAGCTCGTCCTCGGCCCCGATCCACTTCTCCTGCCGGTGACCGAAGTCACCGACCAGGCCGCCCCCTGTCGTGGTTCTAAGCCTGACAGTAGAGTGGGGGGTAGGTATGGAGAGGCAAGGTCCTAGCTATGGAGAGGTTGTAAACACAAGGGATGTACGAGTTCAGGCCCTTCTCGGAAGAAGTAATAGCCCTACGTCTCGGAGCCCGGAGGCGGTCGAGTGGATTATGAGTATATGAGTTACAAGGTGCCGAACCCCTCTACCTGTGGAGGGGGGTGGCTTATATAGAGTGCGCCAGGACCCCAGCCAGCCCACGTAGGAGAGGGTTTAAGGTGAGTTAAGTCCGGGGCGTTACTGGTAACGCCCCACATAAAGTGTCTTTACTATCATAAAGTCTACTTAATTACAGGCCGTTGCAGTGCAGAGTGCCTCTTGACCTTCTGGTGGTCGAGTGAGTCTTCGTGGTCGAGTCCTTCAAGTCAGTCGAGTGAGTCCCTCGTTGGTCGACTGGAAGGCGACCTCTTCTAAGGGTGTCCTTGGGCAAGGTACTTAGATCAGGTCCGTGACCCACCCTAGGTACATGACCCCATCATTAGCCCCCGAATGGATTGAGGCTTCGAGTGAGGAAGGAGTTGATGTTGTTTCCGATTAACCTTTGCACACTGGTCGTGTGTTGTTCTGGACCAAAGAATCTCTTCGTCGATAGTGAGCAACTTGTCTTCAGTCGACTCGATCCATTCTCTTCTTTCGTCGAGTGATCTTTCGGGCTTCGACGATCTCCGAGCGACGGATCGCGGGAAACCCCGCGTCTGACAGACCGATCTGCCGTTCGTGGATTCCGCGGGATGCGAAATTTGGGGACGTGCGCGAAGCGGAGCGGACCGCGGCGTTCGGATGGGACGGGACTTAGACGCCTCGATCTCCGCGCCGCTTTCTTCGCCATGTATCCCGTCTGCATAACTGTTCCTGGATATGATTAGATCGACCGGGCCCACCTGTCATCCACTCGGAAGGGACCTTATAAATGCGCCCGACGAGGATTTTTTGTACTGTGCCTCAGCATTCTCTCTCTCTCTGCTCCCTTCGTCCCCGTCCAGCGCGCTCGCTCTCGCCCCCGCACAACTTCCCCTCGCGCGTCTCGCCAGCAACCATGGCCAAGGAGAAGACGGCGGCGCTGGAACGCGCGAAGAAGGCGTCGGCGTCGGAGAAGGCGAAGGGGAGATCTACCAGCCGCGGCGGGTCTTCGTCCAGATCCCGCCTGCCGAAGGGCTGGGTCCAAGGAGACTGGATCCAGTCGACCATCACAGAGAAAGATCTCCTCGACATGGCCAACGAGGGCTTGATCCCTCATGGAGCTGCGAGGCTTCCGGGGAAGGAGTGGCAGCCCCAGCCAGAAGAGGGTGAGTGCGTACTCTTGGCCACCCATGTTGATCGTGGATTTTCTTTGCCGCCGAGTATTTTCTTCCGTGGCTTCTTGAACTTCTTTGGAGCGCAGCTCCACCACTTTACCCCAAACTCTATCGCCTATCTTGCCGCGTTCGTGTCCATGTGTGAGGGTTTCCTGGGCTGTCGACCGCACTGGGGCTTGTTCAAGCATATATTCACGTGTCGCTCTCAGACCGTGAAGAAGGCGAGCCCTGGCGACGAAAGAACCCGAGTCGTCCAAATGTGTGGGGGTCTGGGGATCCAGGTGAGGAATAAGAGCACCTTCCCGCCCATGACCTTTCCCGAGTCAGTCAGAGGCTGGCAGTCGACCTGGTTCTACTGCCAGGACCAGTCGACGCCGGGGCAGTCGAGTGGACTCCCTCAGTTTACCATGGACCGAGTGAACAAGCCCTCCTCTCTGAAGTTGATTCCGGAGGAGAAAGCTGACGTGAAGATGTTGATGGAGCGCGTGGTGCAGTTGGTTCGGGAGGGAGTGACGGGCATGGATCTCCTGGAGGTCTTCCTTAGGCGTCGTATCCAGCCCCTTCAGTTCCGGAGCCACTGCATGTGGTTGTACTGTGGGACTGAAGACGAGACTCGAGTCCATCCAGAAGCAGTCGACGATGTCACTCTGGAAAGATGGATGGCCGCCGTTACCGGAAACAAGGATAACCCACGCGGAGCCAGAAGGATTCCTCCACTCGACCACAACAGCGATCCAAACAAGGTATGCCTGCTCTGCTCTCCACTGTGTTCTTGTCACATTCGTTTCTGTTTATCCTGCCGACTGGTCGATTGATCCTTGTCTTGATATCTACCAGGCCCTCACCGAGCTGTACTCGATGCCCAATGGGGCACAAGCTCCGACTGAGGAGGGTGAGGCGAGTGGGGGCGAGAGCCAGGAGGAGGAGGAATGGGACTCGGACGTTGCTGAGGATGATGATGACGATGATGATGATGACGGTGATGAAGATGACGTTGAAGACGAGGAAGAAGAGGAGGAGGAGGTCGTACCACCGCGCTCAGAAAGGCGGTCGAAGCTTGTCCACGACCCTTCGACTGAACGTGGCAAGGGGGTTGCGACCGTTGCTCAGTCGACCAAGCGCCCTCGGACCACCTCTCCGGTGCCGACTGAAAAGGCGCCGAAGCAGCCCAGGGCGGCCCCGTCGAAGCCGATCAAGCTCCTGCCGAAGATGAAGGTGTCCATCCCCACCATATCAGGGTAATCGTGCTGCTTAAGTCTTCTTATTTTGTGTGAACTTTGTCTCTGGTTGACGCTGAAGTTAGTCGACTGATTCTTTGGAGTTGCAGTGCTGCTACTTCTGAGACCTCAGCCCGGGCTGATGACCATGAGATGGAGGACGCAGCAACTTCAAAACCAGGTACTATATTCTTAACGCCGTTTTTAGTCGACTGACTCGCGATCTCTGATCCTGATTCTTCTCCGTAGCTCCACCCAATGCTGTTATCAATCTCCCTCATGATGATGAGGATGAGGAACCGCTGAAGCGCAGAAGGAGTAGGAAAGCGTCCGCCAGCAAGGTGCCCCAGGATGTGACGGCGCCTGAGATTCTGATTTCGGAGGAAGAGAACACCACTCGACACACGGTGTCCTTCGCAGATCCACTGACGAGTGCTCAGCAGCCCTCCCTCTTCACGACGCACCACGTCCCAGAGGACCAAGCTGGCGCGGCGAAGGAGGTGATACGCCAGGCAGGAATCATGATGGAGCAGTTGAAGACCATCCGGGATGCGAGCCAGGCAGCTTATGACGCTAGTTCTGCCCTCCAAAGCAATGTTCAGGTCAGTCGACCACCGTTTGTTCTGTTGGATATGCTACCAAAAAATTTTCCTTTCCAGAATTTATAGTAGTCACCCACTGGGTGTGTCGATTAAACTCCGTGTTAGCGGGGGCACGCTGAGTGCACCCGCTGGGTGTAGTCCCCAAGGCTAAGGTCGACTGCTGGCAGTCGGCCTTAGGCTTTATAATTTCAGCCTTTCTGTCATTGGACCAAGTCGACTGGATTTCGCAAACTGGTCGACTGGTCGACTCTGTCTTTAATAGGATTAGTGGGGGCACGCTGAGTGCACCCACTGGGTGTAGTCTCCAAGGCTAAGGTCGACTGCTGGCAGTCGGCCTTAGGCTTTATGATGTCAATCTTTCTGTCAGTCGACTATGTCGACTGGATTTCACAAACCGGTGGGGGCACACTGAGTGCACCCACTGGGTGTAGTCCCCGAGACTGTGGTCGACTGCTTGCAGTTGATTACAGTCTTAAAGAATACATCTCTTTTTTTTTGAGGTCGACTGGTCGACTTTATCTTCAACAGGATTAGTGGGGGCACGCTGAGTGCACCCACTGGGTGTAGTCCCCGAGACTACGGTCGAATGCTTGTATTCGGCTGTAGTCTTAGAAACGTGTGATTTTTCCTTTTTCACTCGGAAGTGAATTATATTTGACATTTAGTCGATTGGTTCTTCGCAGAACTCCTGTGATCTTGTGGCTCGCTACTCTGAGCTGGAAAACAAGCACACTCAACTCGAGCTGAGCTTGAAGCTGGTTCAGGAGAAGCTGACGAAGGCAAAGGAGGAGACCGAAGGTATGTTTGGTGAGACCCTGACGACTGCTTTTCCCCTTGCTTGTTTCAAAATCTGATCTTGCTGTAACTTGCAGGTAAGGTAAGGGAGGCCCAACAGAAGAAAGACCTCGAACTAGCTGAGAAGATCAAGCTTGCTGACGAGAAGTTAGCTTCAGTCACCAAGCTTGAACAAGACAATACCAATCTGAAAGCTGCTCTTGGGATCGCCAACAAGGAGGTCAGTCGACTGAAAACTGATAAAGCTGCCCTGACCGACCAAGTCAGTAAGTTGACTGGGAAGAAAAATGATCTGGAGGCCTTCCTGAGTGGTCTTGCCAAGAAGCTGTTTCTTATGCTTGAAGGTAAACCTCTATGCTCGGCAAACATTTCCAATCGTGGTTTTTCCATTCGACCATCCCCTTGACTCAGTGATCATCCTTGCAGAATTTTGCCAAAACTTTGAAGAAGAAACTAGCCGGCTGGAGCCAAACCTCGACCCCGTCAATTCTCCGGTGAACGACGAAGTTGCCATGGATGTTTTCCGACTGGAGTCTCGTGTTGCAGCTGTCGTGGACTATCTCGCAAGGCTGAAGGCCGCCACATCTCGCATCGACTCGACGCTCTGGCCTGGGGAGACACTTCAGAATGACCTTGAGTCGCTGATGGCTCGCTTGAACACGATCCCTGGTCGAGTGCAGGAATGGAAGAAGTCCTCGGCTCGGTGCGGTGCAGATGTTGCTCTGTGTCTGGCCCGAGTCCACTGCAAAGATGCGCGAGAAGAGAAGCTGGCGGCCCTCCGGGTGGCCAACACCAAGAAACACGACTTCAGGTCCTTTATGGAAACTTTCCTTGCGGCTGCCACTCGGATCGCCGACGGAATTGACCTTGATGAGTTTGTTGCACCTTCCAGCCCTCCACAGGAGGGGTAAAAAACTTCTTCTAGCTCGACGCTTTAAATTTGCCTCGGTATGCCGAGTGGAATTGTAACCGATAAACCTTAACAGGCTTAACGCCTGAGCACTTTCGGTTCCTTTAGATATCGATTCAAACTTGAATTTGGTGCTTGAATACGATTGCTTTTGGCTCGAAATGTCTTTTGCAGGTTCAAAGCAAGGCGCCTTTACTGCAATCGACTTATTCTTTAGTCCACTTAGGCGAGCACTGGGCTGCGGCTAAGCCTCCGAGTGGAAGTCTGGCTTACCACTCGGTAGGATTTTTATAACTTAGGCGAGCACTGGGCTGCAGCTAAGCCTCCGAGTGAGAGGTTTACTCTTCACTCGGTAGGGTTTTTATATCTTAGGCGAGCATTGGGCTGCAGCTAAGCCTCCGAGTGAGAGGTTTACTCTTCACTCGGTAGGATTTTTATATCTTAGGCTAGCACTGGGCTGCAGCTAAGCCTCCGAGTGAGAGGTTTGCTCTTCACTCGGTAGGATTTTTATAACTTAGGCGAGTGCTTGGACTGCAGCTAAGCCCCCGAGTGAGAGGTTTGCTCTTCACTCGGTAGGATTTTTATATCTTAGGCTAGCACTGGGCTGCAGCTAAGCCTCCGAGTGAGAGGTTTGCTCTTCACTCGGTAGGATTTTTATAACTTAGGCGAGTGCTTGGACTGCAGCTAAGCCCCCGAGTGAGAGGTTTGCTCTTCACTCGGTAGGATTTTGATAACTTAGGCGAGTGCTTGGACTGCAGCTAAGCCCCCGAGTGAGAGGTTTGCTCTTCACTCGGTAGGTCTTTTACAAACTTAGGCGAGTCCTTGGACTGCAGCTAAGCCCCCGAGTGAGAGGTTTGCTCTTCACTCGGTAGGATTTTTACAAACTTAGGCGAGTCCTTGGACTGCAGCTAAGCCTCCGAGTGAGAGGCTTGCTCTTCACTCGGTAGGATTTTTTACAACTTAGGCGAGCACATGGCTGCAGCTAAGCCCCCGAGTGGAAGTCCGGCTTACCACTCGGTAGGATTTTTATAACTTAGGCTAGCACTGGGCTGCAGCTAAGCCTCCGAGTGAGAGGTTTGCTCTTCACTCGGTAGGATTTTTATAACTTAGGCGAGTGCTTGGACTGCAGCTAAGCCCCCGAGTGAGAGGTTTGCTCTTCACTCGGTAGGAGTTTTACAAACTTAGGCGAGTCCTTGGACTGCAGCTAAGCCCCCGAGTGAGAGGTTTGCTCTTCACTCGGTAGGCGAGTCCTTGGACTGCAGCTAAGCCCCCGAGTGAGAGGTTTGCTCTTCACTCGGTAGGATTTTTACAAACTTAGGCGAGTCCTTGGACTGCAGCTAAGCCTCCGAGTGGAAGTCTGGCTTACCACTCGGTAGGATTTTGATAACTTAGGCGAAACGGATTCGCAGCTAAGCCTCCGAGTGGGAGTCTGGCTCACCACTCGGTAGGATTTTTACAAACTTAGGCGAAACGGATTCGCGGCTAAGTCACCCACTGAGGGGGAATTTTATTGGACAAAAATAAAAAGTGACAAAAATTATGGAGGAACTATGACACTATTATTTTGAGGTCCATGAACTACAGAAGTACTTTATTGCAACTCATCCGAGTGATAAAACTTAAGTATAAAATGGGCGGAGTAGTTCCGCGTTCGAAGCTCGGGGCTCGTCGATATTATGCTCGACGTTGTAAAGACAGTACACCCCGTTGTGGAGAACCTTGGTGACGATGAAGGGACCTTCCCAAGAAGGAGCAAGCTTGTGTGGTTTGTGCTGATCCACTCGGAGAACTAAATCTCCTTCCTGGAAGGCTCGACCTCTCACATTTCTGGCGTGGAAACGACGCAAATCTTGTTGGTAGATGGTCGACCGGATCAGAGCCATCTCCCTTTCTTCCTCCAAAAGGTCGACTGCGTCCTGCCGCGCTTGTTCAGCCTCTGCTTCGTTGTAGATTTCAACTCGAGGAGCATTGTGGAGAAGATCACTCGGCAAGACTGCTTCAGCTCCGTAGACCAAGAAGAATGGAGTTCTTCCGGTCGACCGATTAGGTGTGGTCCGCAGCCCCCAAAGCACTGAGGGAAGTTCGTCGACCCAAGCTGCAGCTGCATGCTTGAGATCACGCATCAGTCAGGGTTTCAATCCCTTGAGAATCAGGCCATTAGCTCGCTCTGCTTGTCCATTCGACTGCGGATGGGCGACTGAAGCGTAGTCGACCCGTGTGCCTTGGGAGTTACAGAAATCTCTGAATTCCTCCGAGTCAAAGTTCAACCCATTATCCGTAATGATGCTGTGCGGGACTCCATATCTGAATATTAGTTCCCTGATGAAGCTAACAGTAGTACCGGTGTCAAGGTTCTTGATTGGTTTAGCCTCGATCCACTTGGTGAACTTGTCGACTGCCACCAGTACATGCGTGAAGCCGCTTCGTCCTGTTCTCAAAGGACCGACCATGTCCAACCCCCATACTGCGAAAGGCCAGAAGAGTGGGATGGTCTTCAGAGCCGATCCAGGCTTGTGCGACATATTCGAGTAGAACTGACATCCCTCGCACTTATCCACTATCTCCTTTGCCATCTCATTCGCTTTTGGCCAGTAAAATCCGGCTCGGTATGCTTTGGCCACGATGGTCCGAGAGGACGCATGATGACCACAGGTCCCCGAGTGGATATCATTGAGGATGAGTCGACCTTCTTCTAGTGTTATGCACTTCTGACCAACTCCAGTCGCGCTTTCTCTGTATAATTGTCCTTTGATTACGGTAAAGGCCTTAGATCGACGGACGATCTGTCGAGCCTCTTCCTCATCCTCCGGAAGCTCTTTTCTCAGGATATACGCGATATATGGAACTGTCCAGTCGGGAATGACCACCAAGACCTCCATGATCAAGTCGACCACCGCTGGGACTTCAACCTCAGTCGGATTTGTGGCACTCTTGGGCTGTGGAGCTTCTTTGGTGAAAGGATCTTCTTTGACTGACGGAGTGTGAATATGCTCCAAGAACACACCACTCGGAATGGCTTCTCTCTTGGAACCTATCTTTGCTAGATCGTCAGCTGCTTGATATTTCAGTCGGGGTATATGATGGAGCTCCAACCCCTCGAATTTCTTTTCCAGCTTCCTCACTGCACTGCAGTATCCAGTCATGGCTGGGCTTCTCACGTCACACTCCTTCATCACTTGGTTGACCACTAAATCCGAGTCGCCATAGACCATCAGGCGACGGACGCCGAGTGAAATGGCCATGCGCAACCCATACAAGAGGGCCTCATATTCTGCCTCATTGTTGGAGGAATCAAAGTGAATCTGGAGCACATATCTGAGCTTATCTCCTCTGGGGGAAACCAGGACAACCCCAGCACCGGAACCATTCAACATCTTAGAGCCATCAAAGAACATGGTCCAATGCTCCGAGTGAACTTCAGTCGGCTGCTGCTGTTCAATCCACTCGGCGAGGAAATCTGCTATTGCCTGGGACTTAATGGCTTTCTTTGCCTCAAACTTGATATCAAGGGGAAGAAGTTCAATCGCCCATTTGGCCACTCGACCAGTTGCATCTCTGTTGTGCAAAATCTCTGATAGTGGAGCGTCGCTGACGACTGTGATGGAATGATCAGAGAAGTAATGAGCAACCTTCTTTGTGGTCATGTATATTCCATACACAAGCTTCTGATAATGAGGATATCTCTGCTTGGATGGAGTCAAGACTTCAGACAAATAATACACTAGGCGCTGAACTTTGAGAGCTTTTCCTTCTTCTTCCCGCTCGACCATAAGCACAGTACTGACGACTTGTCCTGTGGCTGCGATATAGAGCAACAGAGGTTCTTTGCTGATTGGAGCAGCAAGCACCGGCTGGGTGGAGAGCAGAGCTTTTAGCTCGGCAAATGCTGCATCAGCTTCTGGAGTCCACTCGAACTTGTCTGCCTTCTTCATCAGTCGGTAAAGAGGCAATGCCTTTTCACCGAGTCGTGAGATGAATCGACTTAATGCAGCCAAGCATCCAGTATGCTTCTGGACATCGTGCACTCGCACAGGGCGTTTCATTCGGAGAATAGTGCCGATCTTCTCTGGATTAGCGTCGATTCCCCGTTCGGAAACGAGAAAACTGAGTAACTTGCCACCAGGAACTCCAAATGTGCACTTTGATGGATTGAGCTTGATATCATACCTTCTGAGGTTGGCAAATGTTTCGGCGAGATCAGCGAGCAGGTCGGAACCTTTTCGTGACTTGACAACGATATCATCCATATATGCTTCCACATTCCGACTGATTTGAGTGAGTAGACACTTCTAAATCATTCGCATAAATGTGGCTCCGGCATTCTTGAGGCCGAACGGCATGGTGATATAGCAGAAGCACCCGAATGGAGTGATGAAAGCTGTTTTTACCTCGTCGGGTCCGTACAGACGGATCTGGTGGTACCCGGAATAGGCATCTAGAAAAGATAATCTCTCGCATCCCGCGGTCGAGTCAACAATTTGATCTATGCGAGGGAGAGGAAAATGATCTTTCGGGCAGGCCCGGTTGATGTGCTTGAAATCAATGCACATTCGGAGCGACTTGTCCTTCTTAGGAACCATGACGACATTAGCGAGCCACTCGGAGTGGTATATCTCTCGGATAAATCCTGCCGCCAACAGTCGAGCCACTTCCTCACCAATTGCCTTTCTCTTCTGGACGGTGGACCGCCGAAGATGCTCTTTGACTGGTTTTGCAGATGAGTCGACTCTTAGGCGATGCTCAGCCAGTCCCCTGGGAACACCTGGCATGTCAGCGGGCTTCCATGCAAAAATGTCCCAGTTCTCACGGAGGAACTGGATGAGCGCTTCTTCCTATTTTGGGTCGAGTGTTGTGGAGATGCGGGTCGGAGCTGCACCGGGGTCGGTCGGGTGAATGTGAACAGGCTTCGTCTCACTGGACGACCGAAATGCAGACTCTGTGGCGGGTTTCTTGGATCGCAGCAAGTGACTCGGATCTGCGTTCTGCTTGTATTCCTCGAACTCGACCACTGTCACCTGGGAATCGGCAATATTTGAGCCCTTCTGAAAGCACTCTTCTGCCTTTTTCCGATCACCGGTGACAGTGATCACTCCTTTGGGGCCGGGCATCTTCAATTTGAGGTACACGTAACATGGTCGAGCCATGAACCGTGCGTAAGCTGGTCTCCCCAAAATGGCATGATATGCACTCTGAAAATCCACGACCTCAAACGTCAACTTTTCTTTGCGAAAATGTTTCGAATCACCAAACACCACGTCCAAAGCTATTTGGCCGAGTGACTCGGCTTTCTTCCCTGGTATAACTCCATGAAAGCTCATGTTACTAGTGCTCAGTCGGGACATCGGAATGCCCATTCCTTTCACTGTGTCTGCATACAACAAATTCAGCCCGCTTCCACCGTCCATCAGCACTTTTGTCAGTCGAGTGCCTTCGACAACTGGATCGACCACCAAAGCTTGCCTCCCAGGGGTGGCAATATGAGTCGGGTGATCAGATTGGTCGAATGTGATGGGTATTTGGGACCATTTCAGATAATTTGCTTTTGCTGGGGCAACCATGTTCACCTCTCGGTTTATGACTTTCAATCGACTCTTGCTTTCCACATCTGCAAAGATCATCAGAGTGGAGTTGATATGCGGATATCCTCCCTCACTGTCCTCCTTGTCTTCGGCCTTGTCCGACTCCTTCTCCTTGTCCTTAGACTGTTTTCCCTGAAACTGCTGGATCAGGAGTCGACATTGGCGAGTGGTGTGCTTCGGGTAGATGATATTCCCCTCTTCGTCTTTCTTCGTGTGGATGTGACACGGCATATCCATCACGTCGTTCCCTTCTTTATCCTTTACCTTCTTAGGGTTCCAGGATCCTTTTGGTTTCCCTTTAAACTTTCCCTGAGTCATGGCCAGAGCCTCTCCAGGAGCTGCCGGTTCAGCCTTCCGCTTCTGTTTCCGACTGGTGTTTCCTTTTTCCGACTGACTCGGCTTGTGCTTGCCGCTTCGGAGTCGGTCTTCTTCTTCAGCGTTGGCGTACTTGGTAGCAATCTCCATCATCCGACTCAAGGTCATGTCACCGGTTCGACCAAATTTCAAACTTAATTCTCTGTTCTTGACGCCATCCTTGAAGGCGCAGACTGCCTGGTGATCAGACACATTCTCCACAGTATGGTGCAAAGTGATCCATCTCTGAATATACTCTCTGAGAGTCTCATTGGTCTTCTGCACGCAGACTTGCAACTCTGTCAGTCCAGCTGGTCGCTTGCAAGTTCCTTCAAATGTTCTGATGAACACTCGGGACAGATCTTCCCAAGTGTAAATGCTGCTAGGAGGTAATTGAGTCAACCATGCCCTGGCAGAACCTTCCAGCATGAGGGGAAAATGCTTCATGGCCACCTCGTCATTTCCACCACCAATCTGAACTGCCACTCGGTAGTCCTCGAGCCAAGTTTCAGGCTTAGACTCACCAGTGAACTTGCTGAATCCTATTGCCAACCTGAAATTGGGAGGGATAACTGCGGCTCTGATAGCTCTGCTGAAACATTCAGGACCAGAAACATGCACTCGACTGCTTGTGGGCGCATCTCTGTCGAGTCCACCTCGATGGGCTCTGTTCCGGTCGACCAAACCTTGCACGATAATGGATCGCGCGTCGAAGCCTGGTTCTCTGGGGTCGACTGGAACTCTTCGCCCCGCACTGAGCTGACGCATGTCATCTTGCTGCCGAGGAGTGTAAGACCCACCCCTCGGAGGGGAATTGGGCACTCGACGCCTATCATCTCGATCGAGTCGGTCACCATATTGGTCTCGCCGATTCTCGCGCCCTTCACGCCGCGGAGGCGATCTGGGGCTGTGAGCCGACTGAACCGTATTCGCAGCGACGGATCGACTGTGAATTCTGTTGCGCGACTGCGACACGGCCAAATTCTGATCTCCTGCTGCCCGAAGCAGATCCCTGATCTGCATCAAGCCTCTGCCAGCTTCCGACTGAGAAGGCTGGATGGACTCTGCTATACGGGTCGCAGCTGGTAAATTCTGGATTGGGGTTCGATATACCTGAGTCGGTGGGAAGAGTTGATGTCGACTGTTGTCGGGAACTCGTTGCCGCGCGCGCTCGTCGAGTGCTCGCTGAAGATTCTCCAGTCGAGTGCGTTCGGCCAAGTTGGCCAAACGTGCCTCCTCCAAGGCGCGAGCCTCGAGGGTTTCTCCTGCGATGGGCGTACGCAGGGTATCCATGTTCCTGCGGCGAAGTTCCTCTCTTTGCAGAGAGTCGAGTGGCTCGGGCTGGTACTCTTCGTGGTCTCGTGCGGGTTCACCTCCATCGCCTGCTCCACCATCACGGGCGAAGCCAAGGGGACTGCGGGGCCCGTCGACCATCAGGATTTCTGCCGCTGGATCACTGCTATCGCACTCGGATGCAGTCTCTACGGAGCCAGTCGACAGATCGAACAGGCCGTAGAGAGATTCGTCGGGCTCGATTGCCGCAACATGAGAGGTGGCCGTCTGGCGAGCCACCGCGTGCCTCACCCACCGCTGAAGACTCGACCGGCCCGAGCGCTTGCGCTGGCGGGAGACCGGGAGGGTGGACGATGGAGGAGTCGACCGATACAGGGTCGACGGTTGCCGCAGCAGAACGCCGCGGACACATGCGCGAAAATGCGTCGCACCGCGGACGGGGAGCGCATCAACGTCGAGTGGAGCCTCCTGGAGCCAGGCGGAGTCGTCGGCGATGAAGGTGAGACCACTGAGACGGATCTCTCGACCCTCGACCAAAACTCCAGCAGCCACCATCATGAAAGTACTCGGAAGAATCGCAACTTCTCCACAAAATTGCTAAAACACCTGCCCCACGGTGGGCGCCAACTGTCGTGGTTCTAAGCCCGACAGTAGAGTGGGGGGTAGGTATGGAGAGGCAAGGTCCTAGCTATGGAGAGGTTGTAAACACAAGGGATGTATGAGTTCAGGCCCTTCTCGGAAGAAGTAATAGCCCTACGTCTCGGAGCCCGGAGGCGGTCGAGTGCATTATGAGTATATGAGTTACAAGGTGCCGAACCCCTCTACCTGTGGAGGGGGGTGGCTTATATAGAGTGCGCCAGGACCCCAGCCAGCCCACGTAGGAGAGGGTTTAAGGTGAGTTAAGTCCGGGGCATTACTGGTAACGCCCCACATAAAGTGTCTTTACTATCATAAAGTCTACTTAATTATAGGCCGTTGCAGTGCAGAGTGCCTCTTGACCTTCTGGTGGTCGAGTGCGTCTTCGTGGTCGAGTCCTTCAAGTCAGTCGAGTGAGTCCCTCGTTGGTCGACTGGAAGGCGACCTCTTCTAAGGGTGTCCTTGGGCAAGGTACTTAGATCAGGTCCGTGACCCTACCCTAGGTACATGACCCCATCACCCCCTACCCTTCCTGTTTTTCTTCCCATCTTCTTTTCTTCTCTGATCTCTCTCTCACGCAGGCCTCTCTCTTTTCCCCTCGCAGCAGAGTCGGCCATGGATGACCCCAAGGATCCTGCCGTGGCTCCATCTGGACGGGAACCAGCCTCCTCAACCGGCGCCATGCCCGCACCTCCCAAGGAGTTCGTCGTCGCCCCGTTCCCTGCTTCCCGGAGTTCTTCACCACGAGGCTCTTCGAGCCATGGCGCGCCAAGGTCTTTGTCGCCCCGCCTCCCTCGCTGTTGCCTCTAGTGCTACCGCCTCTTTCCTCCCACTGCTCGACCCCTGTTTCACTTCGAGACCCCAACAGCCGAGCCCCTTGCATAGCTCCTTCCTCGAGCAGGAGCTCGACCTGCTGCCGCTACCGCAACCCTGCCATGGACGCGGTCCACCGGCAACCACCCAGGACCACCAACCGGGCCACCATCATCGGAGATGGACTCCTGCCGCCCAGATCCGCCCGTTACCCCGTCGTCCACCGGCCTCCCCTTCTCAGGAGCTGCATCGCTCCTCTGCCGTAGCTTTCTTGGACGAGCGCCCTCACTTGGGCGTGTTCATCCCTGCCGCTGCCATTGTCTCTGCTCGCGCCCCTGCCCAGATCGAACGAGCGAGGAGACCGCTCGTGTTGACCGCGTCATGGCCTCTAGATCGGGCCCAACACCGCCCCTCGCCTGCGATTGGCCTCTCCACCGACTGGGCCATGGCCCATGGTGAGGACACCCCCGTGCGCCCTTCTTTTTTTCCACAGTTGGGTCAGATCTCAGATTCGACCCATGTTCTTTTTTTCCTCTCTGCGAATTTAGCTATTTATCCGCAGTTTACAATTCTCCAGAAAAGACCTTCAGCTTCATGCATATCATATCTCACAAACCGTGCATCACATGTAAATAATTTTGTCTAGTTTCATAATATCCAACTTTCATCCATGTTTGAAAAGTCTAAAATGTTATTTGTTTAAATTTGCTCAAATGCCATGTTAAAATGTTTTATTTCATAACTAAATAATCGTAGCTCCAAACCTAACAAACTTTATATGTCAATGGGGTAGAAAACTTCCTAGTTTAACATGGTGGCTTTACTTTGCATGTTTAACAACTCTAAAATATGGTTTAGGGAAGAACAGTACCAAACCTAATATATGCTCATGAGGATTTTCCGGACTTGTTTGCTTGTTGTTCCGGCCTGATTTAAACTTCACTAGATAGTTAGTTTACTTATGCCTCACTTCTTGCCATGTTAATAAACATTTAATATTGTTGGTTACATAAACAAGATCGAACTAAATAACTTGAATGTGGTGTTCCGTCAATATGCAACTCGTTGCATATCAAACTCCATTTAACTTGTAGCTTTGATTGTGCACTTTGCCATGCCATGCCTCATTAAACCGGACAAGCATCATACTTGGTTGTGCATCATGCCATGGTTATGTGATGGTTGTTTACCATGTTGTTTGCTTCTTTTCGGTGTGCTTCTTCGAGTTGGTTCCGATAACGTTGCGTTTGTGAGGATCCGTTCGACTACGTTCCTTTGTCTCCTCCATGGACTCGTTATTCTTCCTTGCGGGATCTCAGGCAAGATGACCATACCCTCGAAATCACTTCTATCTTTGCTTGCTAGTTGCTTGCTCTATTGCTAGGCCGCGATACCTACCACTTGCTATATCATGCCTCCCATATTGACATGTCAAGCCTCTAACCCACCTTTCCTAGCAAACCGTTGTTTGGCTATGTTACCGCTTTTGCTCAGCCCCTCTTATAGCGTTGCTAGTTGCAGGTGAAGATGAAGTTTGTTCCATGTTGGAAAATGGACATGTTGGGATATCACAATATCTCTTATTTATATTAATGCATCTATATACTTGGTAAAGGGTGGAAGGCTCGGCCTCATGCCTGGTGTTTTGTTCCACTCTTGCCGCCCTATTTCCGTCATACCGGTGTTATGTTCCTTGATTTTGCGTTCCTTACACGGTTGGGTGTTATGGGGACCCCTTGACAGTTCGCTTTGAATAAAACTCTTCCAGCAAGGCCCAACCTTGGTTTTACCATTTGCCTCGCCACCACCTACTTTTCCCTTGGGAGTCGCTCTCCCGAGGGTCATCTTTATTTTAACCCCCCGGGCCAGTGCTTGTCTAAGTGTTGGTCCGAACCTGTCAGCCGCCGGTGGCCACCAGGGGCAACTCTGGGCTGGCCTACCAGAATCTTGGACAATCTGGTGTTGCCCTGAGAACGAGATATGTGCAGCTCCTATCGCGATGTCGGCGCATCGGGCGGTCTTGCTGGTCTTGTTTTACCATTGTCAAAATGTCTTGTAACCGGGATTCTGAGTCTGATCGGGCTGTCCTGGGAGAAGGAATATCCTTCGTTGACTGTGAGAGCTTGTGATGGGCTAAGTTGGGACACCCCAGCAGGGTTTTGAACTTTCGAAAGTCGTGCCTATGGTTATGGGCAGATTGGAATTTGTTAATGTCCAGTTGTAGAGAACTTGACACTAAACTTAATTAAAATGCATCAACCGCGTGTGTAGCCGTGATGGTCTCTTTCCGGCGGAGTCCGGGAACTGAACACGGTTCTTGTGTTATGCTTGAACGTAAGTAGTTTCAGGATCACTTCTTGATCACTTCTAGTTCACGACCGTGCTTTGCTTCTCTTCTCGCTCTTATTTGCGTATGTTAGCCACCATATATGCTAGTGCTTGCTGCAGCTCCACCTTACTACCTTTTCCTACGCAAAAGCTTAAATAGTCTTGATCTCGTGGGTGTGAGATTGCTGAGTCCTCATGACTCACAGATACTTCCAAACAGTTGTAGGTGCCGATGATACTAGTGCAGGTGACGCAACCCCGCTACAGTGGGAGCTTGATGAAGATCGTGTTCATTGCGTTGTTTCATTTCTAGTTGATTAGTAGTGGAGCCCTGTCAGGGCGGTCGAGGATCTATGCATTTGGGGTTGTCTTTATTTTGGTTTCGTAGTCGGACCTTGATTTGTATCTGGATGATGTAATGCTATATTTATGTATTGTGTGAAGTGGCGATTGTAAGCCAACTCTTTATCCCTTTCTTATTCAGTACATGGGATGTGTAAAGATTACCCCTCTTGTGACATGCCTACTATGCGGTTATGCCTCTAAGTCGTGCTCCGACACGTGGGAGATATAGCCGCATCGTGGGTGTGACAAGTTAGTAATCAGAGCCTTCCCCGACTTAGGAGCCCCCTGCTTGATCGAATCGCTGGCGTTGTTAAGTCTAGAAAAATGTTTTGAGTCTTATAGGATTATATATATCGGAGAGTAGGATTCTTTTTACTCCTCAGTCCCTTCGTCGCTCTGGTGAGGCCTCCTGACGTAGAGTTTTGACTCTTCTCTCCCCAAATTTCACGAAATTTTTTTAGGATCACGCGGTTATCTTGGAATCGTTTCGATGGTTTTGTGACGAGAACATTGTTCTTGGTGCCTCCTGACATTTAGGGGTTGTGGCAGTGTCCCGGGGGGTTGAGCTCCGAGGTGTTGTCGTCGCAATTTTATAGTTGCAATTCTGGAATACCTAAGTTCGCCGACATCGAAAATCTCTTTTATGCAGTTGTTGGTGAGATAACCTCGACGCCACCCAGTACTGGGGCGGGAGTTCGGGAGTATTGCCATAACTCGTATAACGGATGCTTTTCGAAGGTTGAGGTAAACGATTTCCGAAGGTTTCTTGGTTATGTGTTGAAGGATGGATACAACTGGATGTAGGATTTGCTAGTTTTGGATGAGATATTATGCTTCCCCTGTATCCCCAACACCTGATTGCATAACCAAAAAGTTTCGGGAGTTTATAAGTGGGAATTCAAGTAGCTCCTAGGGTATCTTTCCGACAGATGTATGATATGAAATTAGGGTTCGACGTCTAGTGGTCCGCCTATTCATGGTTGGTTTTAAAGTGGTCTCGTTGTGTCTTAAAGAGTCCTTAGCTATGCTGACTCGGGGATGCTCCGTATGTCATGTGCACTACCTTGTACATGATGGTGATGTATGATTGAGCCCGTGTGGGCCCCACCATGAAAACTTCTGACGATATCTCAATCATATGCTTGTTTCCAGCTTATTCTGCAAGCCAATCCTTTGTTTTGTTTTCAGTTGTGGTATTCGAGTTGCTTCAAAGTCAAATGTTGATTCCATACCTTTCCTAAGCGGTGTTCTCATATTTCTATCTGAATGCTAATCCTTGTTGATCTTTGAGTTTGTCATCTCAATTTCTTCTCAACCGGCGTGTTTTCTCTTCAAGTGGATCCGATCATTTTCAACATCCGCAAAGATCAACTCAAAGTTTGCTCAACATTATTTGTCCCATCCGTCCCCAAGTTGTCTTTGTTTTACCCACCCTCCCACCTTTTTTCTTCGAGGACTCAGATATCTTAATCAAGTATCCAACTTATTGATGTGAAGTCTCTTCATTCTTTTCAATCAAAGTTCTTACCCTGTGATTCTCATGAAGATGCTCTACAAGTTCATCATTCTTCGTTCTTTTTTTTCTCTGGTGGATTCAATTCAAGCTTTGTCGATCATATCATTTCCTCGGTTCAAATGCTTTCTCATGCCGGTGCACCTCTTGATCATCCACTTCTCGCCATTCATTTGTTCTGGAGTGCTGAAGATATCTCGAAGATTCGTGTTTCCATTCTGCAGTCGTTCAAGTTCTTTTGAGGATGTTATCTCTTTTAAGCCATTTAATTCAACCGACGAATTCTCTCTTTTAAATCATTCCAATGGTGTGTCTTTCGAGTGGGCCCTAACCCACAGGTCTTTTCCCAGAATCTTACCTGACTCTTCTAATTTTCTGGAGTTATTCTCAAATTCATTTCAAAGTTTGACGTAAGTATAAATTATCATCAGTCAAATGCCTTGCTCCATGATCTTTCAATTTTTTTCATCATTGGTTCAACCTTTCTAATTTTCATTTCGGAGTACCTCAAAAATTCATGGTGGTGTTTCTCATCATCATTCCCAGCATTTGAAGACCGAAGAAGAGTTCCTATTAAATCCTTACCCGTTCTCTTGAAGATTCTTGGTTCTAGCTTGATGCCATCCTCTCATAATTGTGTTCAATTGTGTCAATTCTTTTCACCATTCCGGAGCAATTCAGGAGTATTTTCAGTTTGTTTCTCTAGAGCACATCATCTAAGAATTATTCATTCTAACTTTCAGCTCTCGTTTCTCCAAATATTACCGGTGCATCGATCAAATATCCCCTAATCAGTTCATGATCTCTTCATTCTCTTGTATCTGAACTCTCTCATGTATCTTCATTCATTTGCTAATTCTTACCGATGATTCATCCATTTACTTCATTCATTTTCAATTCTTATGGTGGTTCATTGAGTTTACGCTATATCTCTCTCAATCCTTTCTACCGGAATAAGTAGTATGCCAAATCCATTTGCTCGTCATCAATTTAATTGGTGAAGGATACGCATAACGTAATTCTTATTATTGTTTCATCCAAGTGATCTAATTTCTTCTTTTGAGAGTGGTTCATCATATCACATTCTCGGTTCGAGATGCTTTATTTTTCTTTCTGGAGTTCCAAGTTTTCTCGGTTATATCATTTCAAAGCTTCATCTAACCACTGCAAGGTTTCTCCCGGAGTTCTTTATAACTGTCCCTTCCGTTTGATCATACTTTTATTACCGGAGTTCTTCATGGAGGCTGTATATGTTGGTTCATCAAGGACTTAATCCCTTCTCGAAGGGTTCATTGAGATTTTTTCAGAGGAGCTCAAGTTTTCTTCATCTTCCCATTCGGAGTGCAATTGTTCTCCCTTATCTTTTGAGATGGTAATATATCATTCTTCTTTCACAAGAATGAGATATTTAAACCCATCACTTTCTTCCGCAGAATTATCTTGGTATAGTTTTCACCTAAAGCCTTCCATTGGGAATGTTGCTCTTTGTGGTGATTATCTATGATCCAAGTGTTTATCCTTATCACCTCGGTGGAAGAAGATTTCTATCTTTTTCTAGCTCCCAAACAAATCTTTTCCGTGAGTGGCAAGTTGTCACATCATAATTTTGAGATGTCTTCTATAAGTCCATATCAAGCTTATCCTTTTCGTTGTTGGTTTTCCAACAACTCCATTTTAACTTTCTTGGAAGGGTGATCTTCAAGCTCACTTGTGTCATAAGTTGACTTTTTCTTCTGCATCCTTTCATTCAATTACTATATTCTTTCTTCCCCCGGAGGTATTGTGATGTTGCTCTCTTCACCCACCATCCCATTTTTTGTGAAGATCATGTTCTTTCTTTTGCTAATCCATTCAACCGGAGTGTTGTCTGAAATCTTTCTTAAACCTTGTGCCATTCTATCGATAATTTCGGAGGTAGTGTGTTGTCGATTTCATCAAGTATCCTCTCATCTTGTCAAGTTCATGTTCAATTCCTTCCATTTATAGTCGGAGTACTGCCCAAATTATATCATTCTTTTTCCTTCTCTATCTTGTTTTAACCGGAGTGTTATCATAATTGATCCTTATCGTTCCTTGTACATCTTGTTTCAACCGAAGTGCTTGCATCTACTAGTATCCATTGCACCCCTTTTCTTATGTCTTTCAACCTACAAGGTTCTCGTAATGCTCCTTGTTCCTCTTTTCTAATGAAGTGTTTTCAACTTCGTTCATCACCATTGTATTCTTTCTTTCAAGTTTTCAACCTCTCAAGGTTCTTTGGTTTCACTCATTTGTCAAAGAAGCAATTTAGTTTTACCTCTTCCCCTTCCTCTTCCGTTTTCCCCGGTGCCATCCTAGATCTCGGGACGAGATCCTCTCATAGTGGTGGAGTGCTGTGACGCCCCAAGACCGACGCACCAGGTGTCTTCTAGTTATTCGCTGTTGGTGCCTTGTCATTCGCTTGCGTGTTGCATCTTGCCATGTCATCATCCGCATTGCATCTGCATGTTTTCAAAACTTGCATCCGTCCGGGTTCCCCCAGTTCTGTCCGTTGTCCATTCTGAGCCCAAACACACTTGCATGCGCCCACGGCACGTCCGAAATATTATTTTATAGGCGGCTGGAAAATGTTCTCGGAATGGGATGAAAGTTTGCGTGTGGTCTTATTATAGTGTAGATAGACCGCCTGTCAAGTTTCATCGCATTTGGAGTCCGTTTGATGCCCCAACGGATAACAAGAGCGGCATTATAGCCGGTCAAAACGTCGGACGTTTTCGGTCTCCGAAAACTGTCGCTGGGCTTTCCCTCGCTTTCCTCCCTAGACTGTCTACACAGTCCACTACCTACCGCCAGGTCTAATCTAACCTCTCTTGTCAGCCCGCGGCCCTCCTCGCGCGCGCGTCCGAAAGCTGTCCCGGACCTGACCCGGGCAGTCATCATCGTTGGGTCCTGATCATCCCCTAACATCCCAAAAATATCTACGTTTTGTTATTTGGGCTCCCTAACCTATTTATCTGAGACCGTCCGATTTCGATCGGATGATCCAAACTCCCTCCTTTCCTTATATATGAAGCTTCCCCTAACCTATTTTAGACTAACCCTAAAATCTATCCCATTGCCCCATCCATCCATTCAATCCCTCACCCGCCGCCGCCACTCTCTCCCTTGGGATCCTCCTAGATCCCCTCCTCATCTTTTCCACCTACATGCCATCCTTCCCTGCCTCGAGCCAGGAGCTCGTCCTCGACCCCGATCCACTTCTCCTGCCGGTGACCGAAGTCACCGACCAGGCCGCCCCCTACCCTTCCTGTTTTTCTTCCCATCTTCTTTTCTTCTCTCGTCTCTCTCTCACGCATGCCTCTCTCTTTTCCCCTCGCAGCAGAGTCGGCCATGGACGACCCCAAGGATCCTGTCGTGGCTCCATCTAGACGGGAACCACCCTCCTCAACCAGCGCCATGCCCGCGCCTCCCAAGGAGTTCGTTGTCGCCCCGTTCCCTGTTTCCCGGAGTTCTTCACCACGAGGCTCTTCGAGCCATGGCGTGCCAAGGTCTTTGTCGCCCCGCCTCCCTCGCTGTTGCCTCTAGTGCTGCCGCCTCTTTCCTCCCACTGCTCGACCCCTGCTTCACTTCGAGACCCCAACAGCCGAGCCCCTTGCATAGCTCCTTCCTCGAGCAGGAGCTCGACCTGCTGCCGCTACCGCAACCCTGCCATGGACGCGGTCCACCGGCGACCACCCAGGAGCACCAACCAGGCCACCATCATCGGAGATGGACTCCCGCCGCCCAGATCCGCCCGTTTCCCCATCGTCCACCAGCCTCCCCTTCTCAGGAGCTGCATCGCTCCTCTGCTGTAGCTTCCTTGGACGAGCGCCCTCGCCTGGGCGTGTTCATCCCTGCCGCTGCCGTTGTCTCTGCTCGCGCCCCTGCCCAGATCGAACGAGCGAGGAGACCGCTCGTGTTGACCGCGTCGTGGCCTCCAGATCGGGCCCAACACCGCCCCTCGCCTGCGATTGGCCTCTCCACCGACTGGGCCATGGCCCATGGTGAGGACACCCCCGTGCGCCCTTCTTTTTTTCCACAGTTGGGTCAGATCTCATATTCGACCCATGTTCTTTTTTTCCTCTCTGCGAATTTA
The DNA here is from genome assembly GCF_018294505.1 of Triticum aestivum. Lineage (NCBI taxonomy): Eukaryota > Viridiplantae > Streptophyta > Magnoliopsida > Poales > Poaceae > Triticum > Triticum aestivum. The sequence goes on along the minus strand of NC_057800.1, from coordinate 273,987,554 downwards.
GCTATTTATCCGCAGTTTACAATTCTCCAGAAAAGACCTTCAGCTTCATGCATATCATATCTCACAAACCGTGCATCACATGTAAATAATTTTGTCTAGTTTCATAATATCCAACTTTCATCCATGTTTGAAAAGTCTAAAATGTTGTTTGTTTAAATTTGCTCAAATGCCATGTTAAAATATTTTATTTCATAACTAAATAATCGTAGCTCCAAACCTAACAAACTTTATATGTCAATGGGGTAGAAAAATGCCTAGTTTAACATGGTGGCTTTACTTTGCATGTTTAACAACTCTAAAATATGGTTTAGGGCAGAACAGTACCAAACCTAATATATGCTCATGAGGATTTTCTGGACTTGTTTGCTTGTTGTTCCGGCCTCATTTAAACTTCACTAGATAGTTAGTTTACTTATGCCTCACCTCTTGCCATGTTAATAAACATTTAATATTGTTGGTTACATAAACAAGATCGAACTAAATAACTTGAATGTGTTCTTCCGTCAATATGCAGCTCGTTGCATATCAAACTCCATTTAACTTGTAGCTTTGATTGTGCACTTTGCCATGCCATGCCTCATTAAACCGGACAAGCATCATACTTGGTTGTGCATCATGCCATGCTTATGTGATGGTTGTTTACCATGTTGTTTGCTTCTTTCCGGTGTGCTTCTTCGGGTTGGTTCCGATAACGTTGCGTTTGTGAGGATCCGTTCGACTACGTTCGTTTGTCTCCTCCATGGACTCATTCTTCTTCCTTGCGGGATCTCAGGCAAGATGACCATACCCTCGAAATCACTTCTATCTTTGCTCGCTAGTTGCTCGCTCTATTGCTATGCCGCGATACCTTCCACTTGCTATATCATGCCTCCCATATTGACATGTCAAGCCTCTAACCCACCTTTCCTAGCAAACCGTTGTTTGGCTATGTTACCGCTTTTGCTCAGCCCCTCTTATAGCGTTGCTAGTTGCAGGTGAAGATGAAGTTTGTGCCATGTTGGAAAATGGACATGTTGGGATATCACAATATCTCTTATTTATATTAATGCATCTATATACTTGGTAAAGGGTGGAAGGCTTGGCCTTATGCCTGGTGTTTTGTTCCACTCTTGCCGCCCTATTTCCGTCATACCGGTGTTATGTTCCTTGATTTTGTGTTCCTTACATGGTTGGGTGTTATGGGGACCCCTTGACAGTTTGCTTTGAATAAAACTCTTCCAGCAAGGCCCAACCTTGGTTTTACCATTTGCCTTGCCACCACATACTTTTCCCTTGGGAGTCGCTATCCCGAGGGTCATATTTATTTTAACCCCCCGGGCCAGTGCTTGTCTAAGTGTTGGTCCGAACCTGTCAGCCGCCGGTGGCCACCAGGGGCAACTCTGGGCTGGCCTACCGGAATCTTGGACAATCTGGTGTTGCCCTGAGAACGAGATATGTGCAGCTCCTATCGCGATGTCGGCGCATCGGGCGGTCTTGCTGGTCTTGTTTTACCATTATCGAAATGTCTTGTAACCGGGATTCTGAGTCTGATCGGGTTGTCCTGGGAGAAGGAATATCCTTCGTTGACCGTGAGAGCTTGTGATGGCTAAGTTGGGACACCCCAGCAGGGTTTTGAACTTTCGAAAGTCGTGCCTGTGGTTATGGGCAGATTGGAATTTGTTAATGTCCAGTTGTAGAGAACTTGACACTTAACTTAATTAAAATGCATCAACCGCGTGTGTAGCCGTGATGGTCTCTTTCCGGCGGAGTCCGGAAGTGAACACGGTTCTTGTGTTATGCTTGAACGTAAGTAGTTTCAGGATCACTTCTTGATCACTTCTAGTTCACGACCGTGCTTTGCTTCTCTTCTCGCTCTTATTTGCGTATGTTAGCCACCATATATGCTAGTGTTTGCTGCAGCTCCACCTCACTACCTTTTCCTACCCAAAAGCTTAAATAGTCTTGATCTCGCGGGTGTGAGATTGCTGAGTCCTCGTGACTCACAGATACTTCCAAACAGTTGCAGGTGCCGATGATACCAGTGTAGGTGACGCAACCCCGCTCAGGTGGGAGCTCGATGAAGATCGTGTTCGTTGTGTTGTTTCGTTTCCAGTTGATCAGTAGTGGAGCCCAGTCGGGGCGATCAGGGATCTATGCATTTGGGGTTGTCTTTATTTTGGTTCCATAGTCGGACCTTGATTTGTATCTAGATGATGTAATGCTATATTTATGTATTGTGCGATGTGGCGATTGTAAGCCAACTCTTTATCCCTTTCTTATTCAGTACATGGGATGTGTAAAGATTACCCCTCTTGCGACATGCCTACTAAGCGGTTATGCCTCTAAGTCGTGCTCCGACACGTGGGAGATATAGCCGCATCGTGGGTGTGACATCAGGTGGGAGCTCGTTGAAGTCCTTGTTCGTTGTGTTGTTTTCCTTTCCAGACGATCGGTAGTGGAGCCTAGTTGGGGCGATCGGGGATCTAGCATATGGGGTGATCTTTTTTTATTTTGGTTCCGTAGTCGGACCTTGATTGTATTCTGGATGACGTAATGCTATATTTATGTATTGTGTGAAGTGGCGATTATAAGCCAACTCTTTATCCCTTCTTATTCAGTACATGGGATGTGTAAAGATTAGCCCTCTTGCGATATGCCTACTATGCGGTTAGGCCTCTAAGTTGTGCTCCGACACGTGGGAGATATAGCCACATCATGGGTGTTACAAGTTGTTATCAGAGCCTTCCCCGACTTAGGAGCCCCCTTCTTGATCGAATCGCTGATGTTATTGAGTCTAGAACAAAATGTTTTGAGTCTTAGGATTATATATATCGTATAGTAGGGTTCTCTTTACTTCTCAGTCCCTTCGTTGCTTTGGTGAGGCTTCCTGACATAGAGTTTTGACTCTTCTCTTCTCAAATTTCAAGAAATTTTTTTAGGATCACGCGGGTATCTTGGAGTTGTTCCGATGGTTTTGTGACGAGAACATTGTTCTTGGTGCCTCCTAACATTTAGGGCTTGTGGCAGTGTCCCGGGGAGTTGAGCTCCGAGGTGTTGTCGTCAGAATTTTATCGTTGCAGTTCTGGAATACCTGAGTTCGCCGACATCAAAAATCTCTTTTATGCAGTTTTTGGTGAGATAACCTCGACGCCACCCAGTACTGGGGTGGGAGCTCGGGAGTATTGCCATAACTCATATAACAGATGCTTTTCAAAGGTTGAGGTAAATGATTTCCTAAGGTTTCTTGGTTATGTGTTGAAGGACGGATATAGCTGGATGTAGGATTTGCTAGTTTTGGGTGAGATATTATGCTTCCCCTGTATCCCCAACACCTGATTGCATAACCAGAAAGTTTCGGGAGTTTATAAGTGGGAATTCAAGTAGCTCGTAGGCTATCCTTCCAACAGACACATGATACGATATGTGATCTATCATATGTTTGTTTCCGGCTTATTTTGCAAGCCAATCCTTTGTTTTTGTTTTGGTTTCTGGTATTCGAGTTGCTTCAATGTCAAGTGTTGATTCCATACCTTTTCTAAGTGGTGTTCTCATACTTCTATGTGAATACTAATCCTTCATGATCATCAAGATTGTCATGCTAATCCTTTTCAACCGGTGTGTTTCTCTTCAAGAGGATCCGATCTTTTCAACATTCGCAAGATCCAATCTCAGTTTTTCTCAATGGTGTTTGCTTCATCCGTACCAAGTTGTCTTTGTTTTTCCCGCCCTCCCACCCTTTTTCCTTCAAGGAATAAGATGTCTTAATCATGTACCCTTTTATTGATGGGAAGCCTCTCCATTCTTTTCCGTCAATGTTCTTATCCGGTGGTTCTCGGCAAGACGCTAACGGAGCTTCAAGTTCATCATTCTTCGTTCTCTTCTTCTTTGGTGGGCTAAATTCAAGCTTTGTTGATCATATCCTTTTCCTCGTTTCAAATACCTTCTCATGCCGGTGCACCTCATATTCATTCATTTCTCGCTATTCAATTGTTCCGGAGTGCTCAAGATATCTTGAAGATTCGTGTTTCCACTCTTCATTCATTCAAGATCTTTCGAGGATGTTATCTCATTCAAGCCTTTTAATTCAACCGGTGCATTCTCTCTTTTAAATCGTTCAACGGTGTATCTTGTGAGTGGGCCCTAACCCACAGGTCCTTTCCCAGGATCTTACCTGACTCTTCTAATTTTCCCGGAGCTATCCTAAATTCTTTTCGAAGTTTGACATAAGAATGAATCATCATCAGTCAAATGTCTTTCCCCAAGATCTTTCAAATTCTTTTCATCGTTGGCTCAACCTTTCCATTCTTCATTCTGGAGTGCCTCAACAATTCATGGTGGTGTGTCTCATCGTCTTTTTCAACATTTGAAGACCGAAGAAGATTTTTCCTCTAAATCTTGCTCCTTTCTCTTCAAGATTCATGGTTCTAGCTTATTGCCATTCCCTCATCATTGTATTCGATTGTGAGAATTCTTTTCACCCATCCAGAGCAATTCAAGATTCTTTTCAGTTTGATTCCCCAAAGACCATCATTTCGAGATTATTCATTCTAGCTTTCAGCTCTCGTTCTCCAAATCATACCGGTGCATCATTCAAGTATATTCTAATCAGTTCATGATCTCTTCATTCTCTTGTATCAAATTCCCTCAAGTATTTTTATTCGTTTTCTAATTCTTCCTGGTGAATTGTGCCTTTGCTACGTTCATTTTCAATTCTTACGGTGGTTTGTTCAAGATTTCTCTTCCATCTTATCATATTAATTTATCCGTTGTTTCAGTCCTACCGTTGGTTCATTGAAAACATTCCCAAGTTGGCGCTATATCTATCTTAATCCTTCCCGTATAAGAATAAGTAGTATGCCAAATCCATGGCGTGTCATCAATTAAATTGGTGAATGATAAGCATAATGTAATTCTTATTCTTGTTTCATCAAGTAAATTCAATTCCTGCTTTCCGGAGTGGTTCATCATATCACATTCTCGGTTAGAGATGCTTTATCTTTTCTTTTCCAAGAGTTCCAAGCTCTCGCAATTATATCACCACGGAGATTCATCTAAATCATTGCAAGGATTCACCTTGTGTTTTCAACTTCTCTTTCCTTTCGTTTGATCATTCTTTTATTACCGGAGTTCTTCATGGAGGCTCTACATGATGGTTCATAAAGGATTTAATTCCTTCTCGAAGTGTTCATCGAGATTCTTTTCAGAGGAGTTCAAGCATTCTTCATCTTGCATTCCGAAGTGCAATTCTTTCTTTCTTATCTTTTGAGCTGGTGTTATGCCAGTCCTGACAATTTGAGCTCGTGTTTCATGATTCACATATTGTCAAAAATGAGATATTTTAAATCCACCAATCTTGTCATTGAATTTATCTTGGGTTATATTTCACCTAATGCTTTCCCTATGGATTGTTGCTATTTATGGTGCTTATAAATGACCCAAGTTCTTCCTTTATCCTCCTGGTGAAATAGTTTCTCGTCGCCTTGTTCATATCAATTCAAATTCATTGTTTTCGTTAGTGGAAGAATTTCAACCCATAATTTTGAGATGTCTTCCATAAGCCCACATCAAGCTTATCCTTCTGTTGTCAATAATTCAACAACTCCGTTCTAGCATTTGTTGTAAGCATGCTCTCTCAAGATCTTGTTTCCCTCCGTTCATTCTATTCCATTCTTTCATTTCTTCCGGAGGCATTGAGTCGTTGCTCTCTCCTCTCATCATCTCGAATGGTGAGGATCGTGTTCTTTTCGTGCTTATCCATTTAACCGGAGTGTTCTGCCCTCCGCTCAAGTTCTTTTCGCCTTATCAAGTCTTGCATCTCTTTTCAACCGGAGTGCTACCCGAATTTGTTCTTCCTTGTTCCTCTTTTCTAATGGAGTGTTTTCAACTTTGTTCATCTCCGTTGTATTCTTATCTCGACATGGTTTAACCTTTCAAGGTTCTTTGGTTTCACTCATTTGTCAAAGAAGCAACTTAGTTTTATCTCTTCTCTTCCGCTTTCATTTTCTCTCCGGTGCCATCCTAGATCTCGGGATGAGATCCTCTCGTAGTGGTGGAGTGTTGTAACGCCCTGAGACCGTTGCGCCAGGTGTCTTCTAGTTATGCACCATTGTTGCCTTGTCATTTGTCTGCGTGTTGCATTTTTGCCATGTCATCATCCACATTGCATCGACACTCCTTGCCGTCATTGTTTTCAAAACTTGCATCCGTCCGGGTTCCCTAGTTCCGTCCGTTGTCCGTTCCGAGTCCAACCACACTCGCACGCGCCCGCGACATGTCGGAATAGTATTTTTTTAAGTGGCCGGAAAATGTTCTCAGAATGGGATGAGATTTGGCGTGCGGTCTTGTTATGTTGTAGGTAGACCGCCTGCCAAGTTTCATCGCATTCGGAGTTCGTTTGACACCCCAACGATTAACTATAGCGGTAGTATAGTCGGTCAAACGTCGGACGTTTTCGGTCTTCGGAAACAGTCGTCGGGCCTCTCTCTCTTCTCTCTTCTCAGCCCATTGCCTTCTGCACTACCTCTCACCGCCAGGCCCAACCTAACCCTCCTCACATCCGGAGCCATCCGTTTGTTATCGAGGGGCCCTGAATCCCCCTAACCACCTAACCCCTCTTTGCACCGTGCTTCGACCCCCTCGCGTGAGTGTTCGAAACTTACCCGAACCCGAACCGGAGAGTCATCACCATTGGATTCGGATCATCCCCAAACATCCCAAAAACATCTAAGATTATTTGTTTGGTCTCCCAAAGCATTTTATTCTCGACTGCCCGATTTCGATCGGACGGACCAAATAACCCCCCTAACCTAATCCACCAGCATATATAACCTGGGCAACCCTAAAATTTAGGAGCCTTGTCCCATCCAACAAATCCCCTCACCCCCCGCCGCCAGTCCTCTCCTTTCTTGGGATCCCTCCTGATCCATACCCACCAATCACCAGCTCTCTCGACCCCGAGCCACTTCTCCCGCCGGCGTCCAAAGCCACCGACCCGGACCCGTCGTCCTCCGGCAGCAACCAGGAGCTCAAGCTCCTCTCTGTCCATGGCGTCCCGCCCCGAGCACGCAGGACCGCGCCCTTCCTCCCTGCTCTTCCTTCCCTCCTCACGCTGTTCCTCCCTGACTGTGCCTCCCTGTCCTGTTGTTCCTCGCAGGGAACCATGCCCGCCGGCCACCAAAGCAGCAGCAGTCCCGAGCGTCGCCCGACCCCGCTTCCACCTCGTTCTCGCCGGAGCAAGCCCCACCGCGCCGCCCGCCGGCGACCCCGACACCTCGTAGGAGGTCCTGTCTTGGATGCCCGAACAAGCTCGCCGGCGTCCTCGGTCATCCTCACGATGTCTGCCACCAACACCGACTGGATCTGCTCTTCTCCGCCTCGATCTAACGCTTCCTTGCCGGAGTTTGCGCCAAGTCCGACCGCCATCCAGCCTCTGCATCGTGCGCTGCCTTCCTCTGCTTTGAGCGACAGGACGAGGCCAGCGCCAAGAACTGCCCAATCCCCTTCCTGCGTTGACCATGCCCCTCGACCACACGTGCATGGACTGGCCTCCCCAGATGAACTCCCCTGCCCGAGCCGCTTCCCCGCGCCACCATCTGAATCAAGCCGGAACTCGCCTGTGCTCCACCTCAAGGCCTCGCCGTCGCAGCCGGACTTCGCCGGTGAACAACATTGCCGCCCTCGTTTCCTGTTGCCCCTGCTCTGTTTCTTTCCCTTCCGCCCAGCTCCTCTCGCGCTCACCTTTCTCCCTCTCTGAACCAGGTCCCCGTCGCCATGGCCTCGAACACTGCCGCCCTGCGTCACCTGAAGCCGCCGTGCCATGCCCGAGTCGAGCGCGAGCTTGAGGTCGAGCCGCTAAACGCGCGCATCCTGTAGCTGCACCCTCACCGTCATCCGCACTCCCGCCAGCCCTTTGCAGCCGCGGTTGCCACTGTTGTGCTCGTCTGTGTCACCGACAACCACCATGAGCCATGGCTCCAAAGCTCATATGTTTTAGTCCTTGGTTAAGAGCTGCTGGCTCCCATGTGTTACACAAGCCGAGCCGTAGCTGATTTGGTCACCGCAGCAAACCTCCACCCAGGAGATCTTGTGTTCAAATCCTAGGGGCACCCAATTCTGCCCCTTTTATTTATTTATTTTCTTTTGCACTCCTGCATGGGCCAAATCCAGTTCTGGGCCTCTGCACTCTAATGCTTTGGGCTCATGTATGTTTTTTCCTGTCCCATGTGATTTAGCATTTTATTCACTTTCTGCATATTCACAAAAATGCCATCATTTTGAACTGTCAATAACTAAATAACCGCGCATCCAAATAAAACCTCGCATATATGCATCTTACTCAGATTTTCATGTACTTTCATAATATCCAACTTTCATGCATGTTTAAAATGTTAAACTTGCTGTTTGCATATAATTTGCCTATTGCCATGCTAAAATGCTTTAATTCATAACTAAATCGTAACTCGGTTTGTAATAAACTTTATATGTAAATGGGGTAGAAAAATGCCTAATTTAACATGGTGGCTTTACTTTGCATGTTTAACAACTCTAAAATATGGTTTAGGGCAGAATAGTATCAAACCTAATATGTGCACATGAGGAGTTTCCAGATTTGTTGTTTGTTGTTCCGGCCTCATTTAAACTTGCCTAGATAGGTAGTTTTCATTTGCTTCACCTCTTGCCATGTTAATCAACATTTAATATTGTTGGGTACATAAACGAGATCGAACTAAATAATTGATGTGGTGTTCCGTCAATATGCAACTCGTTGCATATTGAGCTCCACTTAACTTGTAGTGTTGTTTGTGCACTTTGCCATGCCTCAGTAAACCGGACATGCATCATACTTGGTTGTGCATCATGCCATGATTATGTGATGGTTGTTTACTATGTTGTTTGCCTATTTCCGGTGTGCTTCTTCGGGTTGGTTCCGTTCAAGTCGCGTTTGTGAGGATTCGTTCAGCTTCGTCCGTTTGTCTTTTTCATGGACTCGTTCTTCTTCCTTGCGGGATTTCCGGCAAGATGACCATACCCTCGAAATCACTTCTATCTTTGCTTGCTAGTTGCTCGCTCCATTGCTATGCCACGATACCTACCACTTGCTATATCATGCCTCTCATATTGCCATGTCAAGCCTCTAACCCACCTTGTCCTAGCAAAACGTTGTTTGGCTATGTTACCGCTTTGCTCAGCCCCTCTTATAGCGTTGCTAGTTGCAGGTGAAGATGAAGTTTGTTCCTTGTTGGAACATGGATATTTGTTGGGATATCATTATTATATCTTGTTTACTTTAATGCATCTATATACTTGGTAAAGGGTGGAAGGCTCGGCCTTATGCCTGGTGTTTTGTTCCACTCTTGCCGCCCTAGTTTCCGTCATACCGGTGTTATGTTCCTTGATTTTGTGTTCCTTACGCGTATGGGTTATAATGGGAACCCCTTGACAGTTCGCTTTGAATAAAACTCCTCCCGCAAGGCCCAACCTTGGTTTTACCATTTGCCACCTAAGCCTTTTCCCTTGGGTTCTGCAGACTCAAGGGTCATCTTTATTTTAAACCCCCGGGCCAATGCTCCTCTGAGTGTTGGTCCAAACTAGAGTGCTTTGCAGCGCCACCCCGGGGCAACTTGAGGTTTGGTTTTAGTTGTACGGAGCGCTCATCCGGTGTGCCCTGAGAATGAGATACGTGCGACTCCTATCGGGATTTGTCGGCACATCGGGCGGCTTTGCTGGTCTTGTTTTACCATTGTCGAAATGTTTTGTAACCGGGATTCCGAGCCTGATTGGGTCTTCTAGGGAGAAGGGATATCCTTCGTTGACCATGAGAGCTTGTGATGGGCTAAGTTGGGACACCCCTGCAGGGTTTTGAACTTTCGAAAGCCATGCCCGCGGTTATGGGCAGATGGGAATTTGTTAATATCCGGTTGTAGAAAACCTGACACTTAACTTAATTTAAAATGAATCAATCACGTGGGTAGCCGTGATGGTCTCTTCTCGGCGGAGTCCGGGAAGTGGACACGGTTCTTGTGTTATGTTTGAACGTAAGTAGTTTCAGGATCACTTCTTGATCACTTCTAGTTCACGACCGTGCATTGCTTCTCTTCTCGCTCTTATTTGGATATGTTAGCCACCATATTTGCTTAGTTCTTGCTGCAGCCCCACCTCATTACCCTTTCCTACCCATAAGCTTAAATAGTCTTGATCTCGCGGGTGTGAGATTGCTGAGTCCTCGTGGCTCACAGATACTTCCAAACAGCTTGCAGGTGCGGATGATACCTGTGCAGGTGACGCAACCCAGCTCAGGTGGGAGCTCGTTGAAGTCCTTGTTCGTTGTGTTGTTTTCCTTTCCGGACAATCAGTAGTGGAGCCCAGTTGGGGCGATCGGGGATCTAGCATATGGGGTGATCTTTCTTTATTTTGGTTCCGTAGTCGGACCTTGATTGTATTCTAGATGATGTAATGCTAACTTTATGTATTGTCTGAAGTGGCGATTGTAAGACAACTCTTTATCCCTTCTTATTCAGTACATGGGATGTGTAAAGATTACCCCTCTTGCGACAAGCCTACTATGCGGATATGCCTCTAAGTCGTGCTCCGACACGTGGGAGATATAGCCGCATCGTGGGTGTTACATTGATCCCGTGACGTGCACTCCAAGTCTCCTGTATTGCTTTCTTTCCAAAAATAACTTTTCCGAAGATTTCATTCCGTTTGGACTCCGTTTTATATTCCTTTTCTGCGAAACACTGAAACAAGGGAAAAACAGAAACTGGCACTGGGCTCTGGGTTAATAGGTTAGTCCCAAAAATCATATAAAATAGCGTATAAATGCATATAAAACATCCAAGGTTGATAATATAATAGCATGGAGCAATCAAAAATTATAGATACATTGGAGATGTATCACCAAGCAATTGTTTCATACTTTTGATGTTCTCAAACTTTTTCAATCTTCACGCAATACATGAGCGTGAGCCATGGACATAGCACTAGAGGTGGAATAGAATGGTGGTTGTGGAGAAGACAAAAAGGAGAAGATAGTCTCACATCAACCAGGCATGTCAACGGGCTATGGAGATGCCCATCAATAGATATGAATGTGAGTGAGTAGGGATTGCCATGCAACGGATGCACCAGAGCTATAAGTGTATGAAAGCTCAAAAAAAGAAACTAAGTGGGTGTGCATCCAACGTGCTTGATCACGAAGACCTAGGGCATTTTGAGGAAGCCCATCATTGGAATATACAAGTCAAGTTCTATATTGTAAAATTCCCACTAGTATATGAAAGTGACAACATAAGAGACTCTCTATCATGAAGATCATGGTGCTACTTTGAAGCACAAGTGTGGTAAAAGGATAGTAACATTATCCGTTCTCTCTTTTTCTCTCATTTTTTGGCCTTTTTATGGCCTTTCTCCTTTTTTTATTTTCGTCTAGAGTCTCATCCCGACTTGTGGGGGAATCATAGTCTCCATGATCCTTCCCTCACATGGGACAATTCTCTAATAATGATGATCATCACACTTTTGTTTACTCACAACTCGGTACTAGAACAAAATATGACTCTATGTGAATGCCTCCGGCAGTGTACCGGGATGTGCAATGACTCATGAGTGACATGTCTGAAAGAACTATAAAGGTGGCTTTGCCACAAATACGATGTCAACTACATGATCATGCAAAGCAATATGACAATGATGAAGTGTGCCATAATAAACGGAACAGTGGTAAGTTGCATGGCAATATATCTCGGAATGGCCATGGAAATGCCATAATAGGTAGGTATGGTGGCTGTTTTGAGGAAAGTATATGGTGGGTTAATGGTACCGACAAAAGTTGTGTGGTACTAGAGAGGCTAGCAATGGTGGAAGGGTGAGAGTGCGTATAATCCATGGACTCAACATTAGTCATAAATAACTCACATACTTATTGCAAAAATCTATTAGTTATCGAAACAAATTACTACGCACATGCTCCTAGGGGGATATATTGGTAGGAAAAGACCATAGCTTGTCCCCGACTGCCACTCATCAGGAAGACAATCAATAAAAAAATCATGCTCCGACTTCATCACATAACGGTTCACCATACATGCATCCTACGGGAATCACAAACTTTAACACAAGTATTTCTAAAATTCACAACTACTCAACTAGAATGACTCTAGTATCACCATCTTCATATCTCAAAACAATAATCAAGTATCAAACTTCTCGTAGTATTCAATGCACTTTTTATGATAGTTTTTATTATACCCATCTTGGATGTCTATCATATTAGGACTAATTTTATAGCCAAAGTAAATTACAATGTTGTTCTAGAGGATTCTCAAAATGATATAAGTGAATCATGAGAGACCAACAATTCCTATAAAATAAAACCACCACCATGCTCTAAAAATACATAAGTGAAGCACTAGAGCCAAATTGTCTAGCTCAAAAGATATAAGTGAAGCACAAAGAGTATTCTAATAAATTCCGATTCATGTGTGTCTCTCCCAAAAGGTGTGTACAGAAAGGATGATTGTGGTAAACTAAAAAGAAAAGACTCAAATCATACAAGATGCTCCAAGCAAAACACATATCATGTGGTGAATACAAATATAGCATCAAGTAAAGTTATCGATGGACGAAGATGAAAGAGGGGATGCCTTCCGGGGCATCCCCAAGCTTACACTTTTGGTTGTCCTTGAATTTTACCTTGGGGTTCCTTGGGCATCCCCAAGCCTAGGCTCTTGCCACTCCTTATTCCATAATCCATCAAATCTTTACCCAAAACTTGAAAACTTCACAACACAAAACTCAACAGAAAGTCTCATGAGCTCCGTTAGTATAAGAAAACAAACTACCACTTAAGTCACTGTAATGAACTCATTCTTTATTTATATTGGTGTTAAACCTACTGTATTCCAACTTCTCTATGGTTCATACCCCCCGATACTAGCCATAGATTCATCAAAATAAGCAAACAACACACGAAAAATAGAATCTGTCAAAAACATAACAGTCTGTAGTAATCTGTAGGTTTAGAATACTTATGTAACCCCAAAAATTCTGAAATAAATTGGTGTACGTGAGGAATTTGTCTATTAATCATCTTCAAAAAGAATCAACCTAATCTCACTCTCCAGTAAAAAATTGCAGGAAATCTCGTGAGTGGTAAAGTTTCTGTTTTTTTACAGCAAGATCACAAAAACTTCCCCCAAGTCTTCCCAAAGGTTCTACTTGGCACATAGTAATTAAAAGCATAAAACCACACACTATTACGAAAAGGCTTATACATAGAAGTTTACCAGTAGCGTGTGTTAAGGACCCCATGCTACTGATAAGTACCACTAGCGTCTGTTATAAAGCGCGCTACTGGTACAGCTTAGCAGTAGCGTGGGTTTCCAGCGGGCACGCTACTGGTACGTTAGCCACACCACACCCCTGGCCAAAAAATAGTAGCAGCATTGGTACTCTAACCAGCGCTACTATTAAGAAAATAGCAGTAGTGCCTGTCCACCAAGAAGCGCTACTGCTACTTCTTCTATGTGTAATCTTTTACCAGTAGCGTTGGTTTTGGACAAGGGCTATAGCTAGTTTTACTTACCAGTAGATATTTTGGCTGGCACACATAGCAGTAGCGCGCTTTGGTGCCCCGCGCTACTGCTATGGTTGCCAGCCAAAATATCTGCCACCTTTTCCCCCTGTTCTTCCTCCCCCCTTTCTTTCTCCCCCTCCCTCTTGCACTTGCTTGTTCTTTAATGCTTCCCCTCTTCTTTGCCCCTCCTACCCCCCTCCATTAATGCCCTCCCTCCTTTCTCTTCCTTTCTTTTGCCCCTCCTCCCCTTCTCTTCTTTGCCCCTCCACCACCCCCTCCATTAATGCCCTCCCTCCTCCCTCTTCCTTTCTTTTGCCCCTTCTCCCCTTCTCTTCTTTGCCCCTCCACCACCCCCTCCATTAATTCCCTCCTCCTCTCTCTCATAGTTCTCTCTCTCTCTCTCTATCTCTCTCTCTCCCTAGCTAGTTGGAGCTATATTTATGTAGGTACCTCACTATCTAGAGCTACTAGCTAATTATAAGAAGGTGCTCGATATCCCTCTCGACAAATAGGCGAGCAAAAAAAGAGTTGTGCAAGAATGGAAATATGTGTGTTTGCGATTAGGACCGAAACTATGTGCGATATGAATATACCGAATTGTGTGTGGCATGTGGGTGACATGAGTTGCCTATGTTTTGCCGAAATGTCGATTCAATTCCGTTTCGGCGAATTTCGGGCAAACTCAATATGTCCTATGTTTAGGGAAGGTCATGCCAAATTTTTGTATGAATTTGATCCATGCATGCATATATACGTGGTTATAGTATTTGCTCCGCGTGCAGGTGACCATGAAGGTCAATGGAAGGATGGTGGAAAGATACTGGCAATCCGCTGTGGATGACATGTATGAAAAAAGACTGAAGGATGTTTTATGTCTGTGTCGAAAATGCAAAGGAATAGTCAGGCTCGACCCCTTTGAGGGTGGCACATTCAAGGCGCACCTGCTCATGCATGGTTTCATGCATGGCCATACTCGGTGGATAAGTGAAGATGATGATGATTACGATGTCGACGGGGCAGGAAATAACGACATGGGGCCACCAGACGAAGAGATGACCAATTATGTGCCCAAAGAGGAAGATGACCTCGGAAATGTCGATGGCGAAGAGGCAGTTCAAGGAGGAGAAGACGCGGACACGCCTCCGTCTTCATCGCTACTAAGTTTAGCCATGCGGGACCCACATGTTCGAGACCTGCTTCCCAAGAAGACGACTAGCGACAGAGCTGCTTCTAGAGAGGAGGCCAAACTGGCGCAACTGGAGGTAGACTCAATGACTCCTTTGTATGATAGTTGCAATCCCGAGGTGACCTGCTTGAGTTTCACACTAGAACTTCTAAAGACGAAGGCAAAAAACAAATGGACAGATACAAGCTTGGATGAGATTTTGAAGTATCTAAAGAAGGTTCTTCCCACTGGAAGCCTGTGTCCTACTAGTGTCGAGGAGGCAAAGAAAATCGTGTGCCCTCTTGATCTGCCACACATTAGATATCACACATGCATCAATGATTGCATCATATATCGGAACGAGCATGCAGAAAAAACCATATGTCCAAAGTGCAATGCGTCATGATATAAAAAGGCCGGAAAGAAAGCTCCACAGAAAGTTGTATGGTACTTTTCGATCACTCTGCGTCTACAGCGGTATTTCGTAGATCCTAAGGAAGCAAAGCTTATGCACTGGCATGCAGAGAGGGTGAAGCCAGATGACGGAGATGAGCCGAAGTTGAGAAATCACGCAGATGCTAGCCAGTGGAGAGCATTAAATGCTAAATTTGATTTTTTCGCAAATGATCCAAGGAACATCGTGCTTGGCGCTAGTAGTGATGGAATGAATCCATTTGGCAACCAAAACACCAATCATAGCACATGGCCCATGTTTGTATGGATGTACAACCTCCCCCTGGTTGTGCATGAAGGAAAAATACATACACATGGATATTCTTATTCAAGGGACGAGACATCCAGGAAATGATATAAATTTGTATCTCGGGTTATTGAAAGAGGAGCTACATACCTTATGGACAACACCGACCAAGATATTGGATGCAATCAAAGGAGAGTATTTCTACATGAGAGCCGCGCTGATCACGACGGTGCAGGACTATCTTGGTTACAGCTATCTCTCCAGCCAGGTGTGCCACGGATATTGTGGATGCACGAGGTGCATGGATGATACAACTTCTCTGCAGCTATCGAAAGATGGTGGGTCTTCGAAAATCATTTACATGGGGCATCGAAGATGGCTCGAGAAGGATGACCCGTGGAGAAAGCGTGGAGATCTATTCAATGGTAAGGCTGAGCATCGAGGTCCTCCACGTAAGCGTAGCGGTGCAGAAATTACAAGTTACTGTTGAACTGGGAAGAGTGCCCCTTGCCGGGAAAGACGAAGAAAAAGGCACCGGAGCCCCTGCTAAAGGTATGGAAGATGAGATCTATTTTCTGGGACTTGGAATACTGGCCCATACTCGACACGCCTCATAGCCTTGATCAAATGCATATCACAAAAAATATCCTTGAGAGTTTGCTTGGAACATTGATGAACATGCCGGAGAGGACCAAGGATGGGCCGAAGGCAAGAAAAGACTTGGAATTTTTGAATATTAGGAAAGATCTCCAAATGCCCGGTAAAAGGTCGTCAGAGGAGACCGAGATGGAGACGGAGACAAACGATAGGGGCAAAAAAATAAACAAGAAGGAAGAACAATATTGCCCCCCCTCTTGCTTCACCTTAGATCCGAAGGAGGTCGATCAATTGTTCAAGTGCCTTGCCGGAATCAAAGTTAGTTCAGGATACTGTGGGAAGATAAGAAGATATCTAGACACTAAGAAAAAAGGTTCAGTGGGATGAAGTCTCACGACTGTCATGTGATGATGATGCAGTTACTCCCGGTTGCACTTAGAGGGATTATGGACACACATGTGCATGAGACGCTTACTGACCTATGCCACTTTTTTGATGCTAGCTCTCGAAAGTCGATCAGTGTGAAGCAACTCCATAGGCTATAGGACGAGATTGTTGTCATACTGAATGAGCTAGAGATGTACTTCCCACCCGCGTTCTTTGATGTCATGGTGCTTCTATGTGTCCACATCGTGGACGACATCATCGACCTAGGGCCGACATTCCTGCACAACATGATGCCATTCGAGAGGATGAATGGCGTCATCAAAGGATTCGTTCGTAACATGTCCCGTCCATATGGAAGCATAGCCTAGGGATATCTGACCAAAGCGTGCATCTCTTTCTGTGAGAGTTATCTAGTAGGCACCGGAGACCTTGTTGTTGGTTTGCCTATCAACAAGCACTATGGAAGACTCGAAGGCGAAGGACACACCAACGGTCATAGGGATGTGAATGTGTTACACTCGGGCTGACAAAACGACATTGACAGGGAAAACTTAGTAGTGCTACGACACCTAGATGTGCTAGAAGATTTCATGACACTACACAAAGATACCATCGCAAAGAAGTACCGTGACCGTGGGGTGCACAGGACGGACGCTGAAGTTATTAGAGAGCACAACTCCACTTTCGTGCGTTGGTTCAGAGAGCGAGTTCTGGCTAATCCCCCAGAAGAGGGTGGTCCGAACGGAACACTCATATACGCCTTAGCACATGGCCCCTCGACCAACCTCGCGACTTATCAAGCATACGATATCAACGGATACACGTTCTACACGGAGGAGAAATATATAAATAGTGATGACCAAAACTCAATGGTGACGATGGAATCCATGACCGGGAATGTAATTGTAAGATATTACGGAAGGGTCGAAGATATATGGGAGCTTAACTACTCTAGATTGCATAGCGCGACGATGTTCCGTGTTAGATGGGCAAGGAATGTACACAGAGAAAACCTGCATTTCACTACCATGTGTGTACCCGACTCCGATAGTGGTACCGTCAACGCCATCACCAAAAATGAGCCATGGGTACATGCTAAACACATGACACAATGTTTCTTCATAACTGATTCAATCAATCCTAGCTGTGTTGTCGTGTGGAGATGCAAAAGGAGCATCACCAGAATGGATGGAGTCGCCAACGAGGAAGACTATGACCAGTACGGTGATCCGGTGAGGGATGATGATGATGATGACGATGAAACATACATCAAAAGAAGAATGAAGACTACATTACCTACGAAAGATCGTAATCCCTGGTGATGGAAAAGTCACGACCATGGGCTCAATTATTCGACAACGAACAAAAGAGGGAAGAAGATCAGTCTGAAGTGTCGTCGTCACCCAAGCTTACAAACTAATCCCCAAAGTTTGTGTGTGTCTAGCTATTTTGTATACCGCCGATAGTGGTCAAATGATGTAAGATATATTATACTAATTATTATCTGGAGGGTAACAGAGGTATTGCTCAAACGACAGACCAAATTAAAGGAAGGAAAGTGCAAAAGAAAGATAAGAAAAAGAAAAGTGCAAATGAAAGAAAAAGAAAGGAAGTTTTGCAAAATGAAATGAAAAGAAAAAGGAAAAGGAACTAATAAGTTGTGGAAAATGAAATGCAAGAAAAATAAAAAAGAAAGGAACGAAGTTAGTGGAATATGAAAAATAAAAAGAAAAAGAAAAGTGCAAATGAAAAAGAAAAGGAAAAAGAAAAAGAAAGGAAGTTTTGCAAAATGAAAGAAAGCTTGTGGAATATGAAAAAGAAAAAGAAAAATAATAATATAAATAAAAAGAGAAGTAAAGATAAAATAAAAAGGAAGGAAGGAAGTTGTGGAATATGGAAAATAAAAAGAAAAATAATAATATAAATATAAATATAAATATAAATAAAAAAGGTTAGCAGTAGCGCGTTTCTCAGCCCCGCGCTATAGCTAAGTTAGCTATGGCGCGGTTTCCTACGGCGCGCTATAGATAAGAAAAAAAATAAAATTAAAAAGTTAGCACTAGCGCGTTTCTCAGCCCCGCGCTATAGCTAACTTAGCTATAGCGCGTTTTTCTACCCCGCGCTATAGCTAAGTCGCCTATACACAGCCACATCTCTTTCCTCTCTCACTCTCGCTCGATCCGATGGACGGTCCGTGCCGCCCCTCCCCCGCCGCTGACGCCGCACCCGCCCACGCCGCCGTCGACGCGCGCCGCCCCGAGCAGTCCCTCCACCGGCCGGCGCCCCTCCCCCCAGCAGTCTCTCTCTCTCTGACCGGCCGTATGTGTTCTCTGCAGCAGGTTTGGCCGGAAGCAAGGTGCTCGGCGAGGAGGAGAAGGTGGCCAGAAGCAACATGCTCAGCAAGGTGCAGCAGGTTCTCCCCCTGCAGTCTGTTTTTTTGCTGTTATTGATGCATGTGTGCTGCTGCTGATGTGTGCTGCTGCTGTTTTCAGTTAGAGCAAACTAGAATTGTTCAGTAACAGAATTCAAAGCAAACTAGAAGACAAATATGATCTCATTTGATGAATTCAGTTAGAGCACACTGTTTAGTTACATAAATTTTTGAAATTTTCAGTTAACTGAACATTTCAGTTTTGATAACTGTGCAAACTTCAACAAATTTCAGTTTTGATAACTGAACATTTAGTGTTGGACCAACTATCTTGATAAGCATAAGGAATTAACCTACAAAATGTAACCAAATATGGACTAAAAACTGGTTATCAAAAAAAGCTAGTTGGCAGAAAGTATTGTTAGTGAAAATTTGCAGTGATCAATTTTGCATTTCTGTAACTAATCCATTATGGTAGTCTGCAATTTTGTTTGAATGCAATGTTGATGGACATAGCAGCAAGTTTGAAATGAAATGAAATGATGTCCATTGGAGTCCATTTGGAGTTGCTCCATTGCTTGCAAGATGCTCTATATGTGACCTATGTTTTGCCGGAAATGTTGATTCATTTCCATCCCGGCAAATTCCAGGCGCTCTATATGTGCACTTTCTAGCAAAGGTCATGCCGAAGTTTTCCATGAATTTCAGCATGACTAGTGCTAGAAAGTTGGACATATCGAGTGCTTGAGATTTGTCGCGACGGGAATGAAACGACATTTCTGGCAAATTAAAGGTCACTTTTTTGTCATTATTCACTTTATTATACTCGATAATTAAACGACTACGACATTGAACCCTAGGAAACATGACTAACGCTGATGAGGCCGGAGGTTCTCAGTCCCAATTAGGTCGAGCACACGCCTACCTTGAATTTTTGGCGGATCAGGAGAGACAGCAAGCTGGGTGTCCGGACCCCCTTGTCATGACGGAGGATGACAGTGGTGGCGCCGGCGCCGACACTGATGCCACCAACGACACTGGCACTGAGACTGGCGCTGATGATGTTGCTAACTACATCACAGAAGGTGGGACCTCCCAAGCCAGTGCGGAAAAGAAGGAAAAGAGGACATGACGCCCAAATGAGCTCGGCACCGGAAGACTGGTGGTCATGGTGGTGCACCCTGGCAAGTTCGAGCCAATAGAGTCGCAAGAAGTGGCAGTGTGTTATGGCAACCAACTAGCATGCATCCTACGGGATACCACTAACATCAACACAAATATGGAAGAATAACATTTGAAGAAGCTGCTCCTAACTAGATTGCACGCAAGATTCCCGTTCCCCAGTCGAATGACGATGTCGACCCATGGGATGATCATGCCATGAAAAAAAATTAACAACAAAGCCCTAGGGAAGTTCAGCAACACATTGAGCGCTTGGAAAACTAGGGTGAAAAAGGCGATTCAAGTAGACCATGAAACCTACGCCGAGACTGTTGCAGACAATCCAAAAATTACAATAGAGGACTTTGAAAAGTTCAAGGAGACTTGCAATGAAGAAGCTGCCAAGGCCAGGTTGGAGAGAGGCAAGCAGCTGCAGGCAAAGCACATGGGGAACCACCGCCTTGGAAGTCGTGGTTACACGAGAAAGAGGCCCGTGTGGGCTAAGGAGGACGCAGAACATGAACGTCAGGGGATCCCAGACCCATTGGCTGAGTTCACCGACCAGCAGGAGCATGACTTCATCAGGACCCGATTCTCTTGGGACCCCTAGAAAAAGATTTTTTTTCACCGACGGGCCGACTAGGAAATTCATGAGAATACTGGTAATTATCCTTTTACACATATTAGCTTCTAATCAATGAAGTCTACTACATTATAGTCACATTCGTAAATGATCCATGGTCCATTTTGCAGAGAGAGCAACACAAGCTTGAGGCTGAAAGCGACTCGTCGACTCAGTCGTCGGCGAAGTAGAAGTGGAACACTCCTTCCAATCGGGCCATGAACATAATGATGGGACACCCGCCCGGCCAGCGGCCACAATATGGACGTGTGCATGGCGCCGGGGATGGCGCCACGTGGAAGTACTATTATAACGAGGACCCCGATGCCAAAAGACAGAGAAAGAAGTTCAGTCAAGTGACTATCGATGAGAAGGTGGCGCGGGCGATGGAGAAAGCAAAAGATGAGACCAAAGCTGAGATAATCGCTGCCTGTAGAGATGACATGGTGGCTGCCTTTACAAGCTTGATTCCAACAGTGGTCACATGGGTGCAAAAAAATCCAAACGCGCCACCAAGTGATTTTCCCATGCCCAGCTTCACTGGGAGAAACTCAATGAACACCGCACCCATACCCGTACCTAGTATGGCAACCAGACCCGCACCTCCTCCAGCACCTGCTCCTGCACCCAGCTCTCACAGCAGCCCTAGCTCCGTCTCCGGCATGAATATCGGGTCGTCGACATTGGCTGAGCTCGATGCCCTCACGATAAATACGGGTCGCACCTTCATCAACTCAACTAATTAATTAATTTTCAGTTGCCATTATTTTTGGATCTCTGACGCCGCACGTATATGTCTTTGTAGGCCGACTCCACTCTGTGCACCCTCCTTTACCACATGAAGGGCGGGTTGGCGGATGTGGGGAAGGGTACTATAGTCAAGCCAAAGGATCGATTGTTTCATCGCCGGCAGATGCCTGATAACGCCTTAAGGGTCTCCGTGGCGAGTGTGAAAGCATGCTACGAGGTTTTCTCTCCTCCGATACAAACTGATGGAGAGGATGACAAGACCCCCATGCAGCTTGGCCAATGCAAAAATTGGCCGATCCTGTGGCCGAAAAATCTTCTTCGTGTCGAGGTGGCCGGGAGCACACCAAAGGGACCTCAGGAAGGTATGACCACAACACCACCTACACAAGTACAACCATTGTAACAGCCATGATGCGGCTATATCTCCCACGTGTCGGGGCATGACTTAGAGGTATAGCCGCATGGTCGGTTTGTCGCTAGAGGGGTAATATTCACACAATCCCATGTACTGAATAAGAAAGGGATAAAGAGTTGGCTTACAATTGCCACTTCACACAAATACAAGTTAAACATACATCATCCAGAATACAATCAAGGTCCGACTACGGAACCAAAATAAAAGAAGACAACCCCAAATGCTAGATCCCCGATAGTCCCAACTGGGCACCACTACTGATCATCCGGAAAAGACACATAACAACGATCAAGATCTTCATCGAGCTCCCACTTGAGCTCGGTTGCATCACCTGCACTGGTTTCATCGGCACCTGCAACTGTTTGGAAGTATCTGTGAGCCACGAGGACTGAGCAACATCACACCCGAGAGATCAAGACTATTTAAGCTTATGGGTAGGATAGGGTAATGAGGTGGAGCTGCAGCAAGCACTAGCATATATGGTGGCTAACTTACGCAAATAATAGTGAGAAGAGAAGCAACACAATGGTCGTGAACTATAAGTGATCAAGAAGTGATCCTGAAACTACTTACGTTCAAGCATAACACAAGAACCGTGTTCACTTCCTAGACTCCGCCCAGAAGAGACCATCACGGCTACACACGCGGTTGATTAATTTTAATTAAGTTAAGTGTCAAGTTCTCTACAACCGGATATTAACAAATTCCCATCTGCCACATAACCGCGGCCACGGCTCTCGAAAGTTTATACCCTGCAGGGGTGTCCCAACTTAGCCCATCACAAGCTCTCACGGTCAATGAAGGATATTCCTTCTCCCAGGAATACCCGATCAGACTCGGAATACCGGTTACAAGACATTTCGACAATGGTAAAACAAGACCAGCAAGACCGCCCGGATGTGCCGATAAATCCCGATAGGAGCTGCACATATCTCGTTCTCAGGGCACACCGGATAAGCTAAGCATACAGGTACCAACATAACCCAAGTTGCCAAGGGACGGTACCGCACGGTGCTCTGGTTTGGTGTCAGAACCCCGATTCCAAGTCACATCGATTTAGCCGGTAACACCTCATATCACTTTATGGCCTCTCGCATGGTATTCCCACGGGTGTCGCCTTACCATGGCTCGGGACCATTTGCGCCTTTTGGCTCATGTATATGATAGTGTCGCTAGCATCCATATGACAGAGAACCCGGGCCGACATGACTTGTCGTGAACCCAAGGTGGCACTAACTTACGGGGACAGGCATACATGAATCAACATCAAGCATGTCGGTCAGCAGCGTGTGAATCCGGGCTGTAGCACTAGGCTAACAGGACTCCGGTGAACCGGGCTGTAGCACGCTAGGCAGGACTCCGGATGTCACCGCATGACATTTCCCCGAAGGGACACACACAGGAACAAAGTGAATCACATGCCGGCCAGTCAAGTGTTCCGGAGCAGTAGTGCTGGTCTAGCAGGACTCTAGTGAACCAGGCTGTAGCGGACTACTATGGCTCATGGAAGCACAAGACTACATTTCCCCATAAGAGAGGCTACCAAGGATAAACAACTAGGTTGTCGGATCCCACACATACCAAGCATTTCAATCATACACACAATATGCTCAATATGTGCAATACAACATGGCATCACAACAAGACTCTACGACTCAGAGTATTTATTCATTAGGCTCCAAGGAGCGAGATATTACAAACATGGGTCTCATGACCCAACAATCATAGCATACAATCAAAGAACATGCGGAAGCTTAACATGTCTGAGTACAGACATCTATAAATGAAAAAGGCTGAGAAGCCTAACTATCTACCAGATCCTGCCGAGGGCACAAGATCATAGCTAAGGTATCAAGCTAAACATCAAAGTCCACACGGAACTACTAGCGAGACTGACGTCTCTGCAAAACATAAAATAGGCAAACGTGAGTACAAATGTACCCAGCAAGACTTACATCAGAACTATCTACATATGCATCGGTATCAACAAAGGGGTGGTGGAGTTTAAATTCAGCAAGCCAGCTTTGACTCGGTGGCTATCCTAAACTACGACTGCAAGTAACTCTTTTGAGGTGGCGCACACGAGTCCACATATTCACCATACCAATACACCACTATGGATCCGCTCCCGTCTCCCTACGAGAACGCCATCCATAGCACTCACGCTTATCTTGCGCATTTTAGAGTATCCACTTTCACTTGTCTATGAACTATGCAAGGGGTCCAAGTTTCCATATCCGAGGAATCCGGCTATTCGAATATATAATGATAACCATGCAGGGGTGTACTTCTTCACACACGCTCTCGCCTATTCGAGTATCTCGGCAACCTTCAAGCGGAAGCCTGGCGAGGGAGTCGGCCACGACCTGACTAACCAACAAGTATCTAGTCCAGGTTTATCGCCTATTCGGGTTCCATCCGCAAGGAGATCCGTCCGGGGTGTCGCTCACGGCCCCAAACGATGTGTACAGGGTTCCCAAGCCCACCATCTGGGTGCCACTTGGTACACCGGGCCACTGTGCCTAGTCTGTCCCAAGCCCACCTGTACCGGGTGCCACTTGGTAGACTAATAACACTACCTATAAACACCAGAAACTAGTTGCAACTCCTCGACAGAGATCGAGTTGATTAATAAGTCGAGAGAGCTTGGAGCGCCTGGAGCCCAATGTGTGGTAGTAACTGTTCATGGATCACAAACACAGAACTCAGTTCCTGAGGATGGCTGAAATGAGACAACCCACCATGTTCTTTACCAAATCGTGTTCACACACTTAGCTCTTAACAGTAGGACATGTTCACAACTTTCCAATTCATCCCCAATGAATCAGGCCTGACACAACTCTAAGCAATAGCAGGCATGACAAACAAGCATGAATGAGTAGGCACATCAGGGCTCAAACAACTCCTACTCATGCTAGTGGGTTTCATCTATTTACTGTGGCAATGACTGGTCATGCAGAGGAAAAGGGGTTCAGCTATCGTAGTATGTAACAGTTGAATCGATGTTGTCCTAATGCAGTAAAAGATGGTAGGAGCGAGAGAGTGGGTTTGTATCGGAATGAACAAGGGGGTTTTGCTTGCCTGGCACGTCTGAAGATAGCATTGAGTCTTCATCAGTGTCAACGATCACAACGTCAGAACAACGTTTGCCGATGGGGAACAACACCGGCAATAGAGAAGAAACACGATCAATGCAATGCACAATATGATGCATGATCATTACATGGCAATATGATGTGATTTGGGCTAATGTAACAGAAAGTCATTTCAATTGAAGTGGAATTCAAAACTACATCAAATTCCAACTCCAAACCTATTATGAAATTTTCCCTAATCATGTTTCATCCTGAACAGTGAGGTTAACTTGCTCAAACATGCATGAAAATGGTACAGATGGATAGATTGGATTTTTCTGATCATTTTTCATATATAAATTATTTATTTAGAGTTACGGTTGAATTTCTATGATTTTTTGAAGTTTTGGGCATTTTTTGGAATTTCCCAAACATTTAGAAGTAGAAATAATCTAGGAAAATGATTACTGCGTCATCAATGCGTCAAGCTGATATCAGCTAGTCAACAGCGTCAGCCCAGGTCAAACCTGACGTGTGGGGTCCACACGTCAGTGACATGGGGACTAATCCCGGTCAAAACTAGCGCTGACTGGGTTTGACCCCGTGGTGGAGCCCACTGTCAGCGCGTGTGAGGTGGCTAATTAAGGGATTAGCCTCTAATGACGGAGCCAGGTCATCATCGCCGGATTAAGCGTCGGCGACCATCTCTCGCGGCAGAGGCTCGCCGAAGTTGCTCGGGCTCGTGCTACAGGCGGCCGTTTGCGACGCGGTTGGTCTCTACGGCAAGCTGAAGCTCGTACGCATCTGATGAAGCAGGTAGGCGGAGCGGCGGTGGTCTGTGGTGACGGCAGCAGCGAGCTAGGTGCCGGCCGGAGTTCGGAGTTGCGCGGGCGCTGCGTTGCGGGCGGCTAGCGAGCGAAGAGAGGGTTGTGCTGGGTTCCTGGGCACTCCAGGGGCACGCTAGGCAGCGCGGGGTGTCTAGAGGAGCTCGGCTGCAGCGCGCCCATCGGCCATGGCGGACGGCGGTGCGGGAGCTCGGTGTGCAGCGGCTACGAGACGACCTAGAGGAAGGGGCCATGGGGTAAAAGGAGAGAAGCTCACGACGAGGTGAAAGGTGTAGACGGCGGGGCCGGGGACAACCCGGGTGGCACGAGTCAGTGCCGGCGATCTCGGTGGCCCGGGGTAGAAGATGATGATGTCGAGGGCGTTGCGGTGCTTCCCAGCTCATGTGGCTCGGTGGGGTATACGGGGACGGCGTGGCAGAGCTCCCGAGCACGTTGGATGGGCGAGGGAGGTCCAGTGGCCGTGGCAACAGCGAGCGGCGGCGACGGGCATGCTCGGCCATGTGGGGAAATCAGAGGAGCGAGGGGGAGGGAGGTCCAGAGAGCGAGGGAGAAGTGAGAGGGGGGTGTGGGAGGTGGCGTGGCACTCGTGGAGGCGTCCAGGCCCTCGACGGCAAGCAGGTGCTAGCGAGGCGCGTGCCAGCGTGCCGCGGCCACGCGCTCCTGTCCTCCTGGCGGGAGGTAGCAGGTGACTGGCAGGGGCCAGTGGGATGGGCCTGCCTGCTGGGTTGCTGCTACAGGTAGGTGGCCCAGGTTAGTTCCCTCTCCATCTTCTCTTTTTTTGTTCTCTATTTTATTTTATTCTGTTTTGAATTAGTAAAAATACTAATCCATTTTGTAAAATCCTGAAAATAATGGTGGTCAGTGTTTGGATTATTTCCAACAACCCAAAACTAGTTTCAGAATTATTAGAGCATTTAAAAAATATTTATAGGATTTAAATGCTCCAATTCAAATACGATATGAGTTAATTCAAAGATCCAGAATGGCCTAGAAATATGTGCATCATTTTTTTGGAAGAGGTTCTAGACCAATTCAAAAATGATGGGCATTTATGAAGGGCATTTTGGGTTCATTGAAAATATTTTTTTTGTTTTGATCCTAGTTGCATTTCATTTGGTACTAGGGTTTGGACATCCCCATTTCAGGTTTAAGAAAATTTAAACATGATGCAACAACCAAGACTAAACCACAACAAGGCTGAAGCTAGGGCTGTGACAACTCGCCCCCACTAAACAAGAATCTCGTCCCGAGATTCAATCCTGGGTAAAAGAAGAGGGGACTCGAACTATCACAATCTTCAGGATCCAACTGCTCTTCTCGAGGATATTGATTCATTGCTCCAATTGATCTTGACATATTAGCTATCGAGATCTTTATCCAACATGATGATGACGGAAAGAGACTCTCTACCAAAATCGATCTTCTCGAAGATCGAACAACTCACGATCAACTCACGGAATGAGATGTTGAAACATCTCGAGTTGAGACACAAACACATCGAGAGGGATGGAAGAACAAACGACGAGGTTTGATTTGGTGGGCAACAATCCCACGCTTAAATAGATGGTGAGGGTGTTTCAAGGTAGCGAGGAGTTAAGTTGCCCGTGATACCATAACAAGACATCTTAGGGGAGATGACTCATAGAGTTATTCCCTTAAGTGGCAAAAAGAATTACTTTTGATACAAAGATCATTGAAACTCTTTATACCAGCCTCAGGCAATCACAAACGATCGTGTGAAGGAGCTCGAAGGAATGGCATACTCGGACTAGAATGGATGATGTGGACTACCTTGTTGAAGACAACGTAATGGATGAATCTGCTTGCGCGTGCTTTCAAGAACTTGAGCATTTCCATATTCATCAAGGTTCTACCAACATCCGAGTCGAGGATCCTGGCGACACATCTTACTACCTTGACGAATAGTGATGGACAATGCAGATGCATAGAAAGACAACCCTTTCTCAGATTTCACCTTAGTGAGGCCAAGGGAATGAAATCTGGATGATCGACCGAGAGACATTTAGCACTCCGCTTCTAATGTTCTCCTTGATGTGCTGGTTACCACGGTCATGCTTTAAAGCATCAACATAGTCATCAAGTAGTGGTCGGACTTCGGAATACAAAGGATACATAAGAAAGAACTCCTGGAGTAAATCCTACGAAATCTTTATGGGGAGGTGGCCAACTTCCTCAATCAAGATACTACAACAATAGGTCTTCCGGCTGGGTGTGTTGGCCACGACATCCACTTTACCGGTTATAGAGAGACCAATATTATAGTTCTTGGAGTGTGTTCCAACCATCATATCTGCCTGAGATTCAGATCTGGTTGGTGTCAGGATATTCTAGACGGATCAAGTCTAGAAAGAAAAATGGAAGTTTGCAACACAATTCGACGATATGACGTTGCGAGATTATCGGGGAAATGAACTACAGTAGTAAGCTCCAAAACATGAGCTGGTTCTGCTAACACATGTGAACATGTTGTCCCAGACAAACATGACCATGTGGTAGTCTTATAATAAAAACACTACCGAGTTCAGGTGGGGAACCATCATCAAGGATAACAAAGTCCTTGCATAAGGCATGCTCTTAAGAAGGAACTTCTTCTCCTTGAACAAATCAATCAGTGGCTTGGTGTGCTAGGGAATACATATGGAGTGGAGGTAATTAATCTACCAAACCATATAATACATTCACACATGCATAACTAACTTGGGATGGTACCGGAGGAAACAAAACAATCTTTCTCGAACTCATGGCGGCAACTTGCTCCAAATGCACATGAATTTGAGGAAGTCACTTCTTCCATCCAAGCATAAGCTTCATGAACGGAACACGAAGGCATTGCTTACAAAGTTTCCAATACTAGGTTGATGTTCAACATGAATCATGGGGGAGACAAATGCTACTGATGGGTTTAACAGCAACTCATCGGAATTTCCATATCACTGGGCTTCCACCATCCTGTGAACACGGTGATAGCATTGGTCACACCAAAAGATGTAATGGTGTATGCTCGAGGGGTCAACCACGAGTAAGGAAACATTACAAACATCGTTGGTTCTGATTTGACTTGACGATAGCCCATACTCAAGTCAAAGTTTTGACAAGATGATAGACCTAGCAAATGATCACGAGGACCAATTGATGAAGATATCATCTTGTTTCAACAACTATCTAAACACAAGGATATCCCTTAGGTATGAGCATGGTAGGACAAGCTTTTATCTTCCAACTCTCCAAGTTGTTGTTAAGCTTAACCAACTAGCTTAGGGGTATCCAGCACAGATTCTTGGAGAAAATGGTGGCTACAAGAAACCAACTTGATCACGAACTCAACATAGCGATCAGGTGACAGCCTGGTGATACCTCCAAGAAGATATTTGGAAAATCACGAACCACCGATATGTTACTAAGCTCGAGAACAATCTTGCTTTTCAGAGCAAGACGATATCATCAAATAAGCAAGGGATTGAATAATCCTAACTCATTGATCGAAGAGTGCACCAGAAATAAGGACTAGGTAGCACAATCTATCTTAGAATGATGATTCAATAATCAACACGCTAAGTATAAGATTATTGTCCATTATATACCAAGCAACAAGGTTGCTAGGAGTATTGATTTCACACATCACATTTTACTTGTCGGCATTCCAGTTACAACAACACGGAACTGAGGAATGAATAATGATGGCGAGAAGTATCACTGTATCAAGAGTTCATAGGAGGTTGTGCAATTCCTATGATATTCCTGACATAAAGAGGGCAATACTTCAGGGTAGAACAGAATCAAAAGCTGTATTGGCATTTTGATATGCGGAATACAACTGCTTTGACCCAATCCTAGATATGGATGAGGTACTGGAGTTTGTTTCTCCTACTCATTCCGGAATAGAATGGCTTGACGGATCACATGAATAATAGGCATCGATAACACCAATGCACAACTACTCTTGACCAACAATTGACAGACGAAGGTCAGATAATAGCTAAAGAGGGACAACTCAGAGGAACATATATCTTTCTGAGTTGTATATGCATAGATTAGTATGTCGAGCAAAGCTCAACATTTCTTCCGGACAACCCATGCAGAAAGGTAGAACATGCAGAATCACAATTATGAATGGAGAACTCCTCAGGAGTACTCTAATGGTGATCTTTTGGTTCAAAGAACTTCTTCCTTAATGGTTTATGGTATTTGGAAGAAGGAAATACCACGGACCTCGAGGACTATCGCAAAGGTTACTAATATCTTAAGGGAACTAGCAAATACTAACAACATGAAGTAGGGTGAATCTCGGGTTAAAAACCCATGAATAGAATACCTACTAACTAAATGGCATCACGGGATGCTTTCGAGAATGATGGCCAGAATCATCACACTGGGAACACAAGACATGGCTAGATTACTAGGTGATCCTCTAAGACACCTAGGGTCATAATACTAGCTCCAACCTATATGTCGAGGCAACAGAGTGCCTCAACTCACCGATTAGTGTGGTTAATCTGGCCCAAAAGGATATCAGAAATGGAAAGAAAGGATTTGCAAATGCATTAGACTATTTAGAGACCTGGGATGACTCGGACAGCATAACGGCTATAAATGCTCATAATTATTTGAGACATCCTGCAAAATGGTGGCATAACCACTTAACAACATCATATCAAGGTTCTGGTGCTAGCTATGAACATATCGAAGTAGTAGGAACTGAACTGAGGCTTGAACTCAACAATCCTAGGCAACTACGGTTTAGTAACATGTCATCCTGAGAGATAGAAGAGAAGCCTAGTTCTTAACCCCGTAGAAAAGATAAGATGACTCAGATCAGAAGGTCATGAGGATAAGGAGTAAAAAGAGCCTTACATTCCCATCCACAAACAATTCCCTTGTATAACTAAAGCATTTCTAGACACGACTTCGACCAGCTTGGCTTGGTAATCCTACAGTCAGCCAGGCTCTGATACCAAAACTGTCAGGACCCTGATTCCAAGTCACATCGATCTAACCAGTAACACCTCATATCACTTTGCGGCCTCACGCACGGTATTCCCACGGGTGTCGCCTTACCATGGCCCGGGACCATTTGCGCCTTTTGGCTCACGTATATGATAGTGTTGCTAGCATCCATATGACAGAGAACCCGGGCTGACATGACTAGTCGTGAACCCAAGGTGGCACTAACTTACGGGGACAGGCATACATGAATCAACATCGAGCATGTCGGTCAGCAGCGTGTGAATCCGGGCTGTAGCACTGGGCTAACAGGACTCCAGTGAACTGGGCTATAGCAGGCTAGGCAGGACTTTGGATGTCACCGCGTGACATTTCCCCGAAGGGACAGACACAGGAACGAGGTGAATCACATGCCGGCCAGTCAAGTGTTCTGGAGCAGTAGTGCTGGGCTAGCAGGACTCCGGTGAACCGGGCTGTAGCGGACTACTATGGCTCATGGAAGCACAAGACTACATTTCCCCATAAGAGAGGCTACCAAGGATAAACAACTAGGTTGTCGGATCCCACACATACCAAGCATTTCAATCATACACACAATATGCTCAATATGTGCAATACAACATGGCATCACAACAAGACTCTACGACTCAGAGTATTTATTCATTAGGCTCCGAGGAGCGAGATATTACAAACATGGGTCTCATGACCCAACAATCATAGCATACAATCAAAGCACATGCGGAAGCTTAACATGTCTGAGTACAGACATCTATAAATGAAAAAGGCTGAGAAGCCTGACTATCTACCAGATCCTGCCGAGGGCACAAGATCGTAGATGAGGTATCAAACTAAACATCGAAGTCCACACGGAACTACAAGCGAGACTGACGTCTCTGCAAAACATAAAATAGGCAAACGTGAGTACAAATGTACCCAGCAAGACTTACATCAGAACTATCTACATATGCATCGGTATCAACAAAGGGGTGGTGGAGTTTAACTGCAACAAGCCAGCCTTGACTCGATGGCTATCCTGAACTACGACTGCAAGTAACTCTTTTGAGGAGGCGCACACGAGTCCACATATTCACCATACCAATACACCACTATGGATCCGCTCCCGTCTCCCTACGAGAACGCCATCCATAGCACTCACGCTTATCTTGCGCATTTTAGAGTATCCACTTTCACTTGTCTATGAACTATGCAAGGGGTCCAAGTTTCCATATCCGAGGAATCCGGCTATTCGAATAGATAATGATAACCCTGCAGGGGTGTACTTCTTCACACACGCTCTCGCCACTTACCATCATGTACACGTCGTGTATCTCGGCAACCTTCAAGCGGAAGCCTGGCGAGGGAGTCGGCCACGACCTGACTAACCAACAAGTCTCTAGTCCAGGTTTATCGCCTATTCGGGTTCCATCCGCAAGGAGATCCGGCCGAGGTGTCGCTCACGGCCCCAAACGATGTGTACAGGGTTCCCAAGCCCACCATCCGGGTGCCACTTGGTACACCGGGCCACTGTGCCTAGTCTGTCCCAAGCCCACCTGTACCGGGTGCCACTTGGTAGACTACTAACACTACCTACAAACACCAGAAACTAGTTGCGACTCCTGGACAAAGATTGAGTTGATTAATAAGTCGAGAGAGCTTGGAGCGCCCGGAGCCCAATTTGTGGTAGTAACTGTTCATGGATCACAAACACAGAACTCAGTTCCCGAGGACGGCTGAAATGAGACAACCCACCATGTACTCCTACATGGCCTCTCACCGCTACCTTTACCAAATCATGTTCACACACTTAGCTCTCAACAGTAGGACATGTTCACAACTTTCCAATTCATCCCCGATGAATCAGACCTGACACAACTCTAAGCAATAGCAGACATGAGAAACAAGCATGAATGAGTAGGCACATCGGGGCTCAAACAACTCCTACTCATGCTAGTGAGTTTCATCTATTTACTGTGGCAATGCAAGTCATGCAGAGGAAAAGGGGTTCAGCTATCGCAGCATGTAACAGTTGAATCGATGTTGTCCTAATGCAGTAAAAGAGGGCAGGAGCGAGAGAGTGGGATTGTATCGGAATGAACAAGGGGGTTTCGCTTGCCTGGCACGTCTGAAGATAGCATTGAGTCTTCATCAGTGTTAATGATCACAACATCGGAACAACGTCTACCGAGGGGGAACAACACCGGCAATAGAGAAGAAACACGATCAATGCAATGCACAATATGATGCATGATCATTACATGGCAATATGATGTGATTTGGGCTAATGCAACAGAAAGTCATTTTAATTGAAGTGGAATTCAAAACTACATCAAATTCCAACTCCAAACCTATTATGAAATTTGCCCTAATCATGTTTCATCCTGAACAGTGAGGTTAACTTGCTCAAACATGCAATAAAATGGTACAGATGGATAGATTGGATTTTTCTGATCATTTTTCATATATAAATTATTTATTTGGAGTTACGGTTGAATTTCTATGATTTTTTGAAGTTTTGGGCATTTTTCGAATTTCCAAAACATTTAGAATTAGAAATAATCCAGGAAAATGATTACTGCGTCATCAATGCATCATGCTGACATCAGCTAGTCAACAACGTTAGCCCAGGTCAAACCTGACGTGTGGGGTCCACACGTCAGTGACATGGGGACTAATCCCGGTCAAAACCAGCGCTAACTGGGTTTGACCCCATGGTGGAGCCCACTGTCAGTGCCTGTGAGGTGGCTAATTAAGGGATTAGCCTCTAATGACGGAGCCACGTCATCGTCGCCGGATTAAGCGCCAGCGACCATCTCTCGCGGCAGAGGCTCGCTGGAGTTGCTTGGGCTCGCGCTACAGGCGGCCGTTTGCGACGCGGTTGGTCTCTACGGCGAGCTGAAGCTCGCACACATCTGATAAAGCAGGCAGGCGGAGCTGCGGTGGTCTGTGGTGACGGGAGCAGCGAGCTAGGCGGCGGCCGGAGTTTCGCGGGCGCTGCGTTGCGGGCGGCTAGCGAGCGAAGAGAGGGTTGTGCTGGGTTCCTGGGCACTCCAGGGGCAGGCTAGGCAGCGCAGGGCATCTAGAGGAGCTCGGCAGCAGTGTGCCCATCGGCCATGGAGGACGGTGGTGCAGGAGCTCGGTGAGCAGCGGCTACGGGACGACCTAGAGGAAGGGGACGTGAGGGTAAAAGGAGAGAAGCTCACGATGAGGTGAAAGGTGTAGACGGCGGGGCCGGGGACGACGCGGGTGGCGCGAGTCGGCGCCGGCGATCTCGATGGCCCGAGGTAGAAGACGACGATGTTGAGGGTGTTGCGGTGCTTCCCAGCTCACGTGGCTCGGTGGGGTATACGGGGACGGCGTGGTGGAGCTCCCGAGCACGTTGGATGGGCGAGGGAGGGCAAGTGGCCGTGGCAACAGCGAGCGGCGGCGACGGGCATGCTCGACCATGGGGGGAAATCAGAGGAGCGAGGGGGAGGGAGGTCCAGAGAGCGAGGGAGAAGTGAGAGGGGGGTCGGGGAGGTGGCGTGGCACTCGTGGAGGCGTCTAGGCCCTCGACGGCAAGCAGGAGCTGGCGAGGCGCGTGCCAGCGCGCCACGGCCACGCGCTCCTGTCCTCCTGGCGGGAGGTAGCAGGTGACTGGCAGGGGCCAGTGGGCTGGGCCTGCCTACTGGGTTGCTGCTACAGGTAGGTGGCCCAGGTTAGTTCCATCTCCATCTACTCTTTTTTTGTTCTCTATTTTCTTTTATTCTGTTCTGAATTAGTAAAAATACTAATCCATTTTGTAAAATCCTGAAAATAATGGTGGTCAGTGTTTGGATTATTTCCAACAACCCAAAACTAGTTTCAGAATTATTAGAGCATTTAAAAAATATTTATAGGATTTAAATGCTCCAATTCAAATACGATACGAGTTAATTCAAAGATCCAGAATGGCCTAGAAATATGTTCATCATTCTTTTGGAAGAGGTTCTAGACAAATTCAAAAATGATGGGCATTTATGAAGGGCATTTTGGGTTCATTGAAAATATATTTTTTATTTTGATCCTAGTTGCATTTCATTTGGTGCTAGGGTTTGGACATCCCCATTTCAGGTTTAAGAAAATTTAAACATGATGCAACAACCAAGACTAAACCACAACAAGGCTGAAGCTAGGGCTGTGACATTCGGACCAACACTTAAAGAAGCACTGGCCCGGGGGGGTTAAAATAAAGATGACCCTCAGGAGCGCGACTACCAAGGAAAAAGTATAGGTGGTGGTGAGGCAAATGGTAAAACCAAGGTTGGGCCTTGCTGGAGGAGTTTTATTCAAAGCGAACTGTCAAGGGGTTCCCATAACACCCAACCCCGTAAGGAACGCAAAATCAAGGAACGTAACACTGTTATGACAGAAACTAGGGCGGCAAGAGTGGAACAAAACACCAGGCATACGGCCGAGCCTTCCACCCTTTACCAAGTATAGAGATGCATTAATTAAATTAGATACATTGTGATATCCCAACATATCCATGTTCCAACATGGAACAAGCTTCATCTTCACCTGCAACTAGCAACTATATAAGAGGGGCTGAGCAAAGGCGGTAACATAGCCAAGCAACGATTTTCTAGAAAAGGTGGGTTGGAGGCTTGACATGGCAATATGGGAGGCATGATATAGCAGGTGGTAGGTAGCGCGACATAGCAATAGAGCGAGCAACTAGCAAAGCAAAGATAGAAGTGATTTCAAGGGTATGGTCTTCTTGCCCGAGATCCCGCAAGGAAGAAGAACGAGTCCATGAAGAAGACAAATGGATGAAGTCGAACGAATCCTCACAAACGCGACGTTATCGGAACTAACCCGAAGAAGCAACACGGGAAAGAAGCAAACAACATATTAAACAACCATCACATAAGCATGGCATGATGCACAACCAAGTATGATGCATGTCCAGTTTAATGAGGCATGGCATGGCAAAGTGCATAAAGAATACTACAAATTAAGTGGAGCTCAATATGCCACGAGTTGCATATTGACGGAACACCACATGACTTATTTACTTCTCTCCCATTTATGTACCCAATAATATGAAATGTTGTTAAACGTGGCAAGAGGTGAAGCATTATTAAACTAACTATCCAGTCAAGTTTAAATGAGGCTGGAAATAATAAACAACAATTCCAGAAAATCCTCATGTGCATATTTTAGATTTGGTGATGTTCTTCCCTAAACCATACTTTAGAGTTGTTAAACATGCAAAGTAATGCCACCATGTTAAACTAGGCATTTTCTACCCCATTTACATATAAAGATTGTTAAGTTTGGAGCTACAATTATTTAGATATGAAATAAAACATTTTAACATGGCATTTAAGAAAATTAATGCACACAACACTTTACACATTTAAACATAGATGAAAGTTGGATATTATGAAACTAGACAAAATTCTAAGCATTTTACATATAAAGTTTGTTTTAATCCGATGCACGGTTTGTGAGTTATTATATGCATGAACTCTAGGGACTTTTCTGCAATATAGCATTCCCTGAAAAAAAAATAGACAAATTGCTGCGTAGGGAAAAAAATAAGCCACGGGCCGAAACTGCTGGGCCAAAGTGCACAGGAGAGGGGCGGCTCACCCATGGGCCATGGCCCAGGTCGGTGGAGCAGAGGCAGGCCGGCTGATCTGGGCCGGCTCACTGGAATGGTGCGGTTGGGCCTCGCGAGCGGGCGCGATCCTCTGGTCAACGCGTGCGCTGGAAGCAGACGCTCGGGGTCCTGGACAAAGTAGAGGAACGCAGCAGCAGGGCGAACTCCAGTGGTCGAGGAGAAGGTGACCGGCGGCACTCGGGACCAGCGGGAGACGACGAAGGCAAGGGGGGGATCCGGCCGGATCCAAGGCGGAGCGACCGGATCAGTGGAACGGTGGACTTGGAGCTCCAGGCGTTAGCGTTCATGGCGGCTTGCTCCTTCGATCTGGAGCATGGAAGCAGAGGCGGGGCGACGGACATGGAGGGGCGACGGCTTGGGGACGTCCGGCGGCGGCCTGGTGTAGTTCGGGCGTAGAGGAGCTGAGGCCTCGGGAGGGTTCGAGCGAAGGGAGGAGCGGGCAGCGGCGCAGTTTGGCGCAGATGCGCTGCGTCAGCGGCGGTCGGCCCGGGGCGGGCCCGATCTTGTTTCTGCGGGCCGCGGGAGGTGGAGGGAGACAAGGGCTGAGGTGGCGCACGGTGGTAGGCTGCACCCAGCGCAGATGGCGGCGGGGGCGAATGGCGGCGCACCAAGTGGCGGCAGTGGGTTAGGCCGGCGCGGAATGCGAGGTGGAGGTGGGAGGAGGCTGGCAGCGCGCTGATTTTGAGGAGGGAGTTGTCTGCTGCCAAAAATGGAAGGGGAGGCTTCCTTTTATAGGCAGGGTTAGGGTTTGAGGGGTTAGGAGGGGTTTTTGGACCGTGCGATCGCCATCGGACGGCTCCGGACGCGAGAAGGGATAGGTTGAGCCTAGTGGGCTGTGTAGAGGCCATGGACTGAGAGGAGAGAAGAGAAGTGCAGCCCAACAACAGTTTCCGAAGACCAAAAACGCCTGACGTTAGACCGACTATAATGCCGCTATAGTTATCCGTTGGGGCATCAAACGGACTCTGAATGCGATGAAACTTCGCAGGCGACCTACGAACAACATAACAAGACCACATGCCAACTCTCATCCCATTCCGAGAACATTTTCCGGCCACTTATAAAATAATATTTCGGACATGCCGCGGGCGCGTGCAAGTGTGTTTGGGCTCAGAACGGACAACGGAAAGAATTGGGGAACCCGGACTGATGCAAGTTTGAAAACATGATTATGCAATGTGGATGATGACATGGCAAGAATGCAACACGCAAACAAATGACAAGGCAACAACAGAGAATAACTGGAAGACACCTGGCGCAACGGTCTCGGGGCATCACAACACTCCACCACTACAAGAGGATCTCGTCTCGAGATCTAGGATGGCACCGGAGGGAAACAGAAGAGGAAGATAAGAGGTAAACTAAGTTGCTTCTTCGACAAACGAGTGATACCAAAGAACCCTGAGAGGTTAAACCATTGAAAGAAGTATACAATGGAGATGAACGAGATTGCGAACACTCCATTAGATAAGAGAAACATGGGACACGACAAGATCCAAGAAGTTGTATGACAGATAGATATTGAAACCACTTCGGTTAAAACACGCGATACAGAAGATATGATTTATACAATTTGGGCAGCACTCTGACTGAAAATGGAAGGAATTAGAATCATGAACTCTACAAGATGAGAGGATACTAGATGAAATCAACAACACACTGCCTCCATAACAATTGAAAGAATGGCACAAGGGGTAAGAAAGATCTCATGCAACACTCCAGTTGAGAAGGGAGGCAAAACTTGACAAAATGGGAGAACTTGAAAAGAGGGCACGATGATCCGGTTGAATGGATAAGCAAAGGAAAGAACATGATCTTTGCCAAAAAATGAGATAATGGTCGAAGAGAGCAACATCACAATGACTCCGGAAGAAAGAATAGAAGGTCGATCGTCGGAGCAAAAGAACGGAGAAGAAAATGACAACTTCTACCACAAATGAGTTTGGAAAGCACCGTTCCAAGAAGGTTATAATGGAGTTGTTGGGAACAAAAAACTAAAAGAGTAAGCTTGTTGTGGGCTTATGGAAAACATCTCGAAATCTTGAGGTGAAATTCTACCACTAACGAAAAACAATAGATTGGATTGATATGAACTAGGAGACGAGAAACTTATTTCACCGGCAAGATAAATGAAGAACTTGGGTCATTTATGAGCACCATAAATAGCAACAAGGGAAAGCTTTAGGTGAAATATAACCCAAGATAACTCCACTGAAGAGATGGATGGGTTGCAAAGGAACTCATGAACGAATTGAAAATGATGGGTTTAAAATATGTCATTCCGGACAACTTATGAATCATGAAACACGAAGTGAAATTGTCAACAATGACATAACACCATCTCAAAAGATAAGGTAGAAAGAATTGCACTTCGAAATGCAAGATGAAGAATGTTTGAACTCCTCAAAACAAAGCATGTGTTGAGCACCATGTTAATTTGAGAGTATAGCTTCGCGGATCTTAACTTTGAGAGAAATCTTGAAGAACAGTTGAAGAATGAAATGAATCCTTGACGAACAACCATGTAGAGACTCTCAAAGAACTCCGGATAGATAAAAAGAAGGTCGCAAGGAAAAGAAGCTTGAAAAGAATAAGATGAACCTTGTAATGATTAAATGGAGCTTCGCGATGATATAACCGAGAAAAACTTGGAACTCCGGAAAGAAAGATGAACAAATGAAATCAAGAATTTTGATGAACCTCCAGAATAAGGAATTGAATCATTTGGATGAAACAAGAATAAGAATTACATTATGCTTATTCTTCACCAATTTAAATTGATGGCAAGCAATGGATTTGGCATACTACTTATTCTCGTAGAAAGGATTAAGATAGATATAGCGCAAACTTGAAGAGGCCTTCGATGAACCACCACTAGGATTGAAACAACGAATAAATTGTTATGATAACCAAGGAAGAGAACTCTTGAACGAACCACCGAAAAAATTGAAAACGAACAAAGAAAAGATAGCGAAACACCGAGAGGAATTAGAAAATAAACGAAGATACTTGAGAGAATTTATATGCAAGTGAATGAAGAGATGCCGAGCTGATTAGAGGATATTTGAACGATGCACCGGAAGAATTCAAGAACTAGAGCTGAAAGCTGGAATGAGTAATTCTGAGATGATGGGCTCCGGAGAATCAAACTAAAAAAGACTCCTGAACTGCTCCGGAAGGTTGAAAAGAATTCTCACAATCGAAACCAATTATGAGAAGATGGATAAAGCTAGAACTATGAATCTACGAGAGAACAGACCAAGATTTAGAGGAAACACTTCTTTGGTCTTCAAAATACGAGAATGACGACGAGAAACACCATCAAGAATTGTCGAGACACTCCAGAATGATTAAAATAGGAAAGGTTGAGCCAAAGATGAAAAGAATTTGAAAGTGATATTGGAGAAGGCAATTGGCTGATGAAAATTCATTCTTACATCAAACTTGGAAAAGAATTTGATGGTAACGTCGGGAAAATAGAAGAGTGAGGTAAGATCCTGGAAAAGGCGTGTGGGTTAGGGCCCACTAAAAAGGTACACTGTCTGAATGATTTAAAAGAGAAATTGCGTCGGTTGAATTAAATGGCATGAATGAGATAACAACCTCGAAATAGTTTGAACGGATTGATAGTGGAGACACAAATCTTCGGAGATATCTTTGGTACTACAGAACAAATGAATGGCGAGAAGTGGATGATTAAGAGGTGCACCGGCATAAGAAAGCATATGAAAGGGAGAAAGGGATATGGTCAACACCGAAAGCTTGAGTTGAACCCACCAGAGAAGAAAATGATAACAAAGAATGATAAACTTGAAGAACATCTTCATGAGAACCACTGGGTAAGAACATTGACAGAAAAGAATGGAGAGACTTCCCATCAATAAAAGGATACTTGATTAAGAAATCTGAATCCTTGAAGAAAAGGGTGGGAGGGCGGGAAAAACAAAGACAACTTGGGCAAATGGAAAGGATACCATTGAGAAAACTTAGAGTTGATCTTGCGGATGTAGAAATAATCGGATCCAGTTGAAGAGAAACACGCCGGTTGAAAAGGATTGACATGAAAATCTCGATTATCATGAAGGATTAGTATTCACATAGAAATATGAGAACACCGCTTAGGTAAGGTATGGAATCCACATCTGACTTCGAAGCAACTCGAATACCACAACTAAAAAACCAAAAACAAAGGATTGACTTGCAGAATAAGCCGAAAACAAACATATGATAGACCCCAAATCGTATCATGCGTCTGTTGGAAAGATATCCTAGGAGCTACTTGAATTCCCACTTATAAACTCCCGAAACTTTCTGGTTATGCAATCAGGTGTTGGGGATACAAGGGAAGCGTAATATCTCACCCAAACTAACAATTCCTACAACTAGCTGTATCCATCCTTCAACACGTAACCAAGAAACCTTTGGAAATCGTGTACCTCAACCTTCGAAAAGCATCCTTTATACAAGTTATGGAAATACTCCCGAACTCCCGCCCCAGTACTGGGTGACGTCGAGGTTATCTCACCAACAACTGCATAAAAGAGATTTTCGATGTGGGCGAACTCAGGTATTCCAGAACTCCAACGATAAAATTATGACGACAATACCTTGGAGCTCAACTCCCCAGGACACTGCCACAACCCCTAAATGTCAGGAGGCACCAAGAACAATGTTCTCGTCACAAAACCATCGGAATGATTCCAAAATACCTGCGTGATCCTAAAAAAATTCATGAAATTTGAGGAGAGAAGAGTCAAAACTCTACGTCAGGAGGCCTCACCAGAGCGACGAAGGGACTAAGGAGTAAAAAGAATCCTACTCTCCAATATATATAATCCTAAGGCTCAAAACATTTTGTTCTAGACTCAACAACGTCAGTGATTCGATCAAGCAGGAGGCTCCTAAGTCGGGGAAGGCTCTGATTACCAACTTGTAACACCCACGATGCGGCTATATCTCCCACGTGTTGGGGGATGACTTAGAGGCACAGCCGCATGGTAGGTTGGTCGCAACAGGGGTAATATTCACACAATCCCATGTACTGAATAAGAAAGGGATAAAGAGTTGGCTTACAATCGCCACTTCACACAACATACATCATCCAGAATACAATCAAGGTCCGACTACGAAAACAAAATAAAAGAAGACAACCCCAAATGCTAGATCCCCGATCGTCCCAACTGGGCACCACTACTGATCATCCGGAAAAGACACATAACAATGACCAAGATCTTCATTGAGCTCCCACTGGAGCTCGGTTGCATCACCTGCACTGGTTTGATCGGCACCTGCAACTATTTGGAAGTATCTGTGAGCCACGAGGACTCAGCAATCTCACACCCGCGAGATCAAGACTATTTAAGCTCATGGGTAGGATAGGGTAATGAGGTGGAGCTGCAGCAAGCACTAGCATATATGGTGGCTAACTTACGCAAATAAGAGCGAGAAGAGAAGCAATGCAACGGTCGTGAACTACAAGTGATCAAAAAGTGATCCTGAAACTACTTATGTTCAAGCATAACACAAGAACCGTGTTCACTTCCCGGACTCCGCCGAGAAGAGACCATCATGGCTACACACGCGGTTGATTCATTTTAATTAAGTTAACTATCAAGTTCCCTACAACCGGATATTAACAAATTCCCATCTGCCACATAACCGCGGGCACGGCACTCGAAAGTTTATACCGTGCAGGGGTGTCCCAAGTTAGCCCATCACAAGCTCTCACGGTCAATGAAGGATATTCCTTCTCCTAGGAAGACCCGATCAGACTCAGAATCCCGGTTACAAGACATTTCGACAATGGTAAAACAAGACCAGGAAGACCGCCCGGATGTGCCGACAAATCCCGATAGGAGCTGCACATATCTCGTTCTCAAGGCACACCAGATAAGCTAAGCGTACAGGTACCAACATAACCCAAGTTTCCAAGGGACGGTCCCGCCCGGTGCTCTGGTTCCGACCAACACTTAGAGAAGCCCTGGCCTAGGGGGGGTTAAAATAAAGATGACCCTCGGGAGTGCGACTCCCAAGGGAAAAGTATAGGTGGTGGTGAGGCAAATGGTTAAACTAAGGTTGGGCCTTGCTGGAGGAGTTTTATTCAAAGCGAACTGTCAAGGGGTTCCCATAACACCCAACCGCGTAAGGAATGCAAAATCAAGGAACATAACACTGGTATGACGGAAACTAGGGTGGCAAGAGTGGAACAAAACACCAGGCATAAGGCCGAGCCTTCCACCCTTTACCAAGTATATAGATTCATTAATTAAATAAGATATATTGTGATATCCCAACATATCCATGTTCCAACATGGAACATGCTTCATCTTCAGCTGCAAGAGGGAGAAGAGAAGCAAAGCACGGTCGTGAACTAGAAGTGATCAAGAAGTGATCCTGAAACTACTTACGTTCAAGCATAACACAAGAACCGTGTTCACTTCCGGACTCCGCCGGAAAGAGACCATCATGGCTACACACGCGGTTGATGCATTTTAATTAAGTTAAGTGTCAAGTTCTCTACAACTGGACATTAACAAATTCCAATCTGCCCATAACCACAGGCACGACTTTCGAAAGTTCAAAACCCTGCTGGGGTGTCCCAACTTAGCCCATCACAAGCTCTCACGGTCAATGAAGGATATTCCTTCTCCCAGGACAGCCCGATCAGACTCAGAATCCCGGTTACAAGACATTTCGACAATGGTAAAACAAGACCAGCAAGACCGCCCGATGCGCCGACATCGCGATAGGA
This sequence comes from Triticum aestivum, assembly GCF_018294505.1. Taxonomy (NCBI): domain Eukaryota; kingdom Viridiplantae; phylum Streptophyta; class Magnoliopsida; order Poales; family Poaceae; genus Triticum; species Triticum aestivum. The sequence goes on along the minus strand of NC_057800.1, from coordinate 273,944,555 downwards.
GCTGCACATATCTCGTTCTCAGGGCAACACCAGATTGTCGAAGATTCCGGTAGGCCAGCCCAGAGTTGCCCCTGATGGCCACCGGCGGCTGACAGGTTCGGACCAACACTTAGACAAGCACTGGCCCGAGGGGTTAAAATAAAGATGACCCTCGGGAGAGCGACTCCCAAGGGAAAAGTAGGTGGTGGCGAGGCAAATGGTAAAACCAAGGTTGGGCCTTGCTGGAAGAGTTTTATTCAAAGCGAACTGTTAAGGGGTCCCCATAACACCCAACCGTGTAGGGAACGCAAAATCAAGGAACATAACACCGGTATGACGGAAATAGGGCGGCAAGAGTGGAACAAAATACCAGGCATAAGGCCGAGCCTTCCACCCTTTACCAAGTATATAGATGCATTAATATAAATAAGAGATATTGTGATATCCCAACATGTCCATTTTCCAACATGGAACAAACTTCATCTTCACCTGCAACTAGCAACGCTATAAGAGGGGCTGAGCAAAAGCGGTAACATTGCCCAACAACGGTTTGCTAGGAAGGTGGGTTGGAGGCTTGACATGGCAATATGGGAGGAATGATATAACAGGTGGTAGGTAGCGCGACATAGGAATAGAGCGAGCAACTAGCAAAGCAAAGATAGAAGTGATTTCGAGGGTATGGTCATCTTGCATGTGATCCCACAAGGAAGAAGAACGAGTCCATGAAGAAGACAAACGGACGAAGTCGAACGAATCCTCACAAACGCAACGTTATTGGAACTAACCCGAAGAAGCAACACCGAAAAGAAGCAAACAACATAGTAAACAACCATCACATAAGCATGGCATGATGCACAACCAAGTATGATGCATGTCCGGTTTAATGAGGCATGGCATGGCAAAGTGCACATACAATACTACAAATTAAGTGGAGCTCAATATGCAATGAGTTGCATTTTGATGGAACACCACATGACTTATTTAGTTCTCTCCCGTTTATGTACCCAACAATATTAAATGTTGTTAAACGTGGCAGGAGGTGAAGCATAATTAAACTAACTACCTAGTCAAGTTTAAATGAGGCCGAAAATAACAAACAACAATTCCGGAAAATCCTCATGTGCATATTTTAGATTTGGTACGGTTCTTCCCTAAACCATATTTTAGAGTTGTTGAACATGCAAAGTAAGGCCACCATGTTAAACTAGGCATTTTTCTACCCCATTGAGGGAGTGCTAGATTAGGGGGTATCCGGACAACCGGATTATATCCTTTGGCCAGACTGTTGGACTATGAAGATACAAGATTGAAGACTTCGTCCCGTGTCCGGATGGGACTCTCCTTGGAGTGGAAGGCAAGCTTGGCAATACGGATATGTAGACCTCCTTCCTTCTAATCGACTCTGTGTAACCATAGCCCCCTCCGGTGTCTATATAAACCGGAGGGTTTAGTCTGTAGGACAACATACAATCATACCATAGGCTAGCTTCTAGGGTTTAGCCTATCTGATCTCGTGGTAGATCAACTCTTGTACTACTCATATTATCGAGAATAATCAAGAAGGACGTAGGGTTTTACCTCAATCAAGAGGGCCCGAACCTGGGTAAAACATCGTGTCCCCTGCCTCCTGTTACCATCCGCCTTAGAAGCACAGTTCGGGACCCCCTACCCGAGATCCGCCAGTTTTGACACCGACATCGGTGCTTTCATTGAGAGTTCCTCTGTGTCGTCACCGTTACGCTTGATGGCTCCTTCGATCATCGATAGCGATGTAGTCCAGGGTGAGACTTTTCTCCCTGGATAGATCTTTGTATTCGGCGGCTTCGCACCGCGGGCCAACTCGCTTGGCCATCTGGAGCAGATCCAGAGTTATGCCCCTGGACACCAGGTCAGTTTGGAAGCATAAACTACACGGCCGACATCCGCGGAGACTTGATCTTCGACGGATTCGTGCCCCTGCCGGGTGCGCCGCACGGTCACGATGAGCACGATTTAGCTCTACCATCGGACAGTGTTTAGGAGACCACACCGGCAACCGCTCCGACCCTCAATTCGGAGCCAATTGCGCCATCCATGGACGGGTGGATAGACCCCGCCACGGAGGCCATATTCTCAGCGGCGATCGAGCCGAGTATCGACCTTACCCTTCACGGGAGCCGTGATGCCGAACTACCGGATTCTTCCCTGGCCACGGACTCCGAACCGCCTGCGCCCGTGCCTATCGAATCTGAGTGGGCGCCGATCATGGAGTTCACCTTCGCGGATATCTTTCAGCACTCGCCCTTCAGTGACATACTAAACTCATTAAGGTCTCTCTCCCTGTCAGGAGAGTCCTGGCTGAACTATGTTCGGCAGGATTGGGATGTGGATGACGAAGAAATTTGCGCCCACCCACCAACCACTTAGTAGCCACTGTCGACAATTTGACCGACATGCTCGACTTCGACTCCGAAGACATCGACGGTATGGAAGACGATGCGGGAGACAAAGAGGAACCACTGCCCACAGGGCACTGGACAGCTACCTCATCATATGATATATACATGGTGGACACACCCAAAGAAGGCAGTGGTGACGAGATAGCGGAGGATGACCCCTCCAAGAAGTGACCTGAGCGCCGACGTCAGCGGCGCCGCTCTAAGTCTTGCCAAAGCAAAAGCGGTGACACCAGCACAAGAGATAATAGAACTCCAGACAGTGCCGAAGACGACAACAATCCCCTCTAGCAAGATTTAGAGCAGGAGGATGGAGAAGCCAGCCCTCCCGAGAGAGCGGCAGATGGATAGGTGGAGGATGATAATTACATGCCTCCCTCCAAAGACGAGGCAAGCCTCGACGACGACGAATTTGTCATGCCGGAGGATCCCGCCAAGCAAGAGCGCTTCAAGCGCCGGCTTATAGCCACGGCAAATAGCCTTAAGAAAAAGCAGCAACGGCTTCAAGCTGATCAAGATTTGCTAGCTGACAGATGGACAGAAGTCCTTGCGGCCGAGGAATATGAACTCGACCGCCCCTCCAAGAGTTACCAAAGTGCAGGTTGCTACCCCGACTGGAGGAGGAAGCATTAAAACCTACGTCTCCAGCATATGACGCGGCTGATCGGCCACCTCGTGGCCACGACAGAGAGGCATTTCAGCCAAAAACTCAGCCCGCACCCCGACGCCACACAAATAAAAATGACAAGGCACAGGGAAACACGCTAGACCTGCGAGACGTAATTGGAGGACAAAGCAAAACACGCAAGATCGATCTACGGATCACGAGGGCATGCCACTACGCGAGACGATAATCGTCACGCCAGATACAGTAAAAGTAAATCCAGCCGGGCCGAACACAGTGGACAAGACTCATTCGAGCTGCGTCGCGACATAGCCCACTATAGAGGCGCCGCACACCCCATATGCTTCACAGACGAAGTAATGGATCACCAAATCCCAGAGGGTTTCAAACCTGTAAATATCGAATCATACGACGGCACAACAGATCCTGCGGTATGGATCGAGGACTTCCTCCTGCACATCCACATGGCCCGCGGTGACGATCTACACGCCCTCAAATACCGCCCACTCAAGCTCAAAGGACCAGCTCGGCATTGGCTCAACAGCCTGCCAGCAGAATCCATTGGCTGTTGGGAAGATCTGGAAGCCGCATTCCTCGACAACTTCCAGGGCACTTATGTGCGACCGCCAGATGCCGATGACTTGAGCCACATAATTCAGCAGCCAGAGGAATCGGCCAGGCAATTCTGGACACGGTTCTTGACAAAAAAAATCAAATTGTCGACTGTCCGGATGCAGAGGCCCTAGCAGCTTTTAAGCACAACATCCGCGAGGAGTGGCTCGCCCGGCACCTTGGCCAGGAAAAGCCAAAATCTATGGCTGCCCTGACGACACTCATGACCCGCTTTTGCGCGGGAGAAGACAGCTGGCTGGCTCGCAGCAATAACATATCAAAGAACCACGGTACTTCAGATACCAAGGATAGCAATGGCAGGTACGTCGCAACAAACATAAGCGCCGCGTCAATAGCGACAATACCGAGGATACGGCAGTCAATGCCGGATTCAGAGGCTCTAAACCCAGTCAGCGGAAAAAGCTATTCAAAATAAGCACTCCGGGCCCGTCCAGTTTGAACCGTATACGCGATCACTCATGCCAAATACATGGCACCCCCGACAAGCCAGCCAACCACACCAACAGGGAATGTTGGGTGTTCAAGCAAGCCGGCAAGTTAAACGCCGAAAACAAAGATAAGGGGCTACATAGCGATGACGAGGAGGAGCCCCGGTAGCCGAACACTGGAGGGCAGAAGAGGTTCCCTCACAAGTGCGGACGGTGAACATGATATATGCAACCCACATCCCTAAGAGGGAGCGGAAGCATGCATTAAGGGATGTATATGCGTTGGAGCCAGTCACCCCAAAGTTCAACCCATGGTCCTCCTGTCCGATCACCTTCGATCACAGGGACCATCCCACTAGTATCCGTCATGGTGGATTTGCCGCACTGGTCCTAGACCCAATCATCGACGGATTTCACCTCACTCGAGTCCTTATGGACGGCGGCAGCAGCCTGAACCTGCTTTATCCGGACACAGTGCGCAAAATGGGTATAGACCCCTCAAGGATCAAACCCACAAAAACGACCTTCAAAGGCGTCATACCAGGTGTAGAGGCCCATTGCACATGCTCAGTCACACTGGAAGTGGTCTTCGGATCCCCGGATAACTTCCGAAGCGAGGAGTTAATCTTCGATATAGTCTCGTTCCGCAGCGGCTATCATGCACTGCTCGGGTGAACCGCATTTGCGGGATTCAATGCGATAGCGCACTATGCATATCTCAAGCTCAAGATGCTAGGACCTTGGGGGGTCATCACAGTCAATGGAAACACCGAGTGCTCTCTCCGCACGGAGGAGCACACTGCGGCCCTCTCAGCAGAAGCGCAAAGCAGCCTCTTAAGGCAATCCACCAGTTCGGCGATTAAAGGCACGAACACCTTCAAGCATGCCCGGAGTAATCGGCAACAAGACCGCCTGGCACGTTCCGAGCTCGCATAGCAATGCGGCCCCCACCCTAGTACTAGCCAAACGACGAAATCCGTGCCACGCATACATAATTACGCATTGAAAATACCATGGGCATAGGTGGGGAGGGGGACACGACTACGGCACGCCCCAAGACGTGGCTCAACCGCACCAGGGGCTTCCCACTTTGTTATTTTTCTCTCTTTCAGGACTTTAATCTCTGGAAACCTCGTCTGGCATTATGATTGCCGGACACACGATGCAACAACCAAGGAGGCAGAAAGCTACATCGCACCACAGAACTCCCTGGTGGTCTCTAATAACGAGTGAAGTACTTGCCTTAAATACCATTCCTCAGGTTGCCCTTGGAGGGGACATGTCAAATAGTCCTAATTTTTGCTTATCGCACTATTTGTATAATTCTGCTTCGACGCACCTTTTTGAATAAACAATGCATAGCACTAGACTATTACCGCATTCTCTATTCTTTCTTTATATATATATATATGTTCATTCATGACATTCAGCACCCGTACACTCTGGTATGGCCCATACGCCAGGGGCTTAAGCGTACCCAATAATATGGCGTGAGAAGTCCGAACACTTTTGACAGTGCGGCACCCCGAACTTATAGCATTATATGCATCAGCTCCGAATCATGTCTTGGGTCAATAGTTGGGTTTACCCGGCTCCCATGTTTTGGTACCTTACGTTCCGCTATATCGGCTAAGGTAGCACTGGGAGAACTACTGCGATTGTGCCCTGGTTCATCTGGGCTAAACACCTCAGTAGAGAAAGCTAAAACTGACTATCATGATAAGGCGAGAGCTGGTCGCTGTTCGAGAGGTTTCAAGTCTCTAAAGACTTATGCTGCTTAGAGCGAGGTGTCGGCTTTGTCCAGCTTAAGGCGTGTATAGCGCCCCGAATTCGGCCTTCCAAATACTAGGGGCTTCGCCAAAATTTAAAATTGTAGACTTCTATGGCTAAGTGAGAGTGATAAAGCATTATAGTCCGATTGCCTTGTTCGTTGTGCTGAGCACCTCCCTCGAAGGACACAACAATGGGAACAAGAGTGCTCAGATTTATCCCGAACACCCCAGCACTCGTGGCATGGGGGCAGAAGCCGACGACTAGCCATCTCTCAGATTTAATAAACAGCCGCATAGAAGGTAATATTTTAAATTCAAACAAGCGTTGCATAGCGCACATGAATAAGTTTTCATAATACAGGATCACATGAGCAAGTTCATTCAAAAATTACATCCTTCGCACACTCGTCCACCACAAGACGGGCACCCTTCAGGACACCCTCATAATACATCTCAGGGTGGCGATGCTCCTTGCCCTACGGCGGCCCCTCCTTCACCAGCTTCTCGGCGTCCATCTTGGCCCAGTGCACCTTCGCATGGGCAAAGGCCCGGCGTGCACCTTCGATGCAGACAGACCGCTTTATGACCCCCAGCCGTGGGCAGGCATCCACAAGCCGCCTCACCAGGCCGAAGTAGCTATTGCGAAGGGAGTCGCCAGGCCACATCCGGACTATAAGGCCCCTCATGGCCTGTTCGGCTGCCTTGTGCAGCTCGACCAGTTGCTTCAGCTGGTCGCTCATAGGCATCGGATGTTCGGTCCCAGTATACTGAGACCAGAACAACTTCTCCGTTGAGCTTCCCTCCTCGGCCTGGTAATATTTCGCGGTATCCAACACGCTGCGGGGCAAATCTGCGAATGCTCCTGGAGAGCTCCGGACTCAGGTAAGTAACAAATAATTTACTTTCACAAGCTTGCTTTGCATATTGAATGCCTTACCCGCCGCTATCTTCCTCATCGCCTCAATTTCCTGGAGGGCCTTTTAGGCTTCAGCCTTGGCATGCTTTGTGCTCTCGAGGGCCGCGGCAAGCTCGGACTCTCGCGTCTTCGAGTCAAGCTCCAAAGCCTCGTGCTTCTTCACGAGAGCCTGGAGCTCTTGCTGCACCTCGCCCACCCGTGCCTCTTGTTTTTCCCGCTCGGTGCGCTCCTTGGCCGCTTTGTTTTCAGCCTTGGACAACGCTTGCATCAGGGTTGCCACTTCGGTCGTGGCCCCTGGCACATCCATGATGATCCTATCATTCCGCAACTTCATCTTTATATATATATATGGACAAGGCATTACTTACCTTTGTTCTCCTCGAGCTGCCTCTTGGCAAGGCCGAGCTCTTTCTCGGACCGCTCGAGGTTCTGCTTCAGTGCGGTGACCTCCGCAGTCAGTGTGGCAGAGGTCAGCAACGAAGCCTACATACGCATACAGACATACTTATATTAGACTCCTGCAGATATTATTTGATCCTTTATTCGGCTTTTCTTTGTGAACACCAAACAGAGCATCAGGGGCTATTGTCTATGCGGTAATATTTTTCCTATATTTTAAATACTTACCTCAAAGCCTGTTAGAAGGCTGGCACAGGCTTCAGTCAGTCCGCTCTTGGCGGACTAACCTTCTTGATCACTGCACTCATAATAGTGCGGTGCTCTTCGTCGATGGAAGCGCCGCGAAGCGCTCCCAACAGGTCGTCCGGTGCCTCTAGATGGACAGGGGTCACTGGCACAGACGGCTTGCCCCTCTTGGAAGGGGGACGCCTACCCGAGTCTGGAACCACTGGAGGTTCCGGCACGGTGTTCGGCTGAGGGCCGAACTTGGAGCCCCTGGGAGCCTTGCTCCCTTTGCTCCTGGAGTCCGGAAGGTCGCCTTGAGGTGCCTCCAGGACTATCTCCCCCCGGTTCGGTGCCCCTTGAGAAAATACCTCGACATTGTCCATAGGGCGAGGAGAGGAGGCGGATGGAGTGGATTGCTATCCATATCTGACGAGTGCAAGGAACCGTCCGACGAATATACGTCGATACAGGCTCGGGGCGGACTGCATGATCATATTCGATGTTAGGAGAAGTAGTGCAACAAAAGTATGCTATGAGTTACTCTGGTATCCGAATACATACGACTTCGCCAGGGGCTTGGCCCTGAGTAACCACTCGTCTTCGCCATCGGCGGCGGTGGTGGAACAGTCCGGAAGGAGAGTCCTTCCCTTCTTGGACCCTTCGGCCTCCCCGGTTGGGGCGGCTTTCCTTTTCTTGTATCCCCCTGCTGGAGGGGTAGAGTCTTCATCTTCCTCCTCCTCGTTTTCACGGGAGGAGTGCATCTCGGAGTTATCGGACGATGAGTCCGATACCACCTGGCGCCGGGAACTCTTTCGGGTTCCCCTGGGCCTTCTTCCTGGTCTCCTCCGGCACCTCATAATGAGTCGGAGTCCGCATCTCTGTCAGGAGAGCGTCCGCAGGGTCTTCGGGCAGAGGGGCTGGACAGTTAATCTGCTCCGATATCTCCACTCAGTCCTGTCAAAGGCATGGGGGCTCAGACCCCGCACATGGTTAAGCTATGGGAAATAAATACCCTACCAGATGTACATAACATACCGGATTCACAGGGCGCTTCGCGCTTAGCCCGCGGTCCTCGGTAAGAGAAGGAGGGACCTCGACGCCCTTGAACAGCACTTTCCAGACATCCTTATGCATCGTGTCGAAGAGCTCGCGTAGAGTATGGTGCTGGGCCGGGTCGAACTCCCATAAGTTGAAAGCCCGTTATTCACACGGGAGGATCCGGCAGAAGAGCATGACCCGGACTATGTTGACAAGCTTAAGTTTCTTGCTTATCATGTTCCGGATACACTTCTGGAGTCTGTCAAGCTCCACCAATGAACCCCAGGACAGGCCCTTCTCCTTCCAGGAAGTGTGCCGCGTGGGGATTCCGGATCGAAACTCGAGGGCCGCCACCCAGTTGGTGTCGCGCGGCTCGGTGATGTAGAACCACCCCGATTTCCACCCCTTTATGGTCTCCGCCGCATTCCGCTTGTTGGCCGCCTACTACCTTTGGCTTGATATTGAAGGTCTTCAGCCACAGGCCGAAGTGGGGCCAAATGCGGAGGAAAGCCCCGCACACGACGATGAACGCCGAGATGTTGAGGATGAAATTCGGGTCCAGATCATGAAAGTCCAGCCCTTAATAGAACATAAGGCCGCGGACGAATGGATGGAGGGGAAACCCCAGTCCTCGGACGAAGTGGGGGAGTAAAACCACCCTTTCGTGAGGTTCCGGGGTAGGGACGATCTGCTCCACGGCTGGCAGCCGGTGCGCAATATCCGCGGCTAAGTATCCGGCCCAACGTAGTTTTTTGATGTGTCCCTCCGTGACGGAGGAGACCGTCCACTTGCCTCCCGCTCCGGACATGTTTGGAGAGAGTTGAGGAGAAGTATGTGGACTTGGGCGCTGGAGCTCGAGTGCGCGAGAATGGATGAGCAAGGAGGAAGAAGGCGTGGGTAGAAAAAGGTGAAACCTTATCCCTTTGTAAGGGCGGACAAAACTATGCGCCCCCACCAGCCTGGTAAAACTCGCTTACCCCCCAAGGGCCGTAATTGATGGCGCGGTTGGGTTACCCACGTCCGTATTGATGGGAACCCCATAATAAGTGGACACGATCTCTGCTTCGACAAGACATGCCAAGGAAACTTCCTCGCGAAACACGCCGAGATAGGTTATGAAAAACGATTCGAATAAAGACCTGGTTGTGGTGTGATGTCACACTATGGGGTATGTCAGCAGATTAGATTTGTGTAAATATTATTCCCTCTACGCTGGTATGTGGAACTTATTTTGCAGAGCCGGACATGATCCTCATGTTCAAGATCTTCTATGAAGTATTCGGAGGAGGAACACGCCTTGCAATGCCGAACACAATCTGCGCGCCGGACTTATCATCATTGAAGCCTGGCTCAGGGGCTACTAAGGGAGTCCTGGATTAGGGGGTATCCGGACAGCCGGATTATATCCTTTGGCCGGATTGTTGGACTATGAAGATACAAGATTGAAGACTTCGTCCCGTGTCCGGATGGGACTCTCCTTGGCGTGGAAGGCAAGCTTGGCAATATGGATATGTAGATCTCCTTCCTTGTAACCGACTCTGTGTAACCCTAGCCCCCTCCGTCTCTATATAAACTGGAGGGTTTAGTCCATAGGACAACATACAATCATACCACAGGCTAGCTTCTAGGGTTTAGCCTCTCTGATCTCGTGCTAGATCAACTCTTGTACTACTCATATTATCGAGAATAATCAAGCAGGACGTAGGGTTTTACCTCCATCAAGAGGGCCCGAACCTGGGTAAAACATCGTGTCCCCTGCCTCCTGCTACCATCCGCCTTAGACGCATAGTTCGGGACCCCCTACCCGAGATCCGCCGGTTTTGACACCGACACCCATTTGCATATATAGATTGTTAAGTTTGGAGCTACGGTTATTTAGATATGAAATAAAACATTTTAACATGGCATTTAAGAAAATTAATGCAAACAGCAGTTTACACATTTTAAACATAGATGAAAGTTGGATATTATGAAACTAGACAAAATTCTAAGCATTTTACATATAAAGTTTGTTTTAATCCGATGCATGATTTGTGAGTTATTATATGCATGAACTCTAGGGACTTTTCTGCAAAACAACGTTCCCTACAAAAAATAGACAAATCGCTGCGCAGGGAAAAAAAATAAGCCACGGGCCGAAACTGCTGGGCCAAAGTGCACAGGAGAGGGGGTGGCTCACCCATGGGCCATGGCCTAGGTCGGTGGAGCAGAGGCAGGCCGACAGATCTGGGCCGGCTCGCTGGAGTGGTGCGGCTGGGCCTCGCGAGCGGGCGTGATCCTCTGGTCAACGCATGCGCTGGAAGCAGACGCTTGGGGTCCTGGACAAAGCAGAGGAACACAGCAGTAGGGCGGACTCCAGCGGTCGAGGACAAGGTGACCGGCGGCGCTCGGGACCATTGGGAGATGGCGAAGGCAAGGGGGGATCCGGCCGGATCCAGGGCGGAGCGACCGGATCAGTGCAACAGTGGACTTGGAGCTCCAGGCGTCGGTGTTCATGGCGGCTTGCTCCTTTGATCTGGAGCATGGAAGCAGAGGTGAGGCGATAGACTTGGAGGGGCGACAGCTTGGGGATGTTCGGCGGCGGCTTGGTGCAGTTCGGGCGTAGAGGAGCTGAGGCCTCGGGAGGGTTCGAGCGAAGGGAGGAGCGGGCAGCAGTGCAGTTTGGCGCAGATGCGCTGCATCGGCAGCGGTCGGGCCCGGGGCGGGCCCGATCTGGGTTCTGCGGGCCGCGGGAGGTGGAGGGAGACAAGGGCTGAGGTGGCGCGCGGCGGTAGGCTGCACCTAGCGCAGATGGCGGCAGGGGCGAATGGCGGCGCGCCACGTGGCGGCAGTGGGTTAGGCCAGCGCGGAATGCGAGGTGGAGGTGGGAGGAGGCTGGCGGCGCGCTGATTTTGAGGAGGGAGTTGTCTGCTGCCAAAAATGGAAGGGGAGGCTTCCTTTTATAGGCAGGGTTAGGGTTTGAGGGGTTAGGAGGGGTTTTTGGACCGTGCGATCGCCATCGGACGGCTCCGGACGCGAGAAGGGGTAGGTTGAGCCTAGTGGGCTGTGTAGAGGGCCATGGACTGAGAGGAGAGAAGAGAAGTGCAGCCCGACAACAGTTTCCGAAGACCGAAAATGCCTGACGTTAGACCGACTATAATGCCGCTATAGTTATTCGTTGGGGCATCAAACGGACTCCGAATGCGATGAAACTTGGCAAGCGACCTACTAACAACATAACAAGACCGCATGCCAACTCTCATCCCATTCTAAGAACATTTTCTAGCCACTTATAAAATAATATTTCAGACATGCCGCGGGCGCGTGCAAGTGTGTTTGGGCTCAAAACGGACAACGGAGAGAACTGGGGAACCCGGACGGATGCAAGTTTGAAAACATGATTATGTAATTTGGATGATGACATGGAAAGAATGAAACACGCAAACAAATGACAAGGCAAGAACAGCGAATAACTGGAAGACACCTGGCGCAATGGTCTCGGGGCGTCACAACCATCGTCTGTGCTGCTTGCTGAGATCGAGAGACATGAGGAAGGAGGGCCAACCATTCCGGCAGATGATGCCATCTACCCCATGTAAGAGGATATGGATCATGACATGGAGGAGGCCGATGACCCTAACTAGTATTTCAATACTGCCTTTGACAACGAAGTAACAATGAGTCAACCATATGAATATGAGATGCATGTACCAGAGCCAGAACATCCTCGGGAGTGCAAGAAGTCTTTGTTCATGCAATCCTCGCAGGACACGCCTCCAGATGCCAGCTCGACCCAAGCTCAACTAATTAGCCAGAGTCGTCCAATGATGAGCCCGACAACACTAGGGGTGGTGCTCAGGGAGGGTCTGATAGACCCACCAGCACCTGAGCCCACCAAGAAGAAGCAGAGGAAGAGACCGGCGGCGAGAAAATCCAATAAAGCTGGCAATGTTGGTTCTACCAGCCAGCCACCTTCGACCAAGGTTGACCGTGTACCGATGAAACATGCGCCATTAATCCATGTTGCGGGAGAGCCAATGGTACCGGCGAATGCACTAGCTGCCATAGCAGGGGATCTCAGGAGACTACATGATCATGTGCTTTCGACAGAGAGAAGCCTCCTCTCCTCGTATGATCCAGGATACCGACTTTATACAGTTCATGTGCCGAGCAGTTGCAAGATGTATGTCCACACATGCCCCGCGAACCTCTTCTTCCTGAGGTTTGATTACATCTTCCAGATGTTTCAAATGAGGACACTCGATTTTACGTTCGTCCGCTTGTATGCGCTGAACTACATCGTCAAGAGAGAGCAAGTCATCGGTCTTGCGGGAGCGGACCCATACTACGTGCATGAGGGCTTCTTGTCAATCAACAACGCCAACCGTCAATATGCGAGTCAATATATCAAAGAATTCTTGGTCAGCAATAAGGACGAAGAAACGATTCTCCTACCTTATCATCCTAGGTAAGTCATCCGCGGATAGCACTATAACACATACGTGCATTTCAATAGTTACTTTGCACGCATGGAGGCTAACTTGATCGTGTATTTTGCGCAGCGGGGGTGTCATGCCATTCTCATCGTTCTTTACCCGCGTTACTCTCGCGCTCTATATTTGGACCCGTCTAAGAACATACAGAAGAAAGATTACACACACATAAAGTATGTTCTGGACAGAGCTATGCTGGGCTTCAGCATGCGGGGTGGCTACGTCCAATGCAAAAAAACAAATAAGGACGGGCTTTGTTTCGGCCACAAGACTGACTTTTGTTGCATCCAGCAACCGACAAGAAGTGAGAATGATGGATTCTACGTCATCCATCTAGTGATGGAGTACAGAAGGGATGTGCAATCACTTTGCATGAAATCTTCATCCGATACCCATATCCAGAGATGGGCCGAAGCATTTGGAGCCGTGTCGGATAATCAACTTCGAAATGATTTCTACCGGATCCAGCAGGAAATTGCGTCCATCGTCATGAAAGATGTCCTCGAAGAGAATGGGATGTTCTACGGTGGCCCAATATCACGAGCTGACGTCTGAACCCCCATTGCCCTACAATGTCAGGACATGACGCCTTTCACTAAGCTTGGGTCCACCCTTCCGGATATGGACAGATGGGAAGAGTGCACAGCTTAAAAATAATTTGTCTGTTTAGTTACTTGTTACTTTCTGTATGACGAAACTTCAAATCTCTCAGTACGACGAAACTATTAGATGTATGGTGCCGCGCTCTAGTTAGTTACTTTCGGTACAATAAAATTTGTGAACTATGTTTACTATATATGTTGCTTCTATTTCATATATATATATATGTGCATCTCTGATAGGTATATAGATCAACGATGGCGAGGAAGTGGTATGCCGTGTACGTAAGGCATGTTCTGGATGTGTATGATGATTGGTCAGAGTGTCAGGCCCAAGTCTCTAGCTTCTCTGGCGGAAGCCAGAAAGAGTTTCATAGCAGAGCGGAAGCCGAAGCTAGTTACTTGAGATTCATAGCACAACAGGGGATTTAGAACCAACGCCGCTGCAAAAACTACTACATAATACCGCTTTTGATCATCGTGATCGCTCTTATCTTCTATGCGGCCATATCATAGTCTACATAGATGATGAAACATGAGTATGTGACCATGTATTTGCATGTATTGAGAACTTGTAATGACTTGTAACGCTGTTTTGAGACATGTGTTTGACCATGATTGATGATGGTGAGATACTTGAGACATGTCGGGACTTCTAATAACTTCGGCTCATCGATGACTCACTTTCTTTTCAATGAATATGCATGTTATTGTATAAACGCTGGATCTGTTTAATTGTGTACACAGCCAAAACGCAAAAATTACAAAAGTTAGCAGTGGTGTGGGGGTAAAGATTACAAGTAGCACTCAAGTAATAGTAGCGCTGACTATTTCCCCGTGTTGTAGATAACTATCAATAGCACTGGGGGAAGCGCGCTACAGCTAGCTTTAGATACCAGTAGCGCTGGGCCAAACAGGCACTACTGCTAAAAAATAGCTGTAGCACCGTAGCAGTAGCGCGCCTGCCTGCGCTACTAATAGCAAAAAAAACAGCGCTACTGGTAAGGGTTTTCCTAGTAGTGACATCTAAACAAAAGCTAGATGAATTATTTATTACTAAACAGAACCAAAAAGCAAGAAACAAAAATAAAATTGGGTTGCCTCCCAACAAGCGCTATCGTTTAACGCCCCTAGCTAGGCATAAAAACAAGAATAGATCTAGGTATTATCATCTTTGGTAGGCAATTCTTCAACAGAACACTTATAACCCTTGGGAGTTTCCTTCTTTTTATTAATGATCAAACTCCTAGGCAAGAAATCAAGAAATTCATTTGTAGCAAAAGGTTCCTTAATGATAGCGAAGAAGTTGGGGTGAACACTTATTGAATTGAGATCCACATTTTCCTTACTAGAAGATTCACCCTTATTTTTAGGAACATACATTAATTTGGAAATTTTGGTGGTAGGAGGATTTGGAGTATTTTTCACGGATGAAAATGCAGACCCTAAATTGGTAATAATATCCTCAAGTTTACCAATTCTTGTGGAATATTGATCTATTCTTTCGTTAACTATAGGTTCTTTTTCTTTAAAAAATTTCAGAGTAACTCCTACCTTAGATCCATATTGGGTGATTTGGTTGTGGATCTTTTTATCCAAATTTTCAATCAACTCCACAGAGGCAACTCTATTTTCAATAATTTCAAGGCTTTGCATCACATGTTCCAAAGTTAAAATAGTTCCATTAACCAAAAGAGCTAGTGGGCCAAATAAATCTATCATAGCATTATAAGAATCAAAAGCATGGCTACCCAAGAAATTCCCTCTGGTAATGGTGTCAAGAATATATCTGTTCCATGGAGTGATGCCTACATAAAAATTGCGAAGAAGAACGGAAGTGGATTGCTTCCTAGTAGATCTATTCCGAGCATTGCAAATTCTATGCCAAGCATCTTTTAGATTTTCTCCCTCCCTTTGTTTAAAATTAAGAACTTCATGATCGGGAGTACTAACAATAATAGAAGGACTAGCCATGACAACACACGGCGACACAAGAAGCAAGCGAAAAGGAGACAAATGGAAAAAGAGGGCGAATGGAAAAGAGGGCAAGTAAAACGGCAAGGGTGAAGTGGGGGAGAGGAAAACGAGAGCAAATGTCAAATAATGTAATGCGAGGGATAAGAGTTTGTGATGGGTACTTGGTATGTCTTGACTTTTGTGTAGATCTCCCCGGCAAGGGCACCAGAAATCCTTCTTGCTACCTCTTGAGCACTGCATAGGTATTCCATTGAAGAGGAAAGGGTGATGCAGCAAAGTAGCGTAAGTATTTCCCTCCATTTTTGAGAACGGAGGTATCAATCCGGTGGGAGACTACACACAAGTCACCTCGCACCTACACAAACAAATAAGAACCTTGCAACCAACGAGATAAAGGGGTTGTCAATCCCTTCGTGGCCACTTGCAAAAGTGAGATCTGGTAGAGATAATAAGATAAATATTTTTGGTATTTTTATGATATAGATTGAAAGTAAAGATTGCAAAGTAAAATAGATTGGAAACTTATATGATGGAAAATAGACCCGGGGGCCATAGGTTTCACTAGTGGCATCTCTCAAGATAGCATACGTATTACGGTGGGTAAACAAATTACTGTCGAGCAATTGATAGAAAAGTGCATAATTATCAGAATATCTAGGCATGATCATGTATATAGGCATCACGTCTGCGACAAGTTGACCAAAACGATTCTGCATCTACTACTATTACTCCACACATCGACCGCTATCCAGCATGCATCTAGAGTATTAAGTTCATAAGAACAGAGTAACACATTAGGCAGGATGACATGATGTAGAGGGATAAACTCAAGAAATATGATATAAACCCCATCCTTTTATCCTCGATGCCAACAATACAATACATGCCTTGCTGCCCGTGCTGTCACTGGGAAAGGACACCGCAAGATTGAACCCAAAGCTAAGCACTTCTCCCATTGCAAGAAAGATCAATCTAGTAGGCCAAACCAAAGTGATAATTCGAAGAGACTTGCAAAGATAACAAATCATACATAAAAGATTTCACAGAAGAATCAAATATTGTTCATAGATAATCTTGATCATAAATGTCAGGACCCCGACTCGATGTCACATCGATCTAGCCGGTAACACTTCATATCACTTTGCGGCCTCACGCACGGTGTTCCCACGGGTGTCACCTTACCTTTGCCCGGGACCGTTTGCGCCTTTTGGCTCACGTATATGATAGTGTCGCTAGCATCCATATGATAAAGAGCCCGGGCTGACATGACTAGTCGTAAACCCAAAGTGGCATAGACTTACAGGGACAGGCATCCATGACCCAGCTTCGAACGTGTCGGTCATCAGCAAGTGGGTCCGGGCTGTAGCACTGGGCTAGCAGGACTCCGGTACTCAAAGCGTGACATTTCCCCGAAGGGACAGACACAGGAACGAAGAAGGACACATGCCGGCCAGCCTAAGTGTTCCAGAGCAGTAGCAAGCTACCATGGCTCAGCGGTAACACTAGGAGACATTTCCCGGTAAGAGAGGCTACTAAAGATAAACAACTAGATAGTCAGATCCCACACATACCAAGCATTTCAATCATACACACAATATGCTCGATATGTGCAAATACAACGAAGCATCACAACATGACTCTATGACACAAGTACTTTATTTAAGGCTCAGGGAGCCATACATAACATACACAAAGGTACGGGTCTCACGACCCAACATACAAGTCATACAGTCATACAAACCAGCAGCGGAAGTAACTTGTCTGAGTACAGACAACTAGTAAAATAAAAGAGGCTTGGAAAGCCTAACTATACTACGTGGTCCTTCACAAGCTCAGGGTCACCACCTGGGTCTTTAGCCTACTCGTTGATGTCAACGTCTACATAGAACCCATCAGAAGGGGTTGCAGCGTCTTCTGTAAAAATGTAGATTATAGCAACATGAGTACAAAGGTACTCAGCAAGACTTACATCAGATCCTACATACATGCATAGTATCAAGAAGGGTTGGTGGAGTTATTGCAGCAAGCCAGCTTTGACTCTTGGCTAGGCTATCCTACGATACTCCAACTTGAAATGGTTTTGCGCACACGAGTCCACTACTCACCACTTCAATACACTACCGAGGATCCACCTCCGTCTTCCTACGGAAAAGCCATCCTCGGCACTCACACTTATCTTGAGGCTTTTAGTAGTTTCCATTTACTTGTCTATGAACTGTATAGGCAACCAAGTAGTCCTTTACCGCGGACGCGGCTATTCGAATAGATCATGTTAACCCTGCAGGGGTGTACTTCTTCATACATGTTTCCACCACTTAGCGTCTGCACACGACATGTGCTCGGCAGACTTCAAGCGAAAGCCGACGTGGGTGTAGACCACGACCTACCTAAACACTTAAGCCTCTAGTCCAGGTTTATCGCCTATTCAGGTTCCATCCGCAGGGAGTCCGGCCGAGGTTTCCCATACGGCCCCAAACGATGTGAACAGGGTTCCCGAGATACCTAACGGGTATTCGGTACACCGTGCCACGTACCTACCGCATCACAGCCCACCCCTACGGTCAGCGCTGTCCACGGCCTCCAGTAGGCTACAAACACCAGGAACTACTTGCAACTCCTGGACAGAGAGCTAGGGTGAATAAGAAGTCGAGCGGGGTCATATTTCAGGGCCCAATGCATGGTAGTAGCTGTATCTTAAATCACATATACAGATCTCAGTGCTTAAGGTCGGCTTCAATGAAACAACCCACCATGTACTCCTACATGGCCTCTCATCGATACCTTTACCAAATCGTGTTCACCACACCACTCTCATTACCGACATAACATTTCACTCTAGCCCATCACCCAGATGAACCAGACCTGACACGACTCTAAGCATAGCAGGCATAGCAAGGTAGGAACAACACATACATATGGCTCAATCAACTCCTACACATGCTAGTGGGTTTCATCTAGTTACTGTGGCAATGACAGGTCATGCAGAGGAAATGGGTTCAACTACCGTAGCACACAGCAGTTTGAATCGCGTTGTCTTAATGCAGTAAAAGAGAGCAGGAGCGAGAACATGGGATTGTATCGATATGATCAAATGGTTGGTTGCTTGCCTGATGGTTCGATGCTCGGATATGATTCTTCGTTAGGGTAATCACGGTACTCCTCGGGGGCAGAACCTGTCGCAAAGGACATCGATACGCAAACATCACCAAACAATGTGCAACAATATGATGCATGCATGAGACATGGCAAGATGAGTGTGTTGGGCTAATGCAACTAAAACCAGAAGGGTTTGAACAAATTTGAATCAAAGATTCAAATTTCAAACTCAAACATGGCCTCTTTAAGTGCTTTTTCTTGTTCTGCTTAAAACATCAATTTAACTTGTTTGATCATGCATGAAAATAGTACAGATGGATAGATTGGATTTTTCTGATCATTTTTCATATATAATTTGTCCAATTTGGAGTTACAGAATAAAAGTTATGAATTTTTGAAGTTTAAATAATATTCCGGAATTTCCTGATTTAAATTAAATCCAGAAATTATAATTATTGCGCCAGCATGACGTCAGCATGACGTCAGCATGACGTCAGTGGTCAACTGTGGCTGGCTGAGGTCAAACCTGACGTGTGGGGCCCACACGTCAGTGACAGGGGGGGTTAAACAGGATTAAATTAATCCTAATTAGGGATTAGTGGCGCTGGGGCCCACTGTCAGTGTCAGGGGGGGTTGACTAATAGTAGTTAGCGCTAATCTAACCACCTGGCCGACAGGGCCCACGCGTCAGTGACCCTGGGGGGTCAAACCCCAGGTCGGACAAGTCAAACCCCACCGGCGACATGACGCCGGCGAGGTCCGAGACGGCGGCAAAAGTGCTTTTTGCCATTCCGGCAACCAAATGGACGGCGGAAGGCATCTACGTGTTGCTGAGGTTGAGCCGCGACTATTGGTGGTGGTGGTTGGGCTCGGGGTGGCCGGAGTTGACGGCGGCGAGCTCGGCTGCGGCGGCCGGAGTTCGGGTGCGGTCGGGATCGATGTTGCAGAGGGTTTGGGGAGGCGTTAGTGTGTGCTGCGTGATCCTAGTGAGGTGTAGAGCACGATAGTGTGCTCGGTTGGGTGCTACGGTGACCGTGGCCACGACGGCGACATCGCCGGCGGCGTGGAGCTCTCGGCCAAGGTGGGGCTAGGGCCTAGAGGTCGAGAGAGACCAGGGGAGAAGGGGGAAACGATCCGGGGGCTCACCGCGGAGCTGCAGAGATGGTTAGCGGGCTCGGGGACGCGCTGGAGACGACGAATTCGACGGCGACGATGGTCGGAGCCCGAAGAGGGGAACGGCGACGTAGGCGGCGATGCAGGGCTTCCGAAGACCCGTGGAGCGGTGGGGAGGAAGAGGGAGTCGAGGCGGAGCTCCTGAGCTAGTCGGGGGAGCGAGGGGTGGCCGGAGATGGCTGCTATGGCGAACGGCGGCGACGGTGGTGTTCGGCCGTGAGAGAGAGAGAGGGAGCAGCACGGGAGAGAGAGGGGGATAAGGCCAGGGGATCGGGGCGGCACCGAGAAGAAGCGCCGCGGCGTCGCGCTGGCGGGGGAGGCAGGCAGACGAGCTGGTGGCGTGGCGCTCCGGCCGTGCGCGCGCGCCGGCCACACGCCTGGCCGACTGGCGCCAGGAGGACGACGGCGGTGGTGGGCTGGGCTGGCTTGCTGGGCCGGCCAGCTGGCTGGGCCGCACAGGGAGGAGCCCAGGTAAGCTCCTCCTGTTATTTCTTTTCTGTTTTCTAATTTCTGACATTTGTTTTGATTTAAATAATATATTAAATCATTTATTTAACTTATGCCAATTTTTGCAGGGGCTAGATATATTATTCCAGAGCTCCTTTATAATTGGCATAATATTTGGACATATATTAATATATATAATTAATATATTTCCAATGCAAATATTTATGCATCAATTCCAAAAGCCCAAAATAAATACCTATGAGCTCCTAAAAATATTGGTTTGATTTTTATCTCTGTCCAATATTTTCAGAGAGCCACATGAGCATTTTCTTGGACCCTTTTGGAGAAATTTTTATTTGGATCATTTTCAAAATGATTCTGAGGGTTTCACAGATCCCCAATTCAAATTAAATGGAAAATTAAACATGATGCACACACTCTAATGCATGACCAGCTAGGGTGTGACAACTCACCCCCACTCAAAAGAATCTCGTCCCGAGATTTGGGTTCCTCCGGGAAGAAGGCGGGATATTCAAGTCGAAGACGATCCTCCCTTTCCCAAGTTGCTTCATCCTCAGAATGATGAGACCACTGAACTTTGAGGAACTTGATATTATGACGTCGGGTGGTACGTTCGGCCTGATCGAGGATACGAATGGGGTACTCTCGATATGTAAGATTATCTTGGAGATCAAGCGTTTCGTGGTCCACTTCACGGATAGGGTCCAAGAAGCAACGCCTGAGTTGAGAAACGTGGAAGACATCATGGACTCTGGAGAGATGCGGAGGTAGTTCCAACTGGTAGGCAACTTCTCCTCGTTTGGCAAGAATGCGAAAAGGTCCAATGTAACGAGGAGCCAATTTGCCTTTGATACCGAAACGATGGGTTCCCTTCAGAGGGGTGACCCGAAGATAAGCCTTCTCGTCAACCTCGAAAGTCATAGCCCTATGTTTTCGGTCATATTGACTCTTTTGACGAGATTGGGCTGTTTTCAACTTTTCACGAACGATACGAACTTGTTCTTCTGCTTCCTGAATCATATCCGAGCCAAAGAATTGTCTTTCCCCGGTCTCTGACCAGTTAAGGGTTGTTCGACATCGTCGTCCATAGAGAACTTCAAAAGGGGCTTTACCCAAGCTAGATTGATAGCTGTTGTTGTAAGCGAATTCGGCAAATGGAAGGCACTTCTCCCAATCCATTCCAAATGAGATAACAGAGGCTCGAAGCATGTCTTCTAGAATTTGGTTGACGCGTTCCACTTGACCACTTGACTGAGGGTGGAAAGCGGTGCTAAAGGAGAGACGGGTTCCCATAGCATTTTGGAAACTTTCCCAAAATCGAGAGGTGAAAAGATTTCCTCGATCCGAGTTAATTTCCAAAGGAACACCATGGAGAGACACTATTCGGGAGATGTACAAATCTGCCAGCTGACTAGCGGTTATACTCTCATGAACAGGTAAGAAATGAGCTACTTTGGAAAGACGATCGACCACGACGAAAATAGCATTATTCCCTCTCTTGGTCCTGGGAAAACCGGTAATGAAATCCATACTAATTTTATCCCATTTCCATTCAGGAATAGCTAAGGGTTGAAGGGTGCCAGCAGGCCGTTGATGCTCTGCTTTTACACGACGACAGACGTCGCAATTTGCAATATACTGAGCAATTTCTCTCTTCATCCTAGTCCACCAGAACCTCTGGCGTAGGTCCTGATACATTTTAGTGCTACCGGGATGAATGGTGAGAGGAGATTCATGAGCCTCCTTAAGGATCAACTGCCGTAGATGCTGGTTCTTGGGAACCACTAGACGGTTCTCAAAGTACACAACACCATGATCATTAGTGGAGAAACAACTAGCACCTCCGCTAGCAATGTTCTCTTTGATTTTAGATATTCCCTTATCTCGCTTTTGGGCAGCGATGATTTGATCCGTAAGAGTAGGTTTTGCTACCAAGGTGGAAAGAAAACCTTGAGGAACAATGTGAAGGTTAAGCTTCCGAAATTCCTCATGGAGAAGCGGTTGACTTTGTTGTAACATCAGGTTGTTACAATAAGATTTACGACTTAGCGCATCAGCCATGACGTTGGCTTTCCCTGGGGTGTAGGTTATTCCTAAGTCGAAGTCTGTGATCAATTCAACCCAACGTCTCTGCCTGAGATTCAAATCCGGTTGGGTGAAAATGTACTTCAGGCTTTGGTGATCAGTGAATATTTCGCAACGATTACCGAGGAGGTAATGTCGCCAGGTCTTAAGTGCATAGACTACGGCTACAAGCTCTAGATCATGAGTAGGATAATTCTCCTCATGTGGGTGCAATTGCCGTGAAGCGTAAGCAATTACGTGTCGATCTTGCATAAGAATGCAACCTAGTCCTTGTCGCGAGGCGTCGCAGTAGATAACGAAGTCCTTGGAGAAGTCTGGCGGTACCAGTACGGGAGCAGAGGTCAGGCGTCTTTTTAGTTCCTGAAAGCTGTGCTCACATTGTGGAGTCCATTCGAACTTCTTATCTTTCTTGAGGAGTTCGGTTAGAGGTTTGGCAACTTTGGAGAAGTTCTCGACAAAGCGACGACAATAGCTCGCTAAGCCCAGAAAACTCCGAACTTGCTTGACCGATTCAGGTGGAGTCCAATTAAGGACGGCTTGAACTCGCTCAGGGTTAACAGCAATACCTTTACCAGATATTACATGACCCAGATAGGTCACTTCTGACAACCAGAATTCGCATTTAGAAAATTTGGCATAAAGGCGATGCTCTCGAAGTTTCTTCAACACTAGCCTTAAATGTTCGGCATGTTCTTCCTCGTTCTTGGAATAGATGAGTATGTCATCGAGATAAACTACGACGAATTTATCCAAATACTCCATGAAGATTGAGTTCATTAACCGAGAAAAGGTGGCTGGAGCGTTGGTTAAACCGAAGGACATGACGGTGTACTCGTATTGGCCATAACGAGTAACAAAGGCCGTTTTAGGAATGTCCCCGTTTCTGATTTTGATTTGATGGTATCCCAACCTCAAATCCATCTTGGAGAAGACTGAGGATCCAGCGAGCTGATCATACAGGTCGTTGATCCTGGGAAGTGGATATTTGTTCTTGATTGTGACCAAATTGACAGGTCGGTAATCTACAACCATCCGGTCCGTACCATCCTTCTTTTTGACGAATAGGACGGGGCAAGCCCACGGAGATGAGCTAGGTCGGATGAAACCCTTTTTCAAGGACTCATCGAGTTGTTTCTTAAGCTCGGCTAGTTCTAAGGGTGCCATCTTATAAGGTCTTCTAGCAAT
Source organism: Triticum aestivum (assembly GCF_018294505.1). Classification (NCBI taxonomy): domain Eukaryota; kingdom Viridiplantae; phylum Streptophyta; class Magnoliopsida; order Poales; family Poaceae; genus Triticum; species Triticum aestivum. The sequence continues at coordinate 273,921,050 of NC_057800.1, read as the reverse complement.
CGGAACGGTTCCTGGAATGAGGTCTATTACGAACTCAACATCCCTGTCAGGTGGAACACCTGGCAATTCCTCTGGAAAGACATCCGGGAAGTCACGGACTACCGGAACGTCCTCAAGGTCTGGCAAAGGGCTGGCGTTAAGAGAATATAATTGTCGCTTGGCTATTCGGGTCAAGACATTGACTATCTTCCCCGAAGGATGGGTGAGTTGAACAGTCCTAGAGAAGCAATCAATTTGGGCATGATGAGCTGACATCCAGTCCATACCCAGAATGATATTAATATTTGAAGATTTAAGGGCTATCAAGGACGCGAGGAAAACAAGTCTGTCGACTTGGATTTCATTTCCATGGCTTACTCTAGAAGTTTGCCATTTGGATCCCGGAGTTGAATTACCATAGAGGTTGGCATATCACCGAATGCGACGTTGTGCAAACGAGCATAGTTTTCAGATATAAAAGAATGAGAGGCTCCTGTATCGAAAAGAACAGATGTCAGGTGGCAATTAACAAGAAGCGTACCGAGAACGACGTTGGGATCCTCTTGAGCTTCTTCGGCAGAGATACAGTTGACATGACCACGTGAAGCGGTAACCGGCTTGGCGTGGAATATTTTTCCTGTCGGCTTGCCACGGCCAACAGCTTTAGCAGATTGATTGGGGTTGGTCTGGGGACACTCACGCATATAGTGGCCAGATTCCCCACACTTGAAACAAGTCACGGAACTGGTACGTGGAGGAGCATTATTGGTTGGACCCCCATAGGGCTTGGCCGGTGCAGACTGTTGAACGGGGCGAGGCGCCTGGAAAGATGGCCTCGGTGTGAACCTGGGTGGCAGGGCGGTGTTGGGCACCCACACGCGGCGCTTCTGAGGACCAGCACCGGATGAGGAACCCATGTCACGGCCATGCTTGCGTGTTGCGTCATAGTCAGTCTGGCCAGTTTCAGCACTGATGGCTTTGTTGACAAGTTTCTGAAAAGATGTGCACTCATGCAGACGGAGGTCGCGGCGAAGCTCAGGACTAAGGCCCTTACGGAACCTTGCTTGCTTCTTGGCGTCAGTAGAAACTTCCTCGGTTGCATATCGTGCGAGGTTACCAAACTCCCTGCTATAGGCATCCACAGAAAGTCGGCCTTGGGTGAAACTGCAAAATTCTTCACGTTTACGGTCCATGAGACCCTCCGGAATGTGATGTTCACGGAAAGCCTCGCTGAACTCAGCCCAAGTAGTGACATGGCCCGCTGGGCGCATAGCTCCATAATTCTCCCACCATAGACTGGCGGGGCCTTCAAGATGATATGCAGCAAAGGTGACCTTGTCAGCCTCTGCTACCAGCGCGGAACGCAGTTTGTGAGAGATACTGCGAAGCCAGTCATCAGCGTCGAGAGGCTCGACGGAGTGGTGGAACGTGGGTGGATGCAATTTGATAAAATCACTGAGTGACACCACGTTAGCCCTCTGATGGTGTGCTGTATTCTGTTCAATACGCTCCAACAAACGGTTGGTCTCCCGCTTGTTTCTCTCAGCTTCCATCATAACCTCGGCTAGTGAAGGAGGATGAGGCAGATTTGCATCCCTGACTTCACTGCCTTCGGCCTGCTCTTGAGGAGCAGGGTTAGTGCGCGTGTTGACCATCCTAGGTAAACATGACAAAGGTTTAGTCAGGATGATAAAATTCCGACATAGGATATAGAATCTAAGGAATAACTCGAAATGCAAGATGATCATCCGTATGACATGGTAGATACAGAAACTGCTTCTTTTATTCCATCGTCATACACACCATACAGGGTTTAGTACAAGACCAAACAAAGTACTATTACGGTGACAAGAGGATTACATCTCATCGGAGGCATTCCAAGCTCCTATACATTATTTTTCTACACCTCCGGAAGGAGTACAACTAGGTCATATCCCACGAGTCACGCGGGACGATAGACGACACAGCTAGTGCGAACTAGTGATACTACCGCTAACTCAGACCGATCCGTAGTAGTCCTCGTAGAAGTCACCTCCATAGCCTGGAAGCTCAACATGATCATCCGGAAACAGACGGTCTCGCGGAGCTTGTGGACCATAGGGGCTAGGATGAGGCCTTGGACCAACAAACGGTGGCCTGCGGGGACCGCGAGGTGGGGTGATGCCTCCTACATCACGCCAAACCATCACGTCTGGCAGAGCAGATCTCACAGGATAGAGATCGCGCATATCTGAATATCCAGCTTGCACCGCCGGTGCGAACCGAGTCAAAGTAGCCCAGTGGTCAGCACGGGTATTGAAGAGCTCTAACCTCAAGGACCGATTTTCACGGTCCTTATCCTCGAGCATCTCAGCAGTGGTGCGAGTCCGTGAATCCTCCTGAGTGGAGTCAGCATAGATAGCCTGGAGATACCCTTGTGCTCCCGGAAGTGATCCTGGCATATACCGGAAATCAGAGTCCCGAAATAAACCAGATCTGACTCGCATAATGGTCATCATAGAGTAGGCGGCGTCCTGCACAGCCATCTCAATAGTAACCCCGAGTCCATAGGAACAGTGAAGAGGCTCGGTGGATCCAGGATAAGATGGAAATATCCTGACAGTGCAGAGATACTGGCTTTGATTGAAGTCCCGGAATTGCTCTTCGACCGTGTACTCAGGATACCAGCGGTATCCAGCCTCAGTCATTACCCTGACCAACTTAGCAGTATGGCCGGGTACATCTAGGCATCGAGTCAGGCGAACCACTTGATTGAGGTCGCGAGTGGCCATCTGAAAGCACAATCATAATGCAAAGGCATTAGTACTTCTAGCAAAATTTTGGCAGCATAACAGCTGTAAATGCTCAAGAAGGATTTGAGACATTTGACAAAGGATTTCGTACACACTCAACATCATCATATCAAAGTTCTGAACCATTCTGGCAACATAAGGTGGTAGTAGAACTGAACTAGGCTTGTAACCATCAAACTTATAAGGTACTACTGATTAATAACTCGTGATCCTGATAGAGAGAACAGATCCTAATTCCTTAACCCCCGGTGGAAGAATGGACTGACTCAGATCAGAAAGTCATAAGGTATAAGGAGTAAAAATAGCCTTACGTTCCATCCCACAAACAATTCCCCTACATATAACTAAAGAATTTCTAGACTCAACATCGACCAGTTTGGCTTGGAGAACCTACAGGTAGTCCGGCTCTGATACCAACGCTGTCAGGACCCCGACTCGATGTCACATCGATCTAGCCGGTAACACTTCATATCACTTTGCGGCCTCACGCACGGTGTTCCCACGGGTGTCTCCTTACCTTTGCCCGGGACCGTTTGCGCCTTTTGGCTCACGTATATGATAGTGTCGCTAGCATCCATCTGATAAAGAGCCCGGGCTGACATGACTAGTCGTAAACCCAAAGTGGCACAGACTTACAGGGACAGGCATCCATGACCCAGCTTCGAATGTGTCAGTCATCAGCAAGTGGGTCCGGGCTGTAGCACTGGGCTAGCAGGACTCCGGTACTCAAAGCGTGACATTTCCCCGAAGGGACAGACACAGGAACGAAGAAGGACACATGCCGGCCAGCCTAAGTGTTCCAGAGCAGTAGCAAGCTACCATGGCTCAGCGGTAACACTAGGAGACATTTCCCGGTAAGAGAGGCTACTAAAGATAAACAACTAGATAGTCAGATCCCACACATACCAAGCATTTCAATCATACACACAATATGCTCGATATGTGCAAATACAACGAAGCATCACAACATGACTCTATGACACAAGTACTTTATTTAAGGCTCAGGGAGCCATACATAACATACACAAAGGTACGGGTATCACGACCCAACATACAAGTCATACAGTCATACAAACCAGCAGCGGAAGTAACTTGTCTGAGTACAGACAACTAGTAAAATAAAAGAGGCTTGGAAAGCCTAACTATACTACGTGGTCCTTCACAAGCTCAGGGTCACCACCTGGGTCTTTAGCCTACTCGTTGATGTCAACGTCTACATAGAACCCATCAGAAGGGGTTGCAGCGTCTTCTGTAAAAATGTAGATTATAGCAACATGAGTACAAAGGTACTCAGCAAGACTTACATCAGATCCTACATACATGCATAGTATCAAGAAGGGTTGGTGGAGTTATTGCAGCAAGCCAGCTTTGACTCTTGGCTAGGCTATCCTACGATACTCCAACTTGAAATGGTTTTGCGCACACGAGTCCACTACTCACCACTTCAATACACTACCGAGGATCCACCTCCGTCTTCCTACGGAAAAGCCATCCTCGGCACTCACACTTATCTTGAGGCTTTTAGTAGTTTCCATTTACTTGTCTATGAACTGTATAGGCAACCAAGTAGTCCTTTACCGCGGACGCGGCTATTCGAATAGATCATGTTAACCCTGCAGGGGTGTACTTCTTCATACATGTTTCCACCACTTAGCGTCTGCACACGACATGTGCTCGGCAGACTTCAAGCGAAAGCCGACGTGGGTGTAGACCACGACCTACCTAAACACTTAAGCCTCTAGTCCAGGTTTATCGCCTATTCAGGTTCCATCCGCAGGGAGTCCGGCCGAGGTTTCCCATACGGCCCCAAACGATGTGAACAGGGTTCCCGAGATACCTAACGGGTATTCGGTACACCGTGCCACGTACCTACCGCATCACAGCCCACCCCTACGGTCAGCGCTGTCCATGGCCTCCAGTAGGCTACAAACACCAGGAACTACTTGCAACTCCTGGACAGAGAGCTAGGGTGAATAAGAAGTCGAGCGGGGTCATATTTCAGGGCCCAATGCATGGTAGTAGCTGTATCTTAAATCACATATACAGATCTCAGTGCTTAAGGTCGGCTTCAATGAAACAACCCACCATGTACTCCTACATGGCCTCTCATCGATACCTTTACCAAATCGTGTTCACCACACCACTCTCATTACCGACATAACATTTCACTCTAGCCCATCACCCAGATGAACCAGACCTGACACGACTCTAAGCATAGCAGGCATAGCAAGGTAGGAACAACACATACATATGGCTCAATCAACTCCTACACATGCTAGTGGGTTTCATCTAGTTACTGTGGCAATGACAGGTCATGCAGAGGAAATGGGTTCAACTACCGTAGCACACAGCAGTTTGAATCGCGTTGTCTTAATGCAGTAAAAGAGAGCAGGAGCGAGAACATGGGATTGTATCGATATGATCAAATGGTTGGTTGCTTGCCTGATGGTTCGATGCTCGGATATGATTCTTCGTTAGGGTAATCACGGTACTCCTCGGGGGCAGAACCTGTCGCAAAGGACATCGATACGCAAACATCACCAAACAATGTGCAACAATATGATGCATGCATGAGACATGGCAAGATGAGTGTGTTGGGCTAATGCAACTAAAACCAGAAGGGTTTGAACAAATTTGAATCAAAGATTCAAATTTCAAACTCAAACATGGCCTCTTTAAGTGCTTTTTCTTGTTCTGCTTAAAACATCAATTTAACTTGTTTGATCATGCATGAAAATAGTACAGATGGATAGATTGGATTTTTCTGATCATTTTTCATATATAATTTGTCCAATTTGGAGTTACAGAATAAAAGTTATGAATTTTTGAAGTTTAAATAATATTCTGGAATTTCCTGATTTAAATTAAATCCAGAAATTATAATTATTGCGCCAGCATGACGTCAGCATGACGTCAGTGGTCAACTGTGGCTGGCTGAGGTCAAACCTGACGTGTGGGGCCCACACGTCAGTGACAGGGGGGGTTAAACAGGATTAAATTAATCCTAATTAGGGATTAGTGGCGCTGGGGCCCACTGTCAGTGTCAGGGGGGGTTGACTAACAGTAGTTAGCGCTAATCTAACCACCTGGCCGACAGGGCCCACGCGTCAGTGACCCTGGGGGGTCAAACCCCAGGTCGGACAAGTCAAACCCCACCGGCGACATGACGCCGGCGAGGTCCGAGACGGCGGCGAAAGTGCTTTTTGCCATTCCGGCAACCAAATGGACGGCGGAAGGCATCTACGTGTTGCTGAGGTTGAGCCGCGACTATTGGTGGTGGTGGTTGGGCTCGGGGTGGCCGGAGTTGACGGCGGCGAGCTCGGCTGCGGCGGCCGGAGTTCGGGTGCGGTCGGGATCGATGTTGCAGAGGGTTTGGGGAGGCGTTAGTGTGTGCTGCGTGATCCTAGTGAGGTGTAGAGCACGATAGTGTGCTCGGTTGGGTGCTACGGTGAACGTGGCCACGACGGCGACATCGCCGGCGGCGTGGAGCTCTCGGCCAAGGTGGGGCTAGGTCCTAGAGGTCGGGAGAGACCAGGGGAGAAGGGGGAAACGATCCGGGGGCTCACCGCGGAGCTGCAGGGATGGTTAGCGGGCTCGGGGACGCGCTGGAGACGACGAATTCGACGGCGACGATGGTCGGAGCCCGAAGAGGGGAACGGCGACGTAGGCAGCGATGCAGGGCTTCCGGAGACCCGTGGAGCGGTCGGGAGGAAGAGGGAGTCGAGGCGGAGCTCCTGAGCTAGTCGGGGGAGCGAGGGGTGGCCGGAGATGGCTGCTATGGCGAACGGCGGTGACGGTGGTGTTCGGCCGTGAGAGAGAGAGAGGGAGCAGCACGGGAGAGAGAGGGGGATAAGGCCAGGGGATCGGGGCGGCACAGAGAAGAAGCGCCGCGGCGTCGCGCTGGCGGGGGAGGCAGGCAGACGAGCTGGTGGCGTGGCGCTCCGGCCGTGCGCGCGCGCCGGCCACACGCCTGGCCGACTGGCGCCAGGAGGACGACGACGGTGGTGGGCTGGGCTGGCTTGCTGGGCCGGCCAGCTGGCTGGGCCGCACAGGGAGGAGCCCAGGTAAGCTCCTCCTGTTATTTCTTTTCTGTTTTCTAATTTCTGACATTTGTTTTGATTTAAATAATATATTAAATCATTTATTTAACTTATGCCAATTTTTGCAGGGGCTAGATATATTATTCCAGAGCTCCTTTATAATTGGCATAATATTTGGACATATATTAATATATATAATTAATATATTTCCAATGCAAATATTTATGCATCAATTCCAAAAGCCCAAAATAAATACCTATGAGCTCCTAAAAATATTGGTTTGATTTTTATCTCTGTCCAATATTTTCAGAGAGCCACATGAGCATTTTCTTGGACCCTTTTGGAGAAATTTTTATTTGGATCATTTTCAAAATGATTCTGAGGGTTTCACAGATCCCCAATTCAAATTAAATGGAAAATTAAACATGATGCACACACTCTAATGCATGACCAGCTAGGGTGTGACAATAAACCCACAATTCATCGGATCTTTACAAACACACCGCAAAAAGAATTACATTGAATAGATCTCCAAGAAGATCGAGGAGAACTTTGTATTGAGATCCAACGAGAGAGAAGAAGCCATCTAGCTAATAACTATGGACACGAAGGTCTGTGGTAAACTACTCACACATCATCGGAGAGGCTATGGTGTTGATGTAGAAGCCCTCCGTGATCGATTCCCCCTCCAGCGGAGCTCAGGAAAAGGCCCCAAGAATGGATCTCTTGGGTAAAGAAGGTTGCGGCGGTGGAAATAGGGTTTCGTGGTGCTCTTGGATGTTTTTAGGGTATATGGGTATGTATAGGAGGAATAAGTACGTCGGTGGAGCTGCGAGGGGCCCATGAGGGTGGGGGCGCGCCCTCCTGCCTCGTGGTCCCCCGTTTCTTTCTTGACATGGACTCTAGGTCTCGTGGACCACATTTGTTCCAAAAATAATTCTCTCGAAGGTTTCATTCCGTTTGGATTCTGTTTGATATTCCTGTTCTGTGAAACACTAAGATAGGCAAAAAAATAGCAATTTGCAGTGGGCCTTTGGTTAGTAGGTTAGTCCCAAAAATAATATAAAAAGGTATATTAAAGCCCATTAAACATCCAAAACAGATAATATAATAGCATGGAACAATAAAAAATTATAGATACATTGGAGACGTATCACACACCATTACCCTGTTGTGTTCCAGGTGGCATGAGTTGTGAAACTATTCCACATTGTTTGAAATGAAGGCCAAACTCATAACTCAAATATTTGCCTCCACGATCAGATCATAGAAAATTTATTCTCTTATTATGATGATTCTCCACTTCACTCTGAAATTCTTTGAACTTTCCAAATGTTTCAGACTTGTGTTTCATTAATTAGATATACCCATATCTGCTCAAATCATCCGTGAAGATCAAAAAATAATGATTCCCGTCGCGTGCCTCAACACTCATTGGACCGCATACATCAGTATGCATTATTTCCAATACGTCATTGGCTCGCTCCATTGTTCCGGAGAATGGGGGTTTAGTCACCTTGCCCATGAGGCATGGTTCGCAAGTATCAAATGATTCATAATCAAGTGATTCCAAAAGCCCACCTGTATGGAGTTTCTTCATGCGCTTTACATCAATATGACCTAAAAGGCAGTGCCACAAATATGTTGCACTATCATTATCAACTTTGCATCTTTTGGCATCAATATTATGAATATGTGTATCACTATGATCGAGATTCAATAAACCATTTACATTCGGTGTATGCCCATAGAAGGATTTATTCATGTAAACAGAACAACAATTATTCTCTGACTTAAATGAATAACCGTATCACAATAAACATGATCATATTCATGCTCAATGAAAACACCAAATAACATTTTTTAGGTCCAACACTAATCCTGAAGGTAGGGGGAGTGTGCGATGGTGATCTTATCAACCTTGGAATCATTTCAAACACACATCGTCACCTCGCCCTTAACTAGTCTATGTTCATTTTGCAACTCCTGTTTTGACTTACTAATCTTAGCAACTGAACCGGTATCAAATACCCAGGGGCTACTATGAACACTAGTAAAGTACACATCAATAACATGTATATTAAATATACCTATGTTCACTTTTCCATCCTTCTTATCCGCCAAGTATTTGGGGCAGTTCCGCTTCCAATGACCATTTCCTTTGCAGTAGAAGCACTCAGTTTCAGACTTGGGTCTAGCTTTGGGTTTCTTCATGGGAGCAGCAACTTGTTTGCCATTCTTCTTCAAGTTCCTTTTCTTTTCCTTTTTCCTTTTTTCTTGAAACTAGTGGTCTTGTTTAACCATCAACATTTTATGCTCCTTTTTGATTTCCAACCTTCACCGATTTCAGCATCACGAAGAGCTCGGGAATCATTTTTGTCATCCCTTTCATATTATAGTTCATCACGAAGTTCCAGTAGCTTGGTGATAGTGACTAGAGAATTTTGTCAATCAATATCTTATTTGGAAGATTAACTCCCACTTGATTCAAGTGATTGTAGTACCCAGACATTCTGAGTACATGCTCACTGCCGAGCTATTCTCCTCCATCTTGTAGGCAAAGTACTTGTCAGAGGTCTCATACCTCTCGACACGGGCATGAGTCTGAAATACCAATTTCAGCTTTTGGAACATCTCATATGCTCTCTGGCATTCAAAATGTTTTTTGAAGTCCCAGTTCTAAGCCGTAAAACATGGCGCACTAAACTATTAAGTAGTTATCATATCGAGCTTGCCAAACATTCATAACGTCTCCATCTGCTCCTACAATAGGTCTGTCACCTAGCGGTGCATCAAGGACATAATTCTTCTATGTAGCAATGAGGATAATCCTCAAATCATGGACCCAATCTGCATCATTGCTACTATCATCTTTCAACTTAGTTTTCTCTAGGAACATACAAAAAATATATAGGAGCTATATCGCGAGCTATTGATCTACAACATAGACATGCAAATACTATTAGGACTAAGTTAATAATAAATTAAGCTTAATTAATCAAATTACTTAAGAACTCCCACTTAAATAGACATCCCTTAAGTCATCTAAGTGATACGTGATCCAAATCAACTAACCCATGTCCGGTCATCACGTGAGATGGGATAGTCATCAATGGTGAACATCTCTATGTTGATCATATCTACTATATGCTTCACGTTCGACCTTTCGGTTTCCAGTGTTCCGAGGCCATGTCTGTACATGCTAGGCTCGTCAAGTTTAACCCAAGTATTATGCATGTGCAAAATTATCTTGAACCCGTTGTATGTGAACGTAGAGTCTATCACACCCGATCATCACGTGGTGTCTCAACACGATGAACTGTAGCAACGATGCATACTCAGGGAGAAAAGTTTTACCTTGAAATTTAGTGAAGTGGTCATCTTATAATGCTATTTCCGTACTAAGCAAAATAAGATGCATAAAAGATAAACATCACATGCAATCAAAATATGTGACATGATATGGCCATCATCATCTTGTGCTTTTGATCTCCATCTCCAAAGCATCGTCATGATCTCCGTCGTCACCGGCTCGACTCCTTGATCTCCATCATTGCGTCGTGGTCGTCTCGCCAACTATTGCTTCTACAACTATCGCTAATGCATAGTGATAAAGTAAGGCAATTACATGGCATTTGCATTTCATACAATCAAGAGACAACCATAAGGCTCCTGCTGGTTGCCGATTACTTACAAAACATGATCATCTCATACAACAACGTATATCACATCATGTATTGACCATATCACACCACAACATACCCTACAAAACAAGTTAGAAGTCCTCTACTTTGTTGTTGCAAGTTTTTACGTGGCTGCTACGGGCTTCTAGCAAGAACCGTTCTTACCTACGTATAAAACCACAACGGTGTTTCATCAAGTTTGCTGTTTTAACCTTCTTCAAGGACCGGCCGCAGTCAAATTTGATTCAACTAAAGTAGGAGAAATAGACACCCACCAGCCACCTTTATGCAAAACTAATTTCATGTCTGTCGGTGGAATGGGTCTCATGTGCGTGGACATGTAGGTTGGTCCGGGCCGCTTCATCCCACAATACCGCCGAATCAAAATAAGACGTTGGTGGTAAGCAGTAAGACTATCACCGCCCACTCCTCTTTGTGTTCTACTCGTGCATATCATCTACGCATATACCTGACTCTGGTACCACTATTGGGAACCGTTGCATGGAAAACAAAAAATTCTACGCACACGCAATGATCTATCCATGGAGATGCATAGTAATGAGGGGGAGTGTGTGTCTATGTACCCTTGTAGAACATAAGAGAAAGTGTTTATCAATGCGGTTGATGCAGTCGTACACCTTTATGATCTGTCCCGATCAAGTACCGAACGTACGACACCTCCGCATTCAGCGCATGTTCAGCTCGATGACATCCTAGCCTTCTTGATACAACAAGAGGGGCGAACTATTAGATGAGTTTCGGCAGCACGACGCACGTGGTGACGGTTGGTGATGAAGAGTAATCTCCGTAGGGCTTCGCCAAGCACTACAGAAACTAGACGGAGCATAAACTAGAGGGGACGGGGTTGCCGGCACACGGCTTGGTGAATCTTGATGTGTCTTGGGTGCTAGCCCTGCCCCTCTATTTGTATGTTGAGCCTTGGGGTCGAAACTTGGAGTAAAAGCCTCCTCAAAGTTAGTTTTGCTCGCAAGGAAGAGTCCTTCTTGGACTTCCAGGACCAGACGCCACAGTCCTTGGTGTCTGGCCCAGACGCCATGGGCCTCGGCGTCTGGCCCATGGCCAGACGCCAGGGTCTCCGTCATTTGGCCCCTTGGCCTCCGCAAAACTCCTTTTGCACCGACCTAAAGCCCCATGGGCTTTATGCCTTGGCTGAACCATATCATCCTATATATCAATCTGTAGCTCTGGACTATTCTGGAGCTCCCCGTCCTGTCCGTGATCTCATCCAGGACTCCGAACAACATTCGGTCACCAACATACATAACTCATATAGTACTATATCGTCAACGACCGTTAAGCGTGCGGACACTACGGGTTCGAGAACTATGTAGACATGACCGAGACACCTCTATGGTCAATAACCAATAGAGGAACCTAGATGCCTATAGTGGCTCCGACATATTTTACAAAGATCTTTATCGGTCTAACCTTATGACATCATACATAATTCCCTTTGTCTATTGGTATGTTACTTGCCTAAGATTTGATCGTCGGTATCTTCATACCTAGTTCAATCTCGTTACCAGCAAGTCTCTTTACTTGTTCCATAATACATCACCTCGTGACTAACTCCTTAGTCTTTTGCTTACAAGCTTATGATGTGTATTACCAAGATGGCCCAGAGATACCTCTCCGATACTCGGGGTGACAAATCCTAATCCCGATCTATGCCAACCCAACAAACACCTTCGAAGATACCCGTAGAGCATCTTTATGATCACCCAGTTATGTTATGACATTTGTTAGCACACAAGGCATTCCTCCCGTATCCGGGAGTTGCATAATCTCATAGTCGAAGGAATATGTATTTGACATGAAGAAAGCAATAGCAACAAAACTAAACGATCATTATGCTAAGCTAATGGATAGGTCTTGTCCATCAGATCATTCTCCTAATGATGTGATCCCGTTATCAAATGACAATTTATGTCGATGGTTAGGAAACCTTAAACGTCTCTGATCAATGAGCTAGTCAAGTAGAGGCTCACTAGGGACACGGTGTTTGTTTATGTATTCACACATGTATTTAGGTTTCCGATCAATACAATTCTAGCATGAATAATATACCTTTATCATGAATAAGGAAATATAAAATAACAACTTTATTATTGCCTCTAGGCCATATTTCCTTCAGTATTCACACATTATTTGGGACATGGCTAAATGGAGTAGAGACAAATATTGCGAGGCATATTCAGATAGGATTATGTGCTTTATTTTCAGCTATATGGAACTGTAGAAATGACATGGTTTTTAACAGACAAACTCATATAATTTTTTTGCAGGTTATCTACAGGGCCACTGCTTGGATCCATATGTAGCCGTTACTCACTCCTGTGGAAGCCATGGAGCCTTTGGTTACTGGGTCTTCCCGATGGGAGATGGTAGCTTGGGATATCTACAACCTGTTTGGATGGCGGTCCAGTAATGGGATAGGTTTTTATTCATCTTATTCTTTCACCGGTTGTGGCCTTTTATACCTTTTTCCGGCTCTATGTGAGCTTGTTCTGGATCACAGACACTTCGGTCACTTGGCTTAATAAAGGGGTTGCATGCATCACTCTGATGCAGAGACCGGGGGTAATCCTCCTTTTCTAAAAAAGTAGACATTTGAATCATAACAGATGTTCCAACAATATCCTATTCTTATTTATACTTAGTAATGTTGGAACTTGTACTTGTATCCAATTAATGGACACGAAAATGATAGTGGAAATGGAACTATCATATCCATACCAATTTGCTTCCTCATTAGTTAGTATAGTTTTGGCTGGTATTTTCAAGCCAATAGTATCCAAGCTCCTCTGCTCTCCCCGGCCACCCATTCTCTCTCCAAAACACACCCAAAACCACCAATCTGGAGTCAAATCTCTACTACAACTCGCTTCCAGACACGGCGGGCACGACAAGGATGCCGGAGTCATGGAACTACTTACGGGCAGCCTATTGGCGCTTCTTTTTTTAATTGGCCTATTGGCGATGATGTTGCTACTTCACATGACACGACCATCAAGGTCTGCAGCACCAGCGAACCAGATGGTGAGATTGATGCCGAGCGACACGCAACACCCAGACCCAAACCAACCGGGACCCAATGATACATGGCCGCCATCACCGTCTCGCCACGACCATGCAGTGGTCGACACGGTCTCGGGCTTGGTGTGGCAGTGCTACTGTCCTGCTATGGTGATACAGAGAATGAAGATCGCCATAGCCGTGGCCCTCCCGCTGTTGAGGATGGCATGGGAGCATGGCCGTGTGCATAGTGGCAACCTTTTTCCAAGCACAGGAGGCCCATCCCAGCACAGTGGCAACCCGCTATTTGTTACTCATATGCCTCAAAACTGGTGGTTATTTGTGATTTTCCCAATTGTGTAATTACCCTAGCCCCAAATGTGGAGGTTTTGCGTAAGTACCTCTATCAATGCCTAGGTTTTCCTACTCAGGCACAATTTTGGTTGGAATGTCACATTCCTTAGTTAGAAAATGCTCAAGTTCAGATGCTAGCTATGGAAATAACAAAGCTAGGAGCTTTAAGGCCCTGTTGCCAATTATTTAATTTAAAGCAGCGGCAGATTACATTCAGATGCCATCTATGCAAATAACAAAGCTCAGGGCTCTAATGCCCTGTTGCCAATTATTTAATTTAAAGCAACGGCAGATTACATTATGTCAATGAAAAGACCAGAACAATACTAGTGCAACCACTCTACTGTTGACTAATCTTAACATAGGAAGTTAAAATGACACAGAACACAACTGCATGTACATAATATTTTTGAAGTCATCTCTGAGCATTCCATGTCCTATTAGACACAAATTAAACTTTGAGTAGGATTCAACTTGAGATAAGAAGCATCCTAATGTAATCGTCCTAATCATGTCTTGCCACTTGATGGTATTACAAACAAGCAGAATGCATCTAACAAACAGTTTTTACAACTCGCAAATACCTCATTTGTCGAGCGACCATAGTCAACAGGATCCCTCCTTGTAATTGCCTCTAGAATAAAAACTGCAAAGTTGTAAATGTCACTTTTATCATTCATAGTCCAATGTTTGCATATTCTGGTGCCACATAACTGCAATGAGTAAATGCAACACATTATTAACCACCACTAACATAGTGTAACTGTACTGTAGCTCATTAGTTGCCCAACATACCCAAAGGTTTCCATAACCCGAGTAGTTACATGACTCTTGCCGGCACCAAGAAGCTTGCTAAACCAAACTCTGATATTTTTGTGCCAAAATCATCATGAAGCAAAATAGTGCTAGATTTGATACCATGGTGCGACTTTCAATTCAATTGCCTCATGCAAGTAAGCAAGCCTGCAATTAATTGAATGAAAGTATTGAATTGAAGTGTTACATAGGATAGACATGGTATTAGGAATTCGTTCAGCTTAAGCCTCACTTCCATCGTGAATGACAATATGTTATAGAGCAATTATTATTTAATGTGGAATTAGTTCCAGGTAGAAATATGATGCAATTTTGGGACCTTTATGATTGCATTATCCAATTGGCAAGATAAAGAATAGATGACACGGCATTAGTAGAAATAAAGGGCATTCTAGGGAGAACTCACGCTTTAGCTGTCCCTAGAAGAATCTTGATGTGGGCCTCCCATGTAAGGGAGCCCCGATGACTCATAGCTCCATGAAGCCATTGCTCTAGGTTCCCATTACTCTATATTCATAGACAAGTATCTTGAAAAGGTCACTTGAAGTAAGGAATGATGCAACAAAATTCCATACGATCATGTGCTTGGTAATACATGTATCAAGGATATGTAACCAACTTTTTCTTTTATGAATGTGATATGTAATCAATGATAACATAGGTATAACATGAATATGACAGTGAAAGATGGTACAAGTTCCTCTGAGTACCCTCCACGTAGTAACTAAGAATACGGACTAAGTTCTTGTGGCGAACATGACCAATAGCTTCAACTTCTACTCTGAATTCCTTCTCAGCTTGCCCTATGCAAGATGAAAAACATCATTTGGTTCAATATAAAGCAGGATGTTCTATTATGAAGGAACATATATGGGCAATGTAAAATTGTGATAAGGAAAGTCTTACAGGTTATTGAGAAGCTTTTTGACAGCAACAACAGTTCCATTGACGATCTCGCCGTGATAAACTACACCATATCCACCCTCACCAATAATGTTATCTTGCAAAAACAGTTAGTGGCAAGTTCCAAATCCCTCAAAGTAAACCAATGACCCCATCCAAGGTAGGAGAACTCTGGCAAGCCAACCAAAGGTGAAGGGGAGGTTATCTCATGAGTTGAAGCTTGTCGAAAAGTTCCTGACCCTCCTTCTTCAACTGATTGAAAGCCTACATCCTTGTCCATGTAACAGAATGACCCTGAGTGGCTCTTGTCCCATTGTCTCGATTTTCTTACACCCAAATGGAACATGACCTTGTCCTATTCCCGGTCACTAGGCTTGTCTTGGATCATTAGCAAGACCCCATCATGCGCCCCAAAGTCACTTGTTGGGACTTGCTCCACCCTCACTTCCTTGATTTCCTTGGAAATGGCAGGGATTTGGGTGACTTGGATATTTGCAGATGATACGTCCATTTTTGCATCATGTTTTCCTACTGTTATTTATGATGTTTTATGCATAATAATGCTTTTTGGAGTAATTCTAATGCCTTTCCTCTCATAATATGCAAGGTTCACACAAAGAGGGAGAATACCGGCAGCTGGAATTCTAGACCTGAAAAAGCTACGTCAGGCCACCTATTCTACACATCTCCAAATGAGCTGAAACTTCACGGAGATCTTTTATGGAATATATAAGAGTTATTGGAGCAAATAACTACCAGATGGGGCCCACCAGGTGGGCACACCCACCTGGGCGCACCAGGGAGCCCAGGTATGCCCTGGTGGGTTGTGCCCTCCTTGGCCTGATACGTCTCCGTCGTATCTATAATTTTTGGTTGTTCCATGCCAATATTCTACAACTTTCATATACTTTTGGCAACGTTTTATACTATTTTTGGTACTAACATATTGAGCCAGTGCCGAGTGCCAGTTCCTATTTGTTGCATGTTTTTTGTTTCACAGAATATACATATCAAACGGAGTCCAAACAGGATAAAAACTGACAGAGATTTTTTTTGGAATATATGTGATTTTTGGGAAGAAAAATCCACGCGAGACGATGCTCGAGGGGGCCACGAGGCAGGGGGTGCGCCCCTGACCCTCATGGCCACCCCGTAAGGCGGTTGATGCCCTTCCTTCGCCGCAAGAAAGCTAATATCTGGATAGAGATCGTGTTAAAATTTTAGCCCAATCGGAGTTATGGATCTCTGGGTATATAAGAAATGGTGAAAGGGTAGAATTCGAGAACACAGAAACAGAGAGAGACATAGAGACAGATCCAATCTCGGAGGGGCTCTCTCCCCTCCCATGCCATGGAGGCCAAGGACCAGAGGGGAAACCATTCTCCCATCTAGGGAGGAGGTCAAGGAAGAAGAAGACGAAGGGGCCCCCCTCTCCCCTTCTCTTCCGGTGGCGCCAGAACGCTGCCGTGGCCATCATCATCACCGCAATCTTCACCACCATCATCACCAAATCTTCCCCCCTCTATGCAGCGGTGTAACCTCTCTCTTACCCTATGTAATCTCTACTTAAACATGGTGCTCAACGCTATATATTTTTTTCCAATGATGTATGGCTATCCTATGATGTTTGAGTAGATCCATTTTGTCCTACGGGCTATTTGATGATCAAGATTGGTTTGAGTTGCATGTTTTATTATTGGTGATGTCCTATGGTGCTCTCCATGTCGCGCAAGTGTGAGGGATCCCCGCTGTAGGGTGTTGCAATACGTTCATGATTTGCTTATAGTGGGTTGCGTGAGTGACTGAAACACAAACCAGAGTAAGGGGGTTGTTGCGTATGGGATAAAGAGGACTTGATGCTTTAATGCTATGGTTGGGTTTTACCTTAATGATCTTTAGTAGTTGCGGATGCTTGCTAGAGTTCCAATCATAAGTGCATATGATCCAAGTAGAGAAAGTCTGTTAGCTTATGCCTCTCCCTCATATAAAATTGCAATAATGATTACCGGTCTAGTTATCGATTTCCTAGGGACAAATAACTTTCTCGTAACAAAAAGCTCTTTACTAAAACTAACTTAGTTGTGTCTTTATCTAAACATCCCCTACTTTTTATTTACGTAATCTTTATTATCTTGCAAACCTATCCAAAAACACCTACAAAGTACTTCTAGTTTCATACTTGCTCTAGGTAAAGCGAACGTCAAGCGTGCGTAGAGTTGTATCAGTGGTCGATGGAACTTGAGGGAATATTTGTTCTGCCTTTAGCTCCTTGTTGGGTTCGACACTCTTACTTATCGAAAGAGGCTACAATTGATCCCCTATACTTGTGGGTTATCACGGCCCACCTCCGGTGGACCTCTTCTGGTCTATAAGTCATTTTGACCTAGAAAAATAAGGGGATGGCTTTTGGGATGAAGTGCCGCCGTCTCGAGGCGGAACTTGGGCAGGAGCACTATTGCCCTCTGGCGGAGCGATTCCACCGGGGGAACTCCCTCGCGGAGAGGGAAATCATCATGATCATCATCACCAACAACTCTCCCATCTTGGGGAGGGCAATCTCCATCAACATCTTCTACAGCACCATCTCCTATCAAACCCTAGTTCATCTCTTGTGTTCAATCTTTATACCAGAACTTTAGATTGGTGCTTGTTGGTGACTAGTAGTGTTGATTACATCTTGTAGTTGATTACTATATAGTTTATTTGGTGGAATATTATATTTTCAGATCCATTATGCTATTCAATAACCCTATGATCTTGAGCATGATTATCATTTGTGAGTATTTACTTTTGTTCTTGAGGTCACAGGAGAAATCTTGTTGCAAGTAATCATGTGAACTTAATATGTGTTCGATATTTTGATGGTATGTATGTTGTGATCCCCTTAGTGGTGTCCCTAGTTTATGCGCTACTTCGTAAGGGACTCATTTGGATCCAAAACTTTAATGCTATGGTTAGATTTTATCTTAATACTTTTCTCGTAGTTGTGGATGCTTGCAAGGGGGTTAATCATAAGTAGGAGGTTTGTAAAAGTAAGAACAACACCTAAGCACCGGTCCACCCACATATCAAATTATCAAAGTAGCAAACACGAATCAAACCAATATGATGAAAGTGACTAGATGAAATTCCCGTGTACCCTCAAGAATGCTTTACCTATCATCAGAGACCGTTTTGATTGTCCTTTGCCACAAAAGGATTGGGCTACCTTGCTACATATTATTTTCCGTTACCGTTACTTGCTCGTTACAAATTATCTTGCTATTAAACTACTCGTTACTTATAATTTCAGTGCTTGCAGAGAATACCTTGCTAAAAACCGCTTGTCATTTCCTTCTACTCCTCGTTGGGTTCGACACTCCTACTTATCGAGAAGGACTATGATTGATCCCCAATAATTTTGGGTCGTCAAAGCTCTTTTCTGGAGCCATTCCCGGGGAGTGAAGCGCTCTTGGTAAGTGGAAATTGATAAGGAAAAATTATTACTACGTGCTGAAATTTATTTTCACTTGTTACTATGGAGAACAATCCTTTGAGGGGTTTGTTCAGGGTATCTTCACCTCAACCAGAACCACAATTAGTTACCCCTCAACCTATTGCACCTACTAAAAATATTGGTTATGAAATTCCTGCAGGTATGATAGAACAACTACTAGCTAATCCTTATGCAGGAGATGGAACTAAACATCCTGATATGCACTTGATATATGTGTGGATTATTTAAGCTTGCACGTTTACCCGGAGATGAAGCTAAGAAGAAAGTTTTCCCTTTATCTTTGAATGGAAAAGCATTGACATGGTATAGGCTATGCCATGATATTGGATCTTGGAATTGGAATCGATTGAAATTGGAATTTCACCAAAAAGATTATCTTATGCATCTAGATCATCGCGATCGAAATTATATATATAATTTTTGGCCTCTTGAAGGAGAAAGTATCGCTCTATCTTGGGGGAGGCTTAAGTCAATGTTACATTCATGCCCCAATCACGAGCTCTCAAGAGAGATTATCAGTCAAAATTTTAATGCTCGACTTTCTCGTGATGATCAATCCATGCTTGATACTTCTAGTATGAGTTCCTTTATGAAGAAGACTATTGGATTCATGTGGGATCTTTGGGAAAGAATTAAACGCAACTATGAAGATTGGGAACTCGATGAAGGTAAAGAGTCTGGTATTAAGCTTAAGTTTGATTGTCTTAAATCTTTTATGAATACCGATGCTTTTCAAAAGTTTAGCACCAAATATGGACTTAACTCTGAGATAGTAGCCTCCTTTTGTGAATCATTTGCTACTCATGTTGATCTCCCTAAAGAGAAGTGGTTTAAATATCATCCACCTATTAAAGAAGAAACTAAAGAACTGGTAATAGCTAAATATGAAAATATTATTTATAATGTTGATCCAGTTGTTCCTACTGCTTATATTGAATAACCACCTTTCCTTGTTAGGATAAAGGAACATGGTAAGGTTTCAACCATGGTCAATAAAAGTTATATTAGAGCGCCTAAACCCGCTGGACAAATCAAACTAGAACCTAGCTTTGCTATGGTTAAATATCTCTTAGTAGAAGATATAGATGGGCATGTTACTTACTTCTGTAATGAAGCTGCTAGAATTGCTAAACCCGATGAGAAAGATAAACATAGACCCCTTGTCCGCATGCCTGTTGTCTCAGTCAAAATAGGAGATCACTTTTATCATGGTTTATGTGACTTAGGTGCTAGCGTAAGTGCTATTCCTTTTACCTTATACCAAGAAATTATGAATGATATAGCACCCGCTGAAATAGAAGACATAGATGTTACTATTAAACTTGCTAATAGAGACACCATGACACCACTTGGGATTGTTACAGATGTCGAAGTCTTGTGTAGAAAAATAAAATATCCTACTAATTTTCTAGTTCTTGGTTCCCTACAACATGACTTTTGTCCCATTATCTTTGGTAGACCTTTCTTGAACACGTTAATGTTAAAATAGATTGTGAGAAACAAAGCATTAGTGTTAGTTTTGGTGATGAGTTTCATGAGTTTAATTTTTCTAAATTCAATAGAAAACATCATAAGAAAGAATTGCCTAATAAGGATGAAATAATTGGTCTTACTTCTATTGTCGTGCCTCCTACTTATCCACTAGAACAATATTTGCTAGACCATGAAAATGATATGCATATGCATGAAAGATGAGATAGATAAAATTTTCTTTGAACAACAACCTCTGCTTAAACACAATTTGCACATTGAAACTCTAGGAGGTCCTCCTCCACCTAAAGGTGATCCTATGTTTGAATTAAAACAATTTCCAAACACTTTGAAATATGCTTATCTTGATGAGAAAAAGATATATACTGTTATTATTAGTTCTAACCTTTCAGAACATGAGGAAGAAAGATTATTGAAAATTCTAAAGAAGCACCGTGCTACTATTGGATATACTCTTGACGATCTTAAGGGAATTAGTCCCGCTCTTTGTCAGCACAAGATTAATATGGAACCTGATGCTAAACCCGTCGTTGATCACCAATGATGTTTAAATCCTAAAATGAAAGAAGTGGTAAGAACTGAAATATGGAAGCTTCTGGGAGCAGGTATAATCTATCCTATAGCTAATAGTAGATGGGTAAGCCCCGTTCATTGTATCCCGAAGAAGGTAGGTATTATTGTTGTTTCTAATGATAAAAATGAACTTATTCCACAAAGAATTGTCACTGCTTATAGAATGGCAATTGATTTTAGAAAATTAAATAAAGCTACTAGAAAAGAT
Organism: Triticum aestivum; assembly: GCF_018294505.1. Classification (NCBI taxonomy): domain Eukaryota; kingdom Viridiplantae; phylum Streptophyta; class Magnoliopsida; order Poales; family Poaceae; genus Triticum; species Triticum aestivum. The sequence continues at coordinate 273,899,679 of NC_057800.1, read as the reverse complement.
CATTGCCCTCTGCCTTTCATTGATCAAATGTTAGAAAGACTATCTAAGCATGCACACTTTTCTTTCCTTGATGGATATTCTGGGTTTTTATCAAATACCTGTCTCACAACCTGATCAAGAGAAAACCATCTTTACTTGTCCTTTTGGAACTTATGCTTACAGATGAATGCCATTTGGTATATGCGATGCACTTGCTACCTTTCAAAGATGTATGACTGCCATATTCTCTGATTTTTGTGAAAAGATTGTTAAGGTTTTCATGGATGATATTTCTGTTTATGGAATTTCTTTTTATGATTGCTTACTCAACCTTGATCGAGTTTTGCAGAGATGCGAGCAAACTAATCTTGTCTTGAATTGGAAGAAGTGCCACTTTATGGTTAATGAAGGTATTGTCTTGGGAAATAAAATTTTGGAACGAGGTATTGAGGTGGATAAAGGTAAAGTTGCTGCAATTGAGAAAATGCCATGAGCTAAATATATCAAAGGTATTCGTAGTTTCCTTGGTCATGCTGGTTTCTATAGGAGAATTATTAAAGACTTCTCTAAAATTTCTAGGCCTCTTACAAATCTTTTACAAAAGGAGGTTCCATTTGTTTTTGACGATGACTGGGTAGAAGCATTTGAAACACTTAAGAAAGCCTTAATTTCTGCACCTATTGTTCAACCACCTAATTGGAAATTGCATTTTGAAATTACGTGTGATGCTAGTGATTATGCTGTTGGTGTTGTTCTAGGACAAAGAGTTGATAAGAAATTAAATGTTATTCATTATGATAGTAAAACTCTAGACAGTGCCCAAAGAAATTATGCTACTACTGAAAAAGAATTTTTAGCAATGGTGTTTGCTTGTGACAAATTTAGATCTTACAGAGTTGACTCTATAGTGATTGTTCACAGTGATCATGCTGCTATCACTACTGGAATCAGCAAATTTGTCGTCTGCCGACTCTTTGCCGTCAGCTAGCGGACGACAAAGGAAGCCTTTGCCATTAGCCACCAGAAAGCGGATGGGAAAGAGGCAGCGGATGGAAAGGCTGGCTTTGCCATGAGCCATATCTTTGCCATCCGCTAGTAGACAGCAAAGTAGTTTTGCGGTCTGCTAGCGGACGGCAAAGAGGGGGTTTGGTCCACTATCTGCCAACCCCTAACGGGGCCCCTCTTGGCCATCTGCTAGCTGACGGCAAAGCTTTCTTTGAAGTGCGCTAGCAAACAGCAAATGTGGGGCGGACGACAAAGCTTCCAAATTAACTTAACGGCCGCGCCCCCGCCATGACCCTCTCTCTTTGTCTCCTCTCCTCTTTCTTCCTCCCTCTCGTGCCACCCCGTGCTGTCGTTGCCCCCTCCCTGCCTCCCCACCCCCTCCCGAGCCTCCCCGCCACCGCCTCCCCGCCACAGCCGCGGGTCGACCGCCCCCTAAGGAGCGCCGCCCATCGCCGCCCCCTCCACGACCCGTCACCGCCCCCACGGTGAGCCCTTACCAACCCCTATTTTCTTTTCTGTTTTTCTTTTTGTTTAGTTTAGGTTTTTTAGTTTAAGTTTTTTCATTTTAGTTAGTTTAGGTTATTTAGTTTGTTTAGTTTAGGTTATTTACTTTAGGTTTAGGTTTAATTAGTTTAGGTTATATAGTTAGCTAGATTAGACTAGATTAGTGTTATGTTTTAGTTAAATAGTCATAATTAAAGGAAGTAAAAAAGATGAAAAAAGAAGAAGAAAAGTAGAATAAGTAGAAGGGGGAAGAAGAAGAAGAGGAGGAGGAGGGGGAGGAGGAGGAGAAGAAAAAGAGGAGAAGATGACAATAAAAGTGGAAAAAGTAAAAGAAGGGAGAAGAAAAATAAGAAAAAGAGAAGAGGAGGAGGAGTTCTGTTTTTCTTTTCTGTTTTAGATAATAGATATATTAGATACATAGTTAGCTATATTAGATTATATTATATTAGATTAGTGTTAGGTTTTAGTTAAATAGTCATAATTAAAGGAAGTGAAAAAGATGAAGAAAAGGAGAATAAGTAGAAGGGGGAAGAAGAAGAAGAAGGAAAAGAGGAAGAAGAAGAAGAAGAGGAGGAGGAGGAGGAGGACGAGAAGGAGAAGAAGAAGAAGAAGAAGAAAAAGAGGAGAAGATGAGAAGAAAAGAGGAATTAGCTTAGTTAGTACTATTAGTTAGGTTAGTTTGATTTTCTAGGTTAGTTAGGTTAGTCATCTTTAGACTAGGTTAGTTAGGTTAGTTCCTAGGTTAGTTAGGTTAATTGTTTTGAGTGGTTTTGGTGATGTCATCTTGTTCTCCAAGAGATGATACTTGGCAAGATAACCAAATATGGCATTTTTTACATGCTAGAATTTTCTTGGAATTTATATAGAATATTTCCTATGTAAATATTCCAAAAGCTTGAAATATCATAAAAGGGTTTTTGATGGATTTGACCAATATTTTGAACATGACCGTGTGTTGAAACTCTTATATATGGACAATATATGTCCAATGAGCTTCCCTAAATTATCTCAAATGTTTTTGAAACACTAAAATAATTTTAACCTATTAAAGACCATTTCTGGCATGAAGAAAAAGCCTTTAATTAGTTAGTTAGTTATTTTTAGGTTAATTACTCAGTTAATTAGTTAGTTAATTTTTTTAGGTGTTGTTTTCACCCACTTAAATTTGTTATTATGTCTATGTTGTACTAATTTTGTTTACTCTTTCACATTGCAGGTGTTGACAGATGGTGGGCGCAGGTCGAGAGCGCTCCGACCCTCCTTCTTCCTCAGCGTGTGTTGGGAGGGGTGTTGTTATTGCACCCCAGCACCTTCGGAGAGTGCTGGTAGACATCATGCACACACCGGCGGGCGCTTCTTCTTCAGCCGGGAGAGGACGGGGGAAGACGAAGAGGGGTGGTGCACCTAGAGGTGGACGTGGTGGCGCAACAGGTGGGAAGCCTGATGTGCCTTCCTCGCCGCCACCCCCAGTTGTTTCTCCGGACCATCGGAGTGCTCCGTCTCAGGTGGACCCGTCAGACTTGGACCCGTCTCAGACTCCGGTCCACGAGCCTTGGGCCGACGAGCCTCGTGTCGCCGAGCCTTCGTCCCAGGAGACTCGGGCCCCAGAGTCTTTGTCCCAGGAGACTCAGGTCCCGGAGACTTCGTCCCCATGTGACTCCGGAGACTAGTGGCCATGCTGATGGCGAGGACACCAGCTAATCTGGTGATGGTTTTAGCGAGGGTGAGCTGGTTGTGCAGGGCAAGAAGTTCTACCAGCATGGTGGTACGAAGCTCCCGGCTGTGCCGACGACCCGCGATCAGAGGTATTTGATTGATCCTAATGGGGAGAAGTAAGTGCATTTACTCTTTTTTAACCTTTGTCCTTCATGTTTCTTCAAATTAATATCTAATTTGTTGTCCTTGTCATACTGCAGGGGTTGGATGTACGCCGATGGTGTTCGTAGGCCCAACCAGGTCCTTGGTGTACTTTGCCGGCACCACTTCTCAGGGTGGGTCACGTTGCCCGGTGAGGGTCAAGTTCAACAGCTAGCACTGAGCTGGGAGCTGTACATAGCTGCCCGGGCCCCGCCGAAGGAGAGGATCAATGGTGTATTGTGCGAGACGGTGGCCGACATTGTGAGGTGGCGGTTTTGGGTAATTTCTCCTTTACATAATTAAAAATCAACATTACCTAGTGATTGTACCAATCAGTGTTGTCTTGTTTGATTGCAGGCCTTCTATAGGGTTGCTGAGGAACACGAGGCGGAGGAAGCTAGGGTTCTCGAAGCCGAGTGCAAGCGCCTACTTCAGAACTTACGGCACGAGGCTAGGGTGCAGGCTGTTCGAGACTACTACGCCTCGACTAACATTAGGAGGGACAAGAAGAAGTGCCGCCGCAAGTATCTGAGTAAGGAGAAGTACATGAAGTTAATTACCTATTCTTGAGGCCTTGTACTTAGTTGCCTTGATTTCATTTGTAGGCATAGCGCTGAAATTTCTGTTTGCCAAACTTAGGTGCCCCCGAGATGGTGTGCAGATATGATGGACTGTTGGGAGGCATTGGTGGATGAGTGGTGCTCTCCCCAATGGCTAACCGAACACAACAAGGCCAGGGATAAGCGTGCCCAAATGCGAGGTGTGCCACACCATCAAGGGAGCTCCAACCTGTTTGAGTACGGGAATCACTAGGTATGTGGTTTCAACCCTTAACAATTCATGCAATTTAATTCTTCATGCTAGCTTCATCCTTAACTAATATGTTGTTCCTCTCTTTTAGGCCAAACACAACAAGAAGGAAGTGCCACCGCTGTACGACCTCTATGCCATGGCCCATATGGTCCCGTTCAAGAAGGCTAAGGCATTCTCTGAGGATGACCTCGATCACCCAGAGAGCTTCACCAACATCTCCTCCCACAACAAGCTCCTGAGGTACAGAGACTTTGGGAAGGCAACAAAAGGGGATGACTTCAGCCCAAGCTAGAGTCCTTTTGATACAGAGCTCGTGATGCTATCTAGTGATGGGAGGAAACATGGCTCGGTAGCCATTGGGGATGGACTGATACGTTGTCCCAGAAGACTCCCGGAGATCAAGAAGCGCCACCCGAGGTCTCTTCTTGAGATACCGCCTCGACCACGGCCAATGGAGCTCACCATGGAGGCTAGGGCCCAGGAGCTTCTGGCGGAGGCAAACATGCAGGCCAAGCAGAGGGAGATCGAGCTGGAGGACAGGACGAGTAAGATGCTGCAGGAGGAGAGGAACCGAAACGACGCATCTCACCGGGCCCTATACGAGCTCCTCGTGGTAAGTTTTCCTGATTATTAGCCAAATCATGCATTTATGTTCGTTTCATTACTAACTAATATGACTGACTCGTGAAAACAAAATGTGCAGTCCGTGTGCGAGAGAAACGGCCAGACCCCTCCGCCGATGCCTCAGATTGGTATAGCAGACACGGTGAGTTTCATTTGAATGGTCATTAGTTACTAGTATTCACATTTCAGTTGCATCATGCTAACGAGACATTACAAATGATGTTTGGTGCAACATGCCTCCCGACAAGCATCGACCGATCCTTCTCCGTCTCGCACCGGCGCTACCCCGACCCCGGCCGGTCCTTCTCCGTATGGCACTGGCATAAACCCGACCGGTCCGTCACCTCCGTGATGACGATAAGTTTTCTCTAGTGTTTTGCCTACCAAATGCATAAAGACCTAGACTTATCTTTATTTCCTCCAAAATGATTACCATAATGACCTAGACTTAGCTAATCTTCCTCCAAAATGACATAATTAGCTTACTTAGCTCCAAAATGACCAAGTTTACCTAGGTTAGCTCCAAAATGACCAAGTTTACCTAGGTTAGCTCCAATTTGATCCATTTTACCTAGGTTAGCTCCAAAATGATCCGGTTTACCTATGTTAGCTCAAAAATAGCATAATTACTAATGTTATCACAAAAATGACCTATACTTACCTTATTTTTCTCCAAATTAACATAATAAGCTTAGTTAGCTAAAATGGCATAATTACCCATGCAAGCTCTAAAATGACACAAATAAGGAATAAGAAGAAGAAAACAAGGAAGAGGAGAAATAGAAAGAATAGAAGAAGAAAGAGAAGAAAAAGAAAGAATAAAATAAGAAGAATGAGAAGGAAAAGGGTAAAACCCTTCTTCTTCTTCTAGTCTTCTTCTTCTTCTCCAAAATGACCTAAGTTAACTCTAAGTTAGCTATAATATGCTTAGTTACTAGGTTAGCTCAATAATGACCTATACTTAGCTACTTTATATAAAAAATGGCATAATATGCTTAGTTCACTAAAAATGGCATAATTAGCTAGGTTAGCTCCATTTTACCTAAGTATGCTTACTTCTTCTTCTTCTTCTTCTTCTTCTTCTTCTTTATTTTCTTCTTCTTCTTCTTCTTCTTCTTCTTCTTCTTCTTCTTCTTCTTCTTCTTCTTCTTCTTCTAATCTTCTTCTAACTTTCTTGTTTCCCATTTTGCAGATTTCATTTACTCCATGGAAGCTTGCATGGATGGAGTGCTTCTTTCCCCTTTCTGCTTTTCTTTTGTACCTATGAACAATGTGGAACTTGTTATATGGATGGATGGATAGGTGTTGGATGAATAATGTGAAACTATTGTAATATGTATGGGTGGAACTATGTCTTGGTTACGTATGTATCATGAAACTTGTGTGTTGGATATGGCATATGTCTTTTGTGAAATTTGTGTGTTGAAATTGGATGAATTTAAGAAAAAAATAGAAAAAACAGGGGCTATACAGGCTCTTTGCCGTAGCTTTGCCATCTGCCAGCGGACGGCAAAGCTACCATGTGGCAGCTACCTATGCAACCTGGGGCACTGGCTAGCCTATTGTGTTACTTTCCCGTCAGCTGGCAGACGACAAAGACCATTGCACCTTTGCCGTCTGCCAGCGGACGGCATAGCATGCCACGTGGCAGCACATGGGGGCTAGGCTATTTGGTTACTTTGCCATCCGCTGGCAGACGACAAAGGTGCAATGGTCTTTTCCATCTGCTAGCGGACGGCAAAGCACACCATTAACCCCCAATGGACGTAACCTACCACGTGTGTCGTCCAGGTTCTTTGCCATTCGCTGGCGGACGACAAAGACCGTTTCGTCTTTGCCATCCACCAACAGACGACAAAGAGCCCTTCGTTGTAACCTATTTAGCCGGGCCTGTTGCCGTCTGCTGGCGGACGGCAAAGGCCTTTGCCGTCAGCCGTGGCAGATGGCAAAGTGCCTGATTCCTGTAGTATATAAAATATCTTATGGAAAAGGAAGATGCTAAACCCAGACTCATTAGGTGGGTTCTCTTGTTACAAGACTTTTACTTACATATCATTGATGGAAAATGAGCTGAGAACCCCGTAGCTAATAACTTGTGTAGGTTAGAGAATATTCTTGATGACCCACAACCTATTAATGATAGTTTTCCTGATGAGAAATTAGCTGCAATAAGTGTCTCTCATAACACTGCCTGGTATGCTGACTATGCTAATTATATTGTTGCTAAATATATACCAACAAAAGAAAAAATCTTCTATGATTTAAGACATTACTTTTGGGATGACCCACATCTTTATAAAGAAGGAGTAGATGGTACTATTAGATATTGTGTACCTGAGCATGAACAAGGACAAATCCTATGGAAATGTCACTCCGAAGCTTACGGAGGGCATCATGCGGGAGACAGAACTGCTCACAAGGTATTGCAATCGGGGTTTTACTGGCCTCCTCTCTTCAAGGATGCCCATAAGTTTGTTTTGTCTTGAGATGAATGTCAAAGAACTGGTAATATTGGTAAGCGTCAGTAAATGCCAATGATTTATTCTCTTGTTGTTGAACCTTTTGAAGTTTGGGGTTTCGATTACATGGGATCTTTTCCTTCCTCTAATGGGTATACACATATTTTGGTTGCTATTTATTATGTTATTAAGTGGGTAGAAGCTATTACAACTAGTAGTGTTCATCACAACACCTCTATTAAAATGCTCAAGGAAGTTATTTTCCCAGGGTTTGGAGTCCCTAGATATTTAATGACTGATGGTGGTTCACATTTAATTCATGGTTGATAACCCACAAGTTTAGGGTGTCAATTGTAGCCTCTTTCGATACGTAAGAGTGTCGAACCCAAAGAGGAGTTAAAGGTAGAACAAATATTCCCTCAAGTTTTATCGACCACCGATACAACTCTATGCACGCTTGACGTTCGCTTTACCTAGAACAAGTATAAAACTAGAAGTACTTTGTAGGTGTAACAGGATAGGTTTGCAAGAATATAAGGAGCACATAAATAAAAACTAGGGGCTGTTTTAGGTAAAGAAGCAACAAATTTACTATAGCGAGTGCGGAAAAGTGGTGGTAGGAGCTGCGAAATTGTCCCTAAGCAATTGACTACTTTACTAGACTGATAGCAAGTTTTATGTGAGAGAGGCCACTGCTAGCATGTCATCCCTGACTTGGAATTCCATGCACTTATGATTGGAACTCTTAGCAAGCATCCGCAACTACTAACGTTCATTAAGGTAAACCCCAACCATAGCATTAAGATATATTGGTCCCCCTACAATCCCGTATGCATCAATTTCTATGCGAGGTTGAAGCTTCTGTCACTCTTGCCCTCCAATACATAGTCCTATCAACGTACAACTAACCTTATGTCTGATCCACGCGCGCGCTCATATGATGGGCACCAAAGGACAGCAACATCACCATAAGCAAATTAAACCAATCATAGCAATTCACCAATTACCGACATGACAACGAAAATCTACTCAAACATCATAGGATGGCAACACATCATTGGATAATAATATGAAGTATAAAGCACCAGGCTCAAGTAGAGGGTACATCAGGTTGTGGGAGAGTGGACCACTGTAGATAGATGGGGGGAGGTGATGAAGACGTTGGTGAAGATGACGGAGGTGTTGGTGTAGATCGTTGTCGCGATGATGGCCCCGGCGGTGTTCCGGCGCCACCGGGAGAGGGGGAGAGAGCCCCCCTTCTTCTTCTTCTTCTTCATTGCCCTTCTCCCTAGATGGGAGAAGGGTTTACCCCCTGGTCCATGTCTTCCATGGTGGTGGAGGGGCGAGAGCCCCTTCAAGATTGGATCTGTCTCTCTCTGTTTCTGCGTTCCAGATTCTGGCCTTTCACTGTTTCTTATATTCCCCGAGATCCGTAACTCCGATTGGGCTGAAATTTTAACACGATTTGTATCCGGATATTGGCTTTCTTGCGACGAAAGAAGCGCACTAACCACCTTACGGGGTGGCCACGAGGGTCAGGGGCGCGCCCACCCCCTCGGGTGCGCCCCTGCCTCGTGGCCCCCTTAGGCATCGTCTCGCGTTGATTCTTCTTCCCAAAAATCACATATATTCCAAAAAAAATCTCCATAAGTTTTTATCCCGTTTGGACTCCATTTGATATGGATTTTATGCGAAAGAAAAAACATGCAACAAACAGGAACTGGCACTGGGCACTGGATCAATATGTTAGTCCCAAAAATAGTAAAAAAAAGTTGCCAAAAGTATATGAAAGTTGTAGAATATTGGTATGGAACAATAAAAAATTATAGATACGACGGGGACGTATCAGCATCCCCAATCTTAATTCCTTCTCGTCCTCGAGTAGGTAAATGATAAAAAAGATAATTTTGATGTGTAATGCTACTTTGCATAATCTTGATCATGTAATCTAATGATGGTATGGATATTAAGACACGAGTGATTCAAAGCAATATTCTATCATTTGACATTAAGACAATAATACTTCAAGCATACTAATAAAGCAATCATGTCTTTTCAAAATAACATGGCCAAAGAAAGTTATCCCTACAAAATCATATGGTATGCCTATGCTCCATCTTCACCACACAAATCATTCAAATCATGCACAACCCCTATGACAAGCCAAGAAATTGTTTCATACTTTTGATGTTCTCAAACGTTTTCAACTTTCACCCAATACATGAGCGTGAGCCATGGATATAGCACTATAGGTGGAATAGAATATGATGGTGGAGGTTGTGTGGAGAAGACAAAAAGGGAGAAAGTCTCACATCAACGCAGCTAATCAACGGGCTATGGATATGCCCATCAGTTGATGTCAATGAGAGGAGTAGGGATTGCCATGCAACAGATGCACTAGAGCTATAAGTGTATGAAAGCTCAAACTGAAACTAAGTGGGTGTGCATCCAACTTGCCTGCTCATGAAGACCTCGGGCACTTGAGGATGCACATCGCTGGAATATACAAGCCAAGTTCTATAATGAAAATTCCCACTAGTATATGAAAGTGATAACTCAAGAGACTCTCTATATGAAGAACATGGTGCTATTCTGAAGCACAAGTGTGGTAAAAGGATAGTAACATTGTCCCTTCTCTCTTTTCTCTCATTTTTTGTGTTCTTTGGCCTCTTTTTTTGTAAAGTGCGGAGACTCATCCCAACTTGTGTGGGAATCATAGCTTCCATCATCCTTTCCTCACATGGGACAATGCTCTAATAATGATGATCATCACACTTTTATTTACTTACAACTCAATATTACAACTCGATACTAGAACAAAATATGACTCTATATGAATGCCTCCGGCGGTGTACCGGGATGTGCAATGACCTAGTGTAGCAATGAAATCAAAAAACGGACAAGCCAAGAAAACATTATGCTAGCTATCTTACGATCATGCAAAGCAATATGACAATAAATTCTCAAGTCATGTATATGATGATGATGAAAGTTGCATGGCAATATATCTCGGAATGGCTATGGAAATGCCATGATAGGTAGGTATAGTGGCTGTTTTGAGGAAGATATAAGGAGGCTTATGTGTGATAGAGAGTATCATATCACGGGGTTTGGATGCACCGGCGAAGTTTGCACCGACTCTCAAGGTGAGAAAGGGCAATGCACGGTACCGAAGAGGCTAGCAATGATGGAAGGGTGAGAGTGCGTATAATCCATGGACTCAACATTAGTCATAAAGAACTCACATACTTATTGAAAAAAAATATTAGTCATCGAAACAAAGTACTATCGCATGCTCCTAGGGGGATAGATTGGTAGGAAAAGACCATCGCTCGTCCCGAACCGCCACTCATAAGGAAGACAATCATTAAATACCTCATGCTCCAACTTCGTTACATAACGGTTCACCATACGTGTATGCTACAGGAATCACAAGCTTCAACACAAGTATTTCTACAATCCGCAACTACCCACTAGCATGACTCTAATATCACCATCTTTATATCCCAAAACTATTGCAAGGAATCAAACATATCATATTCAGTGATCTACAAGTTTTATGTAGGATTTTATGATAAACCATGTGAATGACCAATTCCTGCCATCTCTCTAAATAGATATAAGTGAATAAAGAGAGTTTAATTCTTTCTTAAAAAGATATTCCCATGCTATAACAAATATAAGTGAAGAAAAAGAGCATTCTACAAATGGCGGTTTTCTATGTGTAGGGAAACAGGCAATCCAAACTTCAAAAGATATAAGTGAAGCACATGAAGCGTTCTATAAAGCCATACTCAAAATATATAAGTGAACTGCAAAGAGCATTCTATAAATCAACCACGGAATATCTCATACCAGCATGGTGCATCAAAGAAAAGTGAAAACTTAATGCAAAAGACACTCCAAGATTTGCACATATCACATGAATGAAATGAAACCGAAAATATACCGATACTTGTTGAAGAAAGATGGGATGCCTTCCGTGGCATCCCCAAGCTTAGATGCTTGGGTCTCCTTGAATATTTACTTGGGGTGCCTTGGGCATCCCCAAGCTTGAGTTCTTGCCTCTCCTCCTTCTCCTCATATCCAGACCTCCTCGATCTTTGATCCTTCATCCACACAAAACTCAACAGAAAGCTCGGTAAGATCCGTTAGTATAATAAACCAAATCACTACTCTAAGTACTATTACAAACCAATTAATATTTTAATTTTATATTTTAGATACTATACTATAATTTTTCCATGGCTTAATCCACTAATAGAGTTTCATCAAAACAGGCAAACAATGCATCAAAAACACAATCTGTCTTAAACAGGACAGTCTGTAGTAATCTGAACATTAACAATACTTATGCTACTCCAAAAATTCTGAAAGAATAGCAAAAATAAACAATTTGTATATAAATACAGTGCAAAAAATTTCATAACCGTTTTACGTTCCAGTAAAAAAATTAAAATCACGCACTACAGCCAAAGTTTCTGTCTTGCACCACACAAACCAACAAGCAATGTAAACATCCTAAAGGCAAATCTTGGCACATTATTTTTATGATACAATGGATTTGTACAAGAGGATAATTTTTTTTAAGTTTTTGTAATCAAGGGTCACAAAGTTTCCATGGGCATGAACAAAGTTCAAGGCTAGCTCCCACTTTAACAATGCTCATCTTTCTCACTTTCGCTTTTTTTTGAAAATGTTTTAGGTTCCCCTCTTTATTTTTTTTGTTTTTAAACTTTATAAAAGCACACAACAGAAATAAATGACTCTCTAAAACTTCCGGGTTGTCTCCCTGGCAGCGCTTTCTTTAAAGCCATTAAGCTAGGCATATAGTGCTCAAGTAATGGATCCACCCGGATCCCAAGGTATATCAAAGCCACTTTTAATTAACAATGATTTATGATTTAGTAGTGAGCACAAAGTAACATATATCATGCAACAACAAATTCTAACTCTCTTCTTATATATTGGCATGTCATAAAAGAATAATTCATGCACACATAGTAAAGGCCAATGCATAGTATAAACAGTTTCTTGCAATTTTATCATATTGGAAACATGGAGAGGCGGAGATGTAGTTCCTCTCTCATAATAAATGCAAGTAGGAGCAGCAAGCACATGGATATTATATCTATCAAAATCATCATGTGTACTAGTAAAACGCAACCCATCAATATACTCCTTAATAAGGGCAAACTTATCCGATATAGTGTAGTCGGGAGAATGCAAAAAGATAATAGGACTATCATGCGTAGGTGCAATTGCAACAATTTCATGTTTAATATAAGGAACTATAGCAAGTTCATCCCCATAAGCATAATTCATATTGGCATCTTGGCCACAAGCATATCAAGCATCATCAAAAAGGGATATTTCAAAAGAATCAATGGGATCATAACAATCATCATAGCATTCATCCTTCGGTAAATTCGAAGGGGAATTAAACAATGTATGGGATAATGAGTTACTACCATTAGATGGTGGGAACAGGTGATCAATCCTCTCTTTCTCCTTTTGTTCTTTGCTCTCCTCCTCATCTTTTTCATCCAATGATCTCACAATGTCATTAATTTCTTCTTCCATAGACTCCTTCAAAATATTAGTCTCTTCTTGGACAGTGGAGGAGTCCTCAATATATGGTTTAATATAAGGATTAGAAGCATCATTATCATAGCAATATTTAAGTATGACCAAATTTTTAGATTTGTAGAGAGTAGTATCACACTCTTCAATAAAAGAAGCAATTTCACAAGTACCCCTAAAAGCAACAAATTCTTCAATTTGTTGAACATCATAGTAATTATAAACACCCTTAGTATACGAAGATACGATTCCATTGTCACTAAACTCACATTCGTAAGGAAGGTGTTTCTTAGGGTCTTTAGAACAACAAGTACAATCATATATTTTACATAAATTCCAAGCATAGCACTGCAAATGATGAATTTGATCCAGTAAAAGTTTCCCTTTTCAGATATGTGGTGTCGCTCATAACAAGCAAGCTCATCTAAACATTTGCCCTCAACAAAGCTACTTGGGGTTTCAGCCCGAGCACATAGGGATCGAAGATGATCTAAGAAAAAAGCTTCAATAGTGTCATAGATTTTTAGTGGTTCTTCAACCATTGGTTCAGTAGGTACCACTATTTTTTTGGTATTTTTTGTTTCCTACCCATAACTAAAGATACAAAACAAGAGCACAAAATAAAAAATACTTAGTGATAAAGCAAACAAGCACACACACGAGAATATTCACCCCACGCTATAACTCCCCGGCAACGGCGCCAGAAAAAGGTCTTGATAACCCACAAGTATAGGGGATCAATTGTAGCATCTTTCGATAAGTAAGAGTGTCGAACCCAACAAGGAGCTAAAGGCAGAACAAATATTCCCTCAAGTTTTATCGACCACCGATACAACACTTCGCACGCTTGACATTCGCTTTACCTAGAACAAGTATAAAACTAGAAGTGATTTGTAGGTGTAACGGGATAGGTTTGCAAGAATATAAAGAGAACGTAAATAAAAACTAGGGGCTGTTTTAGGTAAAGAAGCAATAAAGTTAGTACAGCGAGTGTCGAAAAGTGGTGGTAGGAGTTGTGAAATTGTCCCTAAGCAATTGACTACTTTACTACACAAATAGCAAGTTTTATGTGAGAGAAGCCACTGCTAGCATGTCATCCCTGACTTGGAATTCTATGCACTTATGATTGGAACTATTAGCAAGCATCCGCAACTAATAATGTTCATTAAGGTGAAACCCAACCATAGCATTAAGATATATTGGTCCCCCTTCAATCTCGTATGCATCAATTTCTATGCTAGGTTGATACTTCTGTCACTCTTGCCCTCCAATACATAGTCCTATCAACATACAACTAACCCTATGGTGTGATCCACGCACGCGCTCATATGATGAGCACCAAAGAACAGCAACATCACCACAAGCAAATTAAACCAATCATAGCAATTCACCAATTACCGATAGGACAACAAAAACCAATCATAGGATGGCAACACATCATTGGATAATAACATGAAGCATAAAGCACCATGTTCAAGTAGAGGGTACAGCGGGTTGCGGGAGAGTGGACCGCTGTAGATAGATCGGGGGAGGTGATGAAGACATTGGTGAAGATGACAGAGGTGTTGCTGTAGATCGTTGTTGCGATGATGGCCCCGACAGCGTTCCGGCGCCACCGGGAGAGAGGCGGGAGAGCCCCCCTTCTTCCTCTTCTTCCTTGACCTTCTCCCTAGATGGGATAAGGGTTTACCCCCTGGTCCATGGCTTCCATGGCGGCGGAGGGGCGAGAGGCCCTCCGAGATTGGATCTGTCTCTCTGTCTCTCTCTGTTTCTATGTTCCAGATTCTAGCCTTTCACCGTTTCATATATTCCCGGAGATCCGTAATTCCAATTGGGCTGAAATTTTCACATGATCTGTATCCGGATATTGTCTTTCTTGTGGCGAAAGAAGGGCACCAACCGCCTTACGACGTGGCCACGAGTGTTAGGGGCGCCCCCTGCCTCGTTGACCCCTCGGGCATCGTCTCACGTTGATTCTTCTTCCCAAAAATCGCATATATTGCAAAAAAAATCACCGTAAGTTTTTATCCCATTTAGACTACGTTTGATATGGATTTATGCGAAACAAAAAACATGCGACAAACAGGAACTGGCACTGGGCACTGGATCAATATGTTAGTCCCAAAAATATTATAAAATGTTGCATGGAACAATAAAAAATTATAGATACAACGGAGACGTATCCATGGTACTTTCCGTAAAATGCTTGCTAAGTATAATGTTAACCATAGAATTGCATCCCCCTCTCATCCTCAGTCTAGTGGTCAAGTTGAACTTAGCAATAGAGAAATAAAATTAATTTTACAAAAAACTGTCAATTGGTCCTGAAAGAATTGATCTAAGAAATTAGACGATGCACTTTGGGCTTACAGAACAGCATATAAAAATCCTATGGATATCTCTCCTTATAAAATGGTTTATGGAAAAGCTTGTCATTTGCCTCTTGAGTTAGAACATAAAGCATATTGGGCAATTAAAGAAATCAACTATGATTTCAAACTTGCCGGTGAAAAGAGGTTGCTTGACATTAGCTCACTGGATGAATGGAGAACCCAGGCTTATGAAAATGCCAAATTATTTAAAGAAGAAGTTAAAATATGGCATGATAAAAGAATCCAAAAGCGTGAGTTCAAAGTTGGAGATTATGTTCTTTTGTACAACTCTCGTTTCAGATTCTTTGTAGGAAAACTTCTCTCCAAATGGGAAGGATCTTATGTTATAGAGGAGGTTTATCGATCTGGAGCTATCAAAATAAATAATCACTACAAAAAAAGACACATCCGTGACATTTTGGGCCGAATGAAAAAAAATTCTGTTATGCTTATGACACTTCTATGATGATAATTGTGACAAAACCGGGTATCATCGTAGATGTGGTGGGGTCCTACTTCTATGACAAAAAATCATGACAGAAAATGGGCATTTTGTCCTGGGCAGGCGAGAGACGCAGCTGCATGATATTCTTTGGGCCGTCTATGATGGAAAAAACTGTGGTAGAAGCGAGGGCAAGGAAAATATTGGGGGAGTTCCCGGTTACGGTGGGTGGTCGGGGCCGAGCGATGCGCGTTTCTCTTGTATGTATGAGCGTGTGTGTGAGGCGTTGCGCTCTAACTGAACCCGAGCGATTTCACTGCAGGCTACGCGTTACTAAACCCAAGTGATTCCTTCGCTACTGCTGCTAACTAAAGCCGATCGAAGCTGCCTCTGGATGAACAGTGAGCGTTGTGGGAAGGGGGGTTGGATTAATAGTTCCCGGTGGGGGTTGGATGAATAGGACCCCGTGGTAGTAGAGGTCGTTGCCGCTGGATGAACAGGACCCCAATCGATCGAGCCGGTGGGTGAACAGTACCCCGTGGAGGGGTGGTTGAACAGGACCCTATGGAAAGGGCTGGTTGAATAGTAGCCGGTGGAGGAGTGGTGGAGGCTGGATGAATAGGAGCCCGTGGATGAACAATCGCAGGTGGAGGCTGGAGGAGGTCGACGGTGGATGAACAGTAGCCCGTGGAGGAAGTCGATGGTGGAGATGAATAGTATCTCATGGAGTCCCATTTTGCGGTACGCCACACCCCTCCCAATGAACAGGACCCCCGTTTCGACCGTAGCGCTCCAACGCAAGTCCGTTTCCTCCATTTCACGGTACGCCACACCTCTCCCGATCAACAGGACCCCGTTTCGACTGTAGGAGGTCCAAGAGAAGTCCGTTTGCTCCATTTTGCGGTACGCCAGACCCCTCCCGATGAACAGGATCTCGTTTCGACCGTGGCTGGTCGAACACAAGGCCGTTTCATCCATTCCGCGGTATGCCAGGCCTCGTTTCCATCGGTTGTTCCATCCAAGCCGGTTGGCTCCTGATGAACATGATGTATCCCGTTGCCTCCCGATGAAAATGATGCATTCCGTTGCCTCCCCATGAACACGACGACGGTGCAGCTTCTCCATTCTGACCTAGCCATGTACACGAGCCCTGGCCATACGTATGCGCGAGTAGGCGTTCGAGACCCCACTCGTATGTACGTACGTGGCCGTATTTACTTTCTTGCACCCTGGTTGTACGTATGTGTACATGATACGTGCACGCCTCTACTACGACATATGCGCGCCTCTACATCGACCATATGTATGTACACATTTGCGACCAGAATGACAATGCTACGTACACTTCGACCAGGTAGGTCCCGACTTTCAGGCACTTCCTTGCGTGCGAAGATGTAGCTGGTGGGTCCCAACAGTCAGGGGGCGAATCATTTTTTGCCTGTAATATGGACGCACTTCCTTGCATGCCATGATATAGCTGGTGGGTCCCAGCAGTCAGGGGGCAAACGTTTTTTCACGAAATACGATGGCCCGTTCGGTGGGTCCCTGCTATCAAGTGGAGGAATCATTTTTTTCTGCGTAATAAGGAGGCACTTCCTTGCTGCGGCCATGGACCCAGCTGTCAGCATCTCCACGTGCAGTACTCTTCCGATGGAAGTCATTCCTTGACCACATTGACCATGTCGCGTCGAGAGAACCAGGGCAGTGGACGACGGCGAGGCCTAGGAAGGGGACGAGGTGGAGCCGGGGAAGACGTGGCAGTGGAAGCCCACATGGACAGGAGTATGAGGGTTCACTAGTTCGGCTGCGGTGTGAGCCTACCGTTGCCGCAGGGCCTGGCCAGCGGTGGGAGTAGTAGGGGTGGTGAGGCCTTAACGGCAGCACATCCGGCCACTAGAGGCAGGAGCAGGCGGTCTCGCCAGTGCTGGTTTTGGCGGCTGGTGCAAGAAGAGTAGCGATTGAAGAAACAATAGGACTGTATGATTCAAATCCAAAGGTCACTGTTGCTTGAATTGTTTGTTGACTAAGTTGACAAAGCCCTGCATATGCGTCAACTTAGTAGGCCCACAAGTCAGCTTCCGAACCGATGCGCCCCAGATGTCAGTGGGAGGAATCATTTTTTCGCCTAATAAGGAGGCAGTTGATTGCGTGCGGCCAGGCCAGCAGAGGGAGTAGGGTGGGCAGGTGAAGCCTGCGTGGCATGATAGCGGGCCACAAGAGGAGGGAGCAGGCAGTCCCGCCGATGCTGGTTTAGGTGGCTGGAGTAGGAATCTCAGAGATTGAAGAAGCACGTCGGCCGTTGGATGGACATCCAACAATCAATGCTGCTAGAATCATGTGTTGACTTACAAAGCATTGCATAAACAAGTCAGCCTCGAAATTTGTGGCATGTACAGCCCATTTGCTATTATTTTTATAATTTTTACTCATTTTCTAATTCATATGGAATTTATTGCAGCCCATTTACATTTTTAGAATTACTACCCATGTTCTGGTCAGTACCAGGGTTGAAAAATTGAACTAAAATGTGCGAAATTTTGAAAATACACATTTTTTTGCTGGGGAACAAAATATTCTTGATCCAAAAATTATTAGACATACTAAAACAAATTTAAAAATAAATTAGTACTATGTCATGTTAAAATCCAATGAAATATAAAATATCAGTGAAGAACAAAAACAAAAAAAGAAACTAATTTTCCCATTTATTTTTCACAAACAATGACCAAACTCTTTGGCCATGCCAGAATTCATCCCTCCTCGTCTTGAAAGATTTGCAGCCTAGTAAGTCGGAGAAAACAAATAGGCCTAGCTTGGGTATTCTTCAAAAATAAATAGTGGCCTACGTAATGTGATGTTCCATCTCTTGTAAGAGGATTAGCTGGCAGTTTCATCTCCTGTAAGAGGATTAGCTAGCAGTTTCTCTGTCATACCCGAAGGAATTTCAAAGTAAACATTTTCAGTAGGTTTAGTAGGTTGATGAGCAACTCTTTGATATACTGGTCAGGGTGAAGATACCCCGAACAAGCCCCTCAAAGGATTGTTTCCATAGTAACAAGTGACAGTAAATTTCAGCACACTATATAAATTTTTCCTTACCAAATTCCACCAACCAAAGGCGCTTCACTCCCCGGCACCGGAGCCAGAAAAGAGTCTTGATGACCCACAAGTATAGGGGATCTATCATAGTCCTTTCGATAAGTAAGTGTGTAGAACCCAACGAGGAGCAGAAGGAAATGAGAAGCAGTTTTCGGTAAGGTGTTCTGTGCAAGCACTGAAGGTATCGGTAATAGATAGTTTTATGATAAAGTAATTTGTAACAGGTAACAAGTAACAAAAGTAAACAAGGTGCAGCAAGGTGGCCCAATACTTTTTGTAACAAAGGACATGCCTGGACAAACTCTTATATAAAGGAAAGCACTCCCGAGGACACCTGGGAATTATCATCAAGCTAGTTTTCATCATGCTCATATGATTCACGTTCGTTACTTTGATAATTTGATATGTGGGTGGACCGGTGCTTGGGTACTCCCTTCCTTGGACAAGAATCCCACTTATGATCAACCCCCCTCGCAAGCTTCCGCAACTACGAAAGAAGAATTAAGGTAAACCTAACCATAGCATGAAACATATGGATCCAAATCAGCCCCTTACGAAGCAATGCATAAGCTAGGGTTTCAGCTTCTGTCACTCTAGCAACCCATCATCTACTTATTAATTCCCAATGCCTTCCCCTAGGCCCAAACAATGGTGAATTGTCATGTAGTCTACATTCACATAACACCACTAGGGGAAAGACAACATGCATCTCATCAAAATATCGAACGAATACCAAATTAACATGACTAATTATAACAAGACTTCTCCCATGTCCCCGGGAACAAACGTAACTACTCACAAATCATATTCATGTTCATATTCAGAGGGGTATTAATGTACATAAAGGATCTGAACATATAATCTTCCACTGAATAAACCAACTAGCATCAACTACAAGGAGTAATCAACACTACTAGCAACCACAGGTACCAATCTAAGATTTTGAGACAAAGATCGGATACAAGAGATGAACTAGGATTTGAGAGGAGATGGTGCTGGTGAAGATGTTGATGGAGATTGACCCCCTCCCAATGAGAGGATCGATGGTGATGATGAGATGGTGACGATTTCCCCCTCTCGAAGGGATGTTTCCCTGGCAGAACAGCTCCGCCGGAGCCCTAGATTGGTTCCGCCAAGGTTCCGCCTTGAGACGGTGGCGCTTCGGCCCGAAAGCTTCCTTCTGATTTTTTCCAGGGCAAAAGACACCTTATACCAAAAGATGGGCATCAGGGGGCATCTAGGTGTCCCACGAGGCAGGGGGCGTGTGTTAGATCATGGGTTCCAGCAAAACCCTCGAGGTTCGAACACTGGGGTTCATGCGAAGGTTTTCTCCCTATCTATCCATGCCCTAGCTCGCAAAGATCTCGCAGATGAACTCCACAAACTTGCAACACAAAGACACAAGATTTATACTGGTTCAGGCCACCGTTGTGGTGTAATACACTACTCTAGTGTGGTGGTGGTGGATTGCCTCTTGGGCTGGTGATGAACAATACAAGGGGAAGAACAGCCTCCTGAGGTTGAGGTGTTCTTGTGCTTGGCGAACTTGTGTGGGTGAGATGCCTCTGAATGAGTTCTTCCTTTTTCTCTACTGTGGTGGCTAGTTCTACTTATATAGGCCTTGGTCCTCTCCTCAAATATTGAGCGGGAAGGGAGCCAACAACGGCCAATTTGAAAGGGGACAGCTAGTACAACTTATCCTGACAATAGTAGTCTTCGCCTGCAAAAGACTCTGGTGGTGACGCTGTCTTGGGCTCCATGGTGACCTCCATCTTGCTGTCCTGCTGGTCTTTGTCTCGTTCCACCGATATGGAAACCTTTCCTTGATGCCTCGGTACTCCACGCCTGCGCTTCCCCCTTGGCACCAAAGGGGGAATAATGACACTGTGCGCGCTCGCACCCGCCACACGACCGCCTGGTCTCGATCGTCATGGCTCACGTCACGAGGACCTCGCGAGGTTTTCCTTGCCTTGATCTCTCCACCCCTCGTGAGCCTGCCTGGTGAGGCCGCTCCTAAGGAGGTCTTGCGTCGTCCACCTCGTGAGGCTTGGATCCTCATGAGGGTCTTCAATACCTCGTTGATGAAGATGGACCGTATAGACCTGCTAACTCAGCCGCGCCGTGGGACGCAGGCAGGCAAGTCTGGGGACCCCCGTTCCCAAAACACCGACAATAGCCTCCGGGCCCAAGGCACGCTCGGCCTTGGCTTCAAGGCGAAGCCAAAGGTTAATCCCGGAGCACCGCGGGCCACAAAAGCATGCGGCCTCGATTGACGCGTGGTAGTTGATTAGACATGGGCACCTCTGCTTTCCCACGCTACCTCAGCAATTGCCCGACTTGACAAGTGCCTGCGACATGCAAGGAAAACCATCATTACCTGTGATCGTGGGGGCGCTGGTTGGCCTCCTCCTGCTATAAATGAGGAAGGGGGCGGAGCCCTCGTCCCCCACTTATTCCCATTCCACTTGCTTCTTCTTCCCCCGCTCTACTTCTAGTAGCAACTTCAATGGCGCTGATCCGAAGGTTCTCCGCTGAGGAGAAGGGAAAGCTTCCCCTCGACTTGCCGGCGCTGCTTCCGACGAAGAAGAGGTCGGTCCACCGTCGTGACGCTGCGGCGATGCAGGTGATGACGAGGCCTTGGTGTGAGCAGCCTCCTCTTGGGTATCCACTGCCCTTGCACACCCAAGCCGGGGGCTCGGGAGGAAGGAGCAACGAGCATCGACGCGCACACCGCGGGCATGGTCGATGCGCTGCAGCGACGAGTGGTGTCGCTCCTGGAGTCCACGCCGCGGGATCCTCACGCGAGCTCGGGCTGTGGGCGGCGATGCCCCCAAGCTCCTGGATCCGCTTCCCGCGCTTCTTCTCTGACGTAATGCCTCCGAGGGGGGCTCTCGAACTCTGGTTGCAGCATGCCGACTGCGACGCTCCGGCGACCGGAGCAGAGGTTGAAGCAGTCCCCACCGGCTAGATCTTTATGACCCGTGGCTGGGGCGAGGTCGCGCGGGTTTGCCATGTGGACGGTGCCCTTGGGATCCACTTCGAGTACGATGGTGCCTCCACGCTGTTCTTCAAGGTCTTCGACGCGGAGGGTCACCGCTTGGAGTGTTACCCCGAAGGGGAGCGCCAGGATGAGGCGCGCCCCGCTCGCGGCTGCTCCAACAACAGCGACTCTTGGGAGTCTAGTGGTTCTCCCGAGATCTACGAGACTCCGGAGACGAGCGATGACAGCCACGTGCCCCCGAGCTCTCGCCGCACCCGGAGCACGGCCGTAGAGTCCGGCCACCGCCGTCGCTGATCTGGATGGGGTTGGCACCGGCCTCCCACGGCCCACTATTGATGATGGCGTCGGCCGCGGGGGTGTGTAGATAGGATTCTCCTAGGTTCTCGTCTTTTGTTCCCTGCGAGGAATCGAGAAGTACCCCATGGGGGCATGTAAAGAGTCTGCAATATCTTTTGTTGATATTATCCCAATTATGGAAGCCTTGTGAGCGCAAGTCCTATTTAGGCTCGGTCTTCCCTTTCCAATCTCACGACAGCTTGTTGCTCTACACTGACAAGTCCCGGTCCCCAAGCAAGCTTTAGCCGTCGCTAGTATGCCAGGTCGCGTGCCGTGGTCAAGGCCAGGAGGTGAGCGGCCCGATGTCCAGTAAGAGCTCCTCAGGCGCGATGCTCAGGGGTTCCCCTTTAGCGCTCAAGCAGCCGTGGTAAGATAAGAAAGGGAGGCGACGTTGCCGCAACAGGGCTGCGGTGAGCGTGTCCCCTAGGTCCCAACGATTAGTTGATCTAAGCTCATGACTTATCTTGGCGGTCCGGGGTCGATTCTTCGTGATGCGCCAGACCTATGCGCGAACATCCGCAGCGTAGCTAGGTTAGGACCATACGAGCCTTCCCCTTTCCTATGCTCTCCTTTGTGCTCTACGTCCTCAGGTCCCGGCCCTCGAGCGAGCTTAGCCGCCGCTGGTATGCCAGGTCGCATGCCGTGGTCAACGCCAGGGGGTGAGGGCTGGAGAGCCAGTAAGAGCTCCTGAGTCGCGATGCTTAGGAGCCCCCCTTTTAACGTGCAAGAGGATTACTTGGAAGAGATGGGAGCTCGCGGTGCCGCCTAGTGTTATCCTCGTGAGATTCCTGTGAGCCAGCACAAGGGAGAACACGATCTGCCGTTATGGTTACCAACATGCCGTTGGTTGCTCCGCGAGGGGGTGAAGGCACTGAGGGCCCGGTGAGGTGACGTGTGCGGGGCGTGCCGCGAGCCAGAGCTTGACCGCTCAGGTTTTTCGACGTGGCAGGGACGGACCAATGCACCATCGCCATGCCAGCGTGAGGAGGCCCCGTGGGAGGCGACGATTGAGCAGGTAGCAATCATACGTAGAATAAACATGAGAGTAGCAGGCTTAAGTAAGTGCATGGGAGATACGTGCCACTGGGTCAGGCCCGAGCGGCTTAGGGATGATGCAGCCCGAGGGGCGCTCCCAACAAGGTAAGCTAAAGACATAAAAAGGGATACATGCCATAGGGATGGACCCACGTGACCTGGGAGTGATGCAGCCCGAGGGGCGCTCCCAACTAAATGAACTTGGAAAATGTCACCTGGTTATGTTGACGAAGGAGAGTTGGGGTAGCTGAAGGTGCGCAGCGAAGGGGTTGCTTCTCACGAGCCACCTGGGCCCTGAGCCTCAGGAGGCTCGGGGCTCAGGTGGTTCCTTGAGGACCGTCTCCATCTCCATCAGGACGGCGTGGTGCCTGGCCTCCTGAGCTGCTAGGATGCGCCATAAGTTGTGCTGGTAGGCGGATGACACGCTCGGCAGGCCAACGGGCATGCGAATGTAGCTGTGTGGTGGGCCCTCGCAGCATCCCACGCACGAAGGCCAGAAAAGCTCCTAAGAAGCGGCACTGTTGAGCCCTAGAAAGTCAATGCAGACGCGCAACCCGGCATCCTCGCCTGGATGGGAAGCTGCGCCTCGTGAGTGGTAGTCGCCGCGCATGGCCCTTGCGTCTTGCAATTCCTGGGTGGTTTTGGTGATGAACTCCTGAACGGTGGGTGATCCTTGCCCTGTGCCCTCCTGAGGGAAACATGCCGTGAAGCACGCCTCCGAGTGGTGCCCAAGCGCCTCCCTCGTGATGTGGGCAAGGTCTGAGGCCTTCCAGAAGAAAGCCCCCGAGCCCTGCCCAAGAAGGGCGCCGGGCTTCCTATGCGATGGAGGGAGGTGCCCCGGGAGCGGGCGCTGATCCTGACGAGGCTCCGGCTATGACGCCACCCTCCTGAGGTCCTACATGGCGCAGCTGCTTCCTCTTCTTGGGGTGACCTTAGGAGGGCCCTCGCCCTTGCTGTCGGGGTCGTCGATTGCTGCAGCTTGGAAGGCACGCTCGAGGGAGCACACCGCATCTCTTTCTTCACATGGGACCGTGATGATCCCGCCGCTTCCCGGCATCGTGAGGACATTGTAGCCGTGATGGGTCACCGCCATGAACTTGGCCAGGGCTGGATATCCAGGATGGCGTTGTATGGCAGACAGATGTGCGCGACGTTGAAGTCGATGAGCTTGGTGCGGTAGTTCTTGCGTTCCCCGAAGGTGACAGGGAGGCGGACCTGCCCTGTCGGTGTGGTGGAACCGTCAGTCACTCCTGAGAAAGGCTTGGTAGGCTAAAGTTGGTCATATTGCACTTGGAGGTTGTTGAACATGTCGACGGACAGGACGTTGAACCCTACACCGCCATCGATGAGGGTCTTGGTAACTTGCACATTGCTGATGACTAGGGAGCAAAGCATCGGGAGGGCGCCAGCGGTAGCTGCGCACTTGAGCTGATCTGCCGAGTTGAACGTGATGGGGCACTGGGACCATCAGAGCGGGCGTGTGGCTTCGAGCTTGGGGAGGACTGCATTCACTTCATGAGCAAACCGCTTGAAGATACGCTGCGAGGCTGGGGCCCAGGCTCTGCCCAAGATGCAGCCAATAGCACGCGGTTCCTGGAAGCCCCCAGCCCCCTCGTCTTGATGGTGTTCGTCATTCCTTCTTGGCGGTGGCGGTAGCGGAGGGAGTCTGACGTTGCCTTGAGGATGATCCTCACGAGGCTGATCCCTCAAGGCGCCCTCGCGAGGCTGATCCTGCCAGCGATCCTCACGAGGCCGGTCACGCCACTCCTGGCGCGGGCCACGGTCGTCCCAGCGTCCGGCACCACGTCCTCCTCCTCGGCCGTAGCCCCAGTCGCCGCGCTCAAAGCGTCGACTGAAGCGTCCTTCGCGAATGACTCTGAGCTCTTGACAGTCGCTGGTGTTGAGGGTATTCAGGTTGCGGAAGGCGCAGGACAGACTGCTGCTCTTGGATGACTCTTGTTGGTCTCTGCCATGCTTGGTGTCTGGTTCCGCTGCGAGCATGGCTGCTCCCTTGCGCTTCAAGTCCTTGGCCTTGGCTTTCTTCTCCTACGGGTATGCGGCTGGGAGCTCGAGGAGGGATAGGCGCCCCTCCTCAGCTCTTGCGCACTTGGTCGCTAGGTTGAACAACTCTAGGGACATGCACAGCTCCTCGTGGATAGCGAGCTCTTCCTTCATCGTGACGTCACGAACGCCATCAGGGAACACAGAGATGATGGCCTCGTCCGTCACCTTGGGGATCTTGAGGCAGACGTTGTTGAAGCGCTGGATGTACTTCTGGAGGGTCTCCCCCGGTTGCTGCCTGACGCGGCGCAGGTCACCCGCAGCTGGCGGGCGGTCGCGAGTGCCCTGGAAGTTGGCGACGAAGCGGTTGCGCATCTCGTCCCAGGAGGAGATCGAGCCCGGTGGCAGGTTTAGGTGCCAGGAGCGGGCGCCATCTTTGAGAGCCATGGGAAACCAGTTCGCCATGACTTTCTCGTCGCCGTTGGACGCTTCGATGCTCAGCTCGTAGAGCTGCAAGAACTCCACGGGGTGCCCTGGAACTCGTATAGCTGCTCAGCTCATAGAGCTCCAAGATGAAGTTTGTTCCTCCACAAGAGAAGTATGATCCTACTTCTTTCAAGGGGACACAAGCTCAAGATGATCTTCCACCACGAGACCACAAGCAAAAAGGCAAGGACAAGCTTCAAGAGGAAATTGATGCATTTGAAGAAGCACCCAAGGCCTTGGTCAAGTGGGTTCCCAAGACCACATCAGGTTCTACTTCATCAAGTACAACTACAACTCCAAGGGTTCCCATCAAGATGGTGTGGATCCAGAAGAAGAAGAACTAGAGAGTTCTTGAGGGTGACTCCGCCAACATACTTCACTCCTATCATTTTGGCGAGGACAAGTGAAAGCAACTTCCATATCTTGCACTAGTTCAAGGAGTCACAAACCCTCTTGTTGGTAAGACAAGGGACAAGGTAACCTAATGCTTTCATGGATATCATCTTGTGTATGCATCAATCTATGTCTATGGATATCCTTGTTTGTTCCTTGTGGGACTAACCCGTGTAGGTATTGAAAGTGTAACTCACTCCAAAGGATTGCTCCAAATGATCTACATCAACATTGAGCATCTACATATTCAACACCTACATGAAGTCATCATTGACAAAACCCAAGGTTAGTTCATCCCTCTTAGGGGGGATATCACATCTAGGGGGAGCTTTGCTCTAACCAATTGAGCTAAAGCAACTCTAATGGTGTGAACACAACAATGCTTTATGTAAAAGTGGTAACCCCAGTTGTGCTTAAACGATGAGTATGACCTATGATCAAATGTTCTCATTTGACTCGTAAGTCAATATACTCATATATAGATGACCTAGTCATCGCCAAATTGCTTGATAGATGCTAGAGTGTTTGTGCATTCTTTGTCACATATTTCATTTGTCCTTTTATTGTGTGAGCATGTTGGTTGCATATTTTACTCATTCGAGTACATCCATTTGTTGTTTGACTGTTTGGCTCTTTCCTTTTTGCCAAATGTATGAACAAGAATGCCTAAGAACTCCCTCTAGCTATCTATGCTTTTCTCGTCTCAAACTCTATTCATGCTACATCACAAAGTTTGATCAAGTCAGATTAGAACCACTCTGTGTAAGGAGCACTCAGAGTTCCTGATTCGTCATAGACTTAAACCTCCAAAACCTCTTTGTGCATCTCGGTCTGACCGATTCATCCTTTTCGGTCCTACCGAGTCACTAAGTTGATCTAGGGTTTTTCAATGTCGGTGCAACCGAACCTTTCGGTCACACCGAGTTGCAGTAACTGCCTGCAATTTTGCATCTTGGTGCCACCGAGTCGTTCCAGTCGGTCACACGGACAGGGTCAGGTTATATATACCAACGGGCCAAAATTTGGAAAAAATTCCGAACCTCCTCGCCCGCGCATAACCTACTCTGCCTCCTCGGGTCTCCGAATCATCCTCTCGTCGCTAGCGACCTCCTGCCGCTTGTCTCTGCCGCTGTCAACGGAAATCTTCACCACCGGTACCACCATAGCAAATTCGTTGCCGAACTAGGGTACGAACTTGATCATTGTGCTAATCCTTAACTCCGATTCTTAGCAGATTGCTTTGCCATGATTCTTGCCACGAATCAAATCATCCTGTCCAGCAAAAGCATCGCGTAGACTAGTTTTGATTTGAAAATTTAGGGTTAGGTCTCCGCCGAATTCATCTCAGACCGACCGATATGTAGAAATCGGTCTCACCGATTTTGGCTTAGGCCAGAGCACACGCGTTTTCGGTCTGACCGAAAATTGCAAATCGGTGTGACCAAGTTCAATTCTCTGTGAAACCCTAGCAGTCTCGGTGCCACCGAACTATGACTCAGTCTGGCCGAGTTCACCAGTTTAGGTTCCAAAAACTGCTTCGGTATCACCGAGTTTATAAATCGGTAGATCCGAAATGCTTTCTGTGAAGAACTAAAACTAAGTTTTTGAGTCAATCTTTTTGCAAAACTCCTGTACTTTGTGATGATCATCTACTCTACCTCATCTATAATCTATTCACAGGGTCTGCTGACAGTTTGCCTGCATGTTGTTTGACCAAAGTGATAGCCAGAACAAGTCTAAGGAGCAGGTTCAACTGAGTGAGGACACTAGTTCCTCCAGTTCATCTGATGATGGCAGCAGGAGCACACCAATTAACTTGCCAAAGGCAGCCACCAGAACAAGAAAGAAGAAGACCTTGGATTCAGAGGATGAGGACTATGTGGCTGTTGAGGAAGAAGTCAGCTCCAAGAAAAAGGTGCTGAAAAACGAGTATGGCTCAGCTGCTACAGTCAAGCTAGGGATGCATAAGAAGGCACCAGCAAAGAGAATCCCCATATCTAAGGCCAGAGCATCCATTGCTGAAACCTCCAAGCCATATAAAGAGGCAGTTGGAGAAGGCAAGAAAAGGAAGGAAAGAGTCAAGAAGACCACTGCCAGAGTGCTTGGCAGATCATCAATTATGAGAGATGATGATGAAGAGGATGCTGCACCAGCACCCAAAGCTCAAAAGCTCATGGGAGATGCAATCAGATCAGGGGCTGCTCCATCTAAGCCCAAAGCTGCTCCCAAGGCAGCTGCTCCAGCTCAGAAGCCCCAGAGAAGCACTAGAAACATTTCTGCTGAGGAAAACAACAAGGCCCCAGTGCCTGAAGCTGCTGAAGAAGATGAAACTCAAGTGCTAAGGAAGCTGAAACCCAAGATCCCTGACAACAATTATGCACATCTAGTCACAGAAAACATGAAAATCAGGAAGGATGCGGGATTGAGAATATGGAGAGAGTCTGATCCATATGCTATCAGCAGAAGAACTGCTGTGGACTACAGGTTTCACACTAAGGAATAGCAGGACTTCTATGAGACAGTGTTGCTTGACAAGAAGCCCATTGTGTGTGACATGAAATGGGTAGACTGGGGTACATCCAGAAGAATGAAGATCACTATCCTAGAGTGTATGACAGATTTAAGGCATGTGGAGTTGATGAATTCATTGCACAAAAGCTCACCAAGTGGAATGATGAGCTGATCATGCAGTTCTACTACACTGCCCACTTCTATCCAGATGGGAAGATTGTTTGGATGTGTGAGGATACCAGGTACCAGTCGTCTATTGATGAATGGGCTCATTTGATCAATGCCCCAAAAGAAAGTGAGGATGCCTTGGATGTTTATGCAGAGAAAAATAAAGACCACAACACTATGGCCAACATGTATTAGGAGATCCCAGATGCTGCCTTGGATACACACAAGTTTGGATCTGTCCACTACCTGTTGTCTGGTCTTCCTACCATGAACTGGATTCTGAGGCACACACTGCTACCCAAGTCAGGCGATCACAAGATGATCAGAGGACATGCTATAAACTTGCTGCACATATTTGATGTCCCATAGAAGTTCAAATTCATGAGCCTGATTGTTGAGACAATCAAGAGGACTCCTGCTGATTAGAAGAGGAGTTGTGCGTATGCTCCACAAATTCAGGAGCTCATTAACTCAAAGATGGGCATAGGCACATATCTTTTGGACAAGGAACACCTGCCCATCTATCCTAAATTTGAAGACAACACCATGGTGATGGAGGAAAATGAACCATCTTCAGCTCAAGCACATGAGAAGAGAGAGAAGGAAAAGGCAGAGAAAGCTGCAAAGATGCCAACTATTGAAGAGGCATCTGAAGTGTTCTTGAAATCCAAAAAAGATCAACTTGGATACCTGATCCAATCCACCATGAGGATTGAGAAGGGCTTGGCCACCCTGACTAAGAACCAGGAGAGTTTGGAGAGGATCGTTGAGCAAAAGTTCTATGATCTGGATGTCAAGGTAACTCAGATCCAACCTGCAGTTGAGTAGCTACAGGAGGAAGCAGAGGAGAGGAAGGGCAAGTCTACTACTAATGCTTTCAAGTGAGTGCCACGAGGTCCAAGGTCTGCTGCAGTGCCTACGACAGATAGTCTAGCTTCAGTGTCAGCACCAGCAGCCACAGCTACAGTTCCACCTCCAGCACCCACTCCATCAGCTCCAACTACTTCATCGGAAGCCTTCGTCCTTGGAGTTCTCTCTACACCACCTCCCGAAGATCAAGCCTGAGAGTCGTTTAGCACTATGCATTTTTGAACTTTTTGGTAACTTGTTGCCAAAGGGGGAGAAAAATGTATAGATCATAGGATTCGAGAGAGAGTGTTGGTTTTTATCTCTCTTGCTATTTTGTTTGAAAATTTATTGTGTGCTTGTGTGAGCTACTTGTGAGATACTTGTTGATCATGTGTTTGATCATTTGCTACCCTTAATGTTTGGTTGAATGATGCTATCTTTTATATCTCTTATATGATCATTCACTTGCGTGGTGATGAGTGCATGCTTTTAATCTCTATCATTTTGAGCGCTCCACCAAGATGTATGTGACATGGAAGAGTAAACCATGATCCTAATCGATTGTGCATTTGCATTCAAAAGCAAATTTTAAATAATGCACAAATTTAGGGGGAGCTCTTGTTTATCACATACTTCTCAAAAGCGACGATGTTTTTCAAATACTAATTATCATTTGTCGAAGCTTTGATCTATATGTTGTCATCAATTACCAAAAAGGGGGAGATTGAAAGTGCAACTATCCCTGGGTGGTTTTGGTAATTCCTAACAACATATAGCTCATTGAGCTAATGCTATTTCAAGATGAATAATTCAGGAAAGCTCAATGGTTGGCATGGCAAGGATTAGAAAGTGGACCCTTCAAAATGCTAAGGATAAAAGATTGGCTCAAGCTCAAAGCACAAGACTCTACATTTCCTATTTTAGTGATCCAAGATCACATTGAGTCTATAAGAAAAGCCAATACTATTAAGAAGGGACGAGATGTTTCCTAATGAGGTGCTTGCTCAAAATGCTTAGTGATATGCTCCAAAACCCTCCACTACTTTCTCATATCCACATATGTCCACACCAAAAGTCAAACTCGGACCCACCGATTCTTTCTATCTGGCGCGACCGAGTTCAGTTGACATAGCCACTGCCAGAAACCCTAATCTTTTCGGTCTCACCAATAGGGATCTCAGTCTCACCGAGATGGGATTGTAATCTCTCTGTTTCCCTTCGTAATGTTTTGGTCAAATCGAGATGAGCGATCGGTCCCACCGAGATTGCAATGTAAACTCTCCGTTTCCCTTTTGTAACACTTCGGTCCAACCGAGATGAGCGAATCGGTCCCACCAAGTTTGCCTGACCAACTCTCTGTTAGTCCATTACCAAAATTGGACTCACCGAGTTTGTGTAATCGGTCTCACCGAGATTATGTTATGCCCTAATGCCACATCCCTAGTTCTGGTATGTTATAGGTTTGCTTTGTGCATCATGTTTAATTTTCAAATGAAGTTTAATTGGGGATTGATAAACCCTAGCACAAATGCAATTGAAATAGGTTCAACCAAAATATTTTCAATGACCTCAAAATATCCTTTTAAAATGTTCATGATTTATGGAAAAAGGTGAAAGCCTCTACCAGAGATGATGCATATTTTTCCAGGACATTTCGGTCATTGAATTAAATCATTATGGTAATTGAGTTGGAGTTTAAAATTTACCATTAAATATTGGTTGCTCCAATTTTTCTGAAATTTGTTGTGTGGTTTGAAAATATTTCAAATATTCCTCACAAAAATTTACAGAATTAACCAAAGTGTTTTGGTTAGTATTTTATTTGCAAAACAGTAGCAGAAATTAGAAAAACGGAAACAAATAAGAGAGAGAGGGAGAAAGCACTTACCTGGCGCTCACCTGGTAGCCCATCTGGCTGGCCCAGCCCACCAGGGGCAGGGAGGTCTTCTTCCTCCCGCCAGTCGGATGCACAGCACGTGCCCGACGCGCACACGGCCGCCGCACGCCACCTCCTACCTCTCTGCTTGCTCCCACGACCCCTGGAGACGCCACGCAGACCCTCTCGACTCTCTCTCACTCTCCCTTCGCTCTCTGCTCTCTGCCCTGGCCTCTAGCCCCTCTCCCGAGCAGACCCGAACCCGCTCATCGCCACCGACGCCGTTCACCGTAGCCACCATGCCCCTCTGGCCTCTCGTCTTGCCCCAGAGCTCCGCCTTGCCGCCTGCTACGTCCTCAACGAGCCAGGCGACCCGGGAAGCTCTGCATCAATGCCATCTCCATCTTCTTCATCGTCGGCCACTGAAGCTCGCCGGAGTGGATTCGTGAGCTCCAGACCCTCCCCGGCCTCGCCGTTGACTCTGCTGGATTCGCCGTGAGCCCTTGTTTTTCCCCTCTCTCCCCGTGCTCGTCCGCGCCTTCTAGCCACCGTGGCCATCGGAGCCGATTGCTCCTCGCCACCGGCCATGTCGCCACCGCGGCTACGTCCATGCAAGCACACGTCCAAGCTTACCACTAAGCTCACCGCACCCCCATGAGTCCAACGGGCCTAACCGTGGCTCCTGCCATGCCCTGCACCGTCGACTCGTTCGACGCCCGAACGCTGGCTGCCGCACTTGCCATCACCGCCATCGTTCTGGGCCATCTCCGGCGAAGCTGAGGGAACCACTGGATGCGCGCAAGCGCTAGCAACCCGTAGCCACAAACCGCTCGTCGAATGGTGGCCTGTAGAGCAAACCCGACGCGGGCACCGCCGCGGCCTGTCGTCACCGGCGGTTAAACGCTGGTGGCTGACGTGGCACCATTAGTTAGGTGCTAATCATGTTTAGTTATTGCCTGTGTCAATGACATGTGGGTCCCCGAGCATAGTTAGGTTAGTCTAATTTTCTGTTAAAATTAGTACTAATACGTGTGGACCCCACGTGTCCGCTTTGACTTTGGTCAAGTCAACATGGACCGGTCCCACCTGTCATCCACCAAACCAGTCTGAGACACTGACGTATGGGTCCCACAAGTTAGGTTTGACCTGGCCGACCCAGTTGACCTGCTGACGTCACAGCTATGTCATGCTGACGCAGTAAATCATTTTCTGGATTTTAAATAATTAGAAAGTT
Organism: Triticum aestivum; assembly: GCF_018294505.1. NCBI lineage: Eukaryota > Viridiplantae > Streptophyta > Magnoliopsida > Poales > Poaceae > Triticum > Triticum aestivum. Next base: position 273,867,052 of record NC_057800.1, on the reverse strand, counting down.
CTAGAAAATGTCTCAAACTTCTAAAAATCATAGAAATTCAACCGTAGCTCAGAATGAAATAAATTATATATGAAAATTATCAGAAAAATGCAAGGAATCCATTTATGCCAGTTACATGCATGAAAAACAAACTTATAAATGCTGTATAAGTGAAAACATAATATGGGCATTTTAAGTGCTTTATTTTGAATTGCATTTGAATCTTTGATTCAAATGGGCTTCAACCAACTTGGTAGCATCTTGCATTAGCCCAAGCACTAGCATTTGCACATGCCATGTTCATGCATCATTTTGTTGCATTTGTTTGTGTGTTGATCACCGGCACCGTTTCTTCTCGATAGGTTCCACTCCGGAAGGTGTTCCCGAGTACCTGTCAGAGGAGCCGTACCCCTTCGTCGTTCTATCAGGCAAGCAAACCCCCTTGAGCATCTCGATAAATCCCACTCTCTCGCTCTTGCTTCTTATACTACATTAGGAAAACAACGATTCAACTGCTACTTTTCTGCTGTGGTAGTTGAACCCATTCCTCTGCATGACCTATCATTGCCACCGTAAATAGTTGAAACCCACTAGCATGAGTAGGAGTTGCTTGAGCCTTGATGTGCCTACTCATCCATGCTTGTTTTCTTTATGCCAGCTATGCTTAGAGTTGTGTCAGGTCTGATTCATCGGGAATGAATCTGAGTGGTGAACATGTCCTACAGGTAAAGGCTAAGTGTGTGAACACGTTTGGTAAAGGTAGCGACGAGAGGCCATGTAAGAGTACATGGTGGGTTGTCTCATTGGAACCATCCCTAAGCACTGAGTTCTGTGTATGTTGTCCAAGTCCAGTTACTACCACACATTGGGTTCCGGTTATCCGGCCGCTCTCGGCTTATTAATCCACTTGATCTCTGTCCAGGAGTTGCAACTAGTTTCTGGCATTTGTAGGTAGTGCTACTTGTCTACCAGGTGATGTCCGATGGGACGGGCTTGGGACAGACCAGGCACCGCGGAACGGTTTACCAAGTGGCACCCAGATGGTGGGCTTGGGAACCCTGCACACATCATTTGGGGCCGTGAGCGACACCCTGGCCGGATCTCCTTGCGGATGGAACCCGAATAGGCGATAAGCCTGGACGAGAGACTTGTGTGGTTAGTCAGGTCGTGGCCGACACCCTCGCCCGGCTTCCGCTTGAAGGTTGACGAGGTACATGACGTGTATAGGGCTATAAGTGGCGAGAGCGTGTGTGAAGAAGTACACCCCTGCAGGGTCAACATTATCTATTCGAATAGCCGTTTTCCTCGGATATGGAAACTTGGAGGACTTATATAGTACATAGACAACTTGAAGTGGATACCCTAAAATCCGCAAGATAAGCGTGAGTGCTATGGATGCCCTTCTCGTAGGGAGACGGGAACGAATCCATAGTGGAGTATTTATATGGTGAATATGTGGACTCGTGTGCGTCTTCTCACCTCAAAAAAGTTTCTGATACTCGTAGTATAGGTTAGACACAGAGTCAAAGCTGGCTTGCTGCTATTAAAACTCCACCACCCCCTTTGTTGATAATGTTGCATATGTAGATAGTTCTGATGTAAGACTTGCTGAGTACCTTCGTACTCACGTGTGCTTATTTATGTTTTGCAGTTGGTTACACTAGTGACTTCAACGAGTAGCTTGTATCCCAGCTACGATCTTGTACCCTTGGGAGGGTCGTGTTTAGTCAGGCTTCTTAGTCTTTTCCTTTTGTAGTTGTATGTACTCAGACATGTAATGCTTCCGTTGCATGTATGCTCTGAATGATGGGTCATGAGACCCATGTTTGTATTGAATGCTATGTGGCTCTTCTGGGCCTTTATCTATATGAGTTTGAGTTATGTTGTGATGCCATGTTGTACAGCACATACTTGCATGTTATGCGTATGTGTAACATGTATTGCTATGTGTGGGATCCGACAACCTAGTTGTTTATCCCTGGTAGCCTCTCTTATGGGGAAATGTAGTCTTGTGCTTCCATGAGCCATAGTAGTCCGCTACAGCCCGGTTCACCGGAGTTCTGCTAGCCCTGCACTACTGCTCCGGAACACTTGACTGGCCGACATGTGATTCATTTCGTTCCTGTGTCTGTCCCTTCGGGAAAATGTCACGCAGTGACATCCGGAGTCCTTCCTATCCTGCTACAGCCCGGGTTCCCAGAGTCCTGTTAGCCCGGTGCTACAGCCCGGATTCATACGCTGTTGACCGACATGCTCGAGGTTGATTCATGTATGCCTCTCCCTATAAGTTAGTGCCACTTTGGGTTCACGACTAGTCATGTCAGCCCGGGTTCTCTGTCATATGGATGCTAGCGACACTATCATATACGTGAGCCAAAAGGCGTAAACGGTCCTGGGCCAGGTAAGGTGGCACCCGTGGGAATACCTTGCGTGAGGCCGCAAAGTGATATGAAGTGTTACATGCTAGATCGGTGTGACTTAGGATCGGGGTCCCGACAGCGTTGGTATCAGAGCCTGACTGACTGTAGGATTACCAAGCCAAACTAGTCGAAGTTGAGTCTAGAAATGCTTTAGTTATATAAGGGAATTGATTGTGGAAGGGAACGTAAGGCTCTTTTTACTCCTTTACCTCATCTCATTCTTTCTGAGTCAGCCTCTTCTTTTCTACGAGGGTTAAGGCCTAGGCTTCTCCTCTATCTCTCAGGATGACGTGTTACTAAACCGTAAAGTCTTAGGATTGTTGGGTTTGTGTCTCTGTTCAGTTCTACTACTTCCGTGTGTCCTCAGTTTGACCCAGAACCTTGATTTTATGATGCTGATTGATTATGCTATTCCTTTGATGAATGTCTCAAAATCCCTTTTGAGCATTTACAGCTGTTATGCTGCGAAAATTGTCCTAGGATTTCAAGAGTTTCCAATGCTTTTGCATTACATTCCGCATCCTTATGTCGATGCTAATTCCATCCTTGTTTTCCTTGGTTTCTGTGCCAGGATGTCGTCTGCTAACCGAGGTTCAGTTGCTCATAGCAAGAACCACGGAGATGGTAGGGACGAGGATCCTCCTGACAAGCCTTTGATGGCAGAGTTCTTGTTAGCATCTGAGAGGAACAAGCGTGAGACTAACCGCTTGCTGGCACAGATTGAGCAAAACACTGCACATCAGCGTAAGAAGTTGGTTTCCATCACTGACTTCATTGGTCTAAAACCACCCACCTTCCATCATTCCATTGAGCCACTCAATGCAGATGACTGGCTCCGAAGCATCACTCACAAGTTGCATTTTGCGAACGTAGCTGAAGGTGACATGGGCACCTATGCTACCTATCACTTGGAAGGTCCTGCTAGTATTTGGTGGCAGAGCTATGAGGCTATGCTACCAGCTGGCCAGATTCCTATGTGGAAGGATTTCACCGAGGCTTTTCGTGAGCACCACATTCCTCAGGATCTCATTGACCGCAAGAGGGAAGAGTTCTGTAGTTTTACCCAGGGTAAGCTGCCTATTGATGCTTACAGTAGAGAGTTTGGAAACCTCGCCCGCTATGCTACAGAAGAAGTGTCCACGGACGCTAAGAAGCAGGCTAGGTTCCGGAAGGGTCTCAACCCTAAGTTGCATCGTGATCTCCACCTGCATCATTGTGATACTTTCCAGGCTCTTGTGAACAAGGCCATTAATGCAGAGACAGCTCAGCTCACTTATGAGGAGTCTCGTAAGCACAACCGTGATCTGGGTTCTTCCTCCCGCTTTGGCTCTCAGAAGCGACGGATTTGGATTCCGAACTCAGCTCTTCCACCTGGATATGCACTGAGGCCATCCGATGTGGCGCCTCACCCAGCTCAGCAACATGCTCCACCCAGGCCTATTAGTGGACCACTTGCCAATGTAGGTCCACGTCCTACCTCAGGAACTTGCTTCACCTGCGGAGAACCAGGACACTATGCACGTGACTGCCCTTAGTCCAGTTATACTCCACCCCAATCTGAGAGGTCTGTTGGCCGTGAAAAGCCATCAGGCAAGATGATCAGTACCAAGCCAGCCTCCATTGAATGAGCATGTGTGCACCATGTCTCAGCTACAGAAGCTCAAGATGATCCAGACGTCGTACTGGGTACACTTCTTGTCAATTGTCACCCAGCTTCAGTTCTGTTCGATACTGGAGCATCCCACTCCTTCATATCCGAAGGTTACGCTCGGTTGCATGACACGTCATTTTGTGATATGCCGACTCCACTAATAATCCAGACTCCTGGTTCCAAATGGCAAACCTCCAAGGTAAGCCATGGTAATGAAATCCTTGTTGATAGACTGGTATTCCTTGCTTCTTTGAGATCTCTCAAGTCTTCAGATATTAACATCATCTTGGGTATGGACTGGATGACAGCTCACCATGCCAAGATCGATTGTTACACTAGATCTGTTCAACTTACACATCCATCTGGCAAAATAGTCACTGTCTCCACTAGAGTTGCAAGGCGCCAACTCTATTCTGTTAATGCCAGCCCTCTTCCAGACCTTGAAGATATTCCGGTAGTCCGTGACTTCCCGGATGTCTTTCCAGAAGAACTGCCAGGTGTTCTACCTGACCGAGATGTAGAGTTTGTCATAGAACTTATCCCAGGAACTGTTCCAATCTCTAGGAGACCATACAAGATGGCACCTTTGGAGTTAGCCGAGCTTAAAAAACAACTTGATGAGTCCTTGCAAAAGGGTTTCATCCGTCCCAGTTCTTCTCCTTGGGCTTGTCCTGTCCTCTTCGTCAAGAAGAAGGATGGTACGGATCGGATGGTTGTAGATTATCGTCCCGTTAATTTGGTCACGATAAAGAACAAGTATCCGCTCCCCAGGATCAACGACCTGTATGATCAGCTCGCTGGATCCTCAGTCTTTTCCAAGATGGATTTGAGGTTAGGCTACCACCAAATCAAAATCAGAAATGGGGACATCCCCAAAACGGCCTTTGTCACTAGTTATGGTCAATACGAGTACACCGGGATGTCTTTCGGCCTAACCAATGCTCCAGCTACTTTCTCCTGCTTGATGAACTCGATCTTTATGGAGTACTTAGATAAGTTAGTCGTGGTTTATCTCGATGATATTCTTATTTACTCGAAGAACGAGGAAGAGCATGTCGAACATCTTAGGCTTGTGTTAGAAAAACTCAGAGAGCACAGCCTTTATGCCAAGTTCTCCAAGTGTGAATTTTGGTTGCCAGAAGTGACCTATCTGGGCCACGTGATCTTTGGTAAGGGCATTGCTTTCAATCCCGAGAGAGTTAAAGCCGTTCTCGATTGGACTCCACCCAAAATGGTCAAACAAGTTAGGAGTTTCCTTGGTCTAGCCAGTTATTGTCGCTGCTTCGTTGAAAACTTCTCCAAAGTGGCCAAACCTCTCACGGAACTTCTCAAGAAAGATAAAAGGTTTGAGTGGACCCCATAGTGTGAGCACAGTTTTCAGGAACTGAAAAGATGCCTGACTTCTGCGCCCATACTCGTGCCACTGGATTTCACTAAAGACTTTGTTATCTATTGCAACGCTTCACGTCAAGGACTAGGTTGCATTCTTATGCAGGATCGTCCTATGGATCTCGACAGTTGCATCCCCATGAGGAAAATTATCCTACACATGATCTATAGCTTGCAGCCGTAGTCTATGCACTTAAGACTTGGCGACATTACCTTCTTGGTAACCGTTGCGAAATCTACACTGACCATCAGAGTCTCAAGTATATCTTCACCAACCGGATCTGAATCTCAGACAGAGACGTTGGTTGGAGTTGATCTCGGATTACGACTTAGGAATCACCTACACCCGAGGCAAAGCCAATGTCATGGCTGATGCTTTAAGTCGTAAATCCTATTGCAACAACCTCATGTTGCAACAATGTCAACCACCCCTCCATGAGGAATTCTGTAAGCTTAACCTTCACATAGCTCCTCATGGTTCCCTTTCTACCTTGGTGGCGAAACCTACCCTTACGGATCAGATCATAGAGGCTCAGAAGCATGATACGGGAATCTCCCGGATCAAGAAGAATATTTCCAAGGGAGTTGCTGGCTGTTTCTCTATGGATGAACAAGGTGTTGTTTACTTTGGAAACCGTTTGGTGGTTCCCAAATGTCAACAGATGCAGCAACTGATCCTTAAGGAGGCCCATGACTCTCCTCTCACGATTCATCCCGGTAGTACAAAGATGTATCAGGACCTACGCCAGAGGTTCTGGTGGACTAGGATGAAGAGAGAAATCGCTCAGTATATTGCCAACTGTGACGTTTGTCGTCGCGTTGAGGCAGAGCATCAAAGACCTGCTGGCACCCTTCAACCTTTAGCTATTCCTGAGTGGAAATGGGATAAAGTTGGTATGGACTTCATCACCGGCTTTCCCAGGACCAAGAAAGGAAATAATGCTATCTTCGTAGTCATTGATCGTCTCTCCAAAGTGGCTCACTTCCTACCTGTTCGAGAGAGTATCACTGCTAGTCAGCTCGCTGACTTATATATCTCCCGAATAGTGTCACTCCATGGTGTTCCACTAGAGATCAATTCAGACCGTGGCAGTCTTTTCACCTCTCATTTCTGGGAAAGTTTCCAGAATGCCATGGGAACTCATCTTTCTTTCAGTACCGCTTTCCACCCTCAGTCAAGTGGTCAGGTGGAAAGGGTCAACCAAATTCTTGAAGACATGCTTAGAGCTTGCGTTATCTCATTCGGTATGGATTGGGAGAAATGTCTTCCCTTTGCCGAGTTTGCTTATAACAATAGCTACCAATCCAGTCTTAAGAAAGCACCCTTCGAGATTCTGTATGGACGAAGATGTCGAACACCTTTGAACTGGTCAGAAACTGGTGAAAGACAATTCTTTGGGCTGGATATGATCCAGGAGGCAGAAGAGCAAGTTCACATCATTCGTGAGAATTTGAAAACAGCCCAATCTCGTCAAAAGAGCCAGTATGACCGTCGTCATAAGGAAGTGGCTTATGAAGTTGGCGACAAGGCTTACCTTCGGGTTACTCCTTTGAAGGGTACCCATCGTTTTGGTATCAAGGGCAAGTTGGCTCCTCGTTACATCGGTCCTTTTCGCATTCTCGCTACGAGGAGAGGTTGCCTACCAATTGGAACTACCCCCACATCTTTCCCGAGTTCATGATGTCTTCCATGTCTCTCAACTCAGGCGTTGCTACTCGGATCCCATCCGTGGAGTGGACCATGAAACGCTTGATCTCCAAGATAACCTCACTTATCGAGAGTACCCCGTTCGCATTCTGGATCAAGCAGAGCGTGTCACTTGACGTCATAACATCAAGTTTCTCAAGGTTCAGTGGTCTCATCATTCTGAGAGAGAAGCTACTTGGGAGCGAGAAGATCTTCTTCGACTTGAGTACCCCGCTTTCTTTCCGCCAACTCCTGACTCTCGGGATGAGATTTTTTCGAGTGGGGGCGAGTTGTCACATCCCTAGTTCTGGTATGTTATAGGTTTGCTTTGTGCATCATGTTTAATTTTCAAATGAAGTTGAATTGGTTATTGATAAACCCTAGCACAAATGCAATTGAAATAGGTTCAACCAAAATATTTTCAATGACCTCAAAATATCCTTTTAAAATGTTCATGATTTATGGAAAAAGGTGAAAGCCTCTACCAGAGATGATGCATATTTTTCCAGGACATTTTGGTCATTGAATTGAATCATTATGGTAATTGAGTTGGAGTTTAAAATTTACCATTAAATATTGGTTGCTCCAATTTTTCTGAAATTTGATGTTTGGTTTGAAAATATTTCAAATATTCCTCACAAAAATTTACAGAATTAACCAAAGTGTTTTGGTTAGTATTTTATTTGCAAAACAGTAGCAGAAATTAGAAAAACTGAAACAAATAAGATAGAGAGGGGGAAAGCACTTACCTGGCACTCACCTAGCAGCCCATCTGGCCGGCCCAGCCCACGAGGGGCAGGGAGGTCTTCTTCCTCCCGCCAGTCGGATGCACAGCGCGTGCCCGACGCGCGCACGGCCGCCGCACGCCACCTCCTGCCTCCCTGCTTGCTCCCGCGACCCCTGGAGACGCCACACAGACCCCCTCGACTCTCTCTCACTCTCCCTTTGCTCTCTGCTCTCTCCCCTGGCCTCTAGCCCCTCTCCCGAGCAGACCCGAACCCGCTCGTCGCCACCGACGCCGTTCACCGTAGCCACCGTGCCCCTCTGGGCCTCTCATCTTGCCCCAGAGCTCCGCCTCGCCGCCTGCTACGTCCTCAACGAGCCAGGTGACCCGGGAAGCTCTGCATCAACGCCATGTCCATCTTCTTCATCGTCGGCCACTGAAGCTCGCCGGCGTGGATTCACGAGCTCCAGACCCTCCCCAGCCTCGCCGTTGACTCTGCTGGATTCGCCGTGAGCCCCTGTTTCTTTCCCCTCTCTCCCCGTGCTCGTCTGCGCCTTCTAGCTACTGTGGCCATCGGAGCCGATTGCTCCTCGCTGCCGGCCATGTCGCCACCGCGGCTACGGCCTTGCAAGCACGCGTCCAAGCTTAATACTGAGCTCACCGCACCCCCACGAGTCCAACGCGCCTAACCGCGGCTCCTGCCATGCCCTGCACCGTCGACTTGTTCGACGCCTGAACACCGGCCACCGCACTTGCCATCACCGCCGTCATTCTGGGCCATCTCTGGCGAAGCTGAGGGCACTACTAGATGCGCGCAAGCGCCAGCAACCCGTAGCTACAAACTGCTCGTCGAACGGTGGCCTGTAGAGCAAACCCGACGCGGGCACCGCCGCGGCCTGTCGTCGTCGGCGGTTAAACGCAGGTGGCTGACGTGGCACCATTAGTTAGGTGCTAATCATGTTTAGTTATTGCCTATGTCAATGACATGTGGGTCCCCAAGCATAGTTAGGTTAGTCTAATTTTCTGTTAAGATTAGAACTAATACGTGTGGACCCCACGTGTCAGCTTTGACTTTGGTCAAGTCAACGTGGACTGGTCCCACCTGTCATCCACCAAACCAGTCTGAGACACTGATGTATGGGTCCCACAAGTCATGTTTGACCTGGCCGACCCAGTTGACCTGCTGATGTCACAGCTATGTCATGCTGATTCAGTAAATCGTTTTTTGGATTTTAAATAATTAGAAAATTCTAGAAAATGTCTAAAACTTCTAAAAATCATAGAAATTCAACCGTAGCGCAGAATGAAATAAATTATATATGAAAAATTATCAGAAAAATGCAAGGAATCCATTTATGCCAGTTACATGCATGAAAAACCAACTTATACATGTTGTATAAGTGAAAACATAATATGGGCATTTTAAATGCTTCATTTTGAATTGCATTTGAATCTTTGATTCAAATGGGCTTCAACCAACTTGGTAGCATCTTGCATTAGCCCAAACACTAGCATTTGCACATGCCATGTTCATGCATCATTTTGTTGTATTTTTTTGTGTGTTGATCGCCGACACCGTTTCTTCTCGATAGGTTCCACTCCGGAAGGTGTTCCCGAGTACCTGTCAGAGGAGTCGTACCCCTTCGTCGTTCTATCAGGCAAGCAAACCCCCTTGAGCATCTCGATAAATCCCACTCTCTCTCTCTTGCTCCTTATACTGCATTAGGACAACAACGATTCAACTGCTACTTTTCTTCTGCGGTAGTTGAACCCATTCCTCTGCATGACATGTCATTGCCATAGTAAATAGTTGAAACCCACTAGCATGAGTAGGAGTTGATTGAGCCTTGATGTGCCTACTCATCCATGCTTGTTTTCTTTATGCCAGCTATGCTTAGAGTTGTGTCAGCTCTGATTCATCGGGAATGAATCAGAGTGGTGAACATGTCCTACCGGTAAAGGCTAAGGGTGTGAACACATTTGGTAAAGGTAGCGATGAGAGGCCATGTAGGAGTACATGGTGGATTGTCTCATTGGAACCGTCCCTAAGCACTGAGTTCTGTGTATGTTGTCCAAGTCCAGTTACTACCACACATTGGGTTCTGGTTATCCTACCCCTCTCGGCTTATTAATCTACTTGATCTCTGTCCAGGAGTTGCAACTAGTTTCTGGCATTTGTAGGTAGTGCTACTTGTCTACCAGGTGGTGTCCGACGGGACGGGCTTGGGACAGACTAGGCACCATGGCACGGTGTACCAAGTGGCACCCGGATGGTGGGCTTGGGAACCGTGCACACATCGCTTGGGGCCGTGAGCGACACCCCGGCCGGATCTCCTTGCGTATGGAACCCGAATAGGCGATAAACCTGGACAAGAGACTTGTGTGGTTAGTCAGGTCGTGGCCGACACCCTCGCTCGGCTTCCGCTTGAAGGTTGACGAGGTACATGACGTGTATAGGGCTATAAGTGGCGAGAGCGTGTGTGAAGAAGTACACCCCTGCAGGGTCAACATTATCTATTCGAATAGCCGTTTTCCTCGGATATGGAAACTTGGAGGACTTATATAGTACATAGACAACTTGAAGTGGTTACCCTAATATCCGCAAGATAAGTGTTAGTGCTATGGATGGCCTTCTCGTAGGGAGACGGTAATGGATCCATAGTGGAGTATTGATATGGTGAATATGTGGACTCATGTGCATCTTCTCACCTCAAAGAAGTTTCTGATACTCGTAGTATAGGTTAGCCACTGAGTCAAAGCTGGCTTGCTGCTATTAAAACTCCACCACCCCCTTTGTTGATAATGTTGCATATGTAGATAGTTCTGATGTAAGACTTGTTGAGTACCTTCGTACTCACGTTTGCTTATTTATGTTTTGCAGTTGGTTACACTAGTGACTTCGACGAGTAGCTTGTATCCCAGCTACGATCTTGTACCCTTGGGAGGGTCGTGTTTAGTTAGGCTTCTTAGTCTTTTCCTTTTGTAGTTGTCTGTACTCAGACATGTAATGCTCCCGTTGCCTGTATGCTCTGAATGATGGGTCATGACACCCATGTTTGTATTGAATGCTATGTGGCTCTTCTGGGCCTTTATCTATATGAGTTTGAGTTATGTTGTGATGCCATGTTGTACAACACATACTTGCATGTTATGCGTACGTGTAACATGTATTGCTATGTGTGGGATCCGACAACCTAGTTGTGTATCCCTGGTAGCCTCTCTTCTGGGGAAATGTAGTCTTGTGCTTCCATGAGCCATAGTAGTCCGCTACAGCCCGGTTCACCGGAGTCCTGCTAGTCCAGCACTACTGCTTCGGAACACTTGACTGGCCGGCATGTGATTCACTTCATTCTTGTGTCTGTCCCTTCGGGGAAATGTCACGCGGTGACATCTGGAGTCCTGCCTAGCCTGCTACAGCCCGAGTTCCCGTAGTCCTGTTAGCCCAGTGCTACAACCTGGATTCATACGCTGTTGACCGACATCCTCGAGGTTGATTCATGTATGTCTGTCCCTGTAAGTTAGTTCCACTTTGGGTTCACGACTAGTCATGCCGGCCCGGGTTCTCTATCATATGGATGCTAGCGACACTATCATATACGTGAACCAAAAGGCGCAAATGGTCCTGGGCCAGGTAAGGTGGCACCCGTGGGAATAGCGTGCGTGAGGCCGCAAAGTGATATATAGCGTGCGTGACTTAGGATCGGGGTCCCGACACCTAACCCTAACGAAATCAGTCCCACCGAGTTGACATGTCGGTCCCACTGAGAATCCTAACATTCACATTTTGAACTAAATCGGTCTGACCGAGTTTCATGATTCGGTCCCACCGAGTTTGGTGATTTGTGTGTAACGGTTAGTTTTGTGCGGAGTCTATAAATACCCCTCCACCCACTCTTCATTCATGGAGAGAGCCATCAGAACATGCCTACACTTCCAATACATATTTTCTGAGAGAGAACCACCTACACTTGTGTTGAGGTCAAGATATTCCATTCCAGCCACATAAATCTTGATCTCTACCGTTCCCCAAGTTTCTTTCCACTCAAATCTTCTTTCTACCAAATCCAATCCTATGAGAGAGAGTTGAGTGTTGGGGAGACTATCATTTGAAGAATAACAACAAGGAGTTCATCATCAACACACAGTTTGTTACTTCTTGGAGAGTGGTGTCTCCTGGATTGGCTAGGTCTCACTTGGGAGCCTCTGACAAGATTGTGGAGTTGAACCAAGGAGTTTGTAAGGCCAAGGAGATCGCCTAATTGGTGAAGATCTACCCTAGTGAGGCAAGTCCTTCGTGGGCAATGGCCATGGTGGGATAGACAAGGTTGCTTCTTCGTGGACCCTTCGTGGGTGTATCCCTCTGTGGACTCGCGAAACCGTTACCCTTCGTGGGTTGAAGTCTCCATCAACGTGGATGTACGATAGCACCACCTATCGGAACCACGCCAAAAATCTCCGTGTCAACACTGCGTTTGCTCCATCAAACTCCTCCCTTTACCCTCATATGCAATTTTTTTACGTTCCGCTGCTATACTTTTAGAATTGCATGTGTAGGTTGATTACTTGTTTGTGCTAAGTTGCTAAAATTTGCCAAGAACTAAAATTGGGAAAAGGCTAGATTTTTATTTGGTCAAGTAGTCTAATCACCCCCCCCCCCCCTCTAGACATACTTTCTATCCTACGAGTGGTATCAGAGCTTTGGTCTCCATTTGCTTTGATTTCCATAGCTTTTGGTGGTCATAGGCTTGGTTTCACAACCTAGGAGAGTATGGCGTCTAGCAAGGGAAATTACCTCCGTAGAGGTCCTTACTTTGATGGTACAAATTTTGCTAGTTGGAAGCATAAGATGAAAATGCATATTCTTGGACATAACCCCGCTGTTTGGGCTATTGTGTGTGTTGGCTTGCAAGGTGAATTCTTTGATGGGAGAGAACAAACCATGAAGCTGATAACCCACAAGTATAGGGGATCGCAACAGTTTTCGAGGGTAGATTATTCAACCCAAATTTATTGATTCTACACAAGGGGAGCCAAAGAATATTCTCAAGTATTAGTAGCTGAGTTGTCAATTCAACCACACCTGGAAACTTAATATCTGCAGCAAAGTATTTAGTAGCAAAGTAATATGATAGTAGTGGTAATGGTAGCAAAAGGTAATTATAACAAAAGTAATGTTTTTGGTATTTTGTAGTGATTGTAACAATAGCAACGGAAAAGTAAATAAGCGGAGAACAATATATGGAAAGGTCGTAGGCAATGGATCAGTGATAGAGAATAATGTCGGATGTGGTTCATCATGTAACAGTCATAACCGAGGGTGACACAGAACTAGCTCCAATTCATCAATGTAATGTAGGCATGTATTCTAGCCTCCTGTGGCAGCGGGGTCCTAGTGGAAACTAAGGGATATTAAGGCCTCCTTTTAATAGAGTACCGGACCAAAGCATTAACACATAGTGAATACATGATCTCCTCAAACTACGGTCATCACTGGGAGTGGTCCCAATTATTGTCACTTCGGGGTTGCCGGATCATAACACATAGTAGGTGACTATAGACATGCAAGATAGGATCAAGAACTCACATATATTCATGAAAACATAATAGGTTCTGATCTGAAATCATGGCACTCGGGCCCTAGTGACAAGCATTAAGCATAGCAAAGTCATAGCAACATCAATCTCAGAACATAGTGGATACTAGGGTTCAAACCCTAACAAAACTAACTCGATTACATGATAAATCTCATCCAACCCATCACTGTCCAGCAAGCCTACGATGGAATTACTCACACACGGTGGTGAGCATCATGAAATTGGTGATAGAGGATGGTTGATGATGACGATGGCGATGGATTCCCCTCTCCGGAGCCCCAAACGGACTCCAGATCAGCCCTCCCGAGAGGTTTTAGGGCTTGGCGGCGGCTCCATATCGTAAAACACGATGAATCCTTCTCCTTTATATTTTTCCCTGGAAGTGAATATATAGAGTTGGAGTTGAGGTTGGAGGAGCTCCAGGGGGCCCATGAGGTAGGGGCGCGCCCAGGGGGGCAGGCGCGCCCCCACCCTAGTGGCTAGGGTGTGGGCCCCTGGTCTTGATGTTTTGCAAGTATTTTTTTTATTTCCAAAAAGAGACTCCGTGGAGTTTCAGGTTATTCCGAGAACTTTTGTTTCTACACATAAATAACACCATGGCAATTCTGCTGAAAATAGCGTCAGTCCGGGTTAGTTCCATTCAAATCATGCAAGTTAGAGTCCAAAACAAGGGCAAAAGTGTTTGGAAAAGTAGATATGATGGAGACGTATCAACTCCCCCAAGCTTAAACCTTTGCTTGTCCTCAAGCAATTCAGTTGATAAATTGAAAGTGATAAAGAAAAACTTTTACAAACTCTGTTTGCTCTTGTTGTTGTAAATATGTAAAGCCAGCCTTCAAGTTTTCAGCAAAGATTGTAAACTAACCATATTCACAATAACGCATAGGTCTTATGTTTACTCATATCAATGGCATAATCAACTAGCGAGCAATAATAATAAATCTCGGATGACAACACTTTCTCAAAACAATCATAATATGATATAACAAGATGGTATCTCGCTAGCCCTTTCCGAGACCGCAAAACATAAATGCAGAGCACCTTTAAAGATCAAGGACTGACTAGACATTGTAATTCATGGTAAAAGAGATCCAGTCAAGTCATACTCAATGTAAACTAACAGTAATGAATGCAAATGACAGCGGTGCTCTCCAACTGTTGCTTTTTAATAAGAGGATGATGACTCAACATAAAAGTAAATAGATAGGCCCTTCGTAGAGGGAATCAGGGATTTGTAGAGGTGCGAGAGCTCGATTTTTAAATAGATATGAATAATATTTTGAGCGGTATACTTTCATTGTCAACATAACAACCAAGAGATGGCAATATCTTCCATGCTACACACATTATAGGCGGTTCCCAAACAGAATGGTAAAGTTTATACTCCCCCTCCACCAACAAGCATCAATCCATGGCTTGCTCAAAACAACGAGTGCCTCCAACTAACAAGAGTCCCAGGGGGAGTTTTGATTGCAATTATTTTGATTTTATTTGCATTAAGCATGGGACTGGGCATCCCAGTGACCAGCCATTTTCTCGTGAGTGAGGAGCGGAGTCCACTCCTCTTGAGAATAACCCGCCTAACATGGAAGATACGGACAACCCTAGTTGATACATGAGCTATTCGAGCATACAAAACAGGATATTTATTTGAAGGTTTAGAGTTTGGCACATACAAATTTACTTGGAACGGCAGGTAGATACCGTATATAGGTAGTTATGGTGGACTCATATGGAATAACTTTGGGGTTTATGGGATTGGATGCACAAACACTATTCCCGCTTAGTACAGGTGAAGGCTAGAAAGAGATTGGGAAGCGGCAACAGTCATGAACATGCATTAAAATTAATCAACACCGAATTCAAGCATGAGTAGGATATAATGCACCATGAACATAAATATCGTAGAGGCTATGTTGATTTTGTTTCAACTACATGCGTGAACATGTGCTAAGTCAAGCCACTCGAATCGTTCAAAAGAGGATACCACCCTATCATACCACATCACAACCATTTTAATAGCATGTTAGCAGCAAGGTAAACCATTATAAGCTCCTAGCTAATTAAGCATGGCATAAGCAACTATAATCTCTAATTGTCATTGCAAACATGTTTATTCGTAATAGGCTGAATTTGGAACGATGAACTAATCATATTTACAAAAACAAGAGAGGTCGAGTTCACACCAGCTTTTCTCATCTCAACCAGACCATCATATATCGTCATAATTGCCTTTCACTTGCACGACCGAACGATGTGGATAATAATAATAATAGTGCACGTGCATTGGACTAAGCTGGAATCTGCAAGCATTCAATAAACAGGAGAAGACAAGGCAGTATGGGCTCTTTTGTTAGATCAACAATAATGCTTATTAGAGCCACTTCAACAATTTAATCATGGTCTTCTCCTATCGACCCCCAAAGAAAAGAAAATAAATAAAACTATTTACACGGGAAAGCTCCCAACAAGCAAAAGAAGAACAGGAAATCATTTTGGATTTTCTTTTTAATTACTACTACAAGCGTGTAAAGTAAAACTAGCTAAAAGCTACAACTAATTTTTTTAGTTTTTCTTAAGGTTTATTAAAAACACAAGAAGAAAGAACAAAAAGGAAAATAAACTAGCATGGATGATACAATGAAAAGGTATGAGCACCGACTTCTAGCAATGAGTGTGTGAACATGAATGTAATGTCGGTGAGAAATACGTACTCCCCCAAGCTTGGGCTTTTGGCCTAAATTGGTCTAATGCCACGGATGGTCTAGCGCATATCCAAAGTTGTAGTTGGGATCGTACTGAGATGCAGCAGTCATTGCATCATGGGGTGCAGCATGGAGGCGAGCTATCTCAGCTCTCCTATTATACTCTTCCGCCTCCTCTCTGGTTATATAATATCTCCCCTTTGCCTAAAAGTCACAGAAAGTAGAAGCAGGGAGAGCGACGTGATAGGTGCATCGTCTGTCAAAGATTAGTCGGTACTGGAGGAACTAATCGTTCCTCTCAACAAACTGATGGCGAACCATAGCCTCATAATCCAAATAAGTAGGAGGCAACTCAATATCGTCCTCACGTATGGTTATACCAAGAAAATTAGCTATGTGGGTTGCATAAATTCCACCAAAGAAATCTCCATCAAATCTATTAATATGCAACCTACGTGTAACAATGGCTCCCAAATTATAAGATTTATCTCCTAACACAGCACTCCTAAGAATGTTGAGATCAGGGACACACATGTGACATGCTTCATCTTTACCGTTAATGCATCTACCTATGAAGAAAGCAAAATAATGTATAGCAGGAAAGTGAATGCTCCCTATGGTGGCTTGTGCTATATCTCTAGATTCCCCCATAGTTATACTACCAAGAAAATCTCTAAATTCAGATTTGCGAGGTTCACTAGTACTACCCCATTGTGGAAGTTTGCAAGTAGTGGTAAAGTCATCTAAGTCCATAGTGTAAGAATTTTCATAAAGATCAAACAAGACAGTTTGAGAATTATGTGAAGATGAAAATTCAAGCCTCCTCACAAAGGAGCTAGTGAGATTGTGGTACTGACGGCATTTTTCTTCCTTGAAGCTCACAAGATCAGTGTTACGCAAATATGCGTTAAATTCTTCCTTAATTCCCGCTCGATCCATGAAGTCCTTCGAAGGACATTCACAAGGCCGCACTGGAACATCCCTTGGTGGCTCATCATCAGCATCACACATTGCAAGCCTGGGTCCTTGCTTCCTTGAAGGACCACCTTGGTACATTTTGCTAAACATATTTCTTCCTCTGAAAAATTTCTGAAATTTTTAGTAACTTCAAATAAAAGTAAACCAAACTCAACAAAATTGATAGCAACTACTCCTTCAAGTGCCTAGAGCCTATATCATGCATCAAAACTACTTTTGACCATATAAATTTGACATGCAAGCTCAAGAACAGTGTCACCTAGGCAGCACAAATTTGCAATGAATAAAGCACTAGAACAAAAACTAATTGGACCAATGGAGGAGTCACATACCAAGGAACAATCCCCCCAAGCAATTTTGTGAGAGGTGCTTTGAGAAAGGAGATCGAAAATGGCAGCAAAATGACCTTGGACTCGGGTTTGAACTGGATAATGGTGTTTGTGGGAGGAAGAAGGAGTGTGTGGGTGCAGGAATAAGTGGAGGAGGTCCACCGTGGGCCCACGAGGTAGGGGGGCGCGCCCAGGGGGGTAGGGCGCGCCCTCCACCCTCGTGCCCAGGTGGATGCCCCCCTGCCGTGTTCTGAGTGCCAAATATTCTCAAATATTCTAGAAAAAATCATATTTAAATTTCAGGGCATTTGGAGAATTTTTATTTTTGGTGTATTTTTATATTGCACGGATAATTCAGATAACAGACAGAAAATACTATTTTTATTTTATTTAATATAAATAACAAAAAGTAAAAGAGGCGTACATAGAGTTGTGTTTTCTAACTTCATCCATCTCATGATCATCAAAAGTGATCCATTAACAAGGTTGATCAAGTCTTGTTAACAAACTCATTCCGAATAACATGGAACCGGAGAATTTTCGAATAACACTAGGTTACCTCAACGGGGATATGCACATCCCCAACAATAAGAATATCATATTTCTTCTTGACAGTAGGAAGAGGAAATTCAAAACCTCCAAAAATAATCGATGGAATTTTTCCAATAGAATTGATACTTTGGACTTGAGGTTGTTTCCTCGGAAAGTGTACCGTATGCTCATTACCATTAACATGAAAAGTGACGTTGCCTTTGTTGCAATCAATAACAGCCCCTGCAATATTCAAAAAAGGTCTTCCAAGAATAATAGACATACTATCGTCCTCGGGAATATCAAGAATAACAGAGTCCGTTAAAATAGTAACGTTTGCAACCACAACAGGCACATCCTCACAAATGCCGACAGGTATAGTAGTTGATTTATCAGCCATTTGCGAAGATATTTCAGTAGGTGTCAACTTATTCAAATCAAGTCTACAATATAAAGAGAGAGGCATAACACTAACACCAGCTCCAAGATCACATAAAACAGTTTTAACATAGTTTCTTTTAATGGAGCATGGTATAGTGGGTACTCCTGGATCTCCTAACTTCTTAGGTATTCCACCCTTAAAAGTGTAATTAGCAAGCATGGTGGAAATATCAGCTTCTGGTATCTTTCTTTTATTAGTAACAATTTCTTTCATGTACTTAGCATAAGGATTCATTTTAAGCATATCAGTTAATCGCATACGCAAAAAGATAGGTCTAATCATTTCAGCAAAGTGCTCAAAATCCTCATCATCCTTTTTCTTGGATGGTTTGGGAGGAAAAGGCATGGGTTTCTGAACCCATGGTTCTCTTTCTTTACCATGCTTCCTAGCAACAAAGTCTCTCTTATCATAGCGTTGATTCTTTGATTATGGGTTATCAAGATCAACGGCAGGTTCAATTTCTATATCATTATCATTGCTAGGTTGAGCATCAACATGAACATTATCGTTAACATTATCACTAGTTTCAGGTTCGTTACCAGATTGTGTTTCAGCGTCAGAAATAGAAATATCATTTGGATTCTCAGGTGTTTCAGTAATAGGTTCATGTAACACCCCGAGACCGTTGCGCCAGGTGTCTTCTACTTATTCGTTGTTGTTGCCTTGTCATTTGGTTGCGTGTCATGCATCTCATATCATGTCATCATGTGCATCTCATTTGCATACATGTTCGTCTCATGCATCCGAGCATTTTCCCCATTGTTCGTTTTGCAATCTGGCACTCCTACGTCCTCCGGCGTACCCCTCTTGTCTCTTTTCGTGTGCGGGTGTTAAACATTCTCGGAATGGACCGAGATTTGCCAAGCGGGCTTGGTTAACCACCGGTAGACCGCCTATCAAGTTTCGTGCCATTTGGAGTCAGTTTGATACTCCAACGGTTAACCGGGGAACCGTAAAAGCCTCATGTGTGTTGCAGCCCAACACCCCTCCAAAAGTGGCCCAATAACCCATCCTAACCCCCTCCATCCTCTCGGTCATTCGATCACGATCGCTTGGCCGAAAACCGCTCCTCATTTGGACTCTCCTAGATCCCTCTACCTATATATATGTCCTCTCCCCTGAAATTTTCACGGATGAACCCTAACCCCGCTCCTCTCGCGCCGTCGGACATGTCCGCACCGCTCCCCCGCCGAATCACATGCCGCCACGCGTCCCATCCGGCCTCCCCACCGCCGCGGCCCACGGAGCCCGCGCGAGGCCCGCCCGGGCCCGAGGCCCCGCGTCGCCACTCAGATCTCGCGCCGCCCGGCTCCCTCCGTCGCCGCCGGATGTAGCGCCGCCGCCCGCCACCTTGCCCCGCTGCAGTGCCACGCCTTGCCTTGCGCCGGACACCATCCGAGCTCGCCGGAGCACGAGATCGTCGCCCCCGTCGACCCAGCGCTTCCCCGCCACCGACTCAGGACGCCTCCGCCTCGATCCGAACCAAGGAGGGACCCCGGTGTCCGTCCGCTCCCGGATCCGGCCATCCTGGTCGCCGGAGCACCGGTGTACGCCGTCGCCGCCGTGCGGGATCGGAAGGAGCCCCGATCCACCATCGCCGTTGACTGCAACCCCACGCTGGGCCAGGCCTAGATTCCGCGCCCGTTGGCCCACTCTCCTTGCCCTCCTAACCGGGTCGAAGCCCAGGGTGAGCATCTGCTAAATCTCGCCCGAGCATCCTATATCTATCCTTCGCTTACCTGTTTTTTTGCTAAGTCCCTAGATCCTGATATTTTTATGCCTCATTTGACCTATCATATCTCGGTGACCGTAGCTCCGGTTCATGTGCATGATATATCAAAATGTTCATCATGATGTGCTCTTCATTTCATTCCATTGTGCCATGCTTGTTTGAGTCCATCTTGATGCCCAAATGATTGTTGCGAGAGTGCTTCATAATGTGAGTTCCTGATTCTTATCAGATTATGAGCATTTGTCATTTTTGCCATGATTATTGTGTGCTGCATATGAGCTTGAGCTCTACATGTGTTTTGGGATATGCCATGCCATCTTTACAGGGGTATATACCACGTATTTTTGTGATCAATGTGGTTACTAGCACATGCATGCAAAGTAACTCTCGAGATGTTGCTGATTTCAGGGACTTAGAATTTCACTAAGTCATTTCCCTGATGTTATTTTTATGCCATGTATTCATGTTGCTACAGAGTGATCCATGCTTCTTTTGTGTATGTTCAGTAAGGATGATTTTGACATATGGTTATGCTCTATCCATCCATGTCCTTTTTTGAATTTATGGAGTGCCCTAGCCTGACTCAATCTTGCTCTACTTCTGCTATAAAATGTTCCTGGCAGATTGTTTACGTGTTAATCAATTTTGCCAAGGTTGTTGTAGTTCATCCATGCATGTTATGAACTTGTTCTTGCTTTGTTTAGCTTCTTGAACATGTCTTATTACTGGTAATATGCTTAGCTTGTCATGCAATGCCTTGTGTTGGGTGCATCGAGCTCGCAAACATGCCTTCATAATTCTGTTTATGCCATGTCCAGTTTTCTACTAAGTCTGAATCTGTTAACGAAACTTGCTATGTTTACATGGGTGCCATCATATCTTCTGATCCTTTTTGGCTTATGGTCAGTAAGGGACTTTTGTTATATGCTTTGATTAGATCCATGCCATGCCTTTTTTGCTATGTTATGTTCCTGTAGCATGTTGTTATCTTGCTCTAAACATTGCTTCCTGATGTTAATTCCTGACATGTTATTTTCACTAAGTCTGTGAAGCTGATATCTTTTGCACTTTTGCCATGCTTGTTTGAACCTGCTCTTGTGTGATTTAGCCGTAGCTTAGTGTTCATCGTTTGTCAAGCATCTTGAGTAGATCACTGCCATGTGATTTGTTGCTATGTTGGAGTGCAGTAGCTTAGTTTCTTGTTGCATTCTAGATGGCATCATGATGTTAATCGCAGAATTGTGCCATTATTGTTTGCTTGCCATTTGCAAACCGTGCATCCGATTCTGGTGATCTTTATATCGATTTCGACCAAAATCAACTCATCTTTCCAACGGCACTCTTGGTTTGCCAGGTTGAGGCCTGGTTCAATCTTTCCTGTCTGAAGCCTGCATACGCAGTGCATAGCATTCCGCATACCAGGCCATGTTTTGCATCATGTTGCTTGCGCATTGCACCGTGGTTGACTGTGGTTTCTTTTGCTTGTGCTCTTACTTTGGGTAGAGCCGGAGACAAGTTCGTGCCCGAGGAACCCATTGAATACGCTTACGAGGATCAGGCTTTCGTCAACTCGGAGAACTTTGCAGGCAAGATGACCATACCCTCGAAATCACTTCTATCTTTGCTTGCTAGTTGCTCGCTCTATTGCTATGCCGCGATACCTACCACTTGCTATATCATGCCTCCCATATTGCCATGTCAAACCTCTAACCCACCTTGTCCTAGCAAACCATTGTTTGGCTATGTTACCGCTTTGCTCAGCCCCTCTTATAGCGTTGCCAGTTGTAGGTGAAGATGGAGTTTGTTCCATGTTTGGAACATGGATATGTTGGGATATCACAATATCTCTTATTTAATTAATGCATCTATATACTTGGTAAAGGGTGGAAGGCTAGGCCTTATGCCTGGTGTTTTGTTCCACTCTTGCCGCCCTAGTTTCCGTCATACCAGTGTTATGTTCCTTGATTTTGCGTTCCTTACACGGTTGGGTGTTATGGGGACCCCTTGACAGTTCACTTTGAATAAAAATCCTCCAGCAAGGCCCAACCTTGGTTTTACCATTTGCCTCACCACCACCTACCCTTCGCTCGGGTCGGCCGGCTCGAGGGTCATCTTTATTTTAGCCCCCCTGGGCCAGTGCTTATCCAAGTGTTGGTCCGAACCGAGCCGCCTGCGGGGCCACCTCGGGGAAACTCTAGGTCTGGTTTTACTCATAGCTTGTCTCATCCGGTGTTGCCCTGAGAACGAGATATGTGCAGCTCCTATCGAGATGTCGGCGCATCGGGCGGTCTTGCTGGTCTTGTTTTACCATTGTCGAAATGTCTTATAACCGGGATTCTAAGTCTGATCGGGTCTTCCTAGGAGAAGGAATATCCTTCGTTGACCATGAGAGCTTGTGATGGGCTAAGTTGGGACACCCCTGCGGGGTTTTGAAATTTCGAAAGTCGTGCCCGTGGTTATGGGTAGATGGGAATTTGTTAATGTCCGGTTGTAGAGAACTTGAAACTTAACTTAATTAAAATGCATCAACCGCGTGTGTAGCCGTGATGGTCTCTTCTCGGCAGAGTCCGGGAAGTGAACATGGTTTTGGAGTTATATTTGAACGTAAGTAGTTTCAGGATCACTTCTTGATCACTTCTAGTTCATGACCGTGCTTTGCTTCTCTTCTCGCTCTCATTTGCGTAAGTTAGCCACCATATATGCTAGTGCTTGCTGCAGCTCCACCTCACTACCTTTTCCTACCCATAAGCTTAAATAGTCTTGATCATGAGGGTGTGAGATTTCTGAGTCCCCATGACTCACATATTACTTCCAAAACCAGTTTTCAGGTGCCGATGATTCCAGTGCAGGTGACGCAGTCGAGCTCGAGTGGGAGCTCGATGAAGATCGTGTTCGTTGTGTTGTTTCGTTTCCAGTTGATCAGTAGTGGAGCCCAGTCGGGGCAATCAGGGATCTATGAATTAGGGGTTGTCTTTCTTTATTTGGTTCCGTAGTCGGACCTTGTTTGTATTCTGGATGATGTAATGCTATATTTATGTATTGTGTGAAGTGGCGATTGTAAGCCAACTCTTTATCCCTTCTTATTCAGTACATGGGATGTGTAAAGATTACTCCTCTTGCGACATGTCTACTATGAAGTTATGCCTCTAAGTCGTGCTCCGACACGTGGGAGATATAGCCGCATCGTGGGTGTTATAGTTCACTAGAAGCATGCAAAATCCTATCATTTTTATTTTTCTTCCTTTTAGAAGGACTAGGTGCATCTATATTATTTATCTGAGAATCTTGCTCAATTCTCTTAGGGTGGTCTCCAGGATACAAAGGTTCCTGAGTCATCTTACCACCTCTAGTCATAACTCTAACAACATTATCATTATTCTTACTATTCAATTCATTGAGCAAATCATTTTGAGCTTTAAGTACTTGTTCTACTTGAGTGGTAACCATAGAAGCATGTTTACTAATAAGTTTAAGTTCGCATTTGACATTAGCCATACAATCACCCAAGTGCTCAAGCATATCAGCACTTCATTTTAATTCTCTACCAAAATAAGCATTGAAGTCTTCTTGCTTAACCATAAATTTATCAAACTCATCTAAGCATGGGCTAGCAAACTTAGTAAATGGGATTTCAGCTTTATCATATCTATAGAGAGAATTTACCTTTACTACCTGTGTTGGGTTATCAAGACCATGTATTTCTTTAGTAGAAGATGGATTAAAATTATGCATTTCTTTGACAGGCGGTAAAATAAGACCATGTATTTCTTCAATAGGAGGTAAATTCTTAACATCTTCAGCTTTAATATCCTTTTCTTTCATGGATTTCTTTGCCTCTTGCATATCTTCTGGACTGAGAAATAGAACACCTCTCTTCTTCGGAGTTGGTTTAGGAATAGGCTCAGGAAATGTCCAATTATTTTCATTAGTCAACATATTATTTAATAGAATTTCAGCTTCATCCGGTGTTCTTTCCTTGAAAATAGAACCAACACAACTATCCAGGTAATCTCTGGAAGCATCGGTTAGTCCATTGTAAAAGATATCAAGTATTTCACTTTTCTTAAGAGGATGATCAGGCAAAGCATTAAGTAATTGGAGAAGCCTCCCCCAAGCTTGTGGGTGACTCTCTTCTTCAATTTGCACAAAATTATATATGTCCCTTAAGGCAGCTTGTTTCTTATGAGAAGGGAAATATTTAGCAGAGAAGTAATAAATTATATCATGTGGACTACACACACAACCAGGATCAAGAGAATTAAACCATATCTTAGCATCACCCTTTAGTGAGAAAGGAAATATTTTAAGGATATAAAAGTAGCGAGTTCTCTCATCATTAGTGAACAGGGTAGCTATATCATTTAATTTAGTAAGATGTGCCACAACAGTTTCAGTTTCATAGCCATAAAAAGGATCAGATTCAACCAAAGTAATTATATCAGGATCAACAGAAAATTCATAATCCTTATTAGTAACACAGATAGGTGAAGTAGCAAAAGTAGGGTCAAGTTTCATTCTAGCATTAAGGGATTGTTGCTTCCATTTAGATAATAACCTCTTTAGATCATATCTATCATTGCAAGCAAGAATAGCTCTAGTAGATTCTTCATCCAGAACATAACCCTCAGGCACAACAGGTAATTCATATTTATTAGGGGGAGAGTCTTCATCATCACTTTCATCAATATTATCAGTTTCAATAATTTCATTCTCTCTAACCCTAGCAAGTTGTTCATCAAGAAATTCACCAAGTGGCATAGTAGTATCAAGCATAGAAGTAGTTTCATCATAAGTATCATGCATAGCAGAAGTGGCATCATCAATAATATGCGACATATCAGAATCATTAGCAGAAGCAGGTTTAGGTGTCGCAAGCTTACTCAAACAGAAGGTGAATCAAGTGCAGAGCTAGATGGCAGTTCCTTACCTCCCCTTGTAGTTGAGGGATAAATCTTGGTTCTTGGATCTTTCAACTTCTTCATAATGATAAGCAGATATAAATCCCAAGTGACTCAAAGAATAGAGCTATGCTCCCCGGCAACGGCGCCAGAAAATAGTCTTGATAACCCACAAGTATAGGGGATCACAACAGTTTTTGAGGGTAGAGTATTCAACCCAAATTTATTGATTCGACACAAGGGGAGCCAAAGAATATTCTCAAGTATTAGCAGCTGAGTTGTCAATTCAACCACACCTGGAAACTTAATATTTGCAGCAAAGTATTTAGTAGCAAAGTAATATGATAGTAGTGGTAACGGTAGCAAAAGGTAATAATAACAAAAGTAATGTTTTTGGTATTTTTTAGTGATTGTAACAATAGCAACGGAAAAGTAAATAAGCGGAGAACAATATATGGAAAGCTCGTAGGCAATGGATCGGTGATACAGAATTATGTCGGATGTGGTTAATCATGTAACAGTCATAACCTAGGGTGACACAGAACTAGCTCCAATTCATCAATGAAATGTAGGCATGTATTCCGAATATAGTCATACGTGCTTATGGAAAAGAACTTGCATGACATCTTTTGTCCTACCCTCCCGTGGCAGCGGGGTCCTAGCGGAAACTAAGGGATATTAAGGCCTCCTTTTAATAGAGTACGGACCAAAGCATTAACACATAGTGAATACATGAACTCCTCAAAGTACGGTCATCACCGGGAGTGGTCCCGATTATTGTCACTTCGGGGTTGCCGGATCATAACACATGGTAGGTGACTATAGACTTGCAAGATAGGATCAAGAACTCACATATATTCATGAAAACATCATAGGTTCAGATCTGAAATCATGGCACTCGGGCCCTAGTGACAAGCATTAAGCATAGCAAAGTCATAGCAACATCAATCTCAGAACATAGGGGATACTAGGGATCAAACCCTAACAAAACTAACTCGATTACATGATAAATCTCATCCAACCCATCACCTTCTAGCAAGCCTACGATGGAATTACTCACGCACGGCGGTGAGCATCATGAAATTGGTGATGGAGGATGGTTGATGATGACGATGGTGACAGATTGCCCTCTCCGGAGCCCCAAACGGACTCCAGATCAGCCCTCCCGAGAGGTTTTAGGGCTTGGCGGCGGCTCTGTATCGTAAAATGCGATGAATCCTTCTCCTTTATTTTTTCTCCCCGAAAGTGAATATATAGAGTTGGAGTTGAGGTCGGAGGAGCTTCAGGGGGCCCACGAGGTAGGGGCCGCGCCCAGGGGGGCAGGCGCGCCCCCACCCTCGTGGCTAGGGTGTGGGCCCCCTGGTCTTGATCTTTTGCCAGCATTTTTTATTATTTCCGAAAAGACGCTCTGTGGAGTTTCAGGTCATTCCGAGAACTTTTGTTTCTGCACATAAATAACACCATGGCAATTCTGCTGAAAATAGCGTCAGTTCGGGTTAGTTCCATTCAAATCATGCAAGTTAGAGTCCAAAACAAGGGCAAAAGTGTTTGGAAAAGTAGATACGACGGAGATGTATCAGAAGCTACCGCTGAAGAGTTGAAGATGCTACAATACAATGCACAAGCTTGTGATATTATCTTCAACGAATTGTGCCCCGAAGAATTCAACAAAATCAGCTGTCCTGAGAATGCAAAGGAAATTCGGGATACTTTGATTGATATGCACGAAGGTACCGACTCCGTCAAGGCATCCAAATTGGATGTGCTTCAAAGTCAACTTGACAAGTTCAAACTGAAGGATGGTGAAGGTGTCGCCGAAATGTATTCTAGGATTGTTCTCATCACAAATGAGATTGCCGGCTTAGGAAGTGAAGAGATGACCGACAAATTCATTATCAAGAAGATCCTAAGAGCCTTGGATGGAAAATATGATATTGTGTGCACATTGATCCAAATGATGCCCAATTACAAAGATCTCAAGCCAACGGAAGTCATTGGAAGAATTCTTGCTCATGAGATGTCACTCAAGGATAAGGAAGAGCTTCACAACAAGTCAAGTGGTGCTTACAAAGCCTCATGTGATGCTCCCACATCATCAAGTGAGAAACAAACCTGCAATGAAGAATTGAGCCTAGTGGTAAAGAACTTCAACAAGTTCTACAAGAGTAGAAGCAAAGAAAGAAGTTCCAAGTCAAGGTCCTACAATGACAAAAGATCTTCTAGTCGTGAGCGTAATTTCTACAATTGTGGAAGACCCAGACACTACTCCAATGAGTGTATGGCTCCCTACAAAAGAAGAGAAGATTCTCCCAAAAGAAGAAGTACAAGAGAAGAATCACCACCAAGAGAAAGGAGGAGTAGAGATGATCGTTATGAATGAAAACCCTCTTGGAGAAGCAAGGATTCGGAAAGGAAAGAAAAGTCATCAAGGAGCTACACAAAAAGAAGACATCAAGCTCATGTTGGTGAATGGGTATCCGGCTCTGACTCTGACAATCACTCCGAAAGAAGTTATCACTCCGACTCCGAATATACTCAAGATGAAGGTGTTGCCGGTCTAGCACTTGTGTCAACCAACTCCTATGACATATTTGACTCACCAAATGAAGGAA
The DNA here is from genome assembly GCF_018294505.1 of Triticum aestivum. Classification (NCBI taxonomy): domain Eukaryota; kingdom Viridiplantae; phylum Streptophyta; class Magnoliopsida; order Poales; family Poaceae; genus Triticum; species Triticum aestivum. Next base: position 273,839,381 of record NC_057800.1, on the reverse strand, counting down.
TTGGAAGGTGCTTCATGGCCAAAGGTCCAAAGGTAGCACATCCCGAGTATGTTGATTTCAATAGTGATGAAGATGATTTGCTAGGTGATGATGATTTACCTGTTGACAACTCTAGTGATGAATACTATGATGAAACGTCAATTTATCATGCTAATCAATATAAAATGAATGATGATGATAAGAAGGATATTGAGCGTCTAACTCAAGAACTAAACACTCTTAAGTTAGCTCATGAAACTATCTTGGAAAATCATCGAGAACTTTTAAAGACTCATGATAAGCTACGCTTTGAAAACCTCAACCTTGAGCAAGAGCATGAGTTTTTAAAGGCAATCAATGATGATCTTCGCAAGAAAAATTCTTCTTACATTGCCAAGCGTTTACTCTTGTCTACTTACATGCCACAAGTTAAATCTAGCAACAAGAGCAAGAAAGGTTCTTCATCTAGTAGTAACAACAATCATGCTAAATCCAATATTGTTGCTTCTAGTAGTTCTCTTGATTCCACTAATGATTCTCTTAGCCAAGTTACACTTGAGAAAGAAAATAGATTATTGAAGGGAATTATAGAGAAAGGTGTTTACAAGAGCCTTGCCGGGAGTAAGCAATTTGAGGAAATTGTACTCAAGCAAGGAAAACACCGGAAGAATCAAGGTGTTGGTTTTCAATGAAAGTTCAATGCCAATGGAGTTGAGTGGAAGAAGATCAATACCCCAAGAAAAAGTTTGTTCCCCAACACGAGAAGTATGATCCTACTTCTTTCAAGGGGACACAAGCTCAGGATGATCTTCCACCACAAGACCACAAGCAAAAAGGCAAGGACAAGCTTCACGAGGAAATTGATGCATTTGAAGAAGCACCCAAGGCCTTGGTCAAGTGGGTTCCCAAGACCACATCAAGTTCAGCTTCATCAAGTACAACTACAACTCCAAGGGTTCCCATCAAGATGGTGTGGATCCAGATCAAGAAGAACTAGAGAGTTTTTGAGGGTGACTCGCCAACATACTTCACTCGTATCATTTTGGGGAGGACAAGTGCAAACAACTTCCATATCTTGCACTAGTTCAAGGAGTCACAAACCCTCTTGTTGGTAAGACAAGGGAAAAGGTAACCTAATGCTTTCATGGACATCATCTTGTGTATGCATCAATCTATGTCTATGGATATCCTTGTTTGTTCCCTGTGGGACTAACCCGTGTAGGTATTGAAAGTGCAACTCACTGTAACACCCTCGATGCAACTATAGCTCCCACGTGTCGAGGCACGACTTAGAGACATAATTGCATTGAAGGCATATGTCGCAAGTTAGGCAATCTTCACAACATCCCATGTAACATGAATAATAAAGGGGAGAACATAGTTGGCTTACACTCGCCACGTCAATCAAGAACATAAATAACATTACATCATCCAAAACACTCATGGCCCGACTACAGTGCCATAATAGAAGAGAACCCAACATGCGACACGGTCCCGATCAAACCCCAACTAGGCACCACTACTGATCGTCAGGAAAAGACACGTAGTATCGCTGAGAGTCTTCGTCAAACTCCCACTTGAGCTCGTACTCGTCACCTGGAGCGGAATCACCTGGACCTGCATCTGGTGTAATAGTAATCTCTGAGCCACAGGGACTCAGCAATCTCGCACCCTCGCGATCAAGACTATTTAAGCTTATAGGTATGGCAAGGTTAAATATGAGTGGAGCTGCAGCAAGCGACTAGCAAGTATGGTGGCTAACTTATTCACAAAAGAGGGCGAGAAGAGGAGGCAAAGCACGAGCGAGAAGCTAGAGGGCAACCTGCGCAAACATTACTCCAACACCTTGTCCACTTCCCGGACCCCACCGAGAAGACGCCATCACGGTAACACACTCGGTTGATTCATTTTAATTAATTAAGGTTCAAGTTATCTACAACCGGACATTAACAAATTCCGATCTGCCCATAACCGCGGGCACGGCTTTCGAAAGTTCAATCCCTGCAGGGGAGTCCCAACTTAGCCCATGACAAGCTCTCACGGTCAACGAAGGAATAGACCTACTCCCAAGACGTTCCGATCAGACTCGGTATCTCGGTAACTCAAGACACTTCGACAGGTTAAAACAAAACCAGCAACACCGCCCGAATGTGCCGACAAATCCCGATAGGAGCTGCACATATCTCTTTCTCAGGGCACACTCAGATGAGCCAGACGTCGGGTAAGCCAGCCCAGAGTTGCCCCTGGTAGCCTCGGACATGGCTCGGTGGGACCAACACTCAGAGGAGCACTGGCCCGGGAGGGTTAAAATAAGATGACCCTTGAGTCTGCAGAACCCAAGGGAAAGAAAAGGGGCTAGGTGGCGAATGGTAAAACCAATGTTGGGCATTGCTGGAAAAGCTTTAATCAAGGCGAAATATCAAGGGGTTCCCATTATAACCCAACCGCGCAAGGAACGCAAAAATCTAGGAACATAACACCGATATGACGGAAACTAGGGCGGCAAGAGTGGAACAAAACACTAGGCGAGAGACCGAGCCTTCCACCCTTTACCAAGTATATAGATGCATTAAGATAACATAGCAATATAATGATATCCCAACAAGTAAATAAAAGGTGTTCCAACAAGGTACAGCCTCCAATCTTCACCTGCAACTAGCAACGCTATAAGAGGGGCTGAGCAAAGCGGTAACATAGCCAATCAACGGTTTGCTAGGACAAGGTGGGTTAGAGGTTTGACATGGAAATTGGGAGGCTGACAAGAAAATGGTAGGCATCGTAGCATTGGCATAGCAAAAGAGCGAGCAAACTAGCATAGCAAAGATAGTAGTGATTTCGAGGGTATGATCATCTTGCCTGCACAGTTGTCAGAGTTGACTGGATCCTCAAAAGCAAACTCAACGGGCTCCTCGTTAGCGAACTCGTCTCCCGGCTCTACCCAAACAAGACAAACAAGCAACAAGGATACAATCAACCACGTGCAAGGATCAAGCGATATGATGCAATGATGATATGCTATGCGGGATGCGATGCGGGATGCAAAATGCAAGATATGACAGGAAATGCATGAACCTGGCCTCAACATGTAATTCCAAGGGTGCCACTGGAAAGATGAGATGAAATCGCTTGAAAACGATATAAAGAATGCCGGAATCGGAGTTACGGTTTGGAAATGGCAAGCGATTCAAAAATGGCACCGGTCCGCGATTTACAGCAAGTAGGCATCTAAATGCACCGAAATGAACATGCTACAGCCACCAAACATGACAACAAAATACATGGCAGAGATGCACACAAGATTCTTAACAAAAGTCTAGCATTGAGCTACGGCCAATTCATCCATTAACAGGTTCAAACAAACATGGCAAAAACGCAAATGCAAAACAGATTTCAGACTTAGTGAAATCAACACTTGTCTGAAATCTCAGATCACGAAGCCCTCTTCGGAGCAACAAAACAACATGATACATGACCTAATTAAGACAATTAAGAACATGGCATGGAGCTACTCAACAAGCTTAACAAAAGACCCAAAGTGACCTGGGGCCAAAACGGTTCACAAAATATACTAACGGGCACACGAACATAGCTAAAACACAATCAGTTTTCAGACTTAGTGAAAACTGAGACATGTAAACGAGCTCGATGCACTCACCACGGTGCAAGTCATGGCAAGGCAGACATACATCCATTAAGAAGGCACAAAATGCAAGCTAGACATGGCAAGAACAATGGCGTATCATGCACGGATCAACTACAATAACATCGGCAAAATCGCAAACGAGTTGACGATCTGCCCAGATTCACAACGAAGCAAAAATAGAGCTCGATTGACTCAAGCTAGGGTGCTCCATAATTGCAAACAAAGGCATGGATGGGTAGAGCATAATAAGATTAACAAAACTCCCTTACTGATCATCCTCAAAAGAGGCACGGATCACTAGGAAACAAGCTGAACATATGGCATCATGAACTAAATAATCCCAGACTTAGTGAAAACTACTAAGTCCCTGAAAACAGATTTACCGGGTGCCTCACTTTGCAAGCTTGCACAAGTCACCACACACATCCTAAAAATGCATGGGTTGCCCCTCTGGAAAGAAGACAAAATCCTTAACAAAACATATGAGGACTCACAGGCATAGCATGCACACAATAATCATGGCAAAAATGACAAAAGTCTAAGATGAACTAGCAGATCTGACAATTAACTCATGAAGCCTCCTTCTAACAGCATTTTGGGCATCAAGATGAACTCAAATGAAAACGATGCAATGGAATGAAATGATGTACTCGTCGAGGCGAACATTTTGATATACTATATGTCCAAAACGGAGCTACAGATGCGGAGATATCACAGGTCAAAGTAGGCATAAAAATATTGAGATGAGAGGGGAAAGTCAACCCGAGATTAGGGTTTTTCAGATCTGAGATCTGCACGGATTTCGGAGATGGCCGGATCTACTGTTCACCGCCAGAGTTTCACCGGAGAGGAAGAAACCGGCCGGAGCTTGGGGAGGCGGCGAGGTGGCCGGGGTGGAGCCCGGCTCCGCCGGTGATGGCGCGGTCGACGAGGCGGCGGGGAGAGCGGGGCCGGCTCGGGCGGCGGCCGGTGACGAGGTCACCCGGTGACGCGGCGGCTACCGGCGACGAAGCTCCGGGCGGGCGGCGGCTGGAGGCAGGCGGCGATGGGGACGAAGGCCCCGGGCGGCGGCGCGGTTCCACGGGCCGGGGAGGGCTGGCTATGGGCCCGAGCGGGCTCCCGGCGGCGGTGGAAGGCGTGGCCTCTCAGGCGGCACCACGTGGCAGCGGTGGGAGGCGTCCGGACATGTCCGTCGGTGGGCGCTTTGTCCGGCGGCGCGCGGAGGTAGGAGAGACTAGGGTTAGGGTTGGATTGCACCGCGAATTTTTGGAGGGGGTGTATATATAGGCATATGGGGAGCTACGAGAGTCCAAATGAGGTGCGGTTTTCGGCCACGCGATCGTGATCGAACGCTCTAGGACATGGAGCAGAGTTTGGTGAGTTTTGGGCCAAATTGGAAGGGTGTTGGGCTGCAACCCACACGAGGCCTTTTCGGTCCCTCAGTTAACCGTTGGAGTATCAAACGAAGTCCAAATGATACGAAACTTGACAGGCGGTCTACCGGTAGTAAACCAAGGCCGCTTGGCAAGTCTCGGTCCAATCCGGAAATGTTTAATCCCCACACACGAATCAAAGCTAGAAATGACCACCGGAGGAGAACGAAGCGCCAGAATGCAAAACGGACAATGGGGAAAATGCTCGAATGCATGAGATGAACACGTATGCAAATGCAATGCACATGATGACATGATATGAGATGCATGACAAAGAAAACAACACACGGAGACAAAGACCCGAACTCGAGAAATAAATATAACTTAACGCCGGAAATGGCAAGAGTTGGAGTACAAATAGGGAAAGTTACATCCGGGGTGTTACAACACTCCACCACTATGAAAAGATCTCGTCCCGAGATCTAGGACTGAAAGAACTCTGGGTACTCAGAACGGAGGTGATCCTCGCGTTCCCAGGTAGCTTCACGGTCGGAATGGTGTGACCACTTGACTTTGAGAAATTTGATTGACTTGTTGCGAGTCTTGCGTTCAGTCTCTTCAAGAATAGCAACTGGGTGCTCATGATAAGAGAGATCTTCTTGGAGCTCATTGTCCTCGAAGTTGACGGTGCGGTCAGGAGTCTTGAAGCACTTTCGAAGCTGAGAGACGTGGAACACATCATGAACATTTGCAAAGTTTGAAGGAAGCTCGAGTTGATAGGCGAGGTCGCCTCTCTTGCTGACAATCTTGAAAGGTCCCACGTATCTAGGGGCAAGCTTCCCTTTGATACCGAAGCGACGAGTACCTTTCATAGGAGAGACACGGAGGTAAACATGATCTCCGATCTCGAAAGCCAAATCACGGTGCTTACTATCATAGTAGCTCTTCTGGCGGGATTGGGCTGCTTTGAGGTTATCACGGAATGACTTTGCACATTTCTTCTGCTTCTGTGATTAAGTCATTACCCAAAAGCTGACGTTCACCGGTTTCAGACCAGTTGAGAGGGGTACGGCACTTCCTGCCATACAGAATTTCAAAAGGGGCCTTGCCCGAACTTGCTTGAAAACTGTTATTGTAGGAGAATTCAGCATAAGGAAGACAATCCTCCCACTTCATGCCGAAGGGGATCACACAAGTCCTGAGCATATCTTCAAGAATCTGGTTGACACGCTCGACTTGACCGCTTGTTTGAGGATGGAAAGTTGTGTTGAAGCGGATGTTGGTGCCCATGGCCTTCTGAAAAGAATCCCAAAACTTCGAGGTAAAGATGCTGCCACGGTCTGAAGATATCACTTGAGGAATACCGTGCAAAGAGACAATGCGAGAGGTATAGAGTTCCGCTAATTGAGCTGCAGTAATTGACTCTTTGATAGGCAGAAAGTGAGCCACTTTGGTGAGTTTGTCGATGACAACAAATATAGCATCATTGTCACGCTTGGACTTTGGAAACCCAGTCACGAAGTCCATCTCAATGTGGTCCAACTTCCATTCTGGAATGGCAAGAGGTTGGAGGAGACCTGCTGGCCTTTGGTGTTCTGCCTTCACTCTTCTGCAGACATCACATTCATTCACGAATTGAGCGATCTCGCGCTTCATTCGAGTCCACCAATAAGCTTGCTTAAGGTCCTGATACATCTTCGTGCTCCCAGGGTGGATGGAGAGGAGAGAATTGTGAGCCTCGTTCATGATCACTTTACAAAGTTCACCTTTGGGCACAACAATACGATCCTCGAAGAAAAGAGTGTCCTTGTCATCAAGGCGGTAGCACTTGTACTTGGACTGACTCTTGGCAATCCCGATCTTCACCTTTTTCACCATAGCATCAAGAAGCTGGGCTTGGCGAATCTGGTCTTCTAAGGTAGGAGAGACTTGAAGGTTGGCGAGGAAACCTTGAGGAACAACTTGCAGATTAAGTTTGCGGAAAGCTTCACAAAGCTCGGGTTGATAAGGCTTAAGAATCAGACTGTTGCAGTAGGCCTTTCTGCTCAAAGCGTTAGCAATCACATTGGCCTTGCCTGGAGTATACTCAATACTCGGATTATACTCTTGAATCATTTCGACCCAACGAGTTTGCCTGAGGTTGAGATTAGGCTGAGTGAAGATGTACTTGAGACTCTTGTGATCAGTGAAAATGTCCACTTTTCTTCCCAATAGAAGATGTCTCCAAGTCAACAGAGCATGCACAACTGCCGCCAACTCGAGATCATGAGTGGGGTAGTTCTTCTCATTAGGCTTCAACTGGCAAGAGGTATAAGCAACAACTTTCTTCTCTTGCATTAAAACTGCACCGAGACCTTGGAGAGAGGCATCACAAAAGACCTCGTACGGCTTGGATTCATCAGGCGGAGTCAGAACTGGAGCAGTGATCAACTTCTCTTTCAAAGTGTTGAAAGCAATATCACACTCCGGAGACCAAACGTACTTGACGTGCTTCTGGAGAAGATTAGAGAGAGGCTTCGCAATCTTAGAAAAGTTTTCAACGAATCTTCGGCAATAGCTTGCGAGACCGAGAAAACTGCGGAGTTGCTTCACGTTCTGAGGAGGTTCCCAATTCACAATAGCAGACACCTTCTCAGGATTCACGGAAATGCCCTTGGCAGAGATGATATGACCAAGATAAAGAACCTCATCGAGCCAAAATTCACACTTGGAGAACTTGGCATAGAACTGATGTTCCCTGAGCTTATCAAGAACCAAACGCAAATGCTTGGCATGATCTTCCTTGTTCTTCGAGAAAACCAGAATGTCGTCAAGATAGACCAAAACAAAGTCATTGGTGTAGGCGTTGAAGATGAAGTTCATCTTGCGAGAGAACGTCGGGGGAGCATTGGCGAGGCCAAAAGACATGACAGTGTATTCATATGAACCAAAGCTTGTTCTGAATGCTGTCTTGGGAATATCTTCTTCACGAATGCGAATCTGGTGATAACCCATACGGAGATCAGCTTGGAAAATACTTGAGCACCTTTGAGTTGTTCGAACAACTCATTGATGTTGGGAAGTGGGTATTTGTTCTTGATGGTCTTCTTGTTCACTGGACGGTAATCAACACAAAGTCGGTCCGTTCCATCCTTCTTCTTCACAAAAAGAACACCACAGCCCCACGGAGAAGAGCTAGGCCGGATAAGACCCATTCTTTCTTGCTCATCGAGTTGCTTCTTCAGCTCCTTCAACTCTTCAGGTCCGAGCTTGTAAGGACGCTTGCACACAGGTTCCATGCCAGGCTCAAGTTCAATAACGAATTCAACTGGCCGGTGCGGAGGCATTCCTGGGAGCTCTTCTGGAAATACATCTTGATATTCGCAAACGACTGGAATTTGAGAGATAGCATCCAATTCACCCTTCTCATTGAGAGAAAACAGACGGATAGTATCATCACGAGCGGCAAAGACAATTACATCCTCGGACGAATGAGTCAATTGAATCTGCCTGGCTGCACAATCAAGTTGAGCCTTATGCTTAGAAAGACAATCCATTCCGAGAATAAGATCAATATCCGAGTTACCAAGAACCACCGGAGAAGAGAGAAACTTGTAATCGCCCAATGTGAAAGAAACATCTGGGGCAATAGCGCCTGCATTCATAAATTTACCTGGAGAAACAACAGATAACTGTCTAGGCAAATCTTGAAAAGGCAACTCATGCTTAGAAACAAATGGCCTCGAGATGAAACAATGCGATGCACCCGTGTCAAAAAGAACTTTAGCATGAATATCATTAACAGGAAGGTTACCCATGATCACATCTGACGAGTCCTCTGCCTGAGCTTCATTCATCAAATTGACCTTGGCGGACTTGGGGTTATGCTTGACCACAGCTGTACTTGCCGATCTGACAGGAGGAGAAGGAGGAAGATGCCTCTGGTTGAGATACTTGTTGGCATAGTGACCCTTCTGTGGGCACTTGTTGCACGTGACCTATGAAAGCGGACGGTGATACGGAGCACTCGATCTTGGAGCTTGAGACGAAGTCTTGTCCTGAAAGCCAGGGTTGGGTGGGTGGGAAGAACCACTGCCACCTTTGCTCTTCTGCTGATACGGCTGACGGAACGGAGGAGGAGGAAGCCAAAAATTCTGCTGCTTGGCCACTTGAGTAGAGGAAGAAGGAGTAGCATCTCTGACTCGCTTCCTGGAAGCATCACACCTCAACTGAGCAGCCTCTTGCTTCAGTGCCATGTTGTAGAACTCATCGTATCTCAAGGGCTCGAAGAGAACAAGAGCAAGCTGAATATCTTCTCTGAGACCACCCTTGAACTAATATATCATGCTCTTCTCATCAGGCACGTCCTGCTTGGCAAAGCGAGCGAGCTTCTGGAACAATTTGTTGTAGTCATAGACAGACAAAGAGCCTTGCTTCAGATTGCGGAATTCCTCACGCTTGCTTTCAACCACGCTCTGCGGAATATGATGAGCTTAGAAATCTCGACGGAAATCATCCCAAGTGATAACACGTCCACCTCTGGAATCCTTGTACTGCTGGAACCATTCTGCAACTTGATCTTTGAGTTGGAAGGAAGCGAACTTGACAAAGTCCTCAGGCCTGACGTTACTGCACTCGAAATGCTTACACAGATCCACAAGCCAATCGTCAGCATCGGTTGCCTCAACACAATTGCTGAAAGTCTTTGGCCCGTTAGCAAGGAACTGGTTGAGTGTAGCAAAGTGACTCTGATTGCTGCCTTGATTCCCTTGACTGCCTTGATTGCGCTCTTGGAGAATTTGCATGATCAGCTGTGTGTTTGCATTGGTTGCGGCCATCACAGCTTGCCATGCCTCTGGAGGAGGTGGAGGTGGTGGCGGATCAGGATTCGGAGTCGTGCGTGTCGGAGGAGCCATCCTGAAGAGGTTGACCACCATTAGCACATTGATAGATAAATATTGAAGCTGAATCCAACGGAATGAAAATTGCAACATATAGTCTTCACATCCGAACAAAATGAACGAATGCATTCCTCTTGAAATGGTCACATATCCATAAATTGAGAAGCCACGTAGAATTAAGGTAGAGAAATAAACCAACAAGGTACGGATCAAGAACGAATAATCGGTAAGAAATCCCAATCTCAAACCAATATCCGTGGAAGAAGAACTAGAGCTACTAGAATTCCCACCTATGAAACTCCCGAACCTTTCCGGTTATGCAATCAGGTGTTGGGGATACAGGGGAAGCATAATAATTCACCCAAACTAGCAAATCCTACATCCAGCTGTATCCATCCTTCAACACATAACCAAGAAAACTTCGGAAACCATCTACCTCAACCTTCGAAAAGCATCCGTTATACAAGTTATGGCGATACTCCCAAACTCCCGCCCCAGTACTGGGTGGCGTCGAGGTTATCTCACCAACGAACTGCATAAAAGAGATTTTCGATGTCGGCGAACATATCTCAAGTATTCCAGAATTGCAACGATAAAATTATGATGACAACACCTCAAAGCTCAACTCCCCGGGACACTTCCACTAAACCCCTGACAGGAGGCACCAAGACAATGTTCTCATCATAAGCCATCGGAACGATTCCAAGATACTCGTGTGATCCTAAATTTTTTTTGTGAAATTTGAGAAGATAAGAGTCAAAACTCTACGTCAGGATGCCTTGCCAGAGCAATGAGGAGACTGGGAAGTAAAAATAATTCCTAAACTCTCCGATATATAATTCCTAAAGACTCAAAACATTTTTCTAGACACAACTCGGTTGCTAAAACGATCAAGCAATGGGGCTCCTAAGGTCGGGGAAGGCTCTGATTACCAACTTGTAACACCCTCGATGCGACTATAGCTCCCACGTGTCGAGGCATGACTTAGAGACATAATCGCATTGAAGGCATATGTCGCAAGTTAGGCAATCTTCACAACATCCCATGTAACATGAATAATAAAGGGGAGAACATAGTTGGGTTACACTCGCCACGTCAATCAAGAACATAAATAACATTACATCATCCAAAACACTCATGGCCCGACTACGGTGCCAAAATAGAAGAGAACCCAACATGCGACACGGTCCCAATCAAACCCCAACTAGGCACCACTACTGATCATCAGGAAAAGACACGTAGTATCGCTGAGAGTCTTTGTCAAACTCCCACTTGAGCTCGTACTCGTCACCTGGAGCGGAATCACCTGGACCTGCATCTGGTGTAATAGTAATCTGTGAGCCACAGGGACTCAGCAATCTCGCACTCTCGCGATCAAGACTATTTAAGCGTATAGGTATGGCAAGGTTAAATATGAGTGGAGCTGCAGCAAGCGACTAGCAAGTATGGTGGCTAACTTATTCGCAAAAGAGGGCGAGAAGAGGAGGCAAAGCACGAGCAAGAAGCTAGAGGGCAACCTGCGCAAACATTACTCCAACACCGTGTCCACTTCCCGGACCCCGCCGAGAAGAGGCCATCACGGTAACACACTCGGTTGATTCATTTTAATTAATTAAGGTTCAAGTTATCTACAACCGGACATTAACAAATTCCCATCTGCCCATAACCGCGGGCACGGCTTTCGAAAGTTCAATCCCTGCAGGCGAGTCCCAACTTAGCCCATGACAAGCTCTCATGGTCAAGGAAGGAATAGACCTCCTCCCAAGACGTTCCGATCAGACTCGGTATCTCGGTAACTCAAGACACTTCGACAGGTTAAAACAAAACCAGCAACACCGCCGAATGTGCTGACAAATCCCGATAGGAGCTGCACATATCTCTTTCTCAGGGCACACTCAGATGAGCTAGACGTCGGGTAAGCCAGCCCAGAGTTGCCCCTGGTAGCCTCGGACATCGCTCAGTGGGACCAACACTCAGAGGAGCACTGGCCCGGGGGGGTTAAAATAAGATGACCCTTGAGTCTGCAGAACCCAAGGGAAAGAAAAGGGCTAGGTGGCGAATGGTAAAACCAATGTTGGGCATTGCTGGAAAAGCTTTAATCAAGGCGAAATATCAAGGGGTTCCCATTATAACCCAACCGCGTAAGGAACGCAAAAATCCGGGAACATAACACCGATATGACGGAAACTAGGGCGGCAAGAGTGGAACAAAACACTAGGCGAGAGGCCGAGCCTTCCACCCTTTACCAAGTATATAGATGCATTAAGATAACATAGCAATATAATGATATCCCAACAAGTAAATAAAAGGTGTTCCAACAAGGAACGACCTCCAATCTTCACCTGCAACTAGCAACGCTATAAGAGGGGCTGAGCAAAGCGGTAACATAGCCAATCAACGGTTTGCTAGGACAAGGTGGGTTAGAGGTTTGACATGGCAATTGGGAGGCTGACAAGCAAATGGTAGGCATCGTAGCATTGGCATAGCAAAAGAGCGAGCAAACTAGCATAGCAAAGATAGTAGTGATTTCGAGGGTATGATCATCTTGACTGCACAGTTGTCAGAGTTGACTGGATCCTCAAAAGCAAACTCAACGGGCTCCTCGTTAGCGAACTCGTCTCCCGGCTCTACCCAAACAAGACAAACAAGCAACAAGGATACAATCAACCACGTGCAAGGATCAAGCGATATGATGGAATGATGATATGTTATGCGGGATGCGATGCGGGATGCAAAATGCAAGATATGACAGGAAATGCATGAACCTGGCCTCAACTTGGAATTCCAAGGGTGCCACTGGAAATATGAGATGAAATCGCTTGAAAACGATATAAAGAACGCCGGAATCAGAGTTACGGTTTGGAAATGGCAAGCGATTCAAAAATGGCACTGGTCCGCGATTTACAGCAAGTAGGCATCTAAATGCAATGAAATGAACATGCTACAGCCACCAAACATGACAACAAAATAAATGGCAGGGATGCACACAAGATGCTTAACAAAAGTCTAGCACTGAGCTACGGCCAATTCATCCATTAACAGGTTCAAACAAGCATGGCAAAAACGCAAATGCAAAACAGATTTCAGACTTAGTGAAATCAACACTTGTCTGAAATCTCAGATCACGAAGCCCTCTTCGGAGCAACAAAACAACATGATACATGACCTAATTAAGACAATTAAGAACATGGCATGGAGCTACTCAACAAGCTTAACAAAAGACCCAAAGTAAACTGGGGCCAAAAGGGTTCACAAAATATACTAACGGGCACACGAACATAGCTAAAACACAATCAATTTTCAGACTTAGTGAAAACTGAGACATGCTGAAATATAACTCACGAAGGCATGTAAACGAGCTCGATGCACTCACCGCGGTGCAAGTCATGGCAAGGCAGGCATACATCCATTAAGAAGGCACAAAATACAAGCTAGACATGGCAAGAACAATGGCATATCGTGCACGGATCAACTACAATAACATCGGCAAAATCGCAAACGAGTTGACGATCTGCCCAGATTCACAACGAAGCAAAAATAGAGCTCGATTGACTCAAGCTAGGGTGCTCCATAATTGAAAACAAAGGCATGGATGGCTAGAGCATAATAAGATTAACAAAACTCCCTTATTGATCATCCTCAAAAGAGGCACGGATCGCCAGGAAACAAGCTGAACATATGGCATCATGAACTAAATAATCCTAGACTTAGTGAAAACTACTAAGTCCCTGAAAACAGATTTACCGGGTGCCTCACTTTGCAAGCTTGCACAAGTCACCACACACATCCTAAAAATGCATGGGTTGCCCCTCTGGATAGAAGACAAAAAATCCCTAACAAAACATATGAAGGACTTACTGGCATAGCATGCACACAATAATCATGGCAAAAATGACAAAAGTCTAAGATGAACTAGCAGATCTGACAATTAACTCATGAAGCCTCCTTCTAACAGCATTTTGGGCATCAAGATTAACTCAAATGAAAATGATGCAATGGAATGAAATGATGTACTCGTCGAGGCGAACATTTTGATATACTATATGTCCAAAACGGAGCTACGGATGCGGAGATATCACTGGTCAAAGTAGGCATAAAAATATTGAGATGAGAGGGGAAAGTCAACCCGGGATTAGGGTTTTTCAGATCTGAGATCTGCACGTATTTCGGAGATGGCGGGATCTACTGTTCACCACCGGAGTTTTGCCGGAGAGGAAGAAACCGGACGGAGCTTGGGGAGGCGGCGAGGCGGCCGGGGTGGAGCCCGGCTCCGCCGGCGATGGCGCGGTCGACGAGGCGGCGGGGAGAGCGGGGCCGTCTCGGGCGGCGGCCGGCGACGAGGTCGCCCGGCGACGAGGTCGCCCGGCGACGCGGCGGCTACGGGCGACGGAGCTCCGGGCGGGCGGCGGCTGGAGGCAGGCGGCGATGGGGATGAAGGCCCCGGGCGGCGGCGCGGTACCACGGGCCGGGGAGGGCTGGCTATGGGCCCGAGCGGGCTCCCGACGGCGGTGGAAGGCGCGGCCTCTCAGGCGGCGCCACGTGGCGGCGGTGGGAGGCGTCCGGACATGTCCGTCGGTGGGCGCTTTGTCCGGCGGTGCGCGGAGGTAGGAGAGACTCGGGTTAGGGGTGGATTGCACCATGAATTTTTGGAGGGGGGTGTATATATAGGCATAGGGGGAACTAGGAGAGTCCAAATGAGGTGCGGTTTTCGGCCACGAGGTCGTGATCGAACGCTCTAGGACATGGAGCAGAGTTTGGTGGGTTTGGGGCCAAATTGGAGGGGTGTTGGGCTGCAACACACACGAGGCCTTTTCGGTCCCTCGGTTAACCGTTGGAGTATCAAACGAAGTCCAAATGGTACGAAACTTGACAGGCGGTCTACCGGTAGTAAACCAAGGCCGCTTGGCAAGTCTCGGTCCAATCCGGAAATGTTTAATCCCCACACACGAAAGAAAGCTAGAAATGACCACCGGAGGAGAACGAAGCGCCGGAATGCAAAACGGACAATGGGGAAAATGCTCGAATGCATGAGATGAACACGTATGCAAATGCAATGCACATGATGACATGATATGAGATGCATGACAAAGAAAACAACACACGGAGACAAAGACCCGAACCCGAAAAATAAATATAACTTAACGCCGGAAACGGCAAGAGTTGGAGTACAAATAGGGAAAGTTACATCCGGGGTGTTACACTCACTCCAAAGGATTGCTCCAAATGATCTACATCAACATTGAGCATCTAGATCTTCAACACCTACATGAAGTCATCATCGAAAAAACCCAAGTTTAGTTCATCCCTCTTAGGGGGGATACCACATCTAGGGGGAGCTTTGCTCTAACCAATTGAGCTAAAGAAACTCTAATGGTGTGAACACAACAATGCTTTATGTAAAAGTGGTAACCCCACTTGTGCTTAAACAATGAGTATGACCTATGATCAAATGTTCTCATTTGACTCCTAAGTCAATATACTCATATATAGATGACCTAGTAATCGCCAAATTGCTTGATAGATGCTAGAGTGTTTGTGCATGCTTTGTCACATATTTCATTTGTCATTTTATTGTGTGAGCATGTTGGTTGCATATTTTACTCATTCGAGGACATCCATTTGTTGTTTTGATTGTTTGGCTCTTTCCTTTTTGCCAAATGGATGAACAAGAATGCCTAAGAACTCCCTCTAGCTATCTATGCTTTTCTCGTCTCAAACTCTATTCATGCTACATCACAAAGTTTAATCAAGTCAGATTCGAACCACTCTGTGTGAGGAGCACTCAGAGTTCCCGATTCGTCATATACTTAAACCTCCAAAACCTCTTTGTGCATCTCGGTCTGACTGATTCATCCTTTTCGGTCCTACCGAGTCACTAAGTTGATCTAGGGTTTTTCAATCTCGATGCAACCGATTAGAACCTTTCGGTCACACCGAGTTGCAGTAACTGCCTGCAGTTTTGCATCTTGGTGCCACCAAGTCATTCCACTCGGTCACACCGACAGGGTCAGGTTATATATACCGACGGGCCAAAATTTGGAAATTTTCCGAACCTCCTCGCCCACGCATAACCTACTCTGCCTCCTTGGGTCTCCGGATCGTCCTCTCGTCGCCAGCGACCTCCCGCCGCTGGTCTTTGCCGCCGTCAACGGAAATCTTCACCGCCGTTGCTACCATAGCAAGTTCGTCGCCGAACTAGGGTACGAATTTGATCTTTGTGCTAATCCTTAACTCTGATTCTTAGCACATTGCTTTGGCATGATTCTTGCCACGAATGAAATCATCCTGTCCAGCAAAAGCATCCCGTAGACTAGTTTTGATTTGAAAATTTAGGGTTAGGTCTCCGCCGAATTCATCTCGGACCGACCGAGCTGTAGAAATCGGTCTCACCGATTTTGCCTTAGGCCAGAGCACACGCGTTTTCGGTCTGACCGAAAATTGCAAATTGGTGTGACCGAGTTCAATTGTCTGTGAAACCCTAGTAGTCTCGGTGCCACCGAACTGTGACTTGGTGTGACCGAGTTCACTAGTTTAGGTCCCAAAAACTGCTTCGATATCACCGAGTTTACAAATCGGTAGATCCTAAATGCTTTCTGTGAAGAACTAAAACTAAGTTTTTGAGTCAATCTTTTTGCAAAACTCTCGTACTTTGTGATGCTCATCTACTCTACCTCATCTATAATCTATTCACAGGGTCTGCTGACAGTTTGCCTGCATGATGTCTGACAAAGTGATAGCCGGAACAAGTCCGAGGAGCTGGTTCAACTGAGTGAGGGCACTAGTTCCTCCAGTTCATCTAATGATGGTAGCAGGAGCACACCAAGTAACTTGCCAAAGGTAGCCACCAGAACAAGAAACAAGAAGACCTCGGATTCAGAGGATGAGGACTATGTGGCTATTGAGGAAGAAGTCAGCTCCAAGAAAAAGTTGCTGATAAAGGAGTATGGCTCAGCTGCTTCATTCAGGCCAGGGATGCATAAGAAGGCACCAGCAAAGAGAATCCCCATGTCTAAGGCCAGAGCATCCATTGCTGAAACCTCCAAGCCATCTGAAGAGGAAGTTGGAGAAGGCAAGAAAAGGAAGGAAAGGGTCAAGAAGACCACTACCAGAGTGCTTGTCAGATCATCAATTACGAGAGATGATGATGAAGAGGAAGAGGATGTTGCACCAGCACCCTAAGCTCAAAAGCTCATGGGAGATGCAATCAGATCAGGGGCTGCTCCCTCTAAGCCCAAAGCTGCTCCCAAGGTAGTTGCTCCAGCTTAGAAGCCCAAGAGAAGCACTAGAAACATTTCTGCCGAGGAAAAGAACAAGGCCTCGGTGCCTGAAGCTGCTAAAGAAAATGAAACTCAAGTGCTAAGGAAGCTGAAACCCAAGATCCCTGACCACAATGATGCACATCCAGTTACAGAAAACATGAAAATCAGGAAGGATGCATGATTGAGAATATGGAGAGAGTTCGGTCCATATGCTATCAGGAGAAGAACTGCTGTGGACTACAGGTTTCACACTAAGGAACAATAGGACTTCTATGACACAGTGTTGCTTGACAAGAAGCCCATTGTGTGTGACATGAAATGGGTAGACTATGGTACATCCAGAAGAATGAAGATCACTATCCTGGAGTGTATGACAGCATTAAGGCATGTGGAGTTGATGAATTCGTTGCACAAAAGCTCACCAAGTGGAATGATGAGCTGATCATGCAGTTCTACTACACTGCCCACTTCTATCCAGATGGGAAGATTGTTTGGATGTGTGAGGGTACCAGGTACCAGTCATTTTTTGATGAATGGGCTCATTTGATCAATGCCCCAAAAGAAAGTGAGGATGACTTGGATGTTTATGCAGACAAAAAGAAAGACCACAACACTATGGCCAACATGTACAAGGAGATCCCAGATGCTACCTTGGATACACACAAGTTGGGATCTGTCCACTACCTGTTGTATGGTTTGCCTACCATAAACTGGATTCTGAGGCACACACTGCTACCCAAGTCAGGTGATCACAAGATGATTAGAGGACATGCTATAAACTTGCTGCACATATTTGATGTCCCATAGAAGTTCAAAGTCATGAGCCTGATTGTTGAGACAATCAAGAGGACCGTTGCTGATCAGAAGAGGAGTTGTGGATATGCTCCACAAATTCAGGAGCTCATTAACTCAAAGATGGGCATAGACACATATCTTTTGGACAAGGAACACCTGCCCATCTATCCTGAATTTGAAAAAAACACGTTGGTGATGGATGAAAATGAACCATCTTCAGCTCAAGCACATGAGAAGAGAGAGAAGGAAAAGGCAGAGAAAGCTGCAAAGATGCCAACTGTTGAAGAGGCATCTCAAGTGTTCTTGAAATCCAAACAAGATCAACTTGGATATCTGATCTAATCCACAATGAGGATTGAGAAGGGCTTGGCCACCCCGACTAAGAACCAGGAGAGTTTGGAGAGGATCCTTGAGCAAAATTTCTATGATCTGGATGTCAAGGTAACTGAGATCCAAACTGCAGTTGAGTAGCTATAGGAGGAAGCAGAGGAGAGGAAGGGCAAGTCTACTACTGATGCTTTCAAGCGAGTGCCACGAGGTCCAAGGTCTGTTGTAGTGCCTGTGACAGATACTCGAGCTTCAGTGTTAGCACCAGCAGCCACAGCTCCAGTTCCACCTCCAGCACCCACTCCATCAGCTCCAACTACTTCATCGGAAGCCTTCATCCTTGGAGTTCTCTCTACACCACCTCCCAAAGATCAAGCCTGAGAGTCGTTTAGCACTATGCATTTTTGAACTTTTTGGTAACTTGTTGCCAAAGGGGGAGAAAAATGTATAGATCATAGGCTTCAAGAGAGAGTGTTGGTTTTTATCTCTCTTGCTATTTTGTTTGAAGATTTATTATGTGCTTGTGTGAGCTACTTGTGAGATACTTGTTGATCATGTATTTGATCATTTGCTACCCTTAATGTTTGGTTGAATGATGCTATCTTTTATATCTCTTATATGATCATTCACTTGCGTGGTGATGAGTGCATGCTTTTAATCTCTATCATTTTGAGTGCTCCACCAAGATGTATGTGACGTGGAAGAGTAACCCATGATCCTAATCGATTGTGCATTTGCATTCAAAAGCAAATTTTAAATAATGCACAAATTTAGGGGGAGCTCTTGCTTATCACATACTTCTCAAAGCGACGATGTTTATCAAGTACTATTTATCATTTGTCGAAGCTTTGATATATATGTTGTCATCAATTACCAAAAGGGGGGAGATTGAAAGTGCAACTATCCCTGGGTGGTTTTGGTAATTCCTAACAACATATAGCTCATTGAGCTAATGCTATTTCAAGATGAATATTTCAGGAAAGCTCAATGGTTGGCATGGCATGGATTAGAAAGTGGACCCTTCAAAATGCTAAGGATAAAAGATTGGCTCAAGCTCAAAGCACAAGACTCTACATTTTCTATTTTAGTGATCCAAGATCACATTGAGTCTATAAGAAAAGCCAATACTATTAAGAATGGATGAGGTGTTGCCTAATGACGTGCTTGCTCAAAATGCTTAGTGATATGCTCCAAAACCCTCCACTACTTTCTCATATCCACATATGTCCCACACCAAAAGTCAAACTCGGCCCCACCGATTATTTCTATCCGGCGCCACCGAGTTCAGTTGACATAGCCACTGCCAGAAACCCTAATCTTTTCGGTCTCACCGATAGGGATCTCGGTCTCACTGAGATGGGATTGTAATCTCTTTGTTTCCCTTTGTAATGTTTCGGTCAAACAGAGATGAGCGATCGGTCCCACCGAGATTGCAATGTAAACTCTCTGTTTCCCTTTCATAACACTTCGGTCCAACCGAGATGAGCGAATCGGTCCCACCGAGTTTGCCTGACCAACTCTCCGTTAGTCGATTACCAAAATCGGTCTCACCGAGTTTGTGTAATCGGTCTCATCGAGATTACGTATGCCCTAACCCTAACAAAATCGGTCCCACCGAGTTGACATGTCGGTCCCACCGAGAATCCTAACGTTCACATTTTGAACTAAATCGGTCTGACCGAGTTTCATGATTCGGTCCCACCGAGTTTGGTGATTTGTGTGTAACGATTAGATTTTGTGTGGAGGCTATAAATACCCCTCCACCCACTCTTCATTCGTGGAGAGAGCCATCAGAACATGCCTACACTTCCAATACATATTTTCTGAGAGAGAACCACCTACACTTGTGTTGAGGTCAAGATATTCCATTCCAACCACATAAATCTTGATCTCTAGCCTTACCCAAGTTGCTTTCCACTCAAATCTTATTTCTACCAAATCCAATCCTATGAGAGAGAGTTGAGTGTTGGGGAGACTATCATTTGAAGCACAAGAGCAAGGAGTTCATCATCAACATATCGTTTGTTACTTGTTGGAGAGTGGTGTCTCCTAGATTGGAGAGGTGTCACTTGGGAGCCTCCGACAAGATTGTGGAGTTGAACCAAGGAGTTTGTAAGGTCAAGGAGATCGCCTACTTCATGAAGATCTACCCTAGTGAGGCAAGTCCTTCGTGGGTGATGGCCATGGTGGGATAGACAAGGTTGCTTCTTCGTGGACCCTTTGTGGGTGGAGCCCTCTGTGGACTCGTGCAACCGTTACCCTTCGTGGGTTGAAGTCTCCATCAACATGGATGTACGATAGCTCCACCTATCGGAACCATGCCAAAAATCTCTGTGTCAACATTGCGTTTTCTCCATCAAACTCCTCCCTTTACCCTCATATGCAATTGTTTTACATTCCGCTGCTATACTCTTAGAATTGCATGTGTAGGTTGATTACTTGTTTGTACTAAGTTGCTAAAATCAGCCAAGAACTAAAATTGGGGAAAGGCTAGATTTTTATTTGGTCAAGTAGTCTAATCATGCCCCCTCTAGACATACTTTCGATCCTACAGGCGCTTCGTGAGCTACATCGCCCGTAGCTGGCGGAGGGCGAGGCGGAGAGAGGGACAACACAGGGAGCCCCCTATGGCGCGGACAAGCTCGATGATGCGGTCGAGCCAGTCCTCGTAGAGGTCGTCGACCGGTCGGTAGCGCAGGAGATCGTGTGCCATGAGGAGCGCGGCCCGTGCGTCCACGGGAGGGCAACATGCATGGGAAGAAGAACTGGCCAGGGTCAGCAATGGAGTGGCAATGCGGCCATCCTGCCGCACCAAGGGGTGCAGAGAGGATGCTTGATGCTCGTTCCCCACCGGGCCGGTGGCGGCGTTGGCGGCAAGCGACGGGGAACGACGAAGTGGCCCGCCAATGGGACCCGTCTGAGCGACGCGGGCGGCGAGGGCAGCCCGGTGTTCAGCACGAGCGTGGCGCGCGTCTGCCATGGAGACGACGAAGGAATAGGGCACGGAGCGACGGAAGGAAGCTTCGGCGCCCCCCTACCTGGCGCGCCAAATGTCAGATCACGGGTTCCGGCAAAACCCTCGAGGTTCGAACACTGGGGTGCGCGTGAAGGTTTTCTCCCTATCGATCCACGCCCTAGGTCGCTAAGATCTCGCGGATGAACTCCACGAACTTGCAACACAAAGACACATGATTTATACTGGTTCGAGCCACCGTTGTGGTGTAATACCCTACTCCAGTGTGGTGGTGGTGGTGGTGGTGGATTGCCTCTTGGGCTGATGATGAGCAGTACAAGGGGAAGAACTGCCTCCTGAGGTTGAGGTGTTCTTGTGCTTGGCGAACTTGTGTGGGTGAGATGCCTCTGAATGAGTTCTTCCTTTTTTTCTCTACTGTGGTGGCTAGTTCTACTTATATAGGCCCTGGTCCTCTCCCCAAATATTGAGCGGGAAGGGGGCTAACAACGGCAAATTTGAAAGGGGACATCTTGTACAGCTTATCCTGACAAAATTAGTCTTTGCTTGCAAAAGGCTCTGGTGGTGACGCCATCTTGGGCTCCATGGTGACCTCCGTCTTGCCGTCCTGCTGGTCTCGGTCTCGTTGCACCGATATGGAAACCTTTCCTTGATCCCTCGGTACTCCACACCTGCGCTTTCCCCCTTGGCACCAAAGAGAAAACAAGGACGTTATGCGCACTGGCGCCCGCCTGGTCTCGATCATCATGGCTCACGTCACGAGGAACTCCCGAGGTTCGCCTTGCCTTGATCTCTCATCCCCTCATGAGCCTGCCTGGCAAGGCCGCTCCTAAGGAGGTCTTGCGTCGTCCGCCTCGCGAGGCTTGGCCCCTCGCGAGGGTCTTGAATACCTCGTCGATGAAGATGGGTCGTACAGACCTACCAGCTCAGCCACACCGTGGGCCGCAGGCAGGCAAGTCTGGGGACCCCCATTCGCAGAACGCCGACAGCGTGCCCTCCACCCTCGTGGACAGTGGGTGGCTCCCTCTGGTGCTTCCTTCGCCCAATATTTTTTATATATTCCAAAACTGACTTTCGTGGAGCTTCAGTACTTTTGGAGTTGTGCAGAATTGGTCTCTAATATTTGCTCCTTTTCCAGCCCAGAATTCTAGCTGCCGGCATTCTCCCTCTTCATGTAAACCTTGTAAAATAAGAGAGAAAAGGCATAAGCATTGTGAAATAATGTGTAGTAACATGCCATAGTGCAATAAATATTGCTATAAGAGCATGATAAAAATGGACGTATCAATAGGCGAGACCGCGGTTGAAGAACACAATTAGCCTGAAGTCTTTATAATTCGCAGATCTTGTGGGCACTTGGGAGATTACAACCTTGAGCAAATCAAACTTGGTATCATGTTGCCTACTGTAAGATTCCGAGTATTCTGGGCCGCGGTGCCAAAGCAGTGCAGTGTTACTCGAAGGAAGGGGGATCAATCGCCGAGTGTAAACCTCCACGAGCATCCAGCTACCACCACTGTCGATGATTACCATCCAAGACGTGTTCATGCCAACCCAGTACATACCGTTAATGTAGTTGAGCGTGACGGGGATCGGATCACAGTCAAGAGGGTTGATGCTCGCCACCCTACGATCATTTATGCTGCGTGACATGCCGTTTTTGAAGATCAGGCGGCATTAGCAAGCAAGGAGCTAGCTTAAAAAGCTCCGGCCTGAGGGCTTTGAGTAAACGGTACAGCCCCGACGAGCATGCGGCGAGCGGCATGGTACTGATATTATCCACACGCGAAACAATGAGCTTGATTACCTTTGTGGGGAGCGAATTCCAGCCACTCTTTTGGTGGACACTGCTCGGTTCTGCCATTGTTAGTGCTTGGGTTCAGAAGAGGGGGGAGGCGCCTTAGCGGGGATAGAAGATTGGACGATTATGTGCGGACAAGGATGGAGAAGTGAATATGTGCTATGGGAAGTGGACAAGGGATGATGACTACAACACGCTGCTTGACTTACGAGACATACACCAGCAACATAGGGTCATATCGATGCCAGCCAACTTGCTTGAGTAATCATAGTACTGGTACTCCCTATAGTACCTACTACTATGCCCTAACTTGCTTGACTAGAGTATTATGATTAGTATATTCTAATCTAAAATAGTTACAAGCTTCAATGCCCGAGCGTGGAACGACTACGAACCTCCATCGGTGCTAACTCCAATCCCCAACAGACGTTCGCTCGCAGACATGGCAGTTGCAAACACCCGCGACGCAGTTACAGTAAGTGTGTAAGGGTGGCGTTTTGTCAAATACTATGGCTTAAAAACAGCCCATCGTCGGATGGAAATCTGACGGTTACGTGGAATTCGCCATGATTGAGCTCGTGGTGAACAATCGCCAGATATCATTACTAAAAAAAGGTTAAAACATCCGGGGCTATAACATGCACCGGCTGCCACTAACAATGGTACTAACATAGTTGTAAAATGGCCAAAAACCGTGTCTATGTGATGTTTGGAATTATATGCAAAAAAACTAGCAAGATGCACGTGCATTGCACGGAACATCAAGTTGCATTTTTTTACAAAACACATGTTGTGATTGATCCATGTAGGAGTAATCCCATGTGTAAAAACTAATGATATCTCAAGAATTTTATTGAAAACATGGTATCTTGACCATTTCATTGAAAAAATGATATCTCAAGAAAGATGATAGATAAGGTGAGGAGGAGTGGGGCGTGCTGGTGACTGGTGGTCGGACTGGGCGGAGGCATGTGGATGGACGGCGCCATCAGCGGCCACCATGCTAGATTATTCCAGAGACTTCCTTTTTTTAATTGCTCGGCAATGAGGTTGTGGGAGATAAGGTTGAACGAGGCAAGGCCTTATCTGTAAATGTGGAGAGAGGTGCGGCTATCTTTTGTAAAATTGTCATAGTTTGATTTCTATCCGTCAGATATAGATCGGACGGTCTATACTGTAAGATGGCAGGCACACCATCATCACTAACTCGGTTTTTTCTCTACTCCTACTCCTATATTACTTATACTTATCTACTCTTATAAAAAGCAGAGTTGGTGATGATGGTGTGCCTGCCATCCTGCAATATAGGCCGTCCGATCTATATCTAACGGATAGGAAGGAAACTCTGACAATTTAGTAATTTACCCGCACTCCACTCCACATTTGTAGATAAGGCATTCCATCGTTCATCCTTTTCTCCCACAAGATCTTGATTTTCCGTGCAACGCATGGGCATCTTGCTAGTAATCCTATAAAAGACTCATTTGGTGATGATGGTGTGTCTTCTGTCCGCCATTTCTGACCATTAGATCTGCATCTAACTGCTGCGATGTAAGTTGTGGCCTTTCGCAACAATTCCAACTTCTTTGCTCCAGTTTACGCAAAACCCCTTAGTATCTTGAAACCAACCACATTCCTCCCTTACCTCATCAAAATAGCCCAAAGAATATATTTGGAGTGAAACATAAAATATTTTTAGTGATATGTATATCAAAACTAAACAATTTTATTTCAAATTTGTGAATATGTATTATTCTACTTTGGATCCGTTGCAACGGACGGGCTCATTTCTATAAAGGTTTATCTCTTGCATCATCCGCAATGAACACCTGGTGTACTGGTCTGGGCCGGATGCTTGCAGCGCGATGGCCTGAGTTCGAATTTTGTCCTAAACTATAGCTTTTTGTATTTTTAATACCTTTTTACTTTTTTAATATATACTTCTTTCGCTACTGCACTAGGTGTGGAACCTACAGAGTACTTAGAATACAAGATTAAGGATGGATTCGTTTCTTTCTAACTTTCTGTACGAATCTGTAGCCAGCCTGCAAGTAGTGTACACTGTACTGACAGTGGAACCCACAGAGTAATTAGAATACAAGATTAAGGATGCACTTAACTTTTTATAGAGGGAGAATCATACACGCAATTAACTCAAATGGATTGGACGTGACTCTATTATTCTCCAATGGAAACCGACAAATTTCCTCCCATGGGCCGAGTAGGTTTCTTGGTTTGCATGCGGGTTTAACGGAGGGGTTTGATGGACGCGAGGAGGCATGTTCAGTTGGGCGTGCAGCGGATGGCGCAGTACTATTCAATTTGACAGCTACTACTAGTATATTATAAAAAACATAGAAGAATAGTAGAGATATGGTACGTCTCCAATGTATCTATAATTTTTGATTGTTCCATGCTATTATATTATCTGTTTTGGATGTTTAATGGGCTTTAATATGCTCTTTTATATTCTTTTTGGACTAACCTATTAACCGGAGGGCCAGTGCCAGTTTCTGTTTTTTCTTGCCTATTTTAGAGTTTCGCAGAAAAGGAATACCAAACGGAGTCCAAACGGAATGAAACCTTCATGATGATCTTTCTTGGGCCGAAAGCAAACCAGAAAACTTGGAGTTGAAGTCTGGAACGCCACGAGGCAGGAGGGCGTGCCCCCCACCCTAGTGGGCCCCTCGTAGCTCCACTGATGTACTTCTTCCGCCTATATATACTCTTATACCCTAGAAACATTGCAGAGAGCCACGAAACCACTTTTCCACTGCCGCAACCTTCTGTACCCGCGAGATCCCATCTGGCGGCCTTTTCTGGCAATCTGCCGGAGGGGGAATCGATCACGGAGGGCTTCTTCATCAACACCATAGCACTACAAAAAAAGACACATCCGTGACATTTTGGGCCAAACGAAATTTTTTTCTGTCATACATATGACACTTCTATGACGATAATTGTGACAAAACCCGGTATCATCATAGATGTGGTGGGCTCCTACTTCTATGACAAAAAATCATGACAAAAAATGGGCTTTTCATCCTCGGCGGGCCGGAGACGCAGTTGCATGACATTCTTTGGGCCGTCCATGACGGAAAAAACCGTGGTAGAAGCGAGGGGGAGTAAAATTTTGGGGATTTCCTGGTTACGGTGGGAGCTCGGGGGCTGAGCGATGCGCATTTCTCTCGTACACCTATGCATGTGTGTGCGCTTCGTCGGCTCTAACTGAACCCGAGCGAGGCGTTGGGCCCTAACTGAACCAGAGCGATTGCATTGCAGGCTACGCGTTACTGAACTCGAGCGATCGATCGATGGCTGTTAACTGAACCCGATCGAGCGATTCCTTCGCTACTGCTCCTAACTGAAGTTGATCGATTGGATGAATAGTGAGCGTTGCGGGGGGGGGGGGGGGGGTGGACGAACAGTGAGCGGTGGCATTGCCTCTGGATGAACAGGACCCCGTGGTGTGGAGGGCTGGATGAACAGTAGACGATGGAGGGGTGCCCGTGGAGGGGTGGTTGAACAGGACCTCGTGGTGTGGAGGGCAGGATGAACAGTAGATGGTGGAGGGGTGGTTGAACAGTAGCCGATGGAGTAGCGCGCGGTGGATGCTGGATGAACATGAGCCCGTGGAGGCTGGAGGAGGTCGACGGTATCCCGTGGAGGCTGGAGGAGGTCGACGGTGGAGATGAATAGTATCCCGTGGAGTCCCGTTTTGCGGTATGCCACACCCCTCCTGATGAACAGGACCCCCGTTTCGACCGTAGGAGGTCCGTTTCATCCGTTTTGCGGTACGCCACACCCCTTCCCGATCAACAGGACCCCCGTTTCGACCGTAGGAGGTCCCCTTCGTCCGTTTTGCGGTACGCCACACCCCTCCCGATCAATAGGACCCCGTTTCGACCATAGGAGGTTCGTTTCCTCCATTTTGCGGTACGCCAGGCCTTGTTTCCATCGCCTGTTCCGTCCAAGCCCTCCCAATGAACACGACCACGCATTCCGTTCTGACCTAGCCGGTTGGCTCCCATGCGTTCCGTTGCCTCCCAATGAACACGACGCATTCCGTTGCCTCCCCATGAGCACGACGCATTCCGTTGCCTCCCCTTGAACACGACGCATTTTGTTGCCTCCCCATGAACACGACGACGATGCAGTTTCTCTGTTCCGACCCAGCCATGTATACGAGCCCTGGCCGTACATATGCGCGATTAGGCGTTCGAGACCCCGCCCGTATGTACACATACATGGCCGTATTTTCTTTCTTGCACCCTGGCCGCTGTACGTACGTGTACATGCTACGTGCGCGCCTCTACTACAACACGTGCGCGCCTCTACATCCACCAGTATATATGTACGTACATGTTCGCGACCAGAATGACAATGCTACGTACTCTTCGACCAGGTGGGTCCCGACTGTCAGGCACTTCCTTGCGTGCGAAGATGTAGCTGGTGCGTCCCAGCAGTCAGGGGGAAACGTTTTTTTCGTGAAATACGGTGGCCCGTCCGGTGGGTCCCCCCTATTAGGTGGAGGAATAATTATTTTGCACGTAATAAGGAGGCACTTCCTTGCTGCGGCCGTGGACCCAGCTGTCAGCCTCTCCACATACGGTCCACGTCCGATGGAAGCCGTTCCTTGACCACGTTGACCATGCCACGCCGAGATCACCAGGGCGGTGGACGACGGCGAGGCCTAGGAAGGGGACGACATGGAGCCGGGGAAGACGCGACAGTGGATGCCAACGCGTTGAGGAGTCCGAGGGTTCACTAGTTCGCTGCGGTGTGAGGCTGCCGTCGCCGCAGAATAACAGGGGGTGTGGGTGAGTAGAGGGATGACTTGGCCAATGGTGGGAGTAGTAGGGGGCGGTGAGGCCTCCGCTCCATCACAGCCAGCCACGGGAGGCGGGAGCACGAGGCACGACCGGTGCTGGTTTAGGCAGCTGGAGCAAGAAGACCAGAGGTTGAAGAAGCACTACGGCCGTTGGATGGATATCGTACGGTCACTGGAGCTAGAATCGTGCATATTGACTAAGTTGACAAAGACCTCCGTCCCCGTCAACTTAGTAGGCCCACAAGTCAGCCTGCCACTATACTGGGTCCCAGCTAACAGGGGGGCTATTCATTTTTTTTGTGCGTAATAAGGAGGCACTTCCTTGCGTGCGAAGATATAGCTGGTGGGTACGAGCTGTCAGCAGCGGTAACATTTTTTCGCAAAATACAAAGGCCCTTTCGGTGGGTCCCTGATGTCAGGTGGAGGAATCATTATTTTGCGCGTAATAAGGAGGCATTTCCTTGCGTGCGGCCATGGACCTAGCTGTCGGCCTCTCCATGTAATGTCGGTCGTTGACAACGTTGACCAGGCCGCGCCGAGAGCACCAAGGCGGTGGACGACGATGAGGCCTAGGAAGGGAATGACTTAGAGGCAGGGAAGACTCAATAGTTGTTTCCCACGTGGGGGGGGAGTACGACTGTACGAGGGTTTACTGGTTCGTCTGCCATTGCCGGAGGATAACAGCAGGTGTGGGTGAGTAGAGGGATGGCTAGGCCAGCGATGGGAGTACGGTGGGGCGGTGAGGCCTGCACGGCAGCAGAGCCGACCGCGGGGAGGAGGGAGCAGGCAGTCCCGCCGGCGCTTCTTTGAGCGGCTGGAGCAGCAAGAGCAGAGAATAAAGAAGCACGACGGCCGTTGGATGGCCATCCAACAGTCACTGCTTGTGCGTCAACCTTTTTTGAGGAAAGCCTCAAATCTGTGGAAAACAGCATACAGCCCATCTGCCATTATTTCTAATAATTTACAGCCCATTTACTAATTATTATGTTTTTTTTGGAGCCCATATTCTTTTTGTTAGCATTATAGCCCATATTCTGGCCACGGTTACAAAATTATACGAAATTTTGCATATTTCGGTGCGGTCCAAACTGTTTTTAATCCTGAAATTTCGACTCACATTCAAACTGATTTTAAAAATAAATGTATATCAATATAAAATCCAACAAATTCTCCATGTATAAAAATTAATGTAATTTAAAATCTCGAAATGAAAAAAAAAGATATTTGAAACTAATTGCTGGTTTGATGTGTTTTAAAAATGCACATCCCATTTCTCATTACTGATGGGCCATTTTCTCGGCCAGCCGAATGAAAGCTCTCCTCATCTTGAAAGATTTGCAGCCCAACAGGCCTGACAAAGCGACTTACTTGGCAAATCACAAAAAAAACTGGGCTGTGGCCGTGGACCCAGCTTTCAGCCTCTCCACGTACAGTACTCTTTAGATGGAATGCCGTTGACCACGTTGACCACGCCGCGCCGAGGGAACCAAGGCGGTGGACGACGGTGAGGCCTAGGAAGGGGACAACACGGAGCCCGGGAAGATGCGGCAGTGGATGCCCACGCAGAGAGGAGTATGAGGGTTCACTGGTTCGGCTGCGGTGTGAGGCTACCGTCGCCGCAGGGCCTGGCTAGCGGTGGGAGTAGTAGGGGCGATGAGGCCTCAACGGCAGCACAGCCGGCCACTGGAGGCAGGAGCAGGCGGTCTCCCCGGCACTAGTTTGGGCGGCTGGTGCAAGAACAACAGCGATTGAAGAAGCAACAGGACCATTCGATTCAAATACAACGGTTACTGCTGCTAGAATTGTTTGTTGACTAAGTTGACAAGCCCTACGTACGCGTCAACTTAGTAGGCCCACAGGTCAGCCTCCCAACCGGTGCGCCCCAGATGTCAGTGGGAGGAATCATCTTTTCGCATAATAAGGAGGCAGTTGATTGCGTGCAGCCAGGCCAACGGAGGGAGTAGGGTGGGCCGGGGAAGCCTGCGCGGCATCACAGCGAGCCACAAGAGGAGGGAGCAGGCAGTCCCGTCGGCGCTAGTTTAGGCGGCTGGAGCAGGAAGATCAGAGATTGAAGAAGCACGTCGGCCGTTGGATGGACATCCAACAGTCACTGCTGCTAGAATCGTGTGTTCACTGACAAAGCCTTGCGTAAACAAGTCAGTCTCGAAATATGTGGCGTGTACAGCCCATTTGCTATTATTTTTATAATTTTTACTCATTTCCTAATTCATATGGAATTTATTGCAGCCCGTTTTCCATTTTTAGAATTGCTGGCCATTTTCTGGTTAGTACCAGGGTCAAAAAATTAACTAAATATGTGGGAAATTTTGAAAAAAAACACAAATTTTTGCCGGGGAACGAAATATTCTTGATCCAAAAATAATAGCCATACTAAAACAAATTTAAAAATAAATTAGTACTATGTCATGTTAAATCCAATGAAATATGTATAAGATATCAGTGAAGAACAAAAACAAAAAAAAGAAACTTATATCCCATTTGCTATAAAATTTTTGGAACTTTCAACCCCTTTTGATATTACTTTTAACAAACATTAACCATACTCGCCAGGCCGGAATGAATCCCTCCTTGTCTTGAAAGATTTTGTGATGCCCCCGATTTGACCGTACACTAATCATACACGCAAATGTGTACGATCAAGATCAAGGACTCACGGGAATATATCACAACACAACTCTAGACACAAATTAAAATAATACAAGCTTTATATTACAAGCCAGGGGCCTCGAGGGCTCGAATACATAAGCTCGAATACACAAGAGTCAGCGGAAGCAACAATATCTGAGTACAAACATAAGTTAGACAAGTTTTCCTTAAGAAGGCTAGCACAAAAACAACAACGATCGAAAAGGCAAGGCCTCCTGCCTGGGAGCCTCCTAACTACTCCTAGTCGTCTGCGGTCTTCACGTAGGAGTAGGCATCCTCCGGGCAGTAGTAGTCATCAGTGGTGTCGGTGTCGTCTGGCTCCTGGGATCCGTCATCTGGTCGCAACAATCGGGTAGGGGGGAAAAGAGGTAGCAAGGCAACCATGAGTACTCATCCAAAATACTCGCAAGACTTACATCAGAACTAAACTAAGTATGCATCTGTATCAAAGGAATGGGTTGTATCTGTGGACTAAACTACAGAATGCCAGAAGGGAAGGGGAAAGCCTAGCCTATCGAAGACTAGCATCTTCTGGAACCCACCATCTTGCAGCAACAGGAGGGAGTAGAGTATCATAAAGTAAAGTAGTAGAAGTGTTATCAACCTCGGCCAGAGATCCTTTCTCGACTCCCTGTGAGAAAGCAATCCAAGAGCCATACTATCCAGTTATCATCACAATCCAATTCTCATCACCATCCAATTCTCATCACAAGTGTCCAGTTCTAGTTCTATCGATCGGGATACAACTCCAAGTGTCTGTTACCGTAGGACAGGCTATCGATAGATGTTTTCTTCTCTACAGGGGTGCACCAACTTACCCACCATGCTCGATTAACTCCGGCCGAACACACTTTCCTGGGTCTTGCCCGGCCTCGGCCAAACAATACGCCGCAACCCGACCTAGGCTTAATAAAGAGGTCAGCACGCCGGACTAAACCTATGCCCCCAGGGGTCATGGGCCATCTCCGAGGAACTCCTGCACGTTGCGTACGCAGCCGGTGAGCAGACCTAGCTACCTCCTTCAACAAGGTAGGTGCTTACCAGTCCAACCCAGAGCATGCCGCTCAGTCGCTGACGTCTATTAAGCTTCGGCTGATGCATACGACGCAAAACGCCCATACTATGCCCACGTGATGGTTAGTGCTATCAGGCCAGAGGCCCCTCGGATCAAATATCCAAATCGTAGTGGATTAGGAGCACGCGGTAACAAGCAGAGACTCACGAAAGATGTGACCCTGTTGCCCCATCTCAAGTACTTGCGGCAAGGGCTAAGAATGCCCGGCCACGCCTCGTAGTTATCTCGCGGGCACCTTCCAGGTAAACCCGACTCCACATCACTCGCTACTAAGCTCGCGCGGGTACCTTGCAGGTCAACCCGTCTTTAGTAACATGGTTCAGTGTAAAGTCATAGTAACCATAGTAACTGTGTGTCTAACACCAAGGGGAAAAGCCGAGGAATCACCCCCGATGAATTCCACTCAATGTTATCATCAAGGTGAACGTAAGAGGATCCACCCTCGAGGTTCACACTTGAGGGGTTGCAAGACAGAGCCGTATCGGAAGTGGTTAAGGAGGAAATCACCCTCGATGACCACAACCGATTAGCTACACTATAGAGGTCTCATCAGGAGTGATGTATGAGGTTCCACCCTCGGCACTCGATGGTAACTCTGCAGAGTCATTTAACTAGGGGGGGGATGTGCGGTGTCGAGGCCTGGACGTCGATCATGTTGATCGAGTCATCGAACATAAAGTGAGGCAACTGGGACAAGTTGGGGGTCACTAATGGATCAGTAACCAACCTATACTAAGCAGTTTAGGACAAGCAGGTAAGGTATGAAAGCAGGTAACAACAACAGGCTATGCATCAGAGTAGGATCATACAGAAAGCAGTAGCAGTTCTAATGCAAGCATGCGATGGAAAGAAATGGGCGATATCGAAATGCTCAAGGGGGGGTTTGCATGCCTGGTAGCTCTGCTGAAAAAGAAGAAGTGTCGTCGTCGACTTAGTCGATCACAGGGCAACATCAGTCTCGGAGTCTACCGGAGAGAAGAGGGGGAAGAAACAGTAAATACAAAGCAAACAGATGCATGACAAGACAACAAGCGGTACTAGGGGTATTCTAACGCGGTGCTACACGATACTGGCGAAGGGGGATAACATCCGGGAAAGTTTTTCCGGAGTTAGGCATTTTCGGACAAAGGAATGGGAGGGGGAAGGTTGCGTGTTTGATATGCTAGGTGCGTTTCACGGACGAACAGACCGCGTATTCGGATTCGTCTCGTCGTTCTGAGAAACTTTCATGTATAAAACTTTTTCATCCGAGTTACGGTTTATTTTCTATGATTTTCCGAAGTTTAACCAAAAATTATGGAATTCCTGAAAATTGGCTAAGTCTGAGGACTGTTCGGTTTTTGAACATTACTTAGCTGTTTTTCGGAGGCTATAACTGTTGTTCTGTACATCCTATGATCTTGTGTCTTACATCAATTATGAGCATTTTTCTGAGATCTACATGTTAGTAACACCTTCCTCCATATTAGAGTTCATTTGCTTGATCATCAACAGCTCTAAAGTAGCTATTATTATAAAGCTGTTTTTCAGTTTTCCAGCTAACAAAACTTACCATTTTGTGAATTTCATAGGATTTAATCCGCGCATCAAATGGATTTGGTCCAGTGGGGTATATTGAAGTTTGTCAAGTGTACCTCCTTCACATATTATTTTTACTCATGTTAACAATTGTTTGCCGGAGTTTAAGGGCTATCTAGAGGGTTAACCATCGTAGAATTAGAAAAGCTAGCTAGCGTTCAGTTACTGTAGCTGCAGGAGTACAGGTAGAGCAGCGACAGTAGGCAGCGAGCAGCATCGGCAATGGGGAAGCAGGGGCAGCGCAATGGCGTGGCGCAGGCGCGGCGAGGCTGGCCGAAGGCGGGCGAGGCTGGAGCCACGCACACACCGCACACACCACACACACACACAGAGCACACACACACACATCAGACACCACACACAGCTCACGGCCATGGACATGGCCATGGCCATGGCCATCTGCAATAGCAGCAGCGGGCGGAAGGTAGGGGCAAGCGAGGGCGCGGGTAGGGACGGCCAGGGGCGCGCAAGGGAGTGGCAGCGGACGCGGCCCGGCGCCTGCGGGTGCGTCAGCGGCAGCGACGGCGGCCACACAGGAAGTAGCAACAGTGAGCGAGCCGGCGCATGGGCACAGGGGAAGGCGGGCGCGGGCGCGGCTAGCACAGGCACGGCCACACGTGCGCGGGGTGGGCTGGCCGCGGCCAAGGAGCGTCGGGCATGAGCAGGACGAGGGCGGCAGCGGGCACGCGTGGCTGCAGAAGGCGAGCAGAGCGCTGCGGCGGCGTGGACATGCGCGGGCGACTGTGGCGCAGCTCGGCCTGCGCGCATGGCGTAGGGGGCAGGCACGAGCGGCAGCAGAAGGACGGGCGGGCGCGCAGGGTCGAGCAGGGCATGGCCCGGGCTGGCGGGTGCGCGAGGTCTCGACCAGAGGGGCGGGGACTAGCGCCGGTGGCTTCGGGCGTGACGGTCTACGGAGTTTGGGACGAGGGAAGAGGATAAATAGGGAGTGACGGGGCTCACCGCGGGGCACACGATGGCCTTCGGCGGCTTAGGAGCGCAGAGGACGACCGGACTTGACAGAGCTCGGGGAGGCTCTGGTGCGGCCGGAGCGACGACGGCGGTCGTTGACCGTGGCGGGGAAGAAGACGGTTGTGACGAGCTTACGAGGACGCCCCGCTCGATACGCCGTACGTAGACGAAGCAGATGACGGCGGTGAAGCTCCTGGTCATCCTCCCAAGCGTCGGGGAGCATGGTGGCCAGGACGACGAGATCGACCATGGCGTCGGCAGTGCGTGTGTGTGTTGTCCGCGAGAGAACGGCGCAAGAAGGAGGGGATGAGAGCTAGGGTTTCCTGGGAGGTGTGTCGGGGTAGATGTAGGGGGAGGAGCCGGTGGATGGACGACGCGTGGCAAGGCACGGCCATTGCCAGGGGATGCCTGCCACGACCCCTGGGAGATGACTCAAGGGAGGTGGGCTGGGCCTTCCCTTTTGCTAGATGGGCCATAGCGCCATTAGATTAGGTCCTCCTCTTCCTCTTTCTCTTTTCTCTTTCTTTACATTTCTATCACTGTTTTCTATTTAGTTGTTATAGCAAAAGAATTTGGTTAAGCTCGAAATCTAGTACAAAAGTCAAGCGCAATATTTTGGAGTTGCACAT
Source organism: Triticum aestivum (assembly GCF_018294505.1). Lineage (NCBI taxonomy): Eukaryota > Viridiplantae > Streptophyta > Magnoliopsida > Poales > Poaceae > Triticum > Triticum aestivum. The sequence goes on along the minus strand of NC_057800.1, from coordinate 273,804,604 downwards.
AAAATTTGAGTCATTTGGAAACTCATAAACATTTCTTTATTTTGAAAAGGTTACGTGTGTTGCAGTTGGACCACTATATATTGGCCTAGGGATTAAAGGGAGAGCCAAATGATGTTGGTTGCCACAGGATAATTATCTTGTGAATATTTGCAACCCAACGAACATTTTTGTTTGACAGATGAAAGAATTAAGAATTTGACTTGTATTTCAAAAGGAATTTGGATTTGATTTTTCTCAAGTGGCAATTTAGTCTGCAAAACATGATGACATGGAATCATTAAAGGGGAGATCACTATAGCATGATTCTCGGGGTGTTACAAATCTCCTCCACTACAAGAAATCTCGTCCCGAGATTTAAGGGGTGGAGTAAGGGGGAAAGACTCGGGACGGACGGAACTCAACACAAGATAGGTACCTGGGGGCTATCTCATCGAGTGTGGCATAGAGGCATCTCTCTAGTTGATATTCAAGAAAGTCCTCGAGGGCATGGTAAGAAGGTGCAATAAGAAGCTTCAACTGGGTAGGCAATCGCTCATTGCCTGAATTAGTGGGCGGAAGGGGTCCAGAGCAATGGGAATAAGTATTGCGTCTGATACCAGAATAGATCACTAGGAAGGTGGCTCGTGAATTTCATACGAAGCCAAGCATGAGAAATAACTTGAGAAATAGAGGTGTACAGGAGAGTCAGGTTTCGATCCTGTGGAACTGCAGGTTATGGGCCCACCATGTGGGTTAAAAGTAGGAAGGGCGCTGATAGCAAGGCATGTCAGAGCATAGACTGTCAGTTATGTTGCCAACAACATTTGTACCAAGGGCGAGGGACGAAGAGAACCATTTTCCTGCTCGCTGAATGAGGCGGACCAATAGGCAAAGTTCTCGTCCATCGGGGGTTGTGGGAATGTCATCAACAATAGTAACATGGTCTTACTGATAGAGTTGTACACCAAGGTGTTTACATAAGCAGGGAATTATTACTTCTTATATCATATAGATCACAAGAAGGGTTAAGCAAACCAATGGAAAGGAAAAATATGATTATCGAATCAAACAACCCAAAGGAAAGGAAGATGTGTTTACACATAAGAGTTGGGAGTATGTCCTTCCCAAGGAAAGCGCAGCAGGATATACATGATAGGACAGCAAGTTCAAAAGCATTTAGATAATGGGAAGAGGGAAGAATCATGATATTACCCATACAACGGTGTGAGGGTAATTGAACGAGAAACATTTTGTATTATGCTTCCGATGTTCTTATTGATATTCAAAATACCATAGTCATGCTTCGATGCGGCAATGATATGGTGTCAAGTAAAGATTGGGTTCGAAGATCCCACGAGATATTGAGAAACAATTCCAAGATATCTCAGAACGTAAGGAATAACCAAGGACAACAAGGTCTGGTGTGGCAGAAAGTCAAGATGTCATCGATGATATCACAAATCATCGAGGGACAGGGATGGTATTTCTAGCCATGAATTGAATTGACATCTCTGAACAAGCCAAAGTGTTTGATGGTGATCACGACAGATTTTGTCGAGAGACTCTATGAAAATGCCATTGAGTAGAAAAGGAAGGATGAAGTGAAAGGCTATGGGAACCACGGATTCGACACAAGCTCGAAGTCAAGCTTGTTGTTTGAGGTAAAATGATAAGATGAGGAAGATCGACATAAGCTTAGCTCATCGTTGAAAGTTGCTCCGGGCATAAGGACCACGTAGCACAGTTAAAAATTTGCTTGATAATGATATAGCCAATCGGGATAGGAATGATGTGATGGGAGTATCATTCCAATGAGAATACACAAGAGGTAGTGCAATGACACAATATCCTTGAGATAACAGGGGGCAATACTCAAGGTAGATCAAAATAGAGGTTTGACAGATGAAATGATCTGCAGAAGACAAGTATTTTAACTTGTCCGAGAAATGGAATCAAGGAGAAAATATGGTCGGAACCACGATTGCAAAGAATCAATTTAAAGATGCAAGATGAGCTTATACCAAGGGAACATTTGACTATAAGAGAAGCTTCCATGATAAGATCTACATCGTGCCTATGGGCATGAACACAAAGTTCAAGGTCGACTCCCACTTCTTCAATGCATAACCTCTCATTTACTTCTCGCTTTTGACGAATTTGTAGTGTAGAAATTTTTATTCGGCGTAACACCAATAGAGTATGGCCCGTGAGAACTCTCGGCTTCACAAGGATTATGGAAGGCATAAGTTCAACCCATCGGGGCATTTTACGAATCTATACAACCATCAACCAAGCAAGAGATACGAGTTCGAAAGCAGAGTATCAAAGTCAAAGCAGGTGATACAATTTACTGAAGGTATTATGTATCAAGGAAAAATTCACAAGATTTTTGGATGTGAAGGACACTGTCAAATAACAACCCAACAATGGATCTGGCGATTCACGACAGTGTTGAAGTGAGTATCGGTAATCAATCAGATGAAGAAAGAATGCAAGGAGATGAGATTATAGAAACATCTGACTAACTCAAAGTTTAATTAACAAAGGAATTATGATTTCCAAAATGAAGGATCAGAAGCAGACGCTCTGATCAAATGATGGGAAACTTGAATAGAATTAGAATGAAAATCGACCAAGGTTTGATTTGCCGAGAACCAGCTCCTGTTTAAAATATCGTCTGAGCCAAAAGTAAAATTTCTAAGGATCAATTGAAGACTGCGAGTAATTGCACACATGTTGAATCAAAGGCTCAGAATGACAACTACAAAAGATTTGTAATGAATATTGCTATACATATGGAATTAACCATAATGCAAGTAGGTAAATCTTTCCAGAGCAATAGGTTGCTGAGGATTTTCGGAAGATTGAATAGTGTTTCGAAGACATTGGTGAAACGCATGAACAACTGGGGATAAACGAATTCTCGGTAAGTGTGAGGAATCATCCGTAAGTGATTTCAAGCGGTATGAACTGCAAGGCAGTGAGCTGATTATTTCAAGGCATCTTGTAATAACAAGAGTAACTAGGAATGGATGTATGAATGGCAACTGTGTGAAGTTATTCATAAGAATATATCGGTGGTAGGGAATTGCAAAGGCTGGGGCACAAGGCTTTCGGGGAAACATCAGAGAGTATCTTCATAATCTTCTGGTGCAGTAAGCGATCACCGGTAATGTTGTGGCTCTCCGGGAGGAAGTGGGTACGAGAACCTAATGTCAAAGTCCGTAAAATGTTTAACCCAAATAGATGAGAGATCAGAATCCTAGAGTATAGACAAGGAATAAAAGATCCTAATACCAGCCAATGGCGACGTGGGCCCGTAAGACACACAACCATGTTATTAAAAAGTTTTTCAGTGACTAGACTCAACTTCGGCCAAGGAGTTGGAAAGGGGGCTACCTACAGGTAGTCGGCTGTGATACCAACTTGTGATGCCCCCGATTTGACCGTACACTAATCATACACGCAAATGTGTACGATCAAGATCAAGGACTCACTGGAAGATATCACAACACAACTCTAGAAACAAATTAAAATAATACAAGCTTTATATTACAAGCCAGGGGCCTCGAGGGCTCGAATACATAAGCTCGAATACACAAGAGTCAGCGGAAGCAACAATATCTGAGTACAGACATAAGTTAGACAAGTTTGTCTTAAGAAGGCTAGCACAAAAACAACAACGATCGAAAAGGCAAGGCCTCCTGCCTGGGAGCCTCCTAACTACTCCTAGTCGTCTGCGGTCTTCACGTAGGAGTAGGCATCCTCCGGGTAGTAGTAGTCATCAGTGGCGTCGTCTGGCTCCTGGGATCCATCATCTGGTCGCAACAATCGGGTGGGGGGAAAAGAGGTATCAAGGAAACCGTGAGTACTCATCCAAAATACTCGCAAGACTTACATCGGAACTAAACTAAGTATGCATCTGTATCAAAGGAATGGGTTGTATCTGTGGACTAAACTGCAGAATGCCAGAAGGGAAGGGGAAAACCTAGCCTATCGAAGACTAGCATCTTCTGGAACCCACCATCTTGCAGCAACAGGAGGGAGTAGAGTAGCATAAAGTAAAGTAGTAGAAGTGTTATCAACCTCGACCAGAGATCCTTTCTCGACTCCCTACGAGAAAGCAATCCCAGAGCCATACTATCCAGTTATCATCACAATCCATAATATGAGACACATACCGGCAGCGTAGGGTCATGTCGATGCCAGACAACTTGCTTGAGTGATCACAGTACTGGTACTCCCTACAGTGCTATGCCCTAACTTGCTTGAGTAGAGTAGTAGAGTAGGACTCTGCTCTACTACTAGCACCGGAGGAGTAGTATATTCTAATCTAAAATAGTTACAAACTTCAATGCTCGAGCGTGGAACGACTACCAACCGTGCTCAAAGACCGTGTATATGTGGTGTTTGGACATGGGCGACAACCTCAACGCCAACGGTGCTGCTCCCGTTGCACCGTATGTGTTAATGTCCTTCCCATTCGACATCGTGGTAGAATTCATGATTTATTTTGTGCTTATTCGGATTAAATCTCGTAGTAACTTGCTCATATATTCAACTAGCGCAACGTCCCCTACAGCCACTCCCGTTTCATGGACGGCCTGGTCGATGCCTCCAAGGAGCCCTTCGTCCACTGATAAGAGTGCCTGATGCCGTTTTGTGGCTCGCCGGCAGAAATGGTGCATCACCTCACGGATGCGTGCAGCGGTCACTGTTGGCCCTTGGCGGAGAACATCAAGTACGAGAAGTGCTACCCGTTCACCATGCCGGAGTTGCTGGAGGATCACTGCCGCCTGCTAGTCTCGGAGGAGGACAGCAGTGTCTTCCTCTTGATCGTGGGCACCGGCGAGGCCCGCGCAGGCCGCCGCCCCGTCTCTGTAATGTGCGTCGGGGGCGACGCCGCTGACACTGACACTGACACGAGGCCGATGTACGGGTGCGTGGTCAGTGTTACTACCCCTCCGAGTCACGTGGGCGACGAGACCGGCCTCATCGAACGGACTTGGACTCTGGGGAGCTAGGACTATCCCGCCAATGTGGACTTGGAAAACCCATGGCATCCTTTACCCGCTGATGCGGTGCACGGGGACTCCAAGGAGGTTCACCTGGACATACGCATTATCAAGTTAAATGTTTATCATTAGTCTTCGCTCAATGTAATCCACTGTCTAAGCATGTGGAGACTTCCATGCAGGATCTTGCTCTATTGGAGTATCACGCATGAATAAAAGTGTATCCGTTTATGGTTTAGTCTAGAATCTTCCATGTATGAATTTTTACTACAGTACTGGTGAAATACTTACGATGAACCATTCCTTACATCTCCTCTGCCCGCTTGCAAGTCATCCTGATTTAATCCCTCCGTCTAGGTGTATAAGGGCATGGTTAATATTACTTAATAGTATAGTCAACTGTTGACAATAAGAAAGTGCCATGTCATATGTAGCCAACATGTATAACAATCAATACTCAAAAACTAATTCTGAAAGATCATTTCTTGCAAAGCACAATAAGTGTTATTTCTTCAGAAGTTTTGGATGCAGGTTGAACAGTTGAACGCTTTTGTTTGCAAAAGATACCTTTTTATCTATTTCACGCGGATGTTTGTGAGCTCTAGAGATGAAATAATATCTGAAGAAACCTATCGATACCCGTTACACATGAGATGACCCCCACATCCTTTGTCAAAATAAACAACTCCCCGATCAATGCATTTCACTCTTCGGTGCAACGCACGGGCACCTTACTACTATAGATTAGTACGACCAAAAATTGAACTAGCATTATATATAGTACGACAAATGCTGATGCATGTCACCTAAAATTATATCATTCAAAACTATGTTCAAATACGAATCCAACGATATAGTTTTGGTTGACATGCACTAACATTTTGTCAGTTAAATCTTCAGTCAAATTCAATGGGGGACTAATAAACCACGACCGATGTAGTACAAGTGTAGAGGGCGGCGCTGCACGGGAGTCTCACCTCTCACCCCGCTCGTGGCGCGGCAGTAAAGCCGTCATATCACAAAACCCAACCACTCCCAGTAATAAGTGGCCTAGTAAAATAAACGGACAAGCAACCATCACATCCCTCCGTCTTTTTTGCATTTCATCTCTCTGCATTTACTTTCTCCGGTTCATCTCGCACACTTGATCCCTAGCTACTACTCCTAGGGCCAGTTCTTTTGGTGGCTTCCCCAGCTTTTCCCACAAGACTAGTCACAGTGGAGAGTAACAATAAGGCGCCTCACTCATTTATTTGGGCTTCTAAACTACTACTCCATCTTGGTTCATTCCTCACCATTGTAATTTGTGCTAAATTTTGACCAAAGATTTAACTGGTTTATTCCTCACCATTGTAATCCCTCCGTCTAGGTGTGTAAGTCATCTTACGAAAACCAAATAATCCCAAAACACTTAGGCGCGGTGCATTAACTTCTACCTCGTTTCTTGTTTCTTGACATATCAACCAATAAGAGATAAAGAGTGTGCGTGCTTTTAATGACTTGACATATCAAACACGACATGCAGTGGTTAGTTCATTGCATGCAATACTATTAATTAGCAAATAAACATTAATGTTTCTCATTTTCTCCTCCTCCTTGGTCACGGTGCATAGCCTAAGATGACTTACTCACCTAGATGGATGGAGTAGTGCATGTGACATGCACTAACATTTCATTAGTTAAATTTATGATCAAAATTGGACACAGATTATAATGGGGACCAATAAACCAGGACGGAGGTAGTAGTTATGGGATTACTAATCTAGAAGCCTAAAAGAACTGGCCCCTGGTACTCCTACTAGTAGTAGTACTCAAGTTGGAATTCCAATTGCACGGCACAACTTGTTAGGCAAAAAATTCGATACAGGGTGTAGGAAGCGGTTTGGGAATTTGCCTTTCCAACCAGTGATATACTCCGTACAAAGTACGATAGAGAAATAACCATAGAGAGGGAAGCTAAAAGTAAACAATCAAATGAGCAATTTTGCATTTGTTTTGCATTGAATCGTTTCACAAGCTTGACTAGTGCTGTTTTTCTACTTTTACAAAAATCGCATCGTAATGTTAAAACGTGCATTTGCACGTGCTAAGTAATAGTAGTAATCCCTCCGTCTAGGTGTATAAGTCTTCCCTCCTTCTTGGTCACGGTGCACAACCAAAGATGACTTATTGACCTGGACGGAGGGAGTAGCACAGTCTGCAAGCATATATCGAGAGAGACGTGTAGTGCGATAGTATATAGCAAAGTTTGTGCTATATGCACGTACTTGCAAAATGCGTACGAATACACAAGGTTTCCAAACTTTCCCTTTTACATACTTAATTAAGGACGCTAAAAATTCCTGAACATTCGGGATTTATTATTTGCATCCCAAAACTAATGAGATCGCCTTATGAAACAAAAATTATACTCCTCCTAAAAGCCACGGCGCTCGCAGGAGCGCTTGCGGCGCGCCACGAGTGCCCTGGTGCGCGGCTGTTTCCCAGCGCGCCGACACAACGCCTCTTCCTCAGCCTCGCAACTCGCGAGGTGCTGATTGGCGGCTTGCCGGCGGGCGAGCGCGATCTCACCGGTGTGGTGATCCGGTGCCAATAGGTACTCCTCCTCGCTGGAAGCGTGCACCCGGTCCACGTACCGCCAAGAGTAGATGAGGCGCTTGGGCCTGACTGTAATCAGGGCGTCGGCACGGGCGTCCTCCGCCACCCTCACGGCCCTCGCACGAGCCTTCTGCCAAAGACCCAATTGCCTGACTCTCTCGGACACGACATAGACCTCCCAGGCGGCTTGTGCCGCGGTGCGCTTCTCTTCCTCGGCCTTCTTCTCCGCCTCTATTTTGGCGCGCTCTGCTGGAGGCAAAGCCTCCCACAAGGCGACATCCATTTCCTTCCAAAGCTCCTCAAGGCTGGGGGGGCTCGGCAGGCGGTGCGGCGTTCTCCACATAGCGGGGAGCCGACGCGTCCTCCGGTGCGCGTGCTGGCGATATTGGGAACGCCGACGCGTCCACCTCGACGCGTCACGGCGAGGAGTGGAATACCGACGCGTCTTCCTCGACTGGTGGCGGCGAGGAACGGAACAACGACGCGTGATGTCTACTACACAACCTTCTTCTTCTAGACGTTGTTGGGCCTCCAAGTGCAGAGGTTTGTAGGACAGTAGCAAATTTCCCTCAAGTGGATGACCTAAGGTTTATCAATCCGTAGGAGGCGTAGGATGAAGATGGTCTCTCTCAACCAACCCTGCAACCAAATAACAAAGAGTCTCTTGTGTCCCCAACACACCCAATACAATGGTAAATTGTATAGGTGCACTAGTTCGGCGAAGAGATGGTGATACACGTGCAATATGGATAGTAGATATAGGTTTTTGTAGTCTGAAAATATAAAAACAGCAAGGTAACTAATGATAAAAGTGAGCGTAAATGGTATTGCAATGATAGGAAATAAGGCCTAGGGTTCATACTTTCACTAGTGTAAGTTCCCTCAAAATACTAACATAATTGGATCATAAAACTATCCCTCAACATGCAACAAAGAGTCACTCCAAAGTCACTAATAGCGGAGAACGAACGAAGAGATTATGGTAGGGTACGAAACCACCTCAAAGTTATTCTTTCCAATCAATCCGTTGGGCTATTCCTATAAGTGTCACAAACAGCCCTAGAGTTCGTACTAGAATAACACCTTAAGACACAAATCAATCAAAACCCTAATGTCACCTAGATACTCCAATGTCACCTCAAGTATCTGTGGGTATGATTATACGATATGCATCACACAATCTCAGATTCATCTATTCAACCAACACAAAGGACCTCAAAGCGTGCCCCAAAGTTTCTACCAGAGAATCATGACGAGAACGTGTGCCAACCCCTATGCATAGGTTCCCAATGTTACAAAACCCGCAAGTTGATCACCAAGACATACATCAAGTGTTCTCAAATCTTTAAAGACTCAATCCGATAAGATTACTTCAAAGGGGAAACTCAATTCATTACAAGAGAGAAGAGGGGGAGGAGAAACATAGGATCCAACTATAATAGCAAAGCTCGCGATACATCAAGATCGTATCATCTCAAGAACATGAGAGAGAGAGAGATCAAACACATAGCTACTGGTACATACCCTCAGCCCCGAGGGAGAACTACTCCCTCCTCGTCATGGAGAGCGTCGGGATGATGAAGATGGCCACCGGTGAGGGATCCCCCCTTCGGCAGGGTGCCGGAACAGGGTCCCGATTGACTTTTGGTGGCTACGAAGACTTCTGGTGGCGGAACTCTCGATCTAATCTCTGTTCTGGAAGTTTTAGGGTATATGGAGTTATATAGGCAGAAGAAGCACGTCAGCGGAGCCACGAGGGCCCCACGAGGCAGGGGGCGCGCCCCAGGGGGTGGGCGCGCCCCCCACCCTCGTGGCTTCCTCGTTCCTTCCTTGACATGGGGTCCAAGTCCATCGGGTGGCTTTCGTTCCAAAAATAACTTCTCTAGTTGATTTCGTTCCGTTTCGACTCCGTCTGATATTCCTTTTCTTCAAAACACTGAAATAGGCAAAAAAACAGCAAATCTGGGCTGGGCCTCCGGTTAATAGGTTAGTCCTGAAAGTAATATAAAAGTCGATAATAAAGCCCAATATTGCCCAAAACAGTAGATAATATAGCATGGAGCAATCAAAAATTATAGATACGTTGGAGACGTATCAAGCATCCCCAAGCTTAATTCCTGCTCGTCCTCGAGTAGGTAAATGATAAAAAAGATAAATTTTGATGTGGAATGCTAGTTGGCATAATTTCAATGTAATTCTTCTTAATTGTGGTATGAATATTCAGATCCATAAGATTCAAGACAAAAGTTTGTATTGACATAAAAATGATAATACTTCAAGCATACTAACTAAGTAATTATGTCTTCTCAAAATAACATGGCCAAAGAAAGTTATCCCTATAAAATCATATAGTCTGGCTATACTCCATCTTCACCACACAACATATTTAAATCATGCACAACCCAGATGACAAGCCAAGCAATTGTTTCATACATTTGATGTTCTCAAACTTTTTCAATCTTCACGCAATACATGAGCGTGAGCCATGGACATAGCACTATAGGTGGAATAGAATGGTGGTTGTAGAGAAGACAAAAAGGGAGAAGATATATAGTCTCACATCAACTAGGCGTATCAACGGGCTATGGAGATGCCCATTAATAGATATTAATGTGAGTGAGTAGGAATTGCCATGCAACGGATGCACTAGAGCTATAAGTATATGAAAGCTCAACAAAAGAAACTAGTGAGTGTGCATCCAACTTGGTTGCTCACGAAGACCTAGGGCATTTTGAGGAAGCCCATCATTGGAATATACAAGCCAAGTTCTATAATGAAAGATTCCCACTAGTATATGAAAGTGACAACATAGGAGACTCTCTATCATGAAGATCATGGTGCTACTTTGAAGCACAAGTGTGATAAAAGGATAGTAGCATTGCCCCTTCTCTCTTTTTCTCTCATTTTATTATTACTTTTTCATTATTATTTTTATTTGGGCCTTCTCTTTTTTTATGGCCTCTTTTATTTTTTTTATTTGGGCTTCTTTGGCCTCTTTTATTTATTTATTTTCGTCCGGAGTCTCATCCCGACTTGTGGGGCAATCATATTCTCCATCATCCTTTCCTCACTGGGACAATGCTCTAATAATGATGATCATCACACTTTTATTTTTCTTACAACTCAAGAATTACAACTCGATACTTAGAACAAAATATGACTCTATATGAATGCCTCCGGCGGTGTACCGGGATGTGCAATTATGCATGACTGACATGTATGAAAGAATTATTTACGGTGGCTTTGCCACAAAAATACAATGTCAACTACATGATCATGCAAAGAAATATGACAATGATGAAGCGTGTCATAATAAACGGAATGGTGGAAAGTTGCATGACAATATATCTCGGAATGGCTATGGAAATGCCATAATAGGTAGGTATGGTGGCTGTTTTGAGGAAGGTATATGGTGGTTGTCTGATACCGGCGAAAGGTGCGATATTAGAGAGGCTAGCAAAGGTGGTAGGGTGAGAGTGTGTATAATCCATGGACTCAACATTAGTCATAAAGAACTCATATACTTATTGCAAAAATCTACAAGTTATGAAAGAAAAGTATTACGTGCATGCTCCTAGGGGGATAGATTGGTAGGAAAAGACCATCGCTCGTCCCCGACCGCCACTCATAAGGAGGACAATCAATAAATAAATCATTCTCCGACTTCATCACATAACGGTTCACCATACGTGCATGCTACGGGAATCACAAACTTCAACACACGTATTTCTCAAATTCACAACTACTCAACTAGTATGACTCTAATATCACCATCTCCATATCTCAAAACAATCATCAAGCATCAAACTTCTCTTAGTATTCAAAACACGCATAAGAGAATTTTATTATTAATCTTGTATACCTAGCATATTAGGATTTTAAGCAAATTACCATGCTATTTAAGATTCTCAAAATAATATAAGTGAAGAATGAGAGTTCATCTATTTCTTCAAAAATAAAACTACCACCATGCTCTAAAAAGGTATAAGTGAAGCACTAGAGCAAATGACAAACTACTCTGAGAAATATAAGTGAAGATCAATGAGTTGTCGAATAATTATGCAACTATGTGAAGACTCTCTAACATTTAATAATTTCAGATCTTGGTATTTTATTTAAACAGCAAGCAAAGCAAAATAAAATGACATTCTAGGAATATCAAACATCATGTGAAGAAGCAAAAAACTTAGGATCAACCGATACTGACCGATAGTTGTTGAAGAAGAAAGGTGGGATGCCAACCGGGGCATCCCCAAGCTTAGACGCTTGATACTTCTTGAAATATTATCTTGGGGTGCCTTGGGCATCCCCAAGCTTGAGCTTTTGTATCTCCTTAATTCCTCTCATATCGAGGTCTCCCTAAATCTCAAAAGCTTCATCCACACAAAACTCAACAAGGACTCGTGAGATAAGTTAGTATAAACCATTGCCAAAACCTTATCACACTCTACTGTAGCAAATCACTAAAATTATTATTCAACATTGCATACTAAAGTCCTCTGCAATTTAATAGTCCTATCCTCAAATAGAATCATTAAAGAAGCAAACATATGCAAACAATGCAAGCATAACAGCAATCTGCCTAAATAGGATAGTCTTTAAAGAATGCAGCAACATCCATACTTAACCAGCTCCAAAAATTATGAAGTAAAATTCCCACTGTAGTAAATTTATCAGAGCTAAATATGCAGAAGGTTTCAACATTTTATCACATTTTTACTTTTCTAGGGAATTATTGCAACAGCGGTAAACTTTCTATTTTCAAACAGCAACATGTAGACTTCTAAAATAGGCATAGTAAAGGCTATCAATGCCACTTTTATTGAAATAAAAGATGAAAAATATTGTTATAAATAATAGAAAGCAAATACTAACAAAATAAATTGATGCTCCAAGCAAAACACATATCATGTGGTGAATAAAAATATAGCTCCAAGTAAAGTTATCGATGGACGAAGACGAAAGAGGGGATGCCTTCCGGGGCATCCCCAAGCTTAGGCTCTTGGTTGTACTTGAATATTACCTTGGGGTGCCTTGGGCATCCCCAAGCTTAGGCTATTGACACTCCTTATTCCATAGTCCATCGAATCCTTACCCAAAACTTGAAAACTTCACAACACAAAACTTAACAGAAAACTTGTAAGCTCCGTTAGCGAAAGAAAACAAAACACCACTTCAAGGTACTGTAATGAAATCATTATTTATTTATATTGGTGTTAAACCTACTGTATTCCAACTTCTCTATGGTTTATAAACTATTTTACTAGCCATTCATCAAAATAAGCAAATAACACAATGAAAACAGAATCTGTCAAAAACAGAACAGTCTGTAGTAATCTGAATCAAACGTATACTTCTGGAACTCATAAAATTCGCAACTAAATTGCTGGACCTGAGGAATTTATCTATTAATCATCTGCAAATAGAATTAACTAACTAGAACTCTCCAAATAAAAATGGCAGCAGTTCTCGTGAGCGCTAAAGTTTGTGTTTTTTACAGCATGATCAACAAGATTTTCCCCAAGTCTTCACAAAGGTTCTACTTGGCACAAAAACTAATTAAACACATAAAACCACATATAAACAGAGGCTATATGAATTATTTATTACTAAACAGGATCAAAAAGCAAGGAACAAAAGTAAAGTTGGGTTGCCTCCCAACAAGCACTATCGTTTAACGCCCCTAGCTAGGCATGATGATTTCAACGATGTTCACATAAAAGATAAGAATTGTAACATAAAGAGAGCATCTTGAAGAACATTACTAGCACATTTAAGTCTAACCCACTTCCTATGCATAGGGATTTTGTGAGCAAACAACTTATGGGAACAATAATCAACTAGCATAGGAGGGCAAAACAAGCATAACTTCAAAACTTTAAGCATATAGAGAGGAAATTTGATATTATTGCAATTCCTACAAGCATATATTCCTCCCTCATAATAATTTTTAGTAGCACCATGAATGAATTCAACAATATAGCTATCACCTAAATCATTCTTTTCATGATCTACAAGCATAGAATTTTTATTACTCTCCACATAAGCAAATTTCTTCTCATGAATAGTAGTGGGAGCAAACTCAACAAAATAACTATCATGTGAGGCATAATCCAATTGAAAGTTAGAATCATGATGACAAGTTTCATGGTTATCATTATTCTTTATAGCATACGTGTCATCACAATAATCATCATAGATAGGAGGCATGCTTTCATCATAATAAATTTGCTCATCAAAGCTTGGGGGACAAAAAATATCATCTTCAACAAACGTAGCTTCCCCAAGCTTCTGGCTTTGCATATCATTAGAATCATAGATATTAAAGGAATTCATACTAACAATATTGCATTCATGCTCATCATTCAAATATTTAGTGCCAAACATTCTATAGATGTCTTCTTCTAGCACTTGGGCACAATTATCCTTTCCATCATACTCACGAAAGATATTAAAAAGATGAAGCGTACGAGACAAACTCAATTCCATTTTTTATAGTTTTCTTTTATAAACTAAACTAGTGATAAAACAAGAAACTAAAAGACTCGATTGCAAGATGTAAAGATATACCTTCAAGCGCTAACCTCCCCGGCAACGGCGCCAGAAAAGAGCTTGATGTCTACTACACAACCTTCTTCTTGTAGACATTGTTGGGCCTCCAAGTGCAGAGGTTTGTAGGACAGTAGCAAATTTCCCTCAAGTGGATGACCTAAGGTTTATTAATCCATAGGAGGCATAGGATGAAGATGGTCTCTCTCAAGCAACCCTGCAACCAAATAACAAAGAGTCTCTTGTGTCCCCAACACACCCAATACAATGGTAAATTGTATAGGTGCACTAGTTCGGCGAAGAGATGGTGATACAAGTGCAATATGGATAGTAGATATAGGTTTTTGTAATCTGAAAATATAAAAACAGCAAGGTAACTAATGTTAAAAGAGAGCATAAACGGTATTGCAATGATAGGAAATAAGGCCTAGGGTTCATACTTTCACTAGTCTAAGTTCCCTCAACAATACTAACATAATTGGATCATAAAACTATCCCTCAACATGCAACAAAGAGTCACTCCAAAGTCACTAATAGCGGAGAACGAACGAAGAGATCATGGTAGGGTACGAAACCACCTCAAAGTTATTCTTTCCAATCAATCCGTTGGGCTATTCCTATAAGTGTCACAAACAGCCCTAGAGTTCGTACTAGAATAACACCTTAAGACACCAATCAATCAAAACCCTAATGTCAGCTACATACTCCAATGTCACCTCAAGTATCCGTGGGTATGATTATACGATATGCATCACACAGTCTCAGATTCATCTATTCAACCAACACAAAGGACCTCAAAGAGTGCCCCAAAGTTTCTACCGGAGAATCACGACGAGAACGTGTGCCAACCCCTATGCATAGGTTCCCAATGTCCCGAAACCCGCAAGTTGATCACCAAGACATACATCAAGTGTTCTCAAATCTTTAAAGACTCAATCCGATAAGATTACTTCAAAGGGGAAACTCAATTCATTACAAGAGAGAAGAGGGGGATGAGAAACATAGGATCCAACTATAATAGCAAAGCTCGCGATACATCAAGATCGTATCATCTCAAGAACACGAGAGAGAAGATCAAACACCTAGCTACTGGTACATACCCTCAGCCCCGAGGAGAACTACTCCCTCCTCGTCATGGAGAGCACCGGGATGATGAAGATGGCCACCGGTGAGGGATTCCCCCTCCGGCAGGGTGCCGGAAAAGGGTCCCGATTGACTTTTGGTGGCTACGGAGGCTTCTTGCGGCGGAACTCTTGGTCTAATCTCTGTTCTGGAAGTTTTAGGGTATATGGAGTTATATAGGCAGAAGAAGCACGTCAGGGGAGCCACGAGGGCCCCACGAGGCAGGGGGCACGCCCTAGGGGGGTGGGGGCGCCCCCACCCTCGTGGCTTCCTCGTTCCTTCCTTGACGTGGTGTAACACCCTCGATGCGACTATATCTACCACGTGTCGAGGCACGACTTAGAGGCATAATCGCATTGAAGGCATATGTCACAAGTTAGGCAATCTTCACAACATCCCATGTAATATAAATAATAAAAGGGAGATAACATAGTTGGCTTACACTCGCCACGTCAATCAAGTACATAAATAACATTACATCATCCATACACTCAAGGCCCGACTACGGCGCCAAAATAAAAGAGAACCCAACATGCGACAACGGTCCCGTTCACCCCCAACTGGGCACCACTACTGATCATCGGGAAAGGAAACATAGTATCGTTGAGAGTCTTCGTCGAACTCCCACTTGAGCTCATACGCGTCTCCTGGAGCGGAATCATCAGGCCCTGCATCTGGTGTAATAGTAATCTGTGAGCCGCAGGGACTCAGCAATCTCGCACCCTCGCGATCAAAACTATTTAAGCTTATAGGTATGGCAAGGTAAAAAATGAGTGGAGCTACAGCAAGCGACTAGCAAGTATGGTGGCTAACTTATTCGCAAAAGAGAGTGAGAAGAGGAGGCAAAGCGCGAGCGAGAAACTAGAGAGCAACCTGCGCAAACATTACTCCAACACCGTGTCCACTTCCCGGACTCCGCCGAGAAGAGGCCATCACGGTAACACACTCGGTTGATTCATTTTAGTTACGTTAAGGTTCAAGTTATCTACAACCGGACATTAACAAATTCCCATCTGCCCATAACCGCGGGCACGGCTTTCGAAAGTTCAATCCCTGTAGGGGAGTCCCAACTTAGCCCATGACAAGCTCTCACGGTCAACGAAGGAATAGACCTCCTCCCAAGACGTTCCGATCAGACTCGGTATCTCGGTAACTCAAGACACTTCGACAGGTTAAAACAAGACCAGCAACACCGCCCGAATGTGCCGACAAATCCCGATAGGAGCTGCACATATCTCTTTCTCAGGGCACACTCAGATAAGCAATCCGTACAACTAAAACCAGCCCTCGAGTTTCCGTGAGGTGGCGCTGCAAGGGGCTCTAGTTTGGACCAACACTCAGAGGAGCACTGGCCCGGGGGGGGGGGGGGTTAAAATAAGATGACCCTTGAGTCTGCAGAACCCAAGGGAAAGAAAAGGCTAGGTGGAAAATGGTAAGACCAATGTTGGGCATTGCTGGAAAAGCTTTAATCAAGGCAAAATATCAAGGGGTTCCCATTATAACCCAACCGCGTAAGGAACGCAAAATCCGGGAACATAACACTGATATGACGGAAACTAGGGCGGCAAGAGTGGAACAAAACACTAGGCGAGAGGCCGAGCCTTCCACCCTTTACCAAGTATATAGGTGCATTAATATAACATGGCAATATAATGATATCCCAACAAGTAAATAAAAGATGTTCCAATAAGGAACGGCCTCCAATCTTCACCTGCAACTAGCAACGCTATAAGAGGGGCTGAGCAAAGCGGTAACATAGCCAATCAACGGTTTGCTAGGACAAAGGTGGGTTAGAGGTTTGACATGGCAATTTGGGAGGCTTGCAAGCAAGTGGTAGGCATCATAGCAATGGCATAGCAAAAGAGAGAGCAAACTGGCATAGCAAAGATAGTAGTGATTTCGAGGGTATGATCATCTTGCCTACACAGTTATCAGAGTTGACTAGATCCTCAAAAGCAAACTCAACGGGCTCCTTGTTAGAGAACTCGTCTCTCGGCTCTACCCAAACAAGACAAATAAGCAACAAGGATACAATCAACCACATGCAAACTCAAGCAACACGATGCAAAGATGATATGCTATGCGGGATGCGATGCGGAATGCAAAAGCAAGATATGACAGGAAATGCATGAACCTGGCCTCAACTTGGAATTCCAAGGGTGCCACTAGAAAGATGAGATGAAATCGCTTGAAAACGATATAAAGAACGCCGGAATCGGAGTTACAGTTCGGAAATGGCAAGCGATTCAAAAAAAATGACACCGGTCTGCGATTTACAGCAAGTAGGCATCTAAATGCAACAAAATGAACATGCTACAGCACCCAAACATGACAACAAAATACATGGGAGGGATGCACACAAGATGCTTAACAAAAGTCTAGCACTGAGCTACGGCCAATTCATCCATTAGGAGGTTCAAACAAGCATGGCAAAAACGCAAACGGAAAACAGATTTCAGACTTAGTGAAATTAACACTTGTCTGGAATTTCAGATCATATAGCCCTCTTCAGAGCAACAAAACTACATGCTACAGGACCTGAACATGACAAAGCAAAGCATGGCATGGAGCTACTCAAAGAGCTTAACAAAAGTCCCTTAGTGACCTTGAGCCAAAAGGTATCACAAAATATACTAACAAGCACACGAACATAGCAAAAACATAATCAGTTTTCAGACTTAGTGAAAACTGGGACATGCCGAAACATAACTCACGAAGGCATGTTTACGAGCTCGATGCACTCACCACGGTGCAAGTCATGGCAAGACAAGTATACATACCTTAAGAAGGCACAAAATTCAAGCTAGACATGGCAAGAACAATGGCATAGCATGCACGGAACAACTACAATAACATCGGCAAAATCGCAAACAAGTTGACGATCTGCCCAGATTCACAACGAAGCAAAAGTAGAGCTCGATTGACTCAAGCTAGGATGCTCCATAATTGCAAACAAAGACATGTATGGATAGAGCACTACAATATTAACAAAACTCCCTTACTGATCATCCTCAAAAGAGGCACGGATCACTAGGAAACAACATGAACATATGGCATTGTGAGATAAACAATCCCAGGACTTGGTGAAATTTCTAAGTCCCTGAAAACAAAATTAGCAAGTGCACCACTTTGCAAGCTTGCACAAGTCACCACACACATCCTAAAAATACATGGGTTGCACCTTTGGAAAGATGACAAAACCCTTAACAAAACATATGTAGAACTCACGGGCATATCATGCACACAATAATCATGGCAAAAATGACAAAAGTGCTAAACGGAGTAGCAGATCTGACAATTAACTCAAGTCGCCCTCTTCTAACAGCATTTCGGGCATCAAGATGAGCTCAAATGAAAATGATGCAATGGAATGGAATGATGTAATCTCTGAGATGAACATTTTGGTATGCTATATGCCCAAATCGGAGCTATGGATGCAAAGTTACGGAGCCTCGAACAGGGGCATATGGATCAAGAATTTCAGGACTTAGCAAAAAAAATAACCTCGCGAAAATTAGGGTTTGCTGTAGCCGTCTCGGATCCGATCTGGATCGGGGCGCGCGGAGCCCAAGGATCGCCGGCGAGCCTTGCCGGCTCCGGCGAGCGAAGAAGCAGCTGGGAGGCGCGGGTCCGGTCGGTGGGGACGGCGGCTGGCGGCGCCAGGCCCGGCTCTGGTCGCCGGAGTCCCGCGGCGGGGTGGCGACCTCCGGGCGGAGGCGGCTCCGGGCGGCGGGCGTTGGTGCGGTGGCGGGGCACGGCGGGGTCCGGCCGGTGGCGAACTCCGGCCGGCGAGGCAGCGGGGAGGGGAAGAGGCGGCGCGGGCGGGCGCCTCAGGCCCGGCTCGGCGGCGGGGAGGGCCGCGCGTGGGCCTCGCGGGCCTGGCATGGTCGGCGGTGAAGCGGTCCCCCGCGGGACAGGTGGCGCGACGCGGTTGGGCGGCGGTGGCGGCGGACGTTGTCCGGCTCCACCCGGACACGTCCGAAGCGGCGGATCTGGGATTTTTTAGGGTTAGGGGGGAGAGGATCCGCGAATTGGAATGGGGGTGTATATATAGGCATAGGGGGAGCTAGGAGAGTCCAAATGAGGTGCGGTTTTCGGCCACGCGATCGTGATCGAACTCTCTAGGACATGGAGCAGAGTTTGGTGGGTTTTGGGACAAATTGGAGGGGTGTTGGGCTGCAACACACACGAGGCCTTTTCGGTCCCTCGGTTAACCGTTGGAGTATCAAACGAAGTCCAAATGACACGAAACTTGACAGGCGGTCTACCGGTAGTAAACCAAGGCCGCTTGGCAAGTCTCGGTCCAATCCAGAAATGTTTAATCCCCACACACGAAAAAAAGATAGAAATGACCGCCGGAGGAGAACGAAGCGCCGGAATGCAAAACAGACAACGGGGAAAATGCTCGAATGCATGAGATGAACTCGTATGCAAATGCAATGCACATGATGACATGATATGAGATGCACGACAACGACAACGACTCACAGAGACAAAAACCCGAACCCGAGGAAATAAAATAACTTAATGCCGGAAACGACAAGAGTTGGAGAACAAATTGGAAAGTTACATCCGGGGTGTTACACGTGGGGTCCAAGTCCATCGGGTGGCTTTTGTTCCAAAAATAACTTCTCTAGTTGATTTCGTTCCATTTCGACTCCGTCTGATATTCCTTTTCTTCAAAACACTGAAATAGGCAAAAAAAACAGCAAATCTGGGCTGGGCCTCCGGTTAATAGGTTAGTCCCGAAAGTAATATAAAAGTGGATAATAAAGCCCAATATTGCCCAAAACAGTAGATAATATAGCATGGAGCAACCAAAAATTATAGATATGTTGGAGACGTATCAACGTGTCGCATCGTGGTGAGGAGCGGAACGCCGACGCATCCTCCTCGACTAGTGGCGGCGAGGAGCGGAACACCGGCGCGTCCTCCTCGACTAGTGGTGGCGAGGGACGGAACAGCGACGCGCGACCGTCCGCGCGGTGCAGCGAGGGGCTCCTAGGGCTCGGGAGGGCGATGCCATGGTGGTCGACGTGAGAGGGAGGGGGAGGAGATAGCGATGAACGTGAACGTGAGGGGGAGGAGATAGTGATGTCGTGGGAGGAGCAGTATTTATAGCGAGCAATGGCACACCTACGTAAGATATGGACTGAGCTGCACTGATTTAACTGCAGGTCCAGTTGCGTCACTGACATGTGGGCCAGACCCCTGTTGGGCCCATATGTCAGTGGCCCAATGCACCTGCAGTTAAGTAACAGCTACGTGGGCATATTTGTTGGAGTAAATTACGGGGGAGCGAAGGGGTGGAAATATTGCTGGTCACAACGGATTGGACGAGCGTGGGGGGAGGAGAGTCATGCATGCAGATTTTTTCACACGGGCTTCCTGCAGGTATGGGGATCGGTGCATAATAAGTCATCTTGCATGCCGGGCTAGGTATAGTCTCAAGTCATTAAAAACATACACGCCCCACACATGTTCATATTTCAATGTGCACTAAATTATTGCATGCGATGATTAAGGCTGGCCATAATGGTGGTATCTTAGCTGGTATCATGCACACGAGAATAGCAAACATGCTGATGTGGCAAAGAATTAAAGAAGAGAGGGGGTTAGAGTAACTAGTGTTCATGCATGCATTGGTAAACACATTTTTTGTGAAGAATGATAGCACTAGTTGAGTACTTTTGCAGACTTCAAAAACTATTCCACCGCCTCTACTATCTTGCTAAGAGTAGGTGAAATTTTTTAATCGCGCCCTTTAAACTAGAAGGGAGGTCGTGGCACTCTAATAGCTAACCTTGTTGTGATGACAAGATAGGACATGGCACGCACCTGGACGGAGGAACTAGTCCGCATTGTGCATTTAAGTTTTGTCTGAAGTCAATGTACCTCTACTTTCACCAGACTTATAGAAAAATGTGTCAACATTCACAATGTCAAATCAATATTTTTACACTCATTATAAAACGTAGTTCTTATACTCATTATAATCAGTAGTGTAGATATTGATATTTTTAGTATAAATTTGGTCGTGCGATTTCATTGATGCCTGTCAAAGCGTGGAGGAAGCAGAGCTTAGGGCTTGCATTGCCGGTCTCTAAATAGGTATTTCTCTTCATAATCCTGTAATTTTAGAGACTGATTGCGCTTTTGTGGTAGCATCTCTTGCATCGGGGGACTATGATAGGTCTGCTATGCGTGACCTGAAGATGAAAGCGCTGAGCATCTCGAAGTTGATCAACAATCTTCAATTGTCAAAGATTAGCCGTTCGGCCAATAAGGTGGCACACTTAATCGCTAAGTATAGCTTTGACAATAGATTAGATGGTATTCTTGTAAATAACGTACCGCCCTGTGTGGTGAATATTGTATCAAATGAGTGTATTGGTGTGGCTGGTTAATTAATATAAGGTGGTGTTCAAAAAAGTACAAATTTGGTCAAACACTTTGAAAACGGTTGACGGGAGTAAAAAGGACCAGAGGGAGTATCATGCATGCGGAGTAGGAAAAAAATTGCTTGTCTAAAAAAATGCAAAAAAATTGCTCATTTATAGCCGGTCGAAGTCTCAAAGGGCGGGATTGCGCGAGGGAGTCGAAGGTCGTGGGAGGCACGACATTTGACGGAATTAAGTGAAGTTACATCCGCGCGCCGGCATGGCGTGCGAACAGGCAGAAGCTATACCGTCAGGCCTATGATATGGGTCTAGTAGACATGACATCTAGTGGGTTCCGCATAGTTCTCACTAATTCTTTGGGGGCTTGCAGCCGTTTATCCACCGGGCAAGCCAGCAACCCCACGCCATTCGCACGCCCTACTCGTCCTCGTCTTCTACCTTACAACAGTTCGCTCCCAGTCGTCCCGTCCTTTCACAATAGTTCGCTCCCAGTTTTTTTTGTGGGGTACAACAGTTCAACTTCTCCTAACCCTCCTCCAAAATCCATGCCCAAATCTCCATGGTCGCCGCTGAGTACCAGGTTAGAGCCATCACTGGCGATCAGTTCATCTTCATCTACACATGTCGATCCGAGAGGGGAAAGCATGGCTTGCTCGCTTCCTACGCATGTTCAACAGTTCAACGGATGAGTGGGTCGCTGGGCTAGATGTTGAGTACACCACAGTCCTGGGATGAGAGAAGGATCTAAAGGACGAAGAGAGGAAGAAGCCCGCCGTGATCCAGGTTTGCGTACATAACGTTTGCTTGGTCTACCACATATGCCATGCCGACGTTGAGTGCCAGGATTTTAAGAACTTTCCCAAGGACAACAGAGTGAAATTCGTTACTGTAGGCTTTAAGAACGATAGTGATGTCCTACGTCGGATAGGTCTCATTGTAGGCCAGCCCTTCGATCTCCAGAAGGCAAGCCTGGTGTCCTCTTCTCAACCTTCAATGCTGACCCTGGCAGCAGCCATGATTGATCCTTTGTACGCTAAATTGAAGAAACCTCATCACGAGTTTCATCATGCATGGGAGTCGAAGGCATTAGATGAAGATCACATCCTGTACGCAGCAATGGATGCCTACCTTTGTTTACATATCTACAAGGGTTGGATGAAGAAGCAGAGCCCAGTGTCCGGTTAAAGCAAAGAAGCGCCGGCGAAGAGGAAGAGGAAGAGGGACGAGGACGAAGTCGAGGACGTGGACTCGGCCTCCGAGTAGGTGGCAGTGCCGTCGCTCATGCTGGTTCTACTGCAGTGTCAAGCGGACTAGTTGCTTAGTTTATTTTCAAGGGTGTGTTGCGCTGAGGCCCCAACAGAACTATGTTTATGTTCTTTCTCGTTATTTGAACTCTTTAGTACGTACAGTAGTACTAGTACTATGTCTTACTACTGTTCTTCTTGCAGTTGGTACTACTGCTCGTATCTTCATGTTCCTACTGTACTTAATACGTTCGTACTAGTAGTATAATTTGGGTCAGTCGATTTGTGAAAGAAGTTCGACGGAGCGAAGGAAGACGACGGCAGAAGAGGTGGAAGAAGCCCTTCTCGCCATCCATGTTGCATCAAACGGCTCACATGAGTCGACTGACCCAAATTGCTCCTTCAGATTGCAGGATCCACATGGCATTCAAGGTGTCGAAGGTAGATTCCACGTCTGCACCCGGTTTGTGGGCTCGACGCGCGCGCGACCGGCTTCCGCCGCGACAGCCACCATGCGCGCCTCCTTCGCACGAGCGGAGATGACAATGACACACTAGTTCCTCCTCGCCGGCGTGCTGGAGCACACGCTCATCCTCCTCTTCATACGCTGCGTGCATAGACGCGGCTCCAGCAGCTGCGCGCGTGCTTGGTAGCGCGGCGGCATCGCAAGGAGGGACTGTAGACGAGGTGAGCGGGCGAGCCTTCGGCTTCATGGCACAGGGATGGGGGCGACACGGCGGTGATGGGCGAGAAATTGTTGGTCGGAGCAGGCGGGTGCCGGCATGCGCAACGGCGGCGGCATATTGATGAGTGCGCGTGTGGGAGCTTACTTTAGTTTTATATATAAGGTTGGTCAAACTTAAAAGAAAACTGTACTAGTACACGTAAACATTAGACTTTAGGCAGCGCTTTTATTAGTTAGTGCCACAGCCACAATACGGAATCATGTGCAAGTGCGTGAACCGCGGCCGCACGGTCGATCAAACGATGCGTCACCGTGTCGCGCTCGAAGGACATCCACCGAACCTTTTTGTGTGTGTGAAAACAATCCTCGAATATTACTCAACATTTTTTTCCTGTGAAAGTTCTTGATGCTGCAATATTTCCATATATTTGAATTTAGCTCCAGTTCGTGTTTATTTGGATTTGGACGTTTTAGGTGTGCCCTATTTTTTTAATACTAATTTTGTGTGTGAGACTGAGAGAGAAGGTGTGTATGTGTCCATATGTGTGTTGTGGCGGAAGGGCAATGTGGAGACGGTGTGTGTGTGATACAGACAGAGAGAGGTGTGAATGTGCAAATGATCATGCATGAGTGAGACATAGACAGATGCCCATACGTTGTGTATACATGAGAGAACGGTCTTCTAGTTTACTTGTGTGTGTGTGTGAGAGAGAGAGAGAGAGGGAGAGAGAGACATAGAGGGGAGCATCGGTAACACAACAACCATCTCTCTCGATTCGTCCATCCCTCGCACGGTCGCATGCAACACATGCATCAACGCACACATTTTGACACTGTCGGCGTTCTGGGAACGGGGGTCCCCAGACTTGCCTGCCTGCGGCCTGCGGCGTGGCTCAAGGGGGGGCCCAGCACGGCCCACCTTCACCAACACAAACCCAAGACCCTGGCGAGGGGCCAAGCCTCGCGGGGCAGACGACGCGGAGCCTCCTCAGGCACGGCCTCGTCAGGCTGGCTCACGAGGAGGCGGAGAGATCAAGGCGGGGTACCTCACGAGGTGCCCATGACGCAAGCCATGACGACCAAGGGCGCCAGGCGGGTGCCAGCCCGCGCAGCGTCCTCCCTTCCTCTTTGGTGCAAAGGGGGCAAGCGCAGCCGCAGAGTACCGAGGCATCAGGCAAAGGTTGCCATTTCGGTGCAATGAGACCAAGACCAGGAGGACTACGAGACGGAGGTCACCGTGGAGCCCAAGACGGCGTCATCACCACAGCTTTGCACAGGCGAAGACTACTTTTGTCAGGATAGCTGTCCCCCTTCAAATTAGCCCGCCATTGTTGGCTCCCTTCCCGCTCGATATTTGGGAAGAGGACCAGGGCCTCTATAAATAGGACCAGCCTCCCACATAGCAAGGGAGGTTTGGAAGGTCGGAAGTGAGAGAGAGAGAGGAAGAGATAGAGAGGAAAAGTTGACTGAACTCTTCTCAGTAGTTCATCCCCCCAGCCAAGAACAGACCCTCGCGAGGCTGTTCTTCCTTTTATTGTTCATCATCATCAGCCCAAGAGGCAGTCCACCACACCACACACTAGAGTAGGGTATTACACCACAACGGTGGCCCGAACCAGTATAAACCCTGTGTCTCTTGTGTTGTTCTTTCCTTAGTTTTAGATCCTAGCATGGCGGAGGGGTGCAGGTAGGTAGGAGGTGAAATCTCCGCGCGCACCCCAGTGTTCGAACCTCAAGGGTCTGCCGGAACCCGAAATCCGACATTTGGCGCGCCAGGTAGGGGTGCACCGGAACCCACCTTCCACCGCTTCGTGCCCCATCACGTCATCATCACCATGCCCGGCGACCAGGAGGGCAACCCAGACCCATGGGCGGCGTGGCCCGCCCGCGTAGAGCCGCTCGCCTCGGGCGACCCCGTGCCCCAGGCAACTCGCGGTCCACAGGGCGCTGCAGGCCGCGGGCGACGCGGACAGGCTTCGACAACTCTCACACCGCGGCAGGCGCGGTCGGCAGCAAGGGCCTCCAATCACGCCGCGACCACGACACCGTACATTCGCCGGGAGCAGGCGAACTCGAGGGCCGCGGTCACGGTGGCCCGAGAGCTGCTGCAGTGCAGACTGCTGGAGGGCGGTCGCGACGTGCTGTTGGAGCGGGTGGCAGAGCTCCTGGGCTTCGCCGCCTCGGGGGCTCACCCCTTCTGCACCCGGCTCCCATATCCAACCCAGGGCAGCCCGTGCGGGGGTTCTGCACGCGCCCGCGGGCTCCAAGGATACTCCAACACCAGCGAGGCTGTCAGCACCGGACCGACGGCGGCGCAGCCCCCGCTCCTGGTCCGCGAAGAAGAAGGACACGACGCGGCCCTCGGCCCCAATGGACAGCCGCACTGCCACCCCACGGTAGGCGCGTCAGGCAGGGCCGCGTGGCGCGCAGAGCACTACGGCGTGGCCTTCGGGGTGACGGCGCCAGAGGAATACGTGCCCCTCATGATGGACCAAGGACACCCACATGAGGGCGAACAAGGCTCGCTCCTCAGCCCAAGCTGGGGGAACGAGGCGCCAGAAGCTGAGCCCTTCCAGGAGTCCCGGGACGGTCCCACTGGGCATGCTGGAGGCAACGATTATCGGGTACCGCTAATTCTTCAGCAGGCATACGCTAACCATGGATCACAGGAGGTGCAGGTTGCCACAACGAGCAGCTGCCCCGCTCCCACAGTCTCCTACCCCTTGGGAGGAGGGCGCAGGGGGCTGCAGGAGAGGGGCAGGGATCTAACATCACCACCACGGCATTCGGAGCAAGGTGTTCTCAAGAGGTAGGCCCTCCGCTGGGGAGGTGCCCCAGGGCCTGCCCCCGGCGGAGGACCCGTGGTCGTCGGGGGAACCGCTGGCGACCGCTCTACCCCATCGGCGGCGTCCTGGTTTCCGGTCGTCGTTGATGGCACTAGAGTGTGGCGCAAGGCGGGGCCCTCATCTGGCGATATGAAGCAAGGCCAGTACCTGTGAAGAAGGCCCAGTGCCTGTGAAGCTCGCCGCCCCGTGACACTCTCACGTAATAATGAGTGGGGCTGTACACGCCCCGGAATCTCAGGGGTGCCGGCCTCAGGCCCTGGGGATCCCTCCCACGCCCAGTGGCAGCACTTAGCTCCGCGCTAGTGAGAAGACGTCCAAGACTAGACTAGGTGCCAGACGCGGCCTTTTGTTTGCTTTCGTTGCTCTTCCCTTTGGTTGTCACTTTCCCCCGCTGGATTCAAGTTGGATTCGAATTTGAGATTTGCGTGTGTTCGGGGAAGGGGTGCTTAGTCTCGTTCGAGCAATTTCTCGCGCTTTGGTTACCGCTTCGCCTCAGCTGCCTCCCCTCGCGAGCCCCTCGCGAGACGGGTCAGGCCTAGCTTGCGCGTAGCCTAGACTGTCGCAGACGTGACCTCTCAGGAGGGTGTTTTACTGTAGATCCTACGAACCCAGTCAAGGAACACTCAAGACACCACAACTCCCCGCGGGCTGCCTCAGGGCCGGCACGGAACAAAGGTAAACTAGCCAACCAGCGCGTCGCTTGGGCCAACCACTTGGCGCGGGCGCAAGGGCAGTGTAGCGTATGCTAATAAGATGAACACAAGTTTTACATGAGGGCCCCCCTCCAAAATGCTCTCACAGTCATCAGGCCAAAACTTGAGTCATATTCATGCAGGGTAAGGAAGCAGGAACGATGCACAATCAGTCGGACAAATCCCCCAATGCGTCCTCAGGAGCACCACCTGAGCCGTTGCTGGCGTCGCTGAACTCGCCATCGCTGTCCGCGTCGCCGCCAGCGGCATCAGGGCCGTCCATCACGCCACCCTTGTCGGCCGCCACGATCGCATCATCGTTGTCTAAGGCGAAGGCCCTGATAAGAGCATCCACATTGTCTTCCACCCGGCGCGCCAGATCGCCTCGGACGGCCTGGGGGACTGGGGCGATGGCGGCGTCGAAATCTAAGTGGGGATCCATGTTCCGGAGGTGGCTGAAGACGCGGAAAAAGGCGCGCCTGAGCAGGGCACGACTCCTCTCCTCCACCAACCTGTCAGCCCTGGTCGACCGCGCTTCCAGCTGCGTCACCATGTTAGTGAAGAACTGAAGATTGCCCGCGTAGTTGACTGCGTGCGGCTCGCCGACGGCCTCCTCGCAGATGTTGCCCAAGGCCGCGTTGGCTCTCTCCCGGAGAGTGGTGAGCATGGGGCCGTGCTCATGCTCCAAGATCCGCCGCTAATGTATCTCGTCCGCATTCTGGCACGCGACGGCCTCAGCCTCCTCCACCCGCTGGCGAAGAAGGAGCACCTTAGCCTGGGAGGTGGTTAACTCACCTCGCACCACCTCAAGGGCGGCCCAGGAAGCATCGGCCCGCCGCATCGCCTCCTCCAGCTTGGCCTTCAAGGCGGCAGTCCTGCCTTCAGCTTCAGCCCGGATCAGCCCCAACTTCTCTTCGAACTCGAGCTCAAGGTTCAAACGTGCCATCGCCACTCGACGTCCGACCTCCTCCAGGACGTGGGCTTCCTGTGTTGCAACATCATCCTCCACCTGCGTCACCAAGCGCTCCATCGTCTCCAGACGCTCGTACTCACGGGTACGTTGGGCGGCTTCCAGCGTCAACGCCTCCTCACGCTTTTGGAGCTCTGCTGAGTCACTAGAAGCCACCTTCATCGACGCAAGGGCTGCCTCGCGCAGCTCCACCTGCTCCTCCAGCGAGTGGCACCAGGCCAGGAGCTCCCGAGCCCGCTCCTCCGCTGCCGTTCGCCACCGGTTAGCTTCCCGAGCCTCCTCAGCGGCCCAAGATCGGGCCTCCCGAGAGGCCACCAGTGACGCCTTGGCCTCTGCATCGTCAAGATCGCACTGACGGCGCGCTAGGGCGATGGCGCCCTCCAGCTCGCGCCTCTCTGCAGCCAGGCGCAGGCCCTCGGCCTCAAGGCGCGCGTCTTCATCGGCAAGCTCCTCTCCAAGCAGGCTTACCGCATCAGCCGCCCTTCGAAGGAATCCTTGGCGGAGAGCGCGACGCTCCCGAGCACACTCGAGCACGTCCTCCACACCATCATCTGCCCCAAGCAAGCGCCGGGGGCCGCGAGCCAGGACTCCCCCTCCGGGCTAGGGGCTGGGGGCTGGCACCCTCGTGACGGCCGGGCACGCTGTGTCAGAAGCCCGGCCGGGGGCCAGCCCGTCCCCAGGTGAAGAGCGCAGGAAGCGCCTCAGCCGATCACAGTCCACGACCAGGCGAGAAGCCCACGGCAGGCTAGCTATGCCACGAGAAGGCCCATGAAGGATCACGGGGTGCGCGGGGCCACGATACGCCTCGGGACGGTTCACCTCGTCAGTCGCCCTCACCACAAGGGCTCCGCTGCCCGGAGCGCTCTAGGACGGTGGAGGGGGCGAAGCCAATGGGGACGGCTCCTCAGCCGTCTCCGCAGGCTCGGTTGGAAGGGGCCCACGGAGCAAGGGTCAGTACAAGTAATAGAAGGATCGGGAGCCGGGAAAGGAGAAGGCTTACTCATCAGTGGCGAAGTACTTCCTACGCTTCAGCAGGCGACAAGGGTAATCGTCGCCCAGGGCCTCCCTTCTCTTCCGGAGAGCCTCGAAGTTCACGCGGAAGCGTCCCAAGAGTTGGGCGCATGGATCAACCTGCGACGAAGACGGAGCGTCAAGGCGATCTGCGGCAGGGGCACCTGTTTGATGTGCATTGCCTGTCGCCTCCCCAAGAGAAGCAGCTGGAGCCACAGGGGCCCCAGTCGCAGGCGCAGAGGGCAACTGTTTGTCACCCTCGGCCTCAGCGGCACGGGCCCCGATAACTGCTTCCTCATGAGCCTCGCCCGACGCTGTCACCACGCCGAGAGCCCCCTCGGCCTCTGGCGCCTCGTGCCTCCCTGCTCCGCCACTTGAGGAGGAGTCACCTTGGCCGACTGGAAGGGCAGTCACCACCACTGGGTTCTCGCGAGGCCCTTGGAGGCTGGCGGGGCGCGGCCCCCACTCATCGAAGATAGGCATCTGCCTCACAAAATTGCCCCCGCTCTGGCAGAGGTACAACAAGGCCCCTCCCTGCTGGATACTGCCAGGGTTGGGGTCCCCCGTCAGGGTCAAGAGTGCCATCCTCAGCACTTCAGGCGTCAGGTCCTCTTCCTGGAGCCTCATACGATCATCGCGCCCGCCGAAGGCCCACATCCGGCGGGAGTGGCGCTCGAGAGGAGCAACGCGGTGAAGTAGGAACTCCTTCACCACCTTGGGTGCTGTCACACCAAGCGACCTCAAGAACGCGAAGCGGTGCCAGACGAAGATGAGTCGGGGGCTCTCAAGCGTCTCCTGGCCCCAGCCCGAATTGGGGACAGCAGGCGAAGTTGGCTCCGACAGTAGGGGGCTGGGCACCCCAGCATCCACATACAGCCACTGCTCGCGAAACCCAGCCGCGGGTGGAGGGAGCTTGAAGTCAATCCCAGAGGCCGCTGTCTTAGGCGCGGCAACGAAGCTCACACACGCCCAGCATTGGGAAGGGTCAACAAGGCACAGCGAGAAGAAGTGGCGCAGCAAGGCGACCGAAGGAAGGATGCCCATCATGGCCTCGCAAACAAAGGCGAAGACTGAAAGGAGAGTGATGGATTCAGGACCCAGATGCATCATGTGGATCTGATAGTGGGAAAGCACGACATTGAAGAAACCGGAAAAAGGAGGAGCTAGACCCTCCCGCAGGGCGTCAGCAAAGTACGGGACCTCGGTGGCTATCCTGTCGATGGAGAAGTGGGACGCGGGCCAGGCCGTTATCCTCCGGCATTCATTCAAGATGGTGGCCAAGGCCAAGCTGACCTTGCCCAAACCCTCGGCGGGGGCACCAACGGCGGCAGGCAAGGCGGAGACACGGATTTCTTCCCACTTCCCTTCTTCGTCGGAGCCATGGCGATGAGAAGGGGGGAGGAAGGTTCAAGATTGAGTTGAGAACAGAAACCGGAGTTCGAGCGGAGGAAGGACAGAGGGCGCACGAGCAACCAAAAAGGGGAACGGCTATGTACAACTACGGGTCCGCCTAGCATGGCGCAAAGTAAGGAGGGCGTGGGGGAACAGTGCGGCCCACGTCCAATCAACCGCCACGCGGCACCCAAGGCCGCAAGCTGTTAGGGCCCGCGGCGCTTCGCTCTTGCCCTTCTGCCCCCCTGCACGGCCAAGTCCGGGCGCGCCTTGGGCCCGGGGGCTACTGTCGGTGTTCTGGGAACGGGGGTCCTCAGACTTGCCTGCCTGCGGCCTGCGGCGTGGCTCAAGGGGGGGCCCAGCACGGCCCATCTTCACCAACACAAACCCAAGACCCTCGCGAGGGGCCAAGCCTCGCGGGGCGGACGACGCGGAGCCTCCTCAGGCACGGCCTCGTCAGGCTAGCTCACAAGGAGGCGGAGAGATCAAGGCGGGGTACCTCACGAGGTGCCCATGACGCAAGCCATGACGACCAAGGGCGCCAGGCGGGTGCCAGCCCGTGCAGCGTCCTCCCTTCCTCTTTGGTGCAAAGGGGGTAAGCGCAGCCGCGGAGTATCGAGGCATCAGGCAAAGGTTTCCATTTCGGTGCAACGAGACCAAGACCAGGAGGACTACGAGACGGAGGTCACCGTGGAGCCCAAGACGTTGTCATCACCAGAGCTTTGCGCAGGCGAAGACTACTTTTGTTAGGATAGTTGATACTAGCTGTCCCCCTTCAAATTAGCCCGCCATTGTTGGCTCCCTTCCCGCTCGATATTTGGGAAGATGACCAGGGCCTCTATAAATAGGACCAGCCACCCACATAGCAAGGGAGGTTTGGAAGGTCGGAAGTGAGAGAGAGAGAGGAAGAGATAGAGAGGAAAAGGTGACTGAACTCTTCTCAGTAGTTCATCCTCCCAGCCAAGAACAGACCCTCGCGAGGCTGTTCTTCCTTGTATTGTTCATCATCATCAGCCCAAGAGGCAATCCACCACACCACACACCGGAGTAGGGTATTACACCACAACGGTGGCCTGAACCAATATAAACCCCGTGTCTCTTGTGTTGTTATTTCCTTAGTTTTAGATCCTAGCATGGCGGAGGGGTGCAGGTAGGTAGGAGGCGAAATCTCCGCGTGCACCGCAGTGTTCGAACCTCAAGGGTCTGCCGGAACCCGAAATCCGATAGACACCCTCACCCAGCCCCTGCCCACCTCAAGGCCCGCACAATCTCTTCGTGAATACCCATTTCTCTCCTTAGGTTTGTTTTCTCTCAATATCTGACACACACACAGAGACACACGCAGCACAACACACACACACACACACTCCCCCGAGCACACAATTCATCCCCATCCAAGGTTATACGGCGACCACTCTCGCTTGTGCTTCTTTGCACCCCAACATGCACAACACCTCAATCTTCAAAGAGGGCATCGAGCAGATCAAAGACGGCGACCACACCGCGCTAGAGAATGCTGTGTCATTTTGGACGCAGGGTGATGTGACAACGGCTGACTGACTCCTCCTCCCACCCCCTCTCTCTCTCTTGCACAAAATTACCAATCCCTCTCTCCCCCGCACAAAATTGTCAATCCCTCAACCCACGAGATCCTTCCCCTCTCATCCATGTTTTTCCATCTCTCTCATCAAACATGTTGTCTCTTCTCCCTCCATGTATACAGAATTTTGATGCACACGCATCTCATGTATATTACATGTATCCATCTTTCTCACAGACCTAACTTCTTCCTCTCTCTTTCTCTCTCTATCTCTCTCTTTAGGTTTGTCTCCTACTCTCTCATCCACATACATACAATCTTTCCCGCCCTATCCGCTCCATCTTCAAAAGCTCTCTCTGCACGTTTCATTCACATATTGTGATATGTCAAAATGTTGCTTCTATAATGGTTGATGTAGAGTTATGGTTGTTTTTGTTGCATCCTACAAAGTAATAACTATGAAATGCATTTAGATTCTCATTTGACTAGGATTATGTGAGTTTGAGCATGTTGTGAAGTACTATAGACCTTGTATACATATTGGGATTCGACAATGATTGTAACTATTGAATTGTATAGACCATTACATTCAAAGTCAATAGCCTAATATATTTATTTCACAATTTCAACAAATGATTAGTTCACTACAAACTAAGAAAACAAATGTGTACTCCCTTCGTTTTTATTTAAGTCCGCGTATTAGCATTGGTCAAAGTCAAGTTTTGTAAACTCTCAGAAAGCTTATAACAAAAAATATTAACATATACAATAACAAATAAATACCATTACATTCATTATTGAATGTACTTTCACATCATACATATTTGTTATGGTAAATGTTTATATTTTTCTATAAACTTGGTCAAACTTTAGGAAGTTTGATTTCGGTCAAACCTAATATGCAGAGTTTACTACTACTACTCGCTAGTTTCTTAGCCGAATCACTCAACACGCCACATGGGGAGTCCAGTGTCACAAAATTTAGAGGTTGCCGGGAAAATCTCCTGCGACCCTGATTCGAGCAGTGGGAAGTTACGATCATAGCCTTCGGAACAGGCCTACGAATGACGCTTGGTAGGGTGCTGTTTTCGTAACTTTAGGTTCAACCTACCCAGCCAACCCCACCCCGGCACCCAGAGTAGTACACCTGAATACTCCCCATTTTCTATCCCCACCGCAAAATAGACTTCTCCACGGCACCGCAGCCTTCGTGCTCCTCCCCTTTACATCGGCGCACTCGTCCACCGCAGCGCATCTGCCTCATCGACGACCTCGTACACCGCCGCACTGGAGCCGGTCCACCGTCGTCGTCATACATGGAGCCTCTTCCCCGGCATCGTCTTCCACGGTCTCAGATCTGCTTCCCGAAGCCGACGCCAAGCGCAGAAGTACCACCGTCGTGGACAATGAACTGACTCCCGTTGCCGACCGTGACTCACAGAGGCCACCGCGACCATCGTTCTCCTCCTCGATTGGTAATGTGTGTATTGAATCACTTAGAAGTACATGTGCAGTTCCAATTTTGTTCATACCTACCCTTCAAATTTCCTGGGTGCTATTGCTCCCGTAAAAGTAATTGGTTATAGCCTCCATTGTCCAACAGAATATCAGCTTGTAATTATGCGTCGCTCCTGTGTCGCGCTGTGCTTGGGTAGGTTTTTCATCTGCAACCAGTAGTGTGGCAAATGATGGAAAGGTTTTTAGAACTAGCAAGATCCCCATGCGTTGCACGCATCAAGATGCATTTGTATGAGTAGTTTATCTTGTGGGAGAAAAGGATGAACGAGGGAAGGCCTTATTTGCAAATCTAGAGAGGGGTACGAGTATCTTTTTGCAAAATTCCCATTTGTTTCCTTCCTATCTGTCAGATATAAATCGAACGACCTATATTGCAAGAAAAAAAGTATAGAGAAAAAGTAGACAGTAAAGGAAGTAGAGATAAATATTAAATATTAAATATTAAATAAATATAACAGTAGAGAAGATAGTAGAGATAGCATGTTGATATTTTTAAAGCGCCACGCGTTGCGATTCTGTTGGAGATGCTCTAACATGGCAGACGAGTGCTTTAATGTTGTCCACAAGATGCGCGAGTATTACTAGTAGTATATTTTTCTTGCCATGTTGAGATTTTAAAACCATGAGTGCGAACATGCAGAGGAGCAATGAAGACCAAACACGGGATATTCGGGACATCTTCAAGGAGCGTGCCAAGTTAAAGAGGAGTTGCACCGAACCTGAAAAACAAGCTCTGGTAAGTAACACCCTTTCAATTACTTTCGTGTAGCCTCGTGTTCTTCAATGTGTATATGTTGTAGTTTCTATTTCTCTTAAGCGTGGTTTTCTTCGATGTGTAATAAGAAGAGTCTTAATCATCCTAATGCTTTCGTTTTTAGCTTGATGTAGGAAGTGGGTGTTCTCACCTTGTAGTCTGTTTTTATTTTTTTTCCTTTTGAATTCACTTCTCCGAGTTCTATTTATCTGGCTTCTACTAAATGCATCTAGGTTCCTCTGAGTATTGATCTAAAAAAGAAGTAACTTCATGTCAGGATGAAGTTCCTGCGAGGAGGGAAGTATGGTCAACCTCGAGATCATGTTTCCAAAATGAGGCTAGATTACACACGAGGTGCCAATTCCCTAATGATGCTGGATTAGACACAAGGTGCAAATTCCAAGATGATGCTTGATTACACACAAGCCAGGTGGATTCGTCAGTTGTTCGTGTCCTCGTGGCATTAGTAAAGGCTGAAAGAAAGCGTGCAGCAGCCCTTGAGAATGTAGCTGAGTTCTTGAAGAAGCGAAAAGAGCAATCAGATGCTCTCTTCACCCAAGCCATGAAGAGATGGAAGAAGCCAGAAATAAGCTAACAGAGGAAGAGCGGGCTAGGCGTCTCCTGCTATCTAAAACTGTTGTCAACACAAAATTTCCTTCATAATAGCTAGGTTCAAATGTTTATCCAGTCAGCATGCCTGTTGTGATGTCTGTGCATCTACTGATGTGGCACAAAATGTTTTTTACGGGTCATGTAATAACAACAATTACTTTCCAAACAATAACAGATGAAGCATTGGACATGGTTTAGTTCATGCGCAAGCCCGACATTCCAAGTTCAACTTCCACATCAAACTCATGTTCATAGATATCTGCACATTCATACATAATGTCCACAACCATGATTCACTTCAAAGCCAAAAAAATGTGAGGAGAGTTATAAATAAATAAAATCATCTACTAGTTCCTGCTGCCAGTGCAAGCACAACAAGTCAAGACCATGCGTAAACTAATTATATTTTAGTAATTTTTGTGTTCTAAAATGCCTGCTGGCTCGCGGAAGGACGTGTTGCCGGCACACGCGCGGATTCAATGAAGGCAGGCGGGGCAGTCATAAGCTAGTTGCACGCGGCGAGGAGGCGTGCTCAGTCGGGCCTGCAGCAAGTGCGGCCCTCTTGGCCGGCCTGCCGGTTCAATGCCTATGCTATGAGAGGTCACGTCTGTGTCAGAGTAATCACTCCCTCCAGTCCTTTTTTGTTTGGGTATAACAAAATCTCTTTTCCCATTCACATTTTACAAGTAAAATTCGTGGACAAACTTTGACCCAAAGTACGATGGGGACTAGTAAACCAGAATGGAGGTAGTAGTTTTTTTTAATCAAAGAAGGGTTTCCCCTTCCGATTTTTATTACTGAAAACCAGCATCTAAATCTAAACCATAGTATTTGCCCTAGAACTACCAGGTTCAACATCTCGCAACATAAACCCATACAACCTCCATCGCAAAAAAAACCATACAACCATACGCCAAGGAGGTACGTAGTACTATGAATTCCATTTTCGCTCCATACCAATCGTTCTAAAAACTACTTACTACTTATAACGCGCCATTGAAAATCGGAACTCTTAACCCCGCTAAAAACGATATTTTAAACGTGGCTACTCGATCTGTGGCAACTGGCGAGCCACCGCGCTCCAAGTCGTTCACCTGTGGTCCCGACCATCAACTCCTACGGATCAAATTATCACGCGAGCTGACTATTCCTACAAAGGTGCTCCACCACGTACCCGGTACCCGCGAATGCAGCAATCGTGCACCTAGGGTTTTAGGGTTTATTTGTTAACGTCGCCTTTACGTAACACTCATGTGTGCGAGACATCGAGAGGCCGACTGCGTGCGTGCGCCTCTTCTCTTCGTATATGTACTCCACCGTTTTTCTGGTGTCCAAAAATTATAATAACTACTAGCAATGTGCCAATGCGTTGCCACACGATCAAAGTAGATTAATACATATTCACCGATTTGATAGAAAAAAGTCTAGTTTTGAAATACGTATATCACTAAAAATATGTTATGTTTCACTCAAAATATATTCCTTTGGCGGTTTTGATGAGATAAGGGAGGAATGTTGTTGGTTTCAAGATTCGAGAAGTGGTATATGTCTAATTTCTACTCTTACTAGCAAGATGCCCGTGCGTTGCACGGAACATCAAGATCTTGTGGGAGAAAAGGATGAACGAGGGAAGGCCTTATCTGCAAATGTGGTGAAGAGTGCGGGTAAATTGCCATATTTTCCTTCCTATCCGTCAGATATAAATTGGATGACCTACATTGCAGGATGGCAGGCCCACCATCATCACCAACTCTATTATTTATTCCTACTCTTACAAAAAGCATTGTCGGTGATGATCGTGTGCCTGCCATCCAGCAATATAGGCCGTCCGATCTATATCTGACGGATAGGAAGGAAACTATGGCAATTTTGCAAAAAGATACCCACACCCCTCTCCACATTTGCAAATAAGGCCTTCCCTCATTCATCCTTTTCCCCCACAAGATAAACTACTCATACAAATGCATCTTGATGTTACGTGCAATGCATGGGCATCTTGCTAGTTGTTGCAAAAAGCCCATGTGTGTGTGACATAGAGGGAGAGTGGAGGAGGATGGAGTGCATGTGTAACAAAGACACAAGGAGTGTGTGTGCGATAGGTATCACCTTAAAATGAGGCGATAGTGTGTGTGCACAATCGAGAGGGTGTGTCTCAAGAAGGGAAGAAAAATCTACATAGATACAAGGAGCAGGAGAGAGACATGTATGCGATGGTGGAAGCACGAGTGTGCGGGTGTTAAACCTATCTAGAGGCTAGCTAGTCGATAAATGTTTGTGAGAGAAATACGAGTCGGGGCGCGAAAGCGAGAGTTTTGTGTGTGAGAGAGAGAGACGGTAGTCGGGAAGGGGAGTGGAAGAAGGAGGTGTGTGTGTGTGTCTGTGTGAGAGAGAGAGAGGAGACGGTAGTCAGGGTTGTCTGATCGGTAAACAAATGAATAATGTTAGTCTGGGATGGAGACGAAAAGGAGACCGCAACAAATGTTGTGTCTACAGGAGAGAGAGAGTAAATTTAGTGGTATGAGTCATATGTAGGGACATATAGGGTGTGTGAGAGAATCCCAGAGAGAGAAAGACAAAGTGAAAGACGAGTGGAGACTATGTGTGTGGCGGTGAAAAAGAAAGCTTAGGTACCGAGTGATACCAGAGAATAGTAGGGGCGTGAGAGATAATGAAAACCGTGCAATGTATAATGATAGGGAGAGTGTGACACTTCTCAAGGGAGACGTCGAGAGACCATGTTTGCGAGGATAGGAGAAACATGAAGTGAGCGTGCGGGTGAGCTGGAGAAAAGAGAGTGATAGCTACTTGAAGGAGCATGCATGCGAGAGAGATGGGCGTGAAAGGAGTGAACAAAAAAGGGATTCAAATATTTGAATTCGAGATGATGATACATGTAATCCATACTCGAACAAAAATTGATCTATCAAACATGCATACTCATATGAATTCATGCACATCTATGTTATTTCATATGTAGATATTACTGATCCATACATTTTAGTAGAACATAATTTGGTTTTTTTTTGAATTCAACCTTAAGATTTTGAGATCGTTGTATTTGTAAATCATATTATACATATAAAGGAGCAGAATTCTTTGTTGTGCTTTTGAAAGTATATATAAAAAATGATGTATATAGAATGTAATTCCAATTGAAAATGGATCCCGCCCGAAAAAAATAGAATACAAACGGGATTCGAATTGAGTTGGCACGGTAAACGTGCACTCTGCAAAATTTGAACGAAGCGGGGAAAGTCGCAGTAACCGCCCGAAACCAAAATCTGCGAGATGGAAATCACTACTGCCTATCCCTGCCACGCAAAGCCTATCTGCTGGATTTCTATAGGTTTCGATAGGGGTAGGTTTGTAATTTCACCCAAACGTGACATAACCGCCTCTCACCCGGATTCATACACGGTGGGCGCCAAAACACAGTGTGTCCTCGGCCGAAATTGACTCCCTCCCCGATTCATATTCATACACGGTGGGCGCCAAAAACAAACTCTCGTCGGCAAATATTCGGTGTATGCGAGATTACCGTCCTATCCCCAACTGACTAATGTTGCTGTGATGTAGTAGAAATTTGAAACGGGGGCTAAGTTTGTAAATTTCCTCGCATTTGAGACAAGCGCGCCCTAAATACATGGTTCCCCCATTCCTCTCTACCTCCCTTTTCCCCATTCGTACTCCGTGGGCGCCAAAACACCCTCTCCACCCCACCCTCCTCCGTCTGCCGCCGTCCGCCACCCCATCCACCGCCGTCCTCCTCCACCATGCCGGAGCTGATACCCCGACGCCGCCGTCCATTACAAGAGATCGACCTCTCTCATCCATGGCTTCGGACCGGGATCCTTGCATCCCATCCTCTCGCTTCATCCCCGCCGTCGTCCACCTTGTCGGTGCCGCTCCTACGACCATATCGTCCACCGCGCCCCGCCGCCACCGTGTACCCTCCTAGATCTGCTTCCACGCCACCGACAGCCATCGCTACCGCAACACCGTCAAATTCTCAGCAGATGCATACACGGCGCCACACCAGAGGCGGTACTCTTTCGTATCTGCTCAACTTATTTACCACAGCAAGAAAATAGATCGCCACTACTTTACTCTGATTTCTCGTCTTGGTTGCGAAGTTGCCTTTGTCCAGTTTGCACCTTCAGATCCGCCATGGCACGCTCAACACTATACTCCCAATGCTTATGGTTTCCCCCTTTTATATTCCATACTAATTAAATCACAGTAGACTAAATTTCAAAATTGGGTCAGTTGATTTTTCAGAGCTCGCCGGAGTTCGCCGGTGCGATCGAAGGGGCTCGAGTGGTTGTGGGGCCTCGCCGAATGAAGAAAACTTGACGCTGGTGGGGGTTGGGGCGGGGGTGGTGGTGGGGGTGGCGGAGGAACACAGGCGGTGGGGGCCGGTGGTCTGGCCGGCAGCCCGTGCGGTGTTTTGTATGGGAAGAATCAGAGACGAGGAAGAAGAAGGGTTAGGATACGTAGGATCTTCATCCAACCGCCTGAAATGGTCGAGAGACAGCTGGGAGTTGCATTCTTAATGCGCTCTGGTTCATCATGTGCGGGCACTACGCAACCAACATTTTATTATCCAAAATCTGCCGGCTCTTCTTTACCATGTTCCTCTTTCGTTCTTCTTTAATATGTATTCTATCCGTTCCTAAATACAAGTCTTTGTATAGATTCCACCGTGGACTACATATGGAGCAAAATGAGTGAATCTACACTCTAAAATGTATCTGGATACATCTATATGTGATCCATAGTGGAAATCTCTACCAAGACTTATATTTTGGAACGGATGGAGTATGATAGTAGTACAGTATGTTCCTTGTACTGAAGATGAGCAGGGACATTTGCAGTGTAGAGGTCTATACGGTCGGTTGTGATGGACACTTTGAGCCTCTTTGATTCGTAGGATCTTGTAAACATAGGAATAGGATGTGTAGTGGCCTTCCCACTTGAATCCTATAAGAATAGCAAGGAAATGCGGGGAGCTGTGTCGCCTTTGAGAGTTACACTGATATTAACAGTATCGCACCTTCACTTGAAGAGAGCTGGTATCCGAAGCCTTTCTAGCCGTATCGGCAATACTAGCACATATATTCCAGCAAGGTCCACTTTGCTGATTTTACTCTCATGCTTAAGGTTTTCCCGTTATATCTACACTATGATCTGTGTAGCTGCTTTGTGTCGCACTAACAGCAGTCCACTCTTGAAGCTAAACACTGCAATGACTTACAAAATTGGCACCAAGGCATTGAGTGCCATTCTGGATGCAATGAAACTCATACGCTCCCCACCTGTTGATTCTTGTTCGAAATATGATCCTAATGACTATTCTAACCTCGAGGAGTCAAAGGCAGATGTCCTGTCCTGTTCACCCATCAAGGTGCATGTTCTAATTTGGCAATGTTTTATTGATTGCGGGTATCTTGCATATGTTGTCTTGCATTTCTTCTACTTTTGTTGCACCACCATCTGCTTAGTTTACTCATCATATATGTCGAGATGCCATGCCCATCCATTATCAATACATATTCCATCTGTCATCATACCATTCTTTTCACTCAAATGTGGTTCTTGTGCATCAGACATCAAAAAGGAAGAGGGTGATTGCCGAACCTGAAGGAGCACCAGCAAAGTCCTTGAAAAACATGGTGGTGCCGGAGAGATCAGACAGTGTCGTGGTTCTAACTCTGACAGTGATGTAGGGGGGTATGTATGGAGAGGCTAGATCTCAGCTATTGGGAAGTTGTAAACACACCAAGATGTACGAGTTCAGGCCCTTCGCGGAGGAAGTAACAACTGTACGTCTCGGTGCCCGGAGGCGGTCGACTGGATTACTGGCGTGTGAATAACAGGGGTGCGAACCCTTCATACTGAGGAGGGGGGTGGCTTATATAGAGTTCGCCGGCCCCCTCCTGCCCTCAGTAATGCAGGGTTTAAGGTACATTTAAGGTTGGGCGTTACTGGTAACGCCCCTAATAAAGTGCTATAATGATCATAAAGACTACTTAACAGCCGACCGTTTGCCTGCGGAGTGACTTTAGGTCTCCTGGCAGTCGAGTGGTTGCCTTCATGGTCGAGTGATAGCTTCTTGGTCGAGTGTCTTGAACCCGTCGAGTGGGATACCTTCAAGTCGATTGAAAGGTGACTTCTTCTAGGGATGTCCTTGGGTAGGGCTCTTTGGACGGGTCCGTGCCCCTACCCTAGGTACATAGCTTCATCATTAGCCCCCGAATGGATCGAGGTTAGAGTGGGGAAAGAGTTGGGGATCTTTCCAACTGTTTCTTCGGGCTACACGAGTGCCTCATTTCGGGCCGATCGTCACGGATGACGTGATCAACCTCTTTCAGTCGCCTTGATCCATTCTAGGCCTTTCGTCGAGTGAATTTCTTTGCTTGTGACATGCCGAGGGTCGGCGCGAGCGAGGTCTTCTGTTTTCGGCAAGTTGTTCTGCGGCCCGCGGATGTCGCGGGATTCGGATTTTGGGAAGCGCGCGGGACGGGAGCAGCCGCAGTAATCAGAAGCGATAAAGCAGAAGTTCCTCGATCTCCGCGTCGCCTTTTTCGCCACGTACTACGCGCGCGTGTCTGCTGTGGGATTTGACTGGATAGCCTGGGCCTACCAGTCAGCCACTCGGGAGCGGCCCCTTATAAGTTGCCGGCTCGGGGTTTCCAAGCCGTGCGCTCTCTTCTCCTTCCTTCTTCCTCTCTCCCTTCGCCATTCCTCCCGCTACCTTCGCTCTCACCCTAGCGCCGCGAGCCCGTGTGAGATCTCGCCGGCGACGATGGTGAAGGGCAAGACCACTGCTTTGGAGCACGCGAAGAAGGCGGCGGCGGCGGGGAAAGGGAAGAGGTCTGCTCGGGGCGGATCCTCCTCCAGGACCGCTCTGCCCAAAGGTTGGATCCAGGGCGACTGGATGCCATCGGTGCTCCGGCAAGAGGATCTCGACGATATGGTCGAGGGGGGAGTCATTCCCCATGAAGCTGCGCGTCTTCCGGGGGGGAGAGATCGAACCTCAACCCCGCGACGGTGAGTGCGTGCTCCTAGCCACCCACATCGACCGAGGGTTTTCTCTGCCGCCCCATCCTTTCTTCCGGAGTTTCCTAAATTTCTTCGGAGCACAGCTCCACCACTTCACTCCCAACTCCATTGTCTACCTTGCTGCTTTCATCTCCATGTGTGAGGCTTTCTTGGGTTGTCGACCCCATTGGGGACTCTTCAAACACATCTTTACCTGCCGTTCTCAATCGGTCAAGAAGGCTAAGTCGAGTGACGAGAGGACGCAGGTGATCCAGCTGTGCGGGGGCCTATCGATCCAGACGAGGGGGAAGAGTTGTTTTCCATCTATCACCTTCCCGGAGTCAGTCCGTGGCTGGCAGTCGACCTGGTTCTACTGCAAGGACGAGGCGACCCCAGGACAGTCGACTGGTCTTCCTCTTTTTTCCCTCGACCGAGCCGAGAAGCCCGCCTCTCTGAAAGTCGCGCCGGAGGAAAAGGCCCAAGTCAAGGTTCTGGCAGGTCGAGTGGTTGAGCTTGCCCGCGAGGGCGTGACTGGTATGGACCTGCTGGAGGTCTTCCTTCAAAGGCGCATCCAACCGCTCCAGGCCCGCGACCACCTGATGTGGCTGTATTCGGGTCTTGACGACACCACTCGGGTCCACCCGGAGGAGGTCACCGACGAGATGGTGGAGGGGTGGCTGTTGAGCATCATGGGGAACAAAGACAACCCCCGAGGAGCCAGGAGGGTAATCCCACTCGACAACTCGTATGAGGTGGACCAGGTATGTCTTTGTGCTCTCGACTGATATCTTGTCTTCTGTATTGGTCTTCTTTGAATAAGTCGATTGACTTTCGTCTTGTCTGTTGTTTTCTAGGCAACCACCAAGATGTACTCGACGCCCAACGGGGCACAGGGGTCGACTGAGGAAGGGGAGGCGAGCGGAGGCGAGAGCGGGGACGACCAAGGCGAGTGGGAGTCCGACGGTGAGGGAGAGGGAGGCGACGACATCTTCTCCAGCGAAGGGGAGGAGGAGGAGGTTGAACCCCCCCGCCTGGAGGGGCGATCCAAGCTCACCCACGCTCCAGCGCGGGAACGTGGCAAAGCGACTGCTCCTGTTGGGCAGTCGTCGAAACACCCTCGGACTTCTTCTCCTCCGCCGACTGGGAAGGCTCCCAAGCATCCACGAGCGACGCCATCCAAGCCGCCCAAGGCTCTGCCCAAGATGAAGATAGTTGTTCCTACCATTTCCGGGTAATAATAAGACTTGCTTTCCTTTGTCGGCCGTGGACGGATCCTTGGTCGATTCACTGAGCCAACTGATTGACTTTCGAGATTTGCAGCGATGCTACTTCTGAGGTCTCCGCCAGGAACGACGACCAAGAGATGGAGGACGCTGTTACCTCCAACCCTGGTACGATTTCTGACATCCTGCCTTTGAGTC
Organism: Triticum aestivum; assembly: GCF_018294505.1. Classification (NCBI taxonomy): domain Eukaryota; kingdom Viridiplantae; phylum Streptophyta; class Magnoliopsida; order Poales; family Poaceae; genus Triticum; species Triticum aestivum. The sequence goes on along the minus strand of NC_057800.1, from coordinate 273,761,214 downwards.
GACTGAACCTTTATTGCTGCTCTGGTCGATTGAATGTTTTCCTTGTAGCTCCTCCTCATGTTATCGACCTCCTGGACGATGAAGACAACGAACCGTTGAGAGTGAGGAGGCACAAGAGGGCGTCGGCTGACAAGACCCCCCAATCCGCTCCGGCGTCCGAGGCCGAGGCTCGGGATGGTGGTGACACCACTCGGACTTCAGTGACCTTTGCCGTTCCTCTGGCGAGTGCGCGGCCCTCGTCGTCGACTGCGGATCCATCTTCGCTTTTTGCCACATACCCCGTCCCTAAGGACCAAGCGGCTGCTGCAAAGGAGGCTATACGCCAGGCGGGGATCATGATGGAACAAGTGAAGATGGCTTGGGAGGCCAGCCAAGCAGCCTATGATGCGAGTTCGGCTCTTCAGAGCAACGTCCAGGTCAGTCGACTCAACACTTGGTCTGTTATGTTATGCTGTTTGGACAGTCTCTTTTCCTAAGATCTTTGTATCTGAACACCCTCTGGGTGTGTCTGCAATCCTTGGACAAGTGGGGGCACGCTAAGTGCACCCATTGGGTGTAGTCCCCGAGACTACGGTGGACTGCTGGCAGTCGACTGTAGTCTTTACATTGTGTTGTTGTAGCTGTATTTCTTCACTCGGTTTGGTCGGGCCAGGTCAAGTGGAACTCTTTTTTTTGGGGGTCAAACTAGTGGGGGCACGCTGAGTGCACCCACTGGGTGTAGTCCCCGAGACTACTGTCGAATGTTTTTGATTTGGCTGTGGTGTTAGAAACGTCGTCATTGTCCCTTAGTTACTCGGAAGCAACTTATCTTGGACGTCTGTCGACTGAATTTTCTTTTACAGAAATCCTGCGAACTCGTAGCTTGCTATACTGAGTTGGAGAAGCACAAGATTCAACTGAACCTTGATCTGGAGCTGGCCAGAACAGAGCTACAGAAGGTCAGAGACGGCGCCGCAGGTAAGACGACTTTGTCGATTGGTTAGTCTTTGGGCTTGAGTACCCTTTTGTTATTTCCGATTCAATCATCATTTCTTCGCTGAAAAACTGAACGAAGCTCTGGCGAAGAAGGATCAGGACTTGGCTGTTGCCCGTAAGGAGGCTGATGACAAGACCGCTCTGGCCGCACAGAAGCTGGCTTCGGTCGACCACTTAGAACAAGAGAATACCAAGCTGAAGACCGCTCTGAATGAAGCCAACAGGGAGTGTTCACGTTGGAAGAAGGAGAACCTCACCCTGAGCGAGAAGCTGGAAGGCATCGCTCGTGGGAGGGACGACCTGGAGAGCTACTTGGGGAGCCTCGCCAAGAAGTTGTACCTTAAGCTTGAAGGTGCACATTCAGTTCCGACTGGTTTTTGTGTCGACTCAGTCTATGAAAATTGACTTATCCTCGGATCGTGTATGCAGAGCTTTGCCAAAATTTTGAAGAGGAGACCAGTAGAGTGGAGCCAAGCTTGGACCCTGTTAACTCTCTTGTGAAGGACGAGGCTGCAATGAACGTGCTCCGTCTAGAGTCTCGTACTGCCAGCGTCGTTGACTATCTGGCTCGGCTGAAAGTGGCGATGTCGCGGATCGACACATCACTCTGGCCTGGGACGACGCTTCAGAACGACCTCGAGTCTCTGATGGCTCGACTTAACGAAGTCCCAGGTCGAGTGGCAGAATGGAAGAAATCTTCTGCTAGATGTGGTGCTGATGTCGCTCTGTCTCTGGTCCGCGTCCATTGCAAGGAGGCGCGAGAAGAAAAGTTGGCGGCCATCCAAGTTGCCAATACCAGGAAGCACAACTTTCAAGACTTCATGGAGACCTTCATCGCTGCTGCCACCCGCATTGCCGACGGGATCGACTTGGATGAGTTCGTCGCCCCTTCCAGTCCTCCTCCTGGGGAGTGAAAAACTTTGAATTTACCTCGGGATGCCGAGTGGATTTGTAACCGTTTAAACTCCGCCAAGCTGAGGGCTCGAGTACTTTGAGGTCTGGGACCTTCTGGGCTTTTTCTGAACTTGATTTCTCGTTGGATATCTTCACGGTTTGATTCGTCGAGCGGAACTTGATCTTCACTCGGAATAATCTTGTATTTGCGACGCAGCTCCGAGGGAGAAGGTAGCGGTCGACTCGCGGATTGGGTCGAGTCTTGTACTTATGCGAGCACTGGGCTGTAGCTAAGCCTACGAGTGAGAGGTTTACTCTCCACTCGGTAGGATTTTTAAACACTTAGACGAGCACTGGGCTGCAGCTAAGCCCCCGAGTGGGAGGTTTGCTCTCCACTCGGTAGGATTTTTAAACACTTAGGCGAGCGCTGGGCTGCAGCTAAGCCCCCGAGTGGGAGGTTTGCTCTCCACTCGGTAGGATTTTTAAACACTTAGGCGAGCGCTGGGCTACAGCTAAGCCCCCGAGTGGCAGGTTTGCTCTCCACTCGGTAGGATTTTTAAACACTTAGGCGAGTGCCTGACCGCAGCTAAGTCCCTAAGTGGGAGAACTTAGGCGAGTACTGGACTGCAGCTAAGCCCCCGAGTGGGAGGTTTGCTCTCCACTCGGTAGGATTTTTAAACACTTAGGCGAGTGCCTGACCGCAGCTAAGTCCCTAAGTGGGAGAACTTAGGCGAGTACTGGACTGCAGCTAAGCCCCCGAGTGGGAGGTTTGCTCTCCACTCGGTAGGATTTTTAAACACTTAGGCGAGTGCCTGACCGCAGCTAAGTCCCTAAGTGGGAGAACTTAGGCGAGTACTGGACTGCAGCTCAGCCCCCGAGTGGGAGGTTTGCTCTCCACTCGGTAGGATTTTTAAACACTTAGGCGAGTGCCTGACTGCAGCTAAGTCTCTGAGTGGGAGAACTTAGGCGAGTACTGGACTGCAGCTAAGCCCCCGAGTGGGAGGTTTGCTCTCCACTCGGTAGGATTTTTTCAAACTTAGGCGAGTGTCTGACTGCAGCTAAGTCTCTTAGTGGGAGAACTTAGGCGAGTACTGGACTGCAGCTAAGCCCCCGAGTGGGAGGATTGCTCTCCACTCGGTAGGATTTTTTAAACATAGGCAAAACGGATTCGCGGCTAAGTCACCCACTGGTGGATTTCGTATGCAAACAAAAGCGACAACAATTATTGGGACGCTCTTGTCTTTGATAAAAATGAACTGCGGAAAATTCTTTTCTTATTACATCCCGTCCAAGGGAGAACTCAAGTGTAAAAGGGGCGGAGTAGTTCCGCATTCCAAGCTCGTGGCTCGTCGATCTGGCGATCAACATTGTAGAGGTGATATGCTCCATTGTGGAGGACTCTGGTGACGACGAAGGGACCTTCCCAAGTAGGAGCAAGTTTGTGTGGTGTCTGTTGATCCACTCGGAGGACCAAATCTCCTTCCTGGAAGGCTCGACTCTTCACATTTCTGGCATGGAATCGACACAAGTCTTGCTGATATATGGTCGATCTGATCATAACCATTTCCCTCTCCTCCTCTAGGAGGTCGACTGCGTCTTGCCGGGCTTGCTCTGCTTCATCTTCGTTGTAAAGCTTGACTCGGGGCGCGTTGTGAAGAAGATCACTTGGCAGAACTGCTTCAGCTCCATAAACCAGAAAGAATGGAGTACTTCCAGTCGACCAGTTAGGGGTGGTCCTCAATCCCCACAGAACTGACGGAAGCTCGTCGACCCAAGCACCTGCCGCGTGCTTGAGATCACGCATCAGTCGAGGCTTTAGTCCTTTGAGAATCAGACCATTTGCTCTTTCAGCTTGTCCATTCGATTGGGGATGGGCGACCGATGCGTAGTCGACTCGAGTGCCTTGAGAGGCGCAAAAAGCTCTGAACTTGTCTGAATCGAAGTTTAACCCATTGTCAGTGATGATGCTATGCGGGACTCCATATCTGAATGTTAGCCCTCTGACGAAACTGATGGCAATGCAAGCCTCAAGATTCTTGATAGGCTTAGCTTCAATCCATTTGGTAAACTTGTCGACTGCCACAAGCACATGAGTGAAACCACTTCTGCCTGTTCTCAGTGGATCAACCATGTCTAGTCCCCAGACAGCAAAGGGCCAGACGAGTGGAATGGTCTTCAGGGCTGATGCAGGCTTGTGTGACATGTTGGAGTAGAACTGGCAGCCTCCACACTTGTCGACTATCTTGGCCAGTAAAATCCTTCTCGGTACGCTTTAGCCACAATGGTCCGAGAGGACGCATGGTGATCACAGGTTCCCGAGTGGATATCATTAAGGATCATCTGACCCTCTTCTGGTGTTATGCATTTCTAACCGATTCCAGTCGCGCTTTCCCTATACAACTGTCCCTTTATGACTGTGAAGGCCTTGGATCAGCGGACAATCTGTCGAGCCTCTCCCTCGTCCTCCGGGAGTTCTTTCCTCAAGATATACGCGATGTATGGTACCGTCCAGTCAGGAGTGATAGCCAAGACCTCCATGACTAGGTCGACCATAGCAGGAATTTCGACTTCAGTCAGATCTGTGGCACTTTTCGGTTGTGGGGCTTCTTCTGTGAAGGGATCCTCCTAGACTGACGGCAAGCGGATGTGCTCCAAAAACACATTGCTGGAAATGGCTTCTCTCTTGGAGCCTATCTTTGCCAGATCATCTGCTGCTTGATTTTTCAGTCGGGGGATGTGATGAAGCTCTAACCCCTCGAATTTCTTTTCTAGCTTTCTCACTGCATTGCAATAACCAGTCATAGCCGGACTTCTGACGTCCTACTCCTTCATCACCTTATTACCCACCAAATCCGAGTCGCCATAGACCATGAGGCAACGGACGTCGAGTGAAATGGCCATGCGCAACCCGTACAAAAGTGCTTCATATTCTGCTTCATTATTGGAGGAATCAAAGTGAATCTGGAGAACATATCTGAGCTTATCTCCTCGGGGGGAGACTAGAACTACCCCAGCACCGGAACCATTCAGCATCTTAGATCCATCGAAGAACATGGTCGAGTGCTCTGAGTGAACTTGAGTCGGAAGTTGCTGTTCAATCCACTCAGCGATGAAATCTGCAATTGCTTGGGACTTGATAGCCTTCTTTGCTTCAAACTTGATATCTAAGGGAAGGAGTTCAATCGCCCACTTGGCCACTCGACCAGTTGCATCTCTGTTATGCAGAATCTCTAACAGTGGGGCGTCGCTGACGACTGTAATGGAGTGGTCAGAGAAGTAATGTGCAACCTTCTTCGTGGTCATGTAAATCCCATATACAAGCTTCTGGTAGTGAGGGTATCTTTGTTTTGAAGGGGTCAAAACTTCAGACAGATAATAGACTGGGCGCTGAACTCTGGAGGCCTTTCCTTCTTCTTCCCGCTCGACCGTAAGTACTGTACTGACAACTTGTCCTGTGGCTGCAATGTAAAGCAGCAAAGGCTCTTTGCTGATTGGGGCAGCAAGCACCGGCTGGGTGGAGAGCAGAGCTTTGAGCTCTGCAAATGCTGCGTCAGCTTCTGGAGTCCACTCGAACTTGTCAGACTTCTTCATCAGTCGGTAAAGAGGCAACGCCTTTTCACCGAGACGAGAAATGAATCGACTTAGAGCAGCCAAGGAGCCTGTAAGCTTTTGGACATCGTGCACACGTACAGGACGCTTCATCCGGAGTATGGTGCCAACTTTTTCAGGATTGGCATCGATCCCCCGTTCGGAAACGAGAAAACCGAGTAACTTTCCACCTGGAACTCCGAACGTGCACTTTGACGGATTGAGCTTGATATCATACCTCCTGAGGTTGGCAAAGGTTTCAGCAAGGTCAGCCCGTAGGTCGGAACCTTTCCGCGACTTGACCACAATATCATCCATGTATGCCTCCACATTCTGACTGATTTGAGTGAGTAGACACTTCTGAATCATTCTCATGAACGTGGCTCCGGCGTTCTTGAGGCCGAACGGCATGGTGATGTAACAGAAGCATCAGAATGGAGTGATGAAAGCTGTTTTGATCTCGTCGGGTCCATACAGACGGATCTGATGGTACCCGGAATAGGCATCTAGAAAAGACAATCTCTCGCACCCCGCAGTCGAGACGACTATTTGGTCAATGCGAGGGAGAGGAAAATGATCTTTCGGGCAGGCCCGATTGATATGTTTGAAATCAATGCACATGCGAAGTGACTTGTCCTTCTTGGGGACCATGACGACATTGGTGAGCCACTCGGAGTGGTAAATCTCTCGAATGAACTCCGCTGCTAAGAGCCGAGCCACCTCCTCGCCAATGGCTTTCCTCTTCTGGACGGCGGACCGTCGAAGATGTTCTTTCACAGGCTTGAACTTCGGGTCGACTCGTAGACGGTGCTCAGCCAGCCCCCTGGGAACTCCAGGCATGTCAGAAGGCTTCCATGCGAAGATGTCCCAGTTCTGACGGAGGAACTGGATGAGCGCTTCTTCCTATTTGGAGTCGAGCGTTGTCGAGATGTGAGTCGGAGCAGCGTCGGGGTTGGTCGGGTGAATGTGAGCTGGCTTAGTTTCACTGGACGACTGAAAAGCAGATTCTGAAGCAGGCTTCTTGGCTCGTAGCAATTCACTCGGATCAGTAGTCTTCTGGTACTCTTGTAGCTCAACAACTGCCATCTGAGCGTCAGCAATCTTCGATCCTTTCTGAAAACACTCTTCTGCTTTCTTCCGACTGCCGGTAACGGTGATCACACCTCTGGGGCCGGGCATCTTCAACTTGAGATACACGTAGCATGGTCGAGCCATGAAGCGTGCATAAGCTGGCCGGCCCAGAATAGCATGATAAGCACTTTGGAAGTCCACAACCTCAAATGTCAACTTTTCCCTGCGGTAATTCTTTGAATCACCGAAAACCACGTCGAGAGCAATCTGGCCGAGTGACTCGGCTTTCTTTCCAGGAATGACCCCATGGAAGCTCATGTTACTGGCACTGAGCCTGGACATCGGAATGCCCATCCCTTTCAATATTTCAGCATACAATATGTTCAAGCCACTGCCACCATCCATCAGGACTTTGGTCAGTCGAGTGCCTTCGACAACTGGGTCGACCACCAAAGCTTGCCTCCCAGGGGTGGCAATGTGCGTAGGGTGATTGGACCGGTCGAATGTGATGCCAGTCTGAGACCACTTCAGATAACTGGGTGTCGCTGGAGCAACCATATTCACCTCACGGTTAATGACTTTCAGTCGACTTTTGCTTTCGACATCAGCAAAAATCATCAGGGTGGAATTGATTTGGGGGTATACGTCGTCGCTATCTTCCTTGTCCTCGACTCTGTCCGACTCTTTTTCCTTATCTTTGGGCTATTTGCCCTGAAACTGCTGGATCAGGAGCCGGCACTGTCGAGTGGTATGCTTTGGGTAAATGAAATTACCCTCTTCATCTTTCTTGGTGTGGATGTGACAAGGCAGATCCAAAACATCGTTTCCATCTTGATCCTTGACTTTCTTGGGCTTCCAGGGGCCTTTGGGTTTTCCCTTGAAATATCCCTGGGTTGCGGCCAGGGCCTCCCCAAGGGCGGCTGGCTCGGCCTTCCGCTTCTGCTTCCGACTGGAATTGCCTCCGGTTTCCTGGGCAACTGCTTTCTGCTTGCCACTCCGGAGTCGATCTTCATCTTCTCCGTTAGCGTATTTGGTGGCAATTTCCATCATCCGATTCAAGGACATTTCTCCGGTCCGACCGAACTTCAGGTTCAACTCTTTGTTTTTGACGCCTTCTTTAAAGGCGCAAACTGCTTGGTGATCTGGTACAATCTCAACTGTGTGATGCAAAGTGATCCACCTCTGGATGTAAACCCTCAGAGTTTCACTCAGCTTCTGCACGCAAGACCGCAATTCTGTAAGGCCTGCGGGTCGTTTGCATGTTCCCTCAAAGGTTGTGACAAACACTCGAGAGAGATCCTCCCAAGTGTAGATGCTGCTGGGTGCTAACTGATTCAGCCACGCTCTGGCCGAGCCCTCTAACAGGAGAGGCAAATGCTTCATAGCCACCTCATCACTTCCACCGCCAATCTGTACAACCACTCGGTAATCTTCGAGCCAAGTGTCAGGCTTAGACTCACCAGTGAACTTGCTGACTCCAGTCGCCAACCGAAAGTTGGGAGGAATCACCGCGGCCCTGATGGCTCAACTGAAACACTCTGGCCCCGAAACACGTATTCTGCCGCTGGCGGGCGCATCTCTGTTCTGGCCTTCCCGATGATCCCTGTTCCTGTCGACCAAGCCTTGAACGAGGACAGATCTCGCGTCAAAGCCTGGGTCCCTGGGGTCGACGGGAATCCTCTGCCCAACGTTATGAGGGCGCCTATCATCTCGATGTCGAGGCGCATATGACCCACTCCTCGGGGGAGGGGTTGGCACTCGACGTCGATCATCACGATCGGATCGGTGATCATACTGCTCATTCCTTCTGTACTAATCATGCCGGTCGCCACGTCCCTCATGCCTCAAGGGAGACCGCGGGCTGTGAGCCGACTGGACTGTATCTATTGCAACGGAACGACTGTGGATCCTATCCCGCGACTGAGAAACGGCGGAATTCTGGTTTCCCGCCGCCCGGAGCAACACTCTGATCTGTAACAAGCCCCTGCCAGCCTCCGACTGGGAGGGCTGAATTGATTCTGCTATACGGGCCGCGGCGGCCAAATTCTGAACCGGGGTTCGGTATACCTGCGTCGGCGGGAAGAGCTGGCGTCGACTAGACTCGGGAGCCCGCTGACGCGCTTGCTCGTCGAGTGCTCGCTGGAGATTCTCCAGTCGAGTGCGCTCGGCCAAATTAGCCAAGCGCGCGTCCTCCAAGGCCCGGGCCTCGGGGGACTCTCCGACGATAGGAGTGCGGAGTGCGTCCGTGTTCCGGCGGCGAAGTTCCTCTCGCTGTAATGACGTGAGAGGTTCGGGGAGATACTCATCGTGGGGATGCGACGGGTCGCCCCCATCCAGGCCTCCATTAGCGCGAGGGAAACCGGGAGGACTGTGCATTCCATCGACCGCCAGGATCTCAGCCGCTGGGTCGCTGCTGTCGCACTCGAACGCGGTCTTCGCGGAGCCAGTCGACGGGTCGAACAGGCCGCAGAGGGATTCGTCGGGCTCGATTGCCGCGACTTGCGGGGCGGCCAACTGGCGAGCCACGGCATGCCTCACCCACCTCTGAAGTCTCGACCGACCGGAGCGCTTGCGCTGGTGGGAGACAGAGCGGGGAGACGATACGGGGGCCGACCGATACTGGGTCGACGGCTGCCGCAGGAGGACGCCACGAGCGCATGCGCGGAAATGCGTCACACCATGGACGTGGAGCGCGTCGATGTCGAGTGGCGCCTCCTGAAGCCAGGCGGAGTTGTCGGCGATGAACGTGAGCGCGCCGAGGCGGATCTCGCGGCCCTCCACAAAAACTCCGCACGAAACCATGATCAAAGGGATCGGAAAAATCGCAACTTCTCCAATCAGGTGCTAAGATTCTCGCCCCACGCTGGGCGCCAACTGTCGTGGTTCTAACTCTGACAGTGATGTAGGGGGGTATGTATGGAGAGGCTAGATCTCAGCTATTGGGAAGTTGTAAACACACCAAGATGTACGAGTTCAGGCCCTTCGCGGAGGAAGTAACAGCCCTACGTCTCGGTGCCTGGAGGCGGTCGACTGGATTACTGGCGTGTGAATAACAGGGGTGCGAACCCTTCATACTGAGGAGGGGGTGGCTTATATAGAGTTCGCCGGCCCCCTCCTGCCCTCAGTAATGCAGGGTTTAAGGTACATTTAAGGTTGGGCGTTACTGGTAACGCCCCTAATAAAGTGCTATAATGATCATAAAGACTACTTAACAGCCGACCGTTTGCCTGCGGAGTGACTTTAGGCCTCCTGGCAGTCGAGTGGTTGGCTTCATGGTCGAGTGATAGCTTCTTGGCCGAGTGTCTTGAACCCGTCGAGTGGGATACCTTCAAGTCGATTGAAAGGTGACTTCTTCTAGGGATGTCCTTGGGTAGGGCTCTTTGGACGGGTCCGTGCCCCTACCCTAGGTACATAGCTTCATCAGACAACACCCCACTTATATTGGCTATACAACCAGTGACACAAAACATAGGACCGACTCCAGCAGACTGTACCCATACTTCACTGGCCACACCACTAGCCCCACCACACAAGACCTGCACTCCAGCAAAAGGTATACCGATTTCATTTACAATAGCACTAGCTGTACCACAGAAAAATCCCACTCCAGCAAAAAGTACAGCAAGTCCATCGGCCGAAGACCTATCCCAACTTCAAGGACGACCAATTCCTGCAGATTGGAACCCCATTCCATTTATTCCCAGTTTAAAAGACAATGCTTTCAATGTTGTTAGGGACTACGTGCATATATTCCAATCATGGGAAGATTATTGTGAAGACAAACACCATTTTCACATCTTCCTGTCCAATTTACGTGTAAGTGCTATTATTCATGGTTATTATTTTCCTGTTTTATGCTGATTGAACACATCAATGATTTACATTACATTGTTGTAACTAGGCGAGGGTCAATCTGGATAGTCATGACGAGCAAAGCTTGCTTGTGGTTTTCAAGGAAGCAATGCAGCAGTATCGGTGTTACCTGAGGAAATCACACTTCGATGGCAAGTCTATAAACGAATTTCCGGTGAAGTCTCCTGAGCTAAATTTAGAAGACATTGAATGGAAAAACCTTGTTATGCACTGGTCTCGTTCCCAGGATGAGGTACTGTCTATGAAATCACATGACAATTTGAACTTCTACTTTTCCGCATGTGCCTTACGGATCTTTTTGGCAGGAAATCTGCTCGAAGAAGAATTCCGGTTTGACAAGAACGACATGATATCGCAAATATGCTGCCCGCTGCTTTGCTCTTGTTAGTACCTGTTGTCCTGTATCACTGTACTTGCATACATACCTGGTTCATTATGTGACAGCAGTATGCATGATAGCTTGCTTATCAATTGTTCGCTCCAAATTATCTGATCTGTACGAATGGTTACATTAGTGTAGAATATATCCAATGCCAATGTTTTTTTACTTCTGCATTGTTCTTGTAAGTACATGCTGTCCTTTATCAGTGTACTTATAATGACAGGTAGTTGTTCATGTACCATCACTCTGTAGCTTATTTTCCTTTGCCCTCCATTTTCTACACATCAGATCTATATTTACTCTTACCATAAGGTTGGTACTAAAGAAGTTTAGTTGTGCATTGGTCTTGGTTGTACCTTTTGCCTGTATCGCTGCACTTACATTTATAGCTACTTGGTTATGTAGCATCACTCTTCATCTTATCTTAAATATTCTCCATTTTTCGTATATTATCACATCTATATTTACTCTTAACAAAATGTAGAATAACGGCAATGCTTTTGAAGAAGATTCTGTGGTAAACTTCTTGAATTGCCCCCCCCCCTCATCAGCATGGACAAGGCCTTTATAAAGCCTGTCTGTACCAATAATGTAAGTTTGTCCATCTCAAGCCCTCAAACTTTGTTGTATATATTTGGTTAGGCATGACTGCAATAGCTGTTTTATTTTTGGTGTTTGCATCAAATTACTTGTTTAAAGTTTATTATGTAGTTCATAAACAAAAGTTTGTCCTTTCTCAATTTAAGTTTTCAGTTGTACAACCTAGTTCCTTCTTCATACCATATAAATTAAACTATACAGAGCAAGTGATTTTCTTTTGCACTGCATGTATGCTTCTGTTCTTCATCCGTAATCCAGTGGTGTGGTGAACCCACCCACTACAGCACAATGTCATATTCTGCAATGTCTTAACTATGAACAATGTCAAATCATTCTACTATTATTTAAACCATCTCTTTATTTGCCAATCTGAAATGGTATAAATTGACAGCACACTAACCATTGATACTTATGAGTTCTTGATCTGTAATCCAGTAGTGTCGTGAAGCTGCCAACTCCTTCACAATGTCATTTCCTGCCATGTCTTGACCTGAACAATACCATATTGCGTTAATGCAATTTTAAAGTGTGTCACTTTATTCGTCAGTAAGAAATGTGATGAATTGTCAGCACTGATACTTTTATGTGCAAAACCTGTCATCTGTCTGCTTGTTTATCTTTCAGAGTGACGAAGATATAAGTGTTGAACAAGCGCAGTCTCATCATCTTGCTCAGCTCCTTGCGCTGCAGCTCCCCAGCAAGGATAACCTTTCTTGAACTCTATTGAAGTGCTGTCGGTTTTGTATATTATTTTGTCGGCGTGTTTATTTGCACTGGTGGTGATCTTTGATGCCTAGTGTATGTAATCTGTTGTCTCCTTGTGCTTTATTATCATAGTGGCGAACTTTAATGCCCAGTGGATGTAATATGTCGTAATTTCTTTATTGTATAGTCTAGGTTTTTTCTTATTCATGATGTTGTAGTTATTTTACTGTATATATATCCTGTCTTCGCAGTAAACCGGCCAAACCGTAAAATTACGGTACATAATCGGGCCGTCATGCAATCACGATGTAGGTTGGGCCTGAAACATGTCGAACAGCTCACGGGCTGGCAGCAGCCTGAAATGAACCCCGGCCCATGATTGTGCGAATAAATCACGGGCTTTTAACAGGCCAAAATTGTCCCGGTCCTTGTTTGGCCCAATCAGATATCGGCTACGAGCAGGCCCGATGCAAACCGGGTCGTAGTTAGGCCCAACTATATGACGGGCTTTTAACAGGCCGAAATTAATATAGGGCCGAAATATTAAACGGGCACTTAACAGGCCAAAACTAATATCAAGCGGAATTACTAAGTGGGCCTTTAGCAAGTGGGCCGAAAAGCATAGTTTCCAGTTGACGGGCCGAATCTAATATGGGCCATAATTGAGCCCAAAGCCTCTTAAATGGCCGGACCTGATCTGGGCCGTAATTTGGCCCAGAACGTGGTAGGCTTTTAACGGGCCGGATCTCATATGGGCCACTATTAGGCCCGGAGCGTGGCAGGCCGTTAATGGACCGGATCAAATATGGGCCGGCATTTGGCCCAAAACATGGCAGCCAGTTAATGGGCCGGCCTACTAGGGTCCTCAAAATCTTGTGGGCCTACAGCTGGGCCGACCCATTAATGTCGGCAAAATCTCGTGGGCCTTTAGCTGGGCCAGCCCATTATGATCCGCAAGAATCTTGTGGGCCTTTACCTGGGCCGGCCCATTATGGCACACAAAAATCTTGTGGGCCTTTACCTGGGCCGGCCCATTATGGCCCGCAAAATCTTGTGGGCCTTTAGCTAGGCCAACCCATTATGGTCCGCAAAATCTCGTGGGCCTTTAGCTGGGCGGCCCATTATGGTCCGCAAAATCTTGCGGGCCTTCAGTTGGGCCGACCCATTTAAACTTGATGGGTCGGTCCACGTGTCAACATATCATAGGCGCGTCTCGCCCATTGGATGAGTGACACCTATGCCAACGCGGACCTGACACGTGTCTCCTCTAGCCAATGATGATTTTACACGTGGAAAATCCCCATTGGTCGGGGCTGTTAACGGGTTATCGGATCAAAAACCCGACCCGATAGCTTAACGGTGTTCCGTTATGGTGGATGCCATGTGTCGGTCACCCTTGACGAAAGCACTTCTGTGACGCGCGATTTATCTTCATGGAAGTGGACACTTCCATGATGACAATTTTGGTAATGTCATGGAACACTTCTATGATAGCACAAGTATGACTATCTTGATTCTGTCATAAAATCATCATGGATGTACATGCATGACAGAAAATGCAACCTATTGTGACAAACACGTATCATCACGAAAGTGTATTTTTTTGTAGTGTAGCCTCTCCGTTGAAGCGTGAGTAGTTTACCACAGACCTTCGGGTCCATCGTTATTAGCTAGATTGCTTCTTCTGTCTCTCTTTGATTCTCAATACAAAGTTCTCCTCGATGTTCTTGGAGATCTATTCAATGTAATACTCTTTTGCGGTGTGTTTGCCGAGATCCGATGAGTTGTTGGTTTTTGAACAAGATTATCTATGAATATCATTTGGTTATTTCTTAATTCTTATATGCATGATTTGATATCTTTGCAAGTCTCTTCAAATTATTGGTTTATAGTTAGGCCTACTAGATTGATCTTTTTGCAATGGGAGAAGTGGTTAGCTTTGGGTTCAATCTTGCTGTGTCCTTTCCTAGTGACAGTAGGGGATGCAAGGCACGTATTGTATTGTTGCCATCGAGGATAAAAAGATGGGGTTTATATCATATTGCTTGAGTTTATCCCTCTACATCATGTCATCTTGCTTAAAGCGTTACTCTGTTCCTATGAACTTAATACTCTAGATGCATGCTGGATAGGGTCGATGTGTGGAGTAATAGTACTAGATGCAGAATTGTTTCGATCTACTTGACACGGACGTGATGCCTATATTCATGATCATTGCCTTAGATATCTTCATAAGTATGCTCTTTTCTATCAATTGCTCGAGAGTAATTTGTTCACCCACCGTAATACATGCTATCTTGAGAGAAGCCACTAGTGAAACCTATGGCCCCCGGGTCTCTTTCTTATTATATTGCATCTCTTTTATTTACATCGCATATCGTTTACTATTTTGCAATCTTTAATTTCCAATCTATATAACAAAAATACCAAAAATATTTATTTTACTATCTCTATCAGATCTTACTTTTGCGAGTGATCGTAAAGGGATTGACAACCCCTTTATCGCGTTGGTTGCGAGGTTCTTGATTTTTTGTGCAGGTACTAGGTGACTTGTGCATTGTCTCCTATTGGATTGATACATTGGTTCTCAAAAACTGAGGGAAATACTTACGCTACTTTGCTGCATCACCCTTTCCTCTTCGAGGGAAAACCAACGCATGCTCAAGAGGTTGCAAGAAGGATTTCTGGCGTCGTTGCCGGGGAGATCTACGCCAAGTCAAGACATACCAAGTACCCATCATAAACTCTTCTCCCTCGCATTACATTATTTTCCATTTCCCTCTTGTTTTTCTTTCCCCCACTTCACAATTTGCCATTTTATTCGCCCCTCTTCCGTTCGTCTCTTTTCGCTTGCTTATTGTGTGCTTGTGTGTTGGATTGACTATTTGTCACGATGGCTCAAGATAATACCAAATTGTGTGACTTTTCCAATACCAACAACAATGATTTTATTAGCACTCTGATATCTTCTACTAACGATGCCGAATCTTGTGAAAGTAATACCGCTTTGTTGAATCTTGGTATGAAAGATCAATTTTAGGGCCTTCCTAGTGAAGATGCCGCTACCCATCTAAACAACTTTGTTGATTTGTGTGATATGCAAAAGAAGAAAGATGTGGATAATGATATTGTTAAATTGAAGTTATTTCTGTTTTCGCTTAGAGATCGTGCTAAACCTTGGTTCTCTTTTTGCCTAAAAATAGTATTGATTCATGGAATAAGTGCAAATATGCTTTTATCTCTAAGTATTTTCCTCCCGCTAAAATTATCTCTCTTAGGAACGATATTATGAATTTTAAGCAACTTGATCATGAGCATGTTGCACAAGCTTGGGAGAGGATGAAATTAATGATATGTAATTGCCCTACACATGGTTTGAATTTGTGGATGATTATACAAAAATTTTATGCCGGATTAAATTTTTCTTCTAGAAAACTTTTAGATTCGGCCACGGAGGCACTTTTATGGAAATCACTTTAGGAGAAGCTACTAAACGCCTAGAAAATATTATGTTTAATTATTCTCAATGGCACATCGAAAGATCCACTAGTAAAAAAGTTCATGCGATTGAAGAGATTAATGTTTTGAGTGGAAACATGGATGAACCTATGAAATTCTTTGTTAATAAAAGTGTTTCTTCTAATCCTAATGATATGCCTTTGTCCACTTTGATTGAGAATAATAATAAATCTATGGATGAGAATTTTGTTGGTAGGAACAATTTTGGTAACAACGCATATAGAGGAAACTTTAATTCTAGGTCGCTTCCTAGTAATTCCTCTAATAATTATGGTAATTCCTACAACAATTCTTATGGAAATTTTAATAAGATGCCCTCTGATTTTGAGACTAGTGTTAAAGAATTTCTGAATTCGCAAAAGAATTTCAGTGCTTTGGTTGAAGAAAAATTGCTTAAGATTGATGAGTTGGCTAGGAATGTGGATAGGATTTCTCTTGATGTTGATTCTTTGAAACTTAGATCTATTCCACCTAAGCATGGCATCAATGAGTCTCTCAAAGCCATGAGAATTTCCATTGATGCGTGCTAAAAAAGATTGCTTTGTGAAAGCGTGTTCTTCTAGTTTTCATGATAATAATGATGAATATCTAAAAGTGATTGATGTGATTCCTATTAAATCTCTGTTTTCCAATATGAATATAGATAAATATGGGACTAGAGATGAGTCAACTTTAGTTAAAAGGCGTCCCAATGATTTGGAGTTTTTATATCTTGATGCAAAAATTAATAAAAGTGGATTTAAGAGGTCAAAACTTTACATAGCAATGAACCCACTATTTTTTATTTCAAGGAATTTAATTATAATAATTGCTCTTTTATAGATTGTATTTCCTTGTTGCAATCCATGTTAAATTCTCCTCATCCTTATAATCAAAATAAAGCTTTTACTAAACATATCATTGATGCTTTAATGCAATCCTATGAAGAAAAGCTTGAACTAGAAGTTTCTATCCCTAGAAAACTTTATGATGAGTGGGAACCTACTATCAAAATTAAGATTAAAGATTATGAATGCTATGCCTTGTGTGATTTGGGTGCTAGTGTTTCCACAATTCCAAAAACTTTGTGTGATGTGCTAGGTTTCCGTGAATTTGATGATTGTTCTTTAAATTTGCATCTTGCGGATTCCACCATCAAGAAACCTGTGAGAAGGATTAACGATGTTCTTATTGTTACAAATAGGAATTATGTGCCAGTAGATTTCATTGTTCTTGATATAGATTGCAATCCTACATGTCCTATTATTCTTGGTAGACCTTTCCTTAGAACGATTGGTGCAATTATTGACATGAAAGAAGGAAATATTAGATTCCAATTTCTATTAAGGAAAGGCATGGAACTCTTTCCTAGGAAGAAAATTAAATTACCTTATGAATCTATTATGAGAGCCACTTATGGATTGCACACCAAAGATGACAATACCTAGATCTATTCTTGTTTTTATGCCTAGCTAGGGGCATTAAACGATAGCGATTGTTGGGAGGCAACCCAATTTTAGTTTTGTTCTTTGCTTTTTGATCCTGTTTAGTAATAAATAAATAAATAAATCATCTAGATTCGGTTATGATTGTGTTTTCATGTTCTAATTAGTGTTTGTGCCAAGTAAAGCCTTTAGGATCTTCTTGGGTGATTGTTGATTGATCTTGCTGATAAAAAAGAGAAAGTATGCGCTCATGAAAATAATTTTCATTTTTTTACCAGAGAGCGATAAAATACTAATTCCAACTACAGTAGATCAATATACAAATTATCCTGGTCATCCTAATGTTTCAGAATTTTTTGAGTTACAGAAGTATTCAAAACCTCCAGATTGCTACAGACTGTTCTATTTTTGACAGATTCTGTTTTTCACGTGTTGTTTGCTTATTTTGATGCATCTATGGCTAGTATTGAGGGGTATGAATGTAACATCCCAAAATTCTAAATTTTGGAATGTTATAATAAATAGATAGATTGGATGGATTGTTTGAATGATTGACTGAAAGTGAGTGAATTTGAAACTTTTGAAAGTTAAATGAGAGGGAATAAAAGGACTTTCCCAAACTTTCATTTTTGCATTTTATGATCTCCATGAATTCAAATTCTTTTCACCACAAAACCCTGGAGAGAAGATGACATGACTTCTTCCATTTATTTAAATGACAAGGGGTGTTGAAAATATTTGAATTTCATTTGGAAAATATTTCCAATTCTGAAACTTTATGCAACTCAATGATTTTCATGAGAGAAGATAACATAACTTCTTCAAATTATATGAAATATGAGTTGGGAGTTTCAAAGAATTAAATTCAAAGTTCTTTTGAATTTATTTTCAATTTGGAGTTATTTGAGTTTTACTCAAATTATTTTTCTCCAAAAATAAACTATATGGAAATTAGGGTAACATGATTCCCTACATTAGAAAATTGGAGAAAAATTAATTTGAAATCATTTTGGTATTTTAAAAATGATTTTTGTTGGATTTTAATAGACCAGTAGCACTCTTTGAATTATTAGAATTTGTGTGTATTTTATTTAATGCTAGGAAAATGTTCACCGTGTAGAAAATCTTTTTTTGAAAATTTTGATATATTATATACCTATATAATATTTTAGTTATTTTTGTTTTTATTATTTTTGTTCTCTGAAAAAAAATGTTTATATAAAAAAAAACCCTCCTCGCCGACTGGGCCGGCCTAGCTCCCAAGCCAGGCCACGGCCCAGCCCAGCCGCACCGCCTCCCTCCTCCCGAGCGGGAGACCCGCTCGGGCATGCGCCGCCGCCGTCCCATGGCCGGACTCCGCGCCGCCCTTGCCCCTTCCCCACGTCTCGCCTCTCCCCTCCTCCTATAAGGTCGCCGCCCGGACACCCCATCTCTCCTCTTGCCATGCCTCGCCTCGCATCCCGCGCATCACCGCCGCCGGCGAAGATCTGCTGTGACCGCCGCCGCTGCTGTCCCGCGCCTCCACCCGGGGCGCCGTACTCTGCCCCTCCACCGCAGCCGCGCCTCGCCTAGCCCCTCGCCGCCCCGCATAGCTGCTGCCTCTACCGCCCTGCGCCGCTGCCGTCGCCGCGCCGGAGCGCGCTACCCTCGCCGGAGCCGCGCTGACTCGCCGGACTCGATCCGCCGCCGAAAACCGCCGGTTTTCGATGAAAACCCAACCGGTATAAACCGCGAACCTCTCCGGTTTGTTTTTTTATTTGTTTTCGGTTTTATTCAGAAAACCTAGATCTATTTTTTTGGGTTTAGTTATATAGCGAACGCTCGCTAGTTTAGGGTTTGTAGCGAACGGTTTTCGTTCGTTAGCGTTCGGTAACGAACGTCCGCTGTTTAGTCTTTTTCTTTTTCTTTTTAGTTTTCTGCCAGGGACCCGTTTGTGAATATTTTATTTACAGATTGGCCCCTGTTCTTCAAACGATCACAACTTTTTACTCGTTAGTCCAAATCCAACGAAACCAATGCCCACTTCTTCGTTATGATCTCCTCTATTCAGTAATCCAACTCAAACATGTTTTTGAAAAGTTTAAAATTTGAATTAGATCAGATTTGAATTCAAACTTCGTTTGATCATAACTTGAGTTTCGTAGCTCCGGTTGAGTTGATTCTTTTTGCAAATCGAAGCTCTTGACCTAAACTTTCTGATAAGGCCAAATTCACATAATTTTGGTACTATTAGAAATTGTTTTATGTTGCAAGAGTTATTTGCTTGGTTTTGATGTTTTCCGAATCGACTTCTTCGATCTTTCTGGTCTTTTGAGTGATTGCTTATGTGTGGTTACTATTGCTTGCTTACAATAGATTGACCAGAGTGTGACGAGTAGAGCTATCAAGAGTTTTGAGTGTGAATCATCTTCATCAACATTGCAGGCAAGTTCACACTTTGATCATATCCCCTTCCATACCCAGTTTTTTATGCATTAGCTTGACCCTCAAACATTGCATGAGTAGGATTGATAACATGTGGGTATTGGGAAGTAGTTGATGAGGTAGGAACCTATTGCCCTGCATTCAAACCTTGGGAGTTACTTTTACGTTATGCTTACATGGCCATGCTATGCTCGTAGACGTGGATTGGGTTTTGAGAGTATCCATGACAGATGTGAGATTGTTAATTAATGGTTTACTTAAGGTGGCAACTTAAACACACATCTGGGTGGATTGAGGCACCTGGTTATTCTAGGATTGCCTATCTAGGCACCTGGGTAATCCAGGACTTGCCTGTTTTCTTTTGGACCGCCACCCAGGCTCAAAGGGATCATGATATTATTCATACTAGAAACTTCCGTGTGCAGCCACAAGCCATTATGGGCTCTGGCATAGTTGATTAAGTCGTGCGAACTCTTACAGGGTAGACTAGCAGATGTAGGGGAAAGTAGGTGTACCGGTCTATCCATCGTAAGGTGCTAGCGCTTCTGAAAGACCGTGTCTCGGTCATCCATTTCTCAAACACCATTTAGTGCGAGAAATCCAACGGAGGCGATCGAGTCTTGTGGGGAAAAGTCCGCAAACCTCTGCAGAGTGTAACAAACTAATCATGATTAGCCGTGTCCCCGGTTATGGACATCTTAATTATCTAGTTCTTGGATTATCCTGTTGATCTCATCATGTTACTTTAAATGAATATTGTTGGGTTTTAATGATGTTACTTAATTGGGATTGAGAATGCTGTCAACCATTCTCAATGTTCAACAACCACCATGATAGTTAAATAAAATTTATTCCTTTGCAGTAGGGAAAAATTGGCTTTTCGCAAAAACATTATAACCATAGAGCTTTTCCACCAGCCATATATGCATGTAGTGATAGCCATTTTTCATCATTCTCTATGGTGTGAATTTGCCAGTACATTCAATGTACTGACCCTTTGTGGCTGCAACGTCTCATGTTGCAGGATTATCTTACGACGAGTAAGTGATACATTAGGGTTACGATTTCTACACTCAACTTTGCCGTTGGTGTTGATGGGAATCCACAACCTTGTTACTTCCGCTATTTTGGATTTGAGGTAATCGTATTTACGTTACTTTTACATCTGATTTACCTTTGTTATAAATCCTCGAGTACTGTGTGTGTTAGCATACTGATCCAGGGATGACACTTAAGCACAGAGACTTGACCCATTCGGGTCGGGTCGCTACAAGATGGTATCAGAGCACATGTTGACTGTAGGACATGACCCTAGAAACTGGCAAGCCCATAGCAAAGATTTTTCTCTACAACTTTCCCTTTCAAAAAAAATCTTTTACCTCTCTTCTCTTCTGAGCTTATTCAAAAATTCCGTTTAGTGAGACCATACCCCTTTCCCCTTTTGACCACTCGAAGATTCCACTGATGAGACCACTCCAAGAAGTACAAGATATCGGACAACTAAGACCACTTCGGAATGAAGAGTATTTTCCGTGCATCTGAATAATGGAAACTACAATGGTTGAAGGCTGAAGACAAGTAGAATTTGAAGGCTCTGAAGAATTCCCAGATTTATATGACCTAAGAAGGCTACCCTTATGGAACTTGGTAGACTATGGAAGTTGTCAATACCCGAGATCAAGGTGTATTTGAGAAAGACCAAAACATGGAGAGTTGAGAACTCAAAGTTTTGTCAAGAAAACCCTAAGGCAGGAAATATCAACTGGCAAGATAGCTCATGGCAATGACAAGGGCAGAAACACGGTTATCCATGATGTCATCACCATTGATACTGTGGTCACTGAGCTGAGCTAAGCATGCATTCCTTTGGAAGGATTGGATGGTAGAAGGCTGATGGAGCATCTATCAACAAAGGATGCAGTTTTAAACTTAGCTGGTGTATCACCAAGATCTGGAGTAGTACATCAAGAAGTTTAAGGTGGAGCTCCATGAAGCCATATTAGACAAGGAAGCATTTCATGAAGAACTCAGGAACCAAAAGCTGAAAGTAGCCAAGCAGGAGGAGCTACAACCTCGAGATACCGGAGATTTGTCAGGAACTGAAGGACAGTAGGACCATGGTTCATGTGAAGGATGTTGAAACCAGAAGTTTGGAACACAACTCCAGAATATTAAAGGACGTCACTAGAGACTTTGCGTCATAAGAGTTGATCTGGCAAAAGAACTTGAGAAGGACAAGCATGATCGGAAGAAGCCATTGGAGGCTTGAACAAGGCTTGAAGAGTTTGGAGACGTTGAAGATTTATTGACCTTTAGAAGACCAAACCCCTATTATATACCTACGTTAGATGTGACATTTGTGAGCTCTCATTTGTTTGATGCTTTTCCCGACAACCACAAATAAAATCTGTCTTTTCAAAACTTTTGTTTGTATTGTGTGTATCCCTCTCTATATCTCTTATCTCACCCCAAACCCATGGACCCAATAGAGGACGAATGGAGATGAACTCATGTTTTCCTGGACCGATAAGTCAATTGGAGACGGACCGATGGATTCAGAACATGGAGGATCACATGGAGAATAACCCTATAGTTGGAAATGATATGACCCAGCATGCTCTTCAGTGCTTTGAAAGAGGTGCTGCTACTTGGTGGAGGATGTACCAAACCATGAATGGATGGCAAGGAGTAACCACTTGGAGAGAATTAAAGTTGACTTTGCCAAAGTCTCGGCTTGTGTCCCAGAAGTTGAAGCCTTATGGAAAGGATATGAGGAAACCTTGTGCATGCAAGATTTCTGGAGAAATAGGACACACCCATAAAGAACACAAGGATGAATGCCCTAATTGTGAAGGAAGTCACCCAGTTGAAGAATGCCCAACTAGGAAGATTACTTGTTTCTTGTGTGAAGGGACTACCCACTATCCTGCTCAGTGCCACATCTACCCCATGGTACAACGAACCATCCAGCAGAAGAAAGAAGAAATGAAAGGAGCCCTCATGGAAATTTTAGAAGAAGCTGTGATGGAGGACACACCTAAAGAAGACCCGAGTAAACCCTGCACTAAGTCTTGCTATTCATGTGGAGAAGAAGGACACATCTCCCAAAATTGTTTGAATGGGGATCTAGTAGAATTCCCAACAGAGGAAGTAGAATATGACCCAGAGAAATAGAAGACATGATTGGCATGGTAAGGTCCAGGAAGAGAAGCAGATTGGATTCCAGGAAGAATCTGAGTCATATCACCTGTTACAGGTGCAAGGAGTCAGGACACTACCTCAACAATTGCCCAAAAAGGAAACCTCGATACTTGTCAGAAGTAATATGTTTTAGTTGTAATGGAGCAGGGCACTTTGCCAGAGAATGCCCCAAGGAGAAGGAAACTTGTGCTAGATAGTTGAGTTTGCAACAAAAGAAATGGAGTAGTAGAAGTGAGAACATTTTCTTTTATATTGAGGTGTTGAGTTGAGACATGTAATGGAAAAGCGAGAGATTGTAATCATTGGAGAATGAATAAAGTTAGCATCGTTGGTACTGATATGGATTTTATGAGTTGTTACTCTATGAAGAAGAATTTTGGCCATTCTGAGGATATGAGAAATATGGTCTATGGAAGATTTGTGCATTTTAAGGGTGGTAGTACCCTGTAAGAACCGTTGACCCCTGGAAAAGATAAGGATACTCCACTGAGTGGATTTCGGACAAAATGAATACGAGTTTTGTCTCAATATGTGTGATACCCCAAGAGTGTGTGGGATGAAGTTGGAGACCGTCAGTTGTTTGGACCAAATGTGATCAAGGAGTCAGAAGAGAATGTTAAGTTGATTCGAGATAGACTGAAGGTAGCTCAGTCCAGACAGAAGAGTTATGCAGACTTAAAAATGCAAGGAGGTAGTCTATGAAATTGGAGACAGAGCATGTCTTCATGTGTTCCCTCTGTGAGGAGTTAAACGAATTGGAGTTAAGGGAAAGTTAGCCCCAAGATTTGTAGGACCATACCGAGTTTTGGAGCGTATGGGAGAAGTGGCCAACAAGTTGGAGTCACCCGAAGGACTGTCAGGAGTTCATGATGTGTTTCACATTTCCCAGTTGAAGAAGTGCCATGCAGAGATGGCCAATATTCCCCTGTAAGGACGCTTGACCCTGGAAAGGATAATGAGGTTCCACGAAGTAGAGTATGGACTTCATAAGTATAAGTTTTTATCTCAGTATGTGGGATATCCCACGAGGATGAAGAGATAAATTACTATTGGATATAAAGGAGGTATGATGTCGGAAATATCGATCAATGGAAACTCCATGATGTGTCTGAGTAATCATGTCCTAGTTTGGTGCCAATAGAAGGAAGAAGATAATACAATTGGATGGATTCTAAGTATGCTAGGAAGCTGGAAGTTGGATGTTGGAATAACGATAAGTTGCCCGATGATAAGTTCAAGGACTACAAGTGATGAGGTGTGCCATAACCCACAGGCCCCAGGACCTGCCAAGAAGCAAGCACATTCTTGCTGAAGGAAAAACCCTGGAAGTGGATATACCTTTGTCGACAGACGATTTTATAGGAGTTTACGCAAAACCTGAGAGTTGTGAAGGAACGATAGATGTTTGTCTGGCTTGCAGAATCAATGGATTATTCCGAACTTGGTTTGTCGACGAGAGAAATTCTACAATGCTTGTGAGGATGACCGAGTGTTAGAATGCGAGATTCGCTAAACTGTATACAAGGTAATGATTTGGGTGCGGGATGGATTGATCACCATACCGACTTACTCTTATTATTCGCCTTGCTATATGGGATGGTAAATCTGAGTGACTTTCCTATAGTAGAGAGACGATGATCAAAACCCTGTTTAAACCTTAGAATGGTATAAGAAATTTTTCCCTTGTACACGGCAGTTGTTGCCAACCGTAGGTTATACGGTGAGGATCAACCAGACCCATTTCCTGCAGGAGAAATCATAAATTGTTGACCACCATGAGATATCGATAGTTGTTTAGTTTTGGCGCTGGACCTATCAGCTATGAAGACCCAATATCGGAATAACCTTACCAGGATGAAAGTATAGAAGAATTGAGGAAAAGGTTATGTCACTACCAGAAGCGCCCAGAGAAGGAATTATCCTTATGATATGAGAAGACCGACACTGTCAAGAATAAGGATGGAGTATATGAGTTTGATGGAACCGTAACCATGCTTCTAAGGGTGGTAGCACCCCAGACCCCGGAGACGATTGATGAAGTTTTGAAGAGACCCCGAACCTAACCTATTTCTTTCTAGCCTCTCCGAATCTCGAAGACGAGATTCATTTTAAGGGTGGTAGGTTTGTAACATCCCAAAATTCTAAATTTTGGAATGTTATAATAAATAGATAGATTGGATGGATTGTTTGATTGATTGACTGAAAGTTAGTGAATTAGAAACTTTTGAAAGTTAAATGAGAGGGAATAAAAGGACTTTCCCAAACTTTCATTTTTGCATTTTATGATCTCCATGAATTCAAATTCTTTTCACCACAAAACTCTGGAGAGAAGATGACATGACTTCTTCCATTTATTTAAATGACAAGGGGTGTTGAAAATATTTGAATTTCATTTGGAAAATATTTCCAATTCTGAAACTTTATGCAACTCAATGATTTTCATGAGAGAAGATAACATGACTTCTTCAAATTATATGAAATATGAGTTGGGAGTTTCAAAGAATTAAATTCAAAGTTCTTTTGAATTTATTTTCAATTTGGAGTTATTTGAGTTTTACTCAAATTATTTTTCTCCAAAAATAAACTATATGGAAATTAGGGTAACATGATTCCCTACATTAGAAAATTGGAGAAAAATTAATTTGAAATCATTTTGGTATTTTAAAAATGATTTTTGTTGGATTTTAATAGACCAGTAACACTCTTTGAATTATCAGAATTTGTGTGTATTTTATTTAATGCTAGGACAATGTTCACCGTGTAGAAAATCTTTTTCTGAAAATTTTGATATATTATATGCCTATATAATATTTTAGTTATTTTTGTTTTTATTATTATTGTTCTTTGAAAAAATGTTTATATATAAAAAAAAACCTCCTCGCCGACTGGGCCGGCCCAGCTCCCAAGCCAGGCCACGGCCCAGCCCAGCCGCACCGCCTCCCTCCTCCCGAGCGAGAGACCCGCTCGGGCATGCACCGCCGCTGTCCCATGGCCGGACTCCGCGCCGCCCTTGCCCCTTCCCCACGTCTCGCCTCTCCCCTCCTCCTATAAGGCCGCCGCCCGGACACCCCGTCTCTCCTCTTGCCACGCCTCGCCTCGCATCCCGCGCATCGCCGCTGCCGGCGAAGATCCACCGTGACCGCCGCCGCTGCTGTCCCGCGCCTCCACCCCGCGCGCCGCACTCCGCCACTCCGCCGCAGCCGCGCCTCGCCTAGCCCCTCGCCGCCCCGCATAGCTGCTGCCTCCGCCGCCCTGCGCCGCTGCCACCGCCGCGACGGAGCGCGCTGCCCTCGTCGGAGCCGCGCTGACTCGCCGGACTCGATCCGCCGCCGAAAACCACCGGTTTTCGACGAAAACCCAACCGGTATAAAACGCGAACCTCTCCGGTTTATTTTTTTGTTTGTTTTCGGTTTTATTCAGAAAACCTAGATCTGTTTTTTCGGGTTTAGTTATATAGTGAACGCTCGCTAGTTTAGGATTTGTAGCGAACAGTTTTCGTTTGTTAGCGTTCGGTAACGAACGTCCGCTATTTAGTCTTTTTCTTTTTATTTTTAGTTTTCTGCCAGGGACCCGTTTGTGAATATTTTATTTACAGATTGGCCCCTGTTCTTCAAACGATCACAACTTTTTACTCGTTAGTCCAAATCCAACGAAACCAACGCCCACTTCTTTGTTATGATCTCCTCTATCCAGTAATCCAACTCAAACATGTTTTTGAAAAGTTTAAAATTTGAATTAGATCAGATTTGAATTCAAACTTCGTTTGATCATAACTTGAGTTTCGTAGCTCCGGTTGAGTTGATTCTTTTTGCAAATCGAAGCTCTTGACCTAAACTTTCTGATAAGGCCAAATTCACATAATTTTGGTACTATTAGAAATTGTTTTATGTTGCAAGAGTTATTTGCTTGGTTTTGATGTTTTCCGAATCGACTTCTTCGATCTTTCTGGTCTTTTGAGTGATTGCTTATGTGTGGTTACTATTGCTTGCTTACGATAGATTGACCGGAGTGTGACGAGTAGAGCTATCAAGAGTTTTGAGTGCGAATCATCTTCATCAACATTGCAGGCAAGTTCACACTTTGATCATATCCCCTTCCATACCCAGTTTTTTATGCATTACCTTCACCCTCAAACATTGCATGAGTAGGATTGATAACATGTGGGTATTGGGAAGTAGTTGATGAGGTAGGAACCTATTGCCCTGCATTCAAACCTTGGGAGTTACTTTTACGTTATGCTTACATGGCCATGCTATGCTCGTAGACGTGGATTGGGTTTTGAGAGTATCCATGACAGATGTGAGATTGTTAATTAATGGTTTACTTAAGGTGGCAACTTAAACACACATCTGGGTGGATTGAGGCACCTGGTTATTCTGGGATTGCCTATCTAGGCACCTGGGTAATCCAGGACTTGCATGTTTTCTTTTGGACCGCCACCCAGGCTCAAAGGGATCATGAGATTATTCATACTAGAAACTTCCATGTGCAGCCACAAGCCATTATGGGCTCTGGCATAGTTGATTAAGTCGTGCGAACTCTTACAGGGTAGACTAGCAGATGTAGGGGAAAGTAGGTGTACCGGTCTATCCATCGTAAGGTGCTAGCGCTTCTGAAAGACTGTGTCTCGGTCATCCGTTTCTCAAACACCATGTAGTGTGAGAAATCCAATGGAGGCGATCGAGTCTTGTGGGGAAATGTGCGCAAACCTCTGCAGGGTGTAACAAACTAATCTTGATTAGCCGTGTCCCCGGTTATGGACATCTTGAGTATCTAGTTCTTGGATTATCCTGTTGATCTCATCACGTTACTTTAAATGAATATTGTTGGGTTTTAATGATGTTACTTAATTGGGATTGAGAATGCTGTCAACCATTCTCAATGTTCAACAACCACCATGATAGTTAAATAAAATTTATTCCTTTGCAGTAGGGAAAAATTGGCTTTTCGCAAAAACATTATAACCATAGAGCTTTTCCACCAGCCATATATGCATGTAGTGATAGCCATTTTTCATCATTCTCTATGGTGTGAATTTGCCAGTACATTCAATGTACTGACCCTTTGTGGCTGCAACGTCTCATGTTGCAGGATTATCTTACGACGAGTAAGTGATACGTTAGGGTTATGATTTCTACACTCAACTTTGCCGTTGGTGTTGATGGGAATCCACAACCTTGTTACTTACGCTATTTTGGATTTGAGGTAATAGTATTTACATTACTTTTACATGTGATTTACCTCTGTTATAAATCCTTGAGTACTGTGTGTGTCAGCATACCGATTCAGGGATGACACTTAAGCACAAAGACTTGACCCATTCGGGTCGGGTCGCTACAATGAACCATAGAGAAGTTGGAATACAGTAGGTTTAACACCAATATAAGTAAAGAATGAGTTCATTACAGTACCTTAAAGTGGTGGTTTATTTTCTTATACTAACGGAGCTCCTGAGATTTTCTGTTGAGTTTTGTCTTGTGAAGTTTTCAAGTTTTTGGGTAAAGATTTGATGGATTGTGGAATAAGGAGTGGCAAGAGCCTAAGCTTGGGGACGCCCAAGGCACCCCAAGGTAAAATTCAAGGACAACCAAAAGCCTAAGCTTGGGGATGCCCCAGAAGGCATCCCCTCTTTCGTCTTCATCTATCAGTAACTTTACTTGAGGCTATATTTTTATTCACCACATGATATGTGTTTTGCTTGGAGCGTCCTGTATGATATGAGTCTTTTCTTTTTAGTTTACCACAATCATCCTTGCTGTACACACCTTTTGGGAGAGACACACATGAATCTGAATTTATTAGAATACTCTATGTGATTCACTTATATCTTTTGAGCTAGATAATTTTGCTCTAGTGCTTCACTTATATATTTTTAGAGCATGATGGTGGTTTTATTTTATAGAAATTATTGATCTCTCATGATTCATTTATATTATTTTGAGAGTCTTTTAGAACAGCATGGTAATTTTCTTTGGCTATAAAATTAGTCCTAATATGATAGGCATCCAAGATGGGTATAATAAAAACTTTCATATATATAAAGTGCGTTGAATACTATGAGAAGTTTGATTCCTTATGATTGTTTTGAGATATGAAGATGGTGATATTAGAGTCATGATAGTTGAGTACTTGTGAATTTGAGAGATACTTGTGTTAAAGTTTGTGATTCCCGTAGCATGCACGCGTGGTGAACCGTTATGTGATGAAGTCGGAGCACGATTTATTTTTTGTTTGTCTTCCTTATGAGTGGCGGTCGGGGATGAGCAATTGTCTTTTCCTACCAATCTATCCCCCTAGGAGCATGCGCATAGTACTCCGTTTCAATATCTAATATATTTTTGCAATAAGTATCTAAGTTCTTTATGACTAATGTTGAGTCCATGGATTATACGCACTCTCACCCTTTCACCATTGCTAGCCTCTATAGTACCATGCAACTTTCGTCGGTACCATGAACCAACCATTTACTTTCCTCGAAATAGCCACCATACCTACCTATTATGGCATTTCCATAGCCATTCCAAGATATATTGCCATGCAACTTTCCACCGTTCCGTTTATTATGACACGTTCTATCATTGTCATATTGCCTTGCATGATCATGTACTTGACATCGTATTTGTGGCAAAGCCACCTTCATAATTCTTTCATGCATGTCACTCTTGAATCATTGCACATCCCGGTACACCGCTGGAGGCATTCACATAGAGTCATATTTTGTTCTAGTATCGAGTTGTAATTCTTGAGTTGTAAGTAAAAAAAGTGTGATGATCATCATTATTAGAGCATTGTCCTAGTGAGGAAAGGATGATGGAGACTATGATTCCACCACAAGTCAGGATGAGACTCCGGACCAAAAAAAGGGGGAAAAGAGACCATAAAAAGAGAGAAGGCCCAAATAAAAAAATTAGAGAAAAGGAGAGAAAGGGACAATGCTACTATCCTTTTCCCACACTTGTGCTTCAAAGTAGCACCATGATCTTCATGATAGAGAGTCTCCGATGTTTTCACTTTCATATACTAGTGGGAATTTTTCATTATATAACTTGGCTTGTATATTCCAATGATGCGCTTCCTCAAAATGCCCTAGGTCTTCGTGAGCAAGCGAGTTGGATGCACACCCACTTAAATTCTTTTTGTGCTTTCATACACTTATAGTTGTTGTGCATCCATTGCATGGAAATCCCTACTTACTCACATTGATATATATATATTGCTGGGCATCTCCATAGCCCCTTGATATGCCTAGTTGATGTGAGACTATATTCTCCTTTTTTCTCCACAACCACCATTCTGTTCCACCTATAGTGCTATGTCCATGGCTCACAGTCATGTATTGCACGAAGATTGAAAAAGTTTGAGAACATCAAAAGTATGAAACAATTGCTTGGCTTGACATCGGGGTTGTGCATGATTAAATATTTTGTTTGATGAAGATAGAGCATAGCCAGACTATATGATTTTGTAGGGATAGCTTTCTTTGGCCATGTTATTTTGAGAAGACATGATTACTTTGTTAGTATGCTTGAAGTATTATTATTTTTATGTCAATATTAAACTTTTGTCTTGAATCTTCCGGATCTGAACATTCATGCCACAATAAAGAATATTACATTCATAATTATGATAGGTAGCATTCCACATCAATTTTTTTGTTTTTATCATGTATTGCAGGAATTAAGCTTGGGGATGCTTGATACGTATCCAATGTATCTATAATTTTTTATTGTTCCATGCTATTATATTATCTGTTTTGGATGTTTAATGGGATTTAATATGCTCTTTTATATTATTTTTGGGACTAACCTATTAACCGGAGGCCTAGTGCTAGTTTTTGTTTTTTTGTTGCCTATTTTAGAGTTTCGCAGAAAAGGAATACCAAACGGAGTCCAAACGGAATGAAACCTTTGCGATGATCTTTCTTGGACCGAAAGCAAACCAGAAGACTTGGAGTTGAAGTCTGGAACGCCAATAGGTGGCCATGAGGCAGGAGGGCGCGCCCAGGGGGTAGGCGCGCCCCAACCCTCGTGGGCCCCTCGTATCTCTACCAATGTACTTCTTCCACCTATATATACTCTTATACCCTAGAGACATCGCAGAGAGCCACGAAACTACTTTGCCACCACCGCAACCTTATGTACCCGTGAGATCCCATCTGGGGGCCTTTTTCGGCGATCTGCCGGAGGGGCAATCCATCACGAAGGGCTTCAACATCAACAACAAAGCCTCTCCGATGAAGCGTGAGTAGTTTACCACAGACCTTCGGGTCCATAGTTATTAGCGAGATGGTTTCTTCTCTCTCTTTGATTCTCAATACAAAGTTCTCCTCGATGTTCTTGGAAATCTATTCGATGTAATACTCTTTTGCGGTGTGTTTGCCGAGATCCTATGAATTGTGGGTTTATGAACAAGATTATCTATGAATATTATTTGGTTCTTTTCTGAATTCTTATATGCATGATTTGATATCTTTGCAAGTCTCTTCGAATTATCGGTTTTTAGTTTGGCCTACTAGATTGATCTTTCTTGCAATGGGAGAAGTTCTTGTCTTTGGGTTCAATCTTGCGGTGTCCTTTCCCAGTGACAGTAGGGGCTGCAAGGCATGTATTGTATTATTGCCATCGAGGATAAAAAGATGGGGTTTATATCATATTTCTTGAGTTTATCCCTCTACATCATGTCATCTTGCTTAAAGCGTTACTCTGTTCTTATGAACTTAATACTCTAGATGCATGCTAGATAGCGGTCGATGTGTGGAGTAATAGTAGTAGATGCAGAATCATTTCAATCTACTTGACACGGACGTGATGCCTATATTCATGATCATTGCCTTAGATATCTTCATAACTATGCGCTTTTCTATCATTTGCTCGGCAGTAATTTGTTCACCCACTATATTACATGCTATCTTGAGAGAAGCCACTATTGAAACCTATGGCCCCCGGGTCCCTTTCTTATTATATTGCATCTCTTTTAGTTACATCGCATCTTGTTTACTATTTTGCAATCTTTACTTTCCAATATATATAACAAAAATACCAAAAATATTTATTTTACTATCTCTATCAGATCTTACTTTTGCAAGTGACCGTGAAGGGATTGACAACCCATTTATCGCGTTGGTTGTGAGGTTCTTGATTGTTTGTGC
Source organism: Triticum aestivum (assembly GCF_018294505.1). Taxonomy (NCBI): domain Eukaryota; kingdom Viridiplantae; phylum Streptophyta; class Magnoliopsida; order Poales; family Poaceae; genus Triticum; species Triticum aestivum. The sequence goes on along the minus strand of NC_057800.1, from coordinate 273,729,410 downwards.
AGGTACTAGGTGACTTGTGCGTTGTCTCCTACTGGATTGATACCTCGGTTATCAAAAACTGAGGGAAATACTTATGCTACTTTGTTGCATCACCCTTTCCTCTTCAAGGGAAAACCAACGCATGCTCAAGAGGTTACAAGATAGAGATAGGAGTAGAGACTAGGGAGGAGAACCATCTACTTCTTCGTGGGCTACTCCTGCACTCCATTCGGCGGCCGCAACGTCCCCTACAGCCACTCCCTCATGCACTCCATTTGGCGGACCATGTTGAAATTTGGGGAGCGCACTCTCGCGACTGCTAGCGCGACGACTTCACCAATGACGACTTCTTCCCTGACCTCGACAAGCTCTTCCTCAACAATATGGGCGACAACCTCAATGCCAATGGTGCTGCTCCCGTTGCACCGTATGTGTTTCTGTCCTTCCTGTTCGAAATCGTGATAGAATTCATGTTTCTAGTCTGTGTCCTAGTTTCGATCTGTTCACCTACTATGCTAGTCGACATGATTAGTTTAATCTCTGTTATAGCCGTCATGATTTATTTTGTGCTTATTCAGACTAAACCTCGTGGTAACTTGCTCATATATTCAACCGGCCCACTGTCCCCTACATCCACTCCCGTTTCATGGACAGCCTGGTCGATGCCTCCAAGGAGCCCTTCATGTACTACTGAGTGCCCGATGCCGTTTTGGGGCTCGCAGGCGTCCGTCTATCACTACTGGCTTGCGGCGAAGAACATCAAGTACGAGACGTGCTACCCGTTCACCATGCCGGAGTCATTGGAGGATCACCATCGCCTGCTAGTCTTAGAGGAGGATGGCAGCGTCTTCCTCTTGATCGCGGGCACCGTCGAGGCCTGCGCAGGCCGCCGCCCCGGCTCTGTAGTGTGCGTCAGGGGCGATGCCGCTGACACTGACACAAGGTTGATGTACGGGTGCGTACTCACTGTTACTACCCCTCCGAGTTACGTGTGCGGCGACACTGGCTACAGGAAGCTGACTAGGACTGTGCCAAGCTGGGACCTTCCCACCGATGTGGACATGGAAGACACATGGTATGATTCCCCCCCCCCAATGTGGTGCATGTGGACTCCAAGGAGGTTCATCTGGACATATGCATTACCAAGTTAGATGTTGATCATTAGTCTTCGCTCAACGTAATCCGCTGTCTAAGCATCTGGAGACTTCCATGCATGATCTTGCTCTATTGGAGTATCGCGCATGAATAAAAGTGTATCCATTTATGGTTTAGTCTACAATCTTGCATGTATGAATTTTTACTACAGTACTGGTGAAACACTTATGATGAACCATTTCTTACATCTCCTCTGCCCCCTTCCATGTCATCCTGATTTAATCCCTCCGTCTAGGTGTATAAGGGCATGGTTAATACTTTATAGTATAGCCAACTGTTGACTATAAGAAAGTGCCATGACATCTGTAGCCAACATGTATTACAATGGATACTCAAAAACTAATTCTTATAGATCATTTCTTGCAAAGCACAATAAGTGTTATTTCTTCACAAGTTTTGGATATGGTTGAATAGTTGAACGCTTTTGTTTGCAAAAGATACTTATTTATCTATTTCACCCGGATGTTTGTGAGCTCTAGAGATGAAATAATATCCGAAGAAACCTATCGATATCTGTTACACATGAGATGACCCGCACATCCTTTGTCAAAATAAACAACTCCCCGATCAATGCATTTCACTGTTCCGTGCAACGCACAGGCACCTTACTATAGATTAGTACGACAAAAAATTGAACTAACACTATATAGAGTATGATAAATGCTGATGCATGTCACCTAAAATTATATCATTGAAAACTATGTTCAAATACGAATTCAACGATATAGTTTTTGTTGACATGCACTAAAATTTTGTTAGTTAAATCTTCAGTCAAATTCAATGGGGGACTAATAAACCACGACCGATGTAGTACTAGCGTAGCGGGCAATGCTGCACGCGAGTCTCACCCCGCTCGTGGCGCGGCAGTAAAGCCTTCATATCACAAAACCCAACCACTCCCAGTAATAAGTGGCATGGTAAAATAAACGGACAAGAAAACATCACACCCTTTGTCTTTTTTGCATTTCATCTCTCTGCATTTACTTTCTATGGTTCATCTCGCACACTCGATCCCTAGCTACTACTCCTAGGGCCAATTCCTTTGGTGGCCTAAAAAATAAGCCGTCTCTTCCCCAGCTTTTCTCATAAGACTAGTTAGTGGAGAGTAACATTAAGGCACCTCACTCATTTATTTGGGCTTCTAAACAACTACTAGTACCTCCGTCCTGGTTTATTCATCACCATTGTAATTAGTGCTAAATTTTGACCAAAGAATTAACTGATAAAATATTAGTGCATGTGACATATGCACGTACTTACAAAATGCGTACAGATACACAAGGTTTCCAAACTTTTCTTTTTACATACTTAATTAAGGACCCTAATAATTCCCGAACGTTCGACATTTATCATTTGCATCCCAAAGCTAATGAGATCGCCTTATGAAACTAAATTATATTCCTAATAAAAGCCACGAAGCTCCCAGGAGTGCTTGCGGAACACCACGAGTGCCCTGGTGCACGGCCGTTTCCCAGCGCGCCGACACAACACCTCTTCCTCAGCCTCGCAACTCGCGAGGTGCTGATTGGCGGCTTGCCGGCGGGCGAGCGCGATCTCACCGGTGTGGTGATCCGACGCCAACAGGTACTCCTCCTCATTGGAAGCATGCACCCGGTCCACGTACCGCCAAGCATAGATGAGGCGCTTGGGCCCGACTGCACTCAGTGCATTGGCACGGGCGTCCTCCGCCACCCGCGCAGCCCTCACACGAGCCTTTTGACAAAGAGCCAATTGCCTGACTCTCTCGGATGCGACATAGGCCTACCAGGAAGCTTGCCTCGCGGCGCGCTTCTCATCCTCGGCCTTCTTCTCCGCCTCTATTTTGGCGCGCTCTGCTGGAGGAAAAGCCTCCCACAAGGTGAAATCCATTTCTTTCCAAAGCTCCTCAAGGCTGGGGGGGGGGGGCTAGGCGGGCGGCGCGGTGTTCTCCTCGTAGTGGGGAGTCGATGCGTCCTCCGATGCGCGTGCTGGCGAGATTGGGAACACCGACGCGTCCACCTCGACATGTCGTGGCGAGGAGCGGAACGACGACGCATTCTCCTTGACTAGTGGCGGCAAGGAACGAAACATCAATGTGTCCTCCTCGACTAGTGGCGGCGAGGAACGGAACGGCGACGCGTGACCATCCACATGGTGGAGCAAGGGGCGCCTAAGGCTTAGGAGGGGGGATGCCATGGTGGTCGACGTGAGAGGGAGGGGGAGGAGATAGCGATGAACGTGAGCGTTCTTCCGAATGTCTTGGGAGGCGCAGTATTTGTAGTGAGCAATGGCACACCTACATAATATATGGACTAAGCTTCACTAACTTAACTGCAGGTCCAGTTGTGTCACTGACATGTGGGCCAGATGCCTGTTGGGCCCACATGTCAGTGCCCAATGCACCTACAGTTAAGTAACTAAAGCAGCTATGTGGGCATATTTGTTGGAGTAAATTACGGGTGAGGGAAGGGGTGGAAATATTTTTGTTCACAACGGATTGGACGAGCGCGGGGGAGGAGAGTCATGCATGCAGATTTTTTCCACACGGGGTGGAGTGGTGGGACTGCTGGAGGGAGAAGGAGAGGCAAGCTGGCGTTCGAATTTCAAGGTGCACTAAATTATTGCATGTGATGATTAAGGCTGGCCATAGTGGTGGTAATGTGGTACTCCCTCCATTCCGATTTATAGGGCTTAATTTGAAAATCCCTTCAACCAAGGTAGATGATGAATGGTGGAATTAATTGTGTAGTTTGCAAAAGTACTTAATCAGTACTCTCATTTTTCTCAAAAAATTGTGTAAACCAATGCATTAATGACACCTCATGCATGCATGACCACTCTTATAAAAATGTCAGTTGGTGGTGATGGTATATCTGCCTCTGGACAACGTGAGTCGTTTGATCTACTTGGAACCAACGGCTGAGATGTGTGTGCATACAGACATGGCATTGCCACCGAAGGTACTATATAGCAGATATTTACCCACCTCTGCGACTGTATAAAATACAGAACTACTCATTCCAGCCTCTTTTCCTTTTTGTTTCATCTCCATGTATTCTTGCCTGCGGCGGCGAAGGTTCCTGAAGATGGAGTCCAGACTCTAGAAACCACTACAAAAATTATTCCACCGCCTCTATCTTAGTAAGAGTAGGTGAAATTTTTGAATCAAGCCCTTTAAACTAGAAGTGAGGTAGTGGTAATCTAATAGCTAAGAGCAAATATAATAAGGTACAGTCAGTAGGCTATAAGGATTAAACAATTATATATATGATGAGTTGGATGAGAGAGAAGAGGAGAGAGAAGTGAAGCGGGCTGTAGATTAACAGTCGGCTGCAGCACAGACTCCAAGAAACATTGTGAGAGTGTATGGTGGGTCATGTATTGATAAAGTAGTACAACTTAGCAACTAGATACTATACATGTTGGCTATAAGGTTGACTATACGTGACATGGCAACTTCATATAGCCAGTTGTTGGCTATATTATTAACTATGCTCTAACCTTGTTGTGATGACTAGATAGGACATCGCACACACTTGGATAGAGTAACTAGTCTGCATTGTGCATTTAAGTTTTGTCTCAAGTCAATGTACCACTACTTTGACCAAACTTATAGAAATATGTACATCAACATTCACAATGTCAAATCAATGTTTTTATACTCATTTTAAAAAGTAGTTTCTATACTCATTATAATTAGTATTGTAGATATTGATACTTTTAGTATAAATTTGGTCAAAAACTTTGCAAACGGTTGACGGAAGTAAAAAGGACCCGAGGGAGTATCATGCATGCAGAGTAGGCAAAACAAATTGCTCATTTATAGCCGGTCGAAGTCTCAAAGGGCGCGGCCGCGCGAGGGAGGCGAAGGTCCTGGGAGGCATGACGGTTGAGGGAATTAAGTGAAGTTACATCCATGCGCCGGCATGGCGTGCGAACAGGCAGAAGCTATACAGTCACGCCTATGATATGGGTCTAGTAGACATGACATCTAGTGGGTCCCGCATAGTACGCGAGAACTCTTTGGGGGTTTGCAGCCGTTTATCCAGCGGGCAAGCTAACAACCCCACGCCGTTTGCACGCCCTACTCGTCCCCGTCTTCTACCTTACAATAGTTCGCTCCCAGTCGTCCCATCCTTTCACATTACACTAGTTCAACTTCTCCTAACCCTCCTCCAAAATCCATGGCCTTCCAAATCTCCATGGTCACCGCTGAGTACCAGGTTAGAACCATCACCGACAATCAGTTCTTCATCATCTACACCCATGGAACCGCGATGGTGAAAGGATGCCCTACTCGCTTCAGAAGCATGTTCGAAAACTCAAAGGATGAGTGGGTCGCTGTGCTAGATTTTGAGTACACCACAGTCCTGGAAAGCTAGTATGTTCTAAAGGAGGCAGAGAAGAAGAAGCCTGCCATGATCCAGGTTTGCGTACATAACGTGTGCTTGGTCTAACACATATGCTATGCCGATGTTGAGTGCTAGGATTTTAAGAACTTCCTCAAGGACGAAAGAGTGAAATTTGTCGCTGTAGACTTTAGGAACGACAGTGATGTCCTGGGTCGGATAGGCCTCATTGTAGGCTAGCCCTTAGATCTCTAGAAGGCAGCAACCATGATTGATCCTTCGTACGCTACACTGAAGAAACCTCACCATGAGTTTCATCATGCATGGGAGTCGAAGACAATAGATGAAGATCACATCATGTACGCAGCAATGGATGCCTACCTAAATATCTACAAGGGTTGGATGAAGAAGCAGATCCCAGTGTCCGATTCGAGCAAAGAAGTGGTGGCGAAGAGGAAGAGGAAGAGGGACGTGGACGAAGTCGAGGACATCGACTCAGACTTTGAGTAAGGTGGCAGTGCCGTCGCTCATGCTAGTTCTACTACAGTGTCAAGCGGACAAGTTGCTTAGTTTTATTTTAGGGGTGTGTTGTGCTGAGCCCCCATCAGAACTATGTTTATGTTCTTTCTCGTTATTTTAACTTTATGTTCTTTCTCGTTATTTGAACTCTTTAGTATGTATAGTATTACTAGTACTATGTCTTACTACTGTTCTTCTTGTAGTTGGTACTATTGCTTGTATCTTCGTGTTCGTACTGTACTTAATACGTTCATACCAGTAGTATAATTTGGATCAGTCGATTTGTGAAAGAAGTTCGACGGAGCGAAGGAAGAAGACGGCAGAGAAACTACCCTAGTATCTATATTAGGGTGGCAGGGTGCCCATGATCTATCTTATCAGTGTTCGGTGTGGAATGTAGTTCACAAAAAAAAATGGATCGTGCCCGGGGTTAAATGGATGGCGGGGGTGGGGTGAGCATGGCGGTGGCAGGCAGTTGAGGGGAGGGTGGGGCGGTGATGGCAGCCGGTTAGGCATTCGGCGGGTTGAGAAGATGAACAGTGTATCAATTTCGGAGGTTGAAGAAGCCCTTCTAGCCATCCATGTTGCATCCAACGGCTCACAAGAGTCGGCTGAACCAAATTGCTCCTTCATATTGTAGGATCCACGTGGAATTCAAGGTCTCTAAGGTAGATTCCGCGTCCACACCCGGTTTGCATGCTTGGCGAGGGCGCGACCGGCTTTCGCCGCGACAGCCACCATGCGCGCCTCCTCCGGGCGAGCAGAGACGACAATGACATGCTTGTTCCTCCTCACGTGCTCGTCCTCCTCTTCGTACGTTGCGTGCATAGATGTTGCTCCACCAGCTGCTCGCGTGCTTGGCAGCGCGGCAGCATCATGAGGAGGGACTGCAGACGACGTGAGTGGGTGAGGCTTCGGCTTCATGGTACAGGGATTGCGGCAACACAGCGATGTGATTTCTACTACACAACCTTCTTCTTGTAGACATTGTTGCGCCTTCAAGCGCAGAGGTTTGTAGGACAGCAAAAAAATTCCCTCAAGTGGATGACCTAAGGTTTATCAATCCGTGGGAGGTGTAGGATGAAGATGGTCTCTCTCAAACAACCCTGCAACCAAATAACAAAGAGTCTCTTGTGTCCCCAACACACCTAATACAATGGTAAATTGTATAGGTGCACTAGTTCGGTGAAGATATGGTGATACAAGTGCAATATGGATGGTAGATAAAGGTTTTTGTAATCTGAAAATATAAAAACAGCAAGGTAGCTAATGATAAAAGTGAGCGTAAACGGTATTGCAATGCTAGCAAACAAGGCCTAGGGTTCATAATTTGACTAGTGCAAGTTCTCTCAACAATAATACCATAATTGGATCATATAATAATCCCTCAACATGCAACAAAGAGTCACTCCAAAGTCACTAATAGCAGAGAACAAACGAAGATATTATTGTAGGGTACGAAACCACCTCAAAGTTATCCTTTCTAATCGATCTATTCAAGAGTCCGTAGTAAAATAACACGAAGCTATTCTTTCTGTTCAATCTATCCTAGAGTTCGTACTAGAATAACACCTTAAGACACAAATCAACCAAAACCCTAATGTCACCTCAAGTATCTGTGGGTATGATTATATGATATGCATCACACAATCTCAGATTCATCTATTCAACCAACACAAAGAACTTCAAAGAGTGCCCCAAAGCTCTTGCCACTCCTTATTCCATAGTCCATCGAATCTTTACCCAAAACTTGAAAACTTCACAACACAAAACTCAAAAGAAAACTCGTAAGCTCCGTTAGTATAAGAAAATAAATCACCACTTAGGTACTGTTGTGAACTCATTCTAAATTCATATTGGTGTAATATCTGTAAGTGCATCTAGTTCCACCCCTAGTTGGTTTCGAAGTATTAACAACAAACCTGGTTGAGGGACTAACGTGTTTGTGAGAATTGCAGGATAACACAGGTAGTAGTCCCTCATTGATTCAGTTTACCTACCGGAGATGACCCCTAAAAATGTGTGAAGACATTGAAGACAATGGTGGTCTGTGAAGAGTTTCACGTTGAAGACTATGACATGAGAAGACATCGTATGAAGACTATGGATTGCGAAGACATAGTTGTTTCGTAGTTTCACTTTCTTCTTTGTTGAGTCATAGGAACCACAGTACTGTTAAGTGGGGTCCAAGTGAACAAAGTCTGGGTGACTGAAGTGATGTTCAACCAAATCCTATGTCTTCAAGCGAAGAAAATGAGAGCAAATCTTATCCAGAGCTGGATGAGTCAGCTTTACTTGTATCCCAAGTCAAGCTGCCGTGTGTGTTTGAAATCTTACCATTGGAACATGTGTCAGTTCCTTAGTGATCCAGGGTCATTTCGGACAAATCAGGTCGAGTTTCCTAGTGGCTATAAATACCCCACCCCCTACACCATAAATTGGTGGCTGCTCAGAGTTAGTACACAGCTTTTGTCGTTTGAGAGCAACCCACCTCGAAGCCTTTGAGAGAGAAATCCTTGCGAGGACAAATCCCTAAGCACCCAAAGCCAAAGAGTGTTAGGCATCACTGAAGTCTTTCTGTCTACGTGATCTGAAGACTTGTTACACTTGAGTATTGTAAATCCTCCAGCCCGTTAGGCATCGTGTTCTGAGCATCCAAGAGTAATTGTGGATTGCCGGTGAACGAAGTCTGTGAAGGTTTGGAAGTCTACCTTGAAGACTTACCAGAGTGATTGGGCGAGGACTGTGTGTCCTTAGCTCAAGGGGAATAAGGTGAAGACGCGGTATTCTAAGTTGAATCTCAGCCTCCCTAACCAGACGTACAGTTGTCACAGCAACTCGAACTGGTCCAACAAATACCTGTCCTCACCAAGCAACTGGTTCTATCCTTACCTCTCTCTTTACGTATAGTTTGTGTTCATGAAGCCATTGCCTGCTTGCATGATATGGTTGACTTCACTATGTGAAGACTGTTGTTGATTGGTTTCATACTTTCTTCCATCTTGATCCATACTACCTAGCTGCTAATAGTCTTCGTGCTTTCACATCATTGCTTACTTGACTATAGCCTGTCTAGTGTAGTCTACCTTCCGCTGCATATCAATAGGTTCATTTCTACTGTTTGTCTTCAAAGCCCCCGTGTTTTGAAGACTTCCATAAAAATCGCCTATTCACCCCCCCTCTAGTCGATAACTAGCACTTTCAATTGGTATCAGAGAAAGTTACTCCCTTGTTCTGTGTGATTCAGTTTAACCACCTGGAGTTTTAGCTATGTCGACTGCAGGGATAATCAAAGTCTCCGTTGCGTGCCCTGTCTTCGATGGCACTGATTACCACTACTGGAAGAATAAGATGCGCATGCATCTTGAAGCCATTGATGTCGATCTATGGTATGTCGTCAAGAACGGCGTTCCCAAGACTGGTGAAGGTGTCACCCCTCCGGATGTCAAGAAGTTCGTTCAACCGGATTCTACTGCCAAGAACATCATCTGTGGTCATCTGAGCAAAGGACAGTATGGCCGTGTGAGTGCTCTAGAAACGTCGAAGATAGTCTAGGACTGGCTCTCCAAGGTCAACGAAGGCGTCTCAACCCAGAGAGATCAAAGGATCAGTGTCCTTCGCAACCTCTTCAACCGCTTCAAGAGAAACGACAATGAGAATGTTCAACTCACATTTGATCGCCTCACTAACATCACAAATGAGCTTCATGCTCTTGGAGCCATTGAGATCACCAAGCATGAAATCCTCAAGACACTCCTGAGATCACTTGAAAGCTCGTTTGACACCCTAGCCCTGATGATTCAAGAACGCCCTGACTTCAAGACACTCAATCCATCTGACATACTTGAGAGGCTCAACACACATGAGTTTTAGCTATCTGAGAAAAGAGATATCTATGGTCCCAACTATGGCCAAACTCGCGCTTTGAAGGCAAAAGCTACTTCCTCATCTGAAGAAGAATCTGACTGCTGTTCTGGTGATCCTGAAGACATTGGAAAGGAGCTTGCTATGCTTGTGAAGAAGTTCCAGAAATTCACCAATAAGAAAGGCTTCATAAAGTCTTCACGATCCAGCTCAAGAAATGATGAAGCTTCTACTCATGACCACAAGAAGAGAACATGCCACAAGTGCAAGAAACCTGGTCAATACATCTCTGAGTGTCCGCAGTGGGACAATGAAAACAACAACAAGAAGAAGAGCAAGGAATATGATTCTGATGACAAGAGGAAGAAGAAATCCTCAAAGTCTTCTTCCAAGTCTTCACCAAAGTCTTCATCACACAAGAAGAGCTCATCTAGCAAGGCTCGTGCTTTTGTTGGCAAGGAGATGGATTCAGAGGAGGAGTCTGCTTCTGAGGAGGCGGAGGTGGAGTCTGAGGAAGAGTCCGACTCTGGCGTTGCAAGTCTGGCTCTAGCTATAGCCTACGTTGCCAAGTCCATCTTCAACACTGAAGACAATGGCTCCTTCACCTACGCTGATGCTAATGACAAGGATGACTCTGCTCCCACCTACTGCTTCATAGCACATGGTGCCAAGGTAAACTCACGCGATGCTTACGTTCAAACATTAAGTGAAGATGACTCTGATTATGAATCCAAACCCAGCTACAAAACACTTGCTAAAATTGCAACTGAACAACAGAAAGCTATGTAACATATTAAAAAACTGTTAGACAAAAGCGATGACCTGTTGGACACGGGAATGACCCGATCTCAGTCCTTAATTGAAGACATAAAAAATCTTCATGTTAAGTATGAGGAACTTGAAAGTCGTCATGAAACGCTCTCAACAACTCATGGAAAGCTTTCCTATGATTATCTTCAAAGGAAGCAAGAACTTGAGAAATTGAGAGCAGTTCATGAAGATCTTCAAAAAGAAAACGAGTCACTTCCCGCTCAACAGATCAGTCCCACTCAGGAAGGATTTGAACCACCATGTATAAAATGCCTTGAGCGTCATAACGCTACATCTGTTGCTGAATGTTCTACTGCTGCTACTGTTGCAATATCTTCAACTGTTGATGTGGTAACTAACCCCTCTACTGAGCATGCCACTGCTATTGCTGATGAAAATGCTAGGTTGAAGACATTGCTTGAGACAGGGATGTACAAAAGTCTCAAAGGGCATCAGACACTATGTGATGTCCTCAAAAAGCAGATTCTGAACCGAAACCCTAGGAAAGAGGGTGTTGGCTTCGAGAGGAAAAGGAATGTTGATGGTTCTTACTGGAAGCCTGATCAGTACCCCAAAACCACATGGGCTGCTGCAAAGGAACCTTCAGTGAATCCATCCACCCTATCTGGCTTCACTTGTGCTAACCCTATTATCATTGATGCATCCTTTGATGCAAACTATAAATTGTTTAAGAATCAGAATGGTGAAGTGTTTGCGAGGTATATTGGTACTAACTGTAGGAATGGGCCACCTATGAAGAAAATCTGGGTGCCCGAAAGGTGTCTGGAGAATCTTCCTGTGAATGTCGTCATGACACCACACGGGAAGAAGACAAACCCCAGACTAAAGGCTTCATATGGTCCAAAGGCTTCATATATACACAGGACTCACCTGAATCACCCTAACACCAATGTTTTGCAGGAAAATCATACTCAAACTTATGAATATGAGCGTGGATCATCAAACCGCTATGTTCATAAGACTAAGAACTACTCTGCTTATTCTTATGAGTATTATTCACCTCTGCAAGACTATTTGCTAGGGCCCCAAAGCCAAAGTTCTCAGATGCATCACTTAGACACATTGCTTCGAAGCCACCCCTGAAGATGTGGGTGGTTAAGGAGACTTAACTCTCTTTTGCAGGGAAAGGTCTCCAGCCGGAAATCAAAGGCGTCAGATGCTATTGCTGGGGACCTAAAACATCTTGTGGGGCGCAAGATAAAATGCCCAAATGGTCTTATTATGTATTTCGTTCCTGAGTTGCTTGCCATGCATCCTATCAGTCCTAACCTGGAGCTGAGATTTCATAATCCACTTGCTTGTCAAATGTTTATGCTTCACAATACTCTTTGTGAAGCCTATCCCCCTAACTGCACTGTAGGGTATGACACCAGCTGCTTCAGAATGGATTATTGATAGTGGATGCACTAACCACATGACTGGCGATCGAAGTCTTCTCATGGACTCAACCTTACATCCATCTGACAAGAGTCATATCACATTTGCTGACACTTGTAAAAGCAAGGTATTGGGTCTAGGTAGAGTTGCAATCTCAAAGGATCAGCACATGTATAAAGTGATACTTGTTGAATCCCTTGGCTTCAACTTAATGTCTCTCTCAATGCTTTGCGATTTGAACATGATTGTGATATTTGGAAAATATCATTGCCTTGTTATAATGGAATCTGACAAGTGTCTAGTCTTTGAAGGGTGTCGGAAAAATGATTTGTACATGGTAGATTTCTCAGCAGGACCAAAGCTAGCCGTATAACTTCTAGCAAAAGCTTCAGACTGCTGGCTCTGGCATTGGAGGCTAGGGCATGCTAGCATGAGGAACTTGCATACTCTCTCAAAGAAGAAGCATGTCGTAGGCATCGAGGGCGTCAAGTCCAAAAAGGATCATCTTTGCGGTGCCTGCAAAGCCGGGAAGATGATGAGGGCCAAGCATCCCTCGAACACAAACATGACAACAACCCAACCCTTCGAACTACTATACATGGACCTATTTGGCCCTACTCACTACTCTACTCTCACTACTACTGCTTGTCTCTATGGCTTCGTAATTGTTGATGATTATTCAAGATATACTTGGGTGCATATAATCCTCTACAAGAATGAAGTGCAAGATGTCTTCAGACGCTTTGCCGATCGTGCCATGACGAACTATGGCGTCAAAATTAAGCATATCAGAAGTGACAATGGCATAGAATTCAAGAACACCGGCCTCGACACTTATCTTGATACATTGGGCATCACTCATGAGTTCTCAGCTCTGTACACGCCGCAGCAAAATGGTATCGTGGAGCACAAGAACAGAACACTCATTGAGATGGCTCGGACGATGCTTGATGAATACAAGACTCCAAGAAAGTTCTGGCCCGAAGCCATTGATACCGCATGCCATGTCATCAACCGTGTTTATCTTCACAAGCTTCTGAAGAAGACATCCTATGAACTCCTTACTAGTAAGAAGCCAAATGTCAGTTACTTCAGAGTATTTGGTGTTAGGTGCTGGATCAAGGATCCACATTACACTTAAAAATATGCACCCAAAGCACATGAAGGTTTTATGCTTGCTTACGGAAAGGATTCACACTCCTACAGAGTCTTCAACCTCTTTCACTATAAAGTGGTTGAAACTGTGGATGTGCGGTTTGATGAGACTAACGGCTCGCAAAGAGAGCACCTGCCAAATGCGCTAGATGAAGTTCCACCTAGTGAATCCATCAAGCTTATGGAACTGGAGAAATCATACCGTCTGAAGCTCAGGCTGAAGAGGAACTTATCATTTCTACACCTAATCAACTTGAAGACAATGCTCAGCCTGAAGAGAATCCTCCTAATGATGACAATGATCAGCAAGAGCAAAATCTTTGTCCAGTTCATCCTCGTGTTGCAAATGAAGTACATATTGAGAAGATAATTGATAGCATCAATGCACCTGGTCCACTCACTCGTTCAAGAGCAACACAGCTAGCAAATTTCTGTGGGCACTTTGCATTTGTCTCAATATCTAAACCCAAGAAAGTTGTTGAAGCCTTCATGGAACCTAAATGGATTCAAGCTATGCAAGAAGAGCTTCAACAGTTCGAGCTGAACAATGTGTGGGAATTGGTCAAGTATCCTGATCCTCGTAAATACAATATCATAGGCACTAAATGGATATATCGCAACAAGCAAGATGAGCATGGTCAAGTTTTCAGAAACAAGGAGTGTCTCGTTTCTCAAGGATACACTCAAGTTGAAGGGATTGACTTCGATGAAACATTTGCTCTCGTGGCTAGGCTTGAAGCCATTCACATACTGCTAGCCTACGCAAATCATAATAACATCCTTCTTTATCAAATGGATGTGAAGAGTGCCTTCCTCAATGGCAAGATTGAAGAAGAAGTGTATGTTGCACAACCGCCTGGCTTTGAAGATCCAAGACATCCTGATATGGTATACAAGCTCAATAAGGCACTATATGGCCTCAAACAAGCCCCTCGCGCTTGGTATGACACACTCAAAGATTTTCTAAAGAGCAAAGGCTTCAAACCTGGTTCCCTGGATCCCACACTCTTCACGAAGATATATGATGGTGAACTTTTTGTGTGCCAAATATATGTGGACGACATTATGTTCGGCTGCACTAATCAAAAATACAGTGATGAGTTTGGACACATGATGCAAGAGCAATATCAGATGTCCCTGATGGGCGAGCTGAATTTCTTCCTTGGTCTTCAAATACGTCAGCAAAGCAACGACATCTTCATATCTCAAGAAAAATATCTCAAAGACTGCCTGAGGAAGTTTGGAATGCAAGATTGCAAAGGATACACGACGCCCATGCCAACCAAAAGTCATCTAGGTCCTGACACCAATGGTAAAGAGTTTGATCAAAAGGTATACCGCTCCATGATTGGTTCTTTACTTTATTTATGTGCATCTAGGCCAGATATAATGGTTAGCGTTTGCATGTGTGCCCAATTCCAAGCGGCACCAAAAGAATCGCATCACTTAGCTGTGAAGCGAATTCTTCGATATTTGGCCTACACCCCAACATTAGGATTATGGTATCCAAAGGGCTCAGAGTTTGATCTAGTTGGATTCTCGGATGCTGATTATGCTGGTGACAAGGTGGATCACAAGTCTACATCAGGCACATGTCACTTTCTAGGACGATCACTTGTTTGTTGGTCTTCAAAGAAGCAGAACTGTGTATCTCTCTCCATGGCTGAATCTGAATACATTGCTACTGGATCATGCTGCACTCAGCTTCTATGGATGAAGCAAACACTCAAGGACTATGGCATCCATCTGAAGCAAGTACCACTCTACTGCGACAATGAAAGCGCCATCAAGATTGCCAACAACCCAGTTCAGCACTCGAAGACAAAGCACATTGAAATTCGTCATCACTTTCTTAGAGATCATGTCATGACGGAAGATATTGATATCATTCACGTCAACACTGAAGAGCAACTGGCAGATATCTTCACAAAGCCCTTGGATGAGAAAAGGTTTTGCAAGTTGCAGTGTGAGCTAAATATCTTGGAATCCTCAAATGTCCTGTGATTAGGCACACATCCTAACACTTATGCATGTTGATGACTTAGAAGTGCAACACACGAAGTAAGTATATCTTCAATTAATGAAGACTTACACTCTAAGTGTGAATACATTAACGCGGAATTTGACTTGGGAGCGCCACGATAATTGTGCGCCGTGTCTGGGTCTAATACTTCCTATACGGTGGGTAACGCCACCACCAAACTTTTGTTTGGAGTGTTTTCTGTTGGCGTTACATTTGCATAGTCTTCGCATTTGGTTTGTCTTCAATATTGACATGACTTCATGTTTATCTTCACAATGTTGATTTGGTCTTATTCTGATATATACATATATTTGTGTTCTGTCCTCTACAACATTCACTTATAGCTATGTCTTCTCGTTTGAATCTTTTGAACTAAGTGAATGTGATCACACCCTAACCTCTCTATGCTGCTATCTCAGATTCTATCTATCCAAACTCATATGCATTCTATTGAATCTGTCGATTGTCTTCTCTGAGTCCCTGTCAGCAGAAGACACAGAGACAAAATTGAATCTGTTTTAATGATCTATCCTTTTTGCCTGAAAACTGGAGAAGCGGGAACGACCACCCGACAATCCATGCGTGCATGGGAACATGGAACAACTTCCAATGTGTTGCATGTTCGCCACGTGTCCCTCAGATGTGAACCGCCAGGGGCACCTGCGTAATAACTCCATGCCGTCCCTGTCCTTATAAATACACACCACACCCCAGTCATTATCTTTTGTTCCACCTCTCCACAAACCCTAGCGCCACCGCTAGCTCTCGATGACGCCGGTGACGAAGCGCTTAGCTGCCGCGACCTCACCGATGCCGTCCTCTCACCGGCCGCGGACATCGTCTTCTCCGCCGCCGCCATAGGTGTCCTCCGTCACCAAGTTAGGGCACAGAAGATCGAACTGCTCGGCCTCATCTTCTACTCCATCTAGCAGTTCATCATGTGGTAAATTAAAACTCTCTTTTTATTGTCTTTTTGATCCGATAGATCCATCCTTTTCAACCACAAGTGGTTTCTGTCCCTACAAATTTGGATCTATCTTGTTGTGCATCTCATAACATGCCTAGTATATTCACTTATGCTTCACACACAATTAGATTCCTCACTTGTACTTATTCTTGGATTCATACAAATCCGGAACCAACTCTCAACATATAAGTGAATGTCTTCACGCTATGAGGTCAATGTCTTCTAAACCGATTTATCTTCAAAATCTTTTGAGAATGCATATGACCTCTTCCCCTTCCCTCGCATCTCTAATGCTGTCACAGGTACATGTCCATGGGAGAATCCCTTGGTTCTCACAGTCTGCATTCATTTGCAGAATTCTTACAGCATCACATCAATTCTCCTGAAGCTAGTTCCTATCTGACCAGCAGATGGAAGCCTTTGCAAGTTCTGAAGCCATTCAGTCTGAACTTCATGGCGACAGAGAAATCAGTCAGGAAGGGCGGCAGACAGCATCGTGGGAACACAGCCAAGGACCTGCCACCATATCTCTATGAACTATGCAAGTCAGATCCTGAAGAGACCTATGGGGAACGCAAGAATAGAATCCAATGGATTCGAAGATATTGGGCACAGGAATGGTTCAAGTACAAATTTGTCACTGACGAATATGCTGAAAAGAATTCCATCAAGGGCCCCTAGGGAGATATTGTAAACAAAGGTCTTCAGCCCAAGTCCAAGTTTGAAGCCATTGCTCAAGGTTTCTACCCTTGCATGGTCCATGGACCTCAGCCTGCTAATGCCGACCCATCTTCTCTGCTATGGTGTCGTGAACACAATCTCTTCAAGCGCAACTTCTAGTTCGCCAAAGAGTCTGCAAAGAAGAACAAGAAGGACCTTGGACTCGACTTCAACCTTGGTCCATCTGCTCCTCGGGCTGATGGCACTCATGATGCCGAACCCAATATCATCGGGCCTTTCTACAACCTCGACGGTCTCCTCACTCACATTGCTGTTCAGGGGGATGCCGTGGAGCACTCAGCAGACGATGCTGATTCTGATGAAGCGCCAGCTCCTCCCAAGCCACAGAAGCAGAAGAAACCAAAGGCTTCAAAGCCCTCCACTTCACCAAAAGCTTCGTGTGCGAAGCCTCTTGCCACTACACCTCCTGAAGCCAGTGTGCAGTCTGAAGATCTCTCTGGCATCTCCAAGACTGAGAATAAGAAGAAGCCCATCCAGATTTCCGGTCAAGCACTGACCCCAGCTGCCATTCTGAGGAACGAAAATGAAGCCATTGATCTATCAAGTCACGACGATCTTGGCGACGACACTATTGAGCTGCTGATAAAGAGAAAGTAAGAGGCGGAGATCTTCAATGATCTACCCCTGTTTGATGTGGATATCTTGAACAACTTCATTGATGAATGGTTTGAAAACCCCATCATCAACCTCGATGACCTTGAGCTTCCGATTGGCATCAGTGTCTCTTTCCACAGTGCCATTGCTACTGAGCTAGCTCTGGCTCAAAAGATTGTTGAACTGAAGAACAAGATTGATTATGAGAAAGCTCAGTTGAAGAGAAACATGGCAAACCTCAGCGTGGCTGATGTTCAAAGCTTCAAGTAGACGTTGCATGAGCTCAAGGAGCAGTTTCACCAGAAATGCCAGGAAGCAAATGGTTCAAGAGAGAGAGAATGAAGTACTTTGCTGAGAAAAGTGTTCAAGCTCACAATAAAGCAGAAAAGTGCAAGGCTCTAGGGCGCCCTGGCATCGACCCCAAAATGGCTGCAAAGAAGAAGAAGAAGCCTGTTGTGGCCCAAGCTAAAGCACCAAGGCAGGAAGAACCTCGCATTGTCTTCCCTGCCAGCATGACAGGCATGAAGCCTAAGGTCCCCATAGCTGCTTCGGAACTCAAGAAAACAAGGGCAGCTAAAGTCGAAGCCCAAAAGCGCAAGACCAAGAACACTACTGACAATTGTCCACCGACCAAGAAGAGAAAGACAAAGGAGAAAGATCGGGCTACTCCCACAGAGCCCCTTGTCGTCGAGCCAATCTCAGTTGCTCATCCTGCGTCCGAACACCGAGAGCGCCAGTTAATAGTTCATGAGTCTGCTTCCACAGAGGCTCCTGAAACTGAAGACATTCCAGCTCCTGAAGCTGAAGACATTGGTCATCACGACAATGTAGAAGATGATGAAGTCCTTCCTCAGATTGAGCACCAAATGGTATCATCGCCTGTTCTCACAAACAACAAACTCATCAGCATTGGTCGTCCTCTGACGCCAATTTCTTAGGATGATTCATGGGTTGATCGCCCTCAAGACTCTCCAAGTACTCCCCCACTTCAAGCCACCACTCTGGTGCTTGAAGATGATGACTTTGTGGTCCAGCCGACTCCCTCTCCAAAGGCGTCGACCGCACTCCGCAGGCTTCACAAAGGACCAAGGCCACAAGTCACTCTGTCGAGCGTTCCAGAAGGAGAAGAGCAACATAACTCAGTGGCACGACAAGTGTTCCCTGACGCCACTCCAACTATGAATGTCTTTGAGTCTGAAGCAAAAGCTGCTGAAGACATTCTGGCTACATCAGCCGATGAACGAGAAAAATCAAGAGAAGAAGAAGAACGTGTTGCTACAACCACGTCCAACCCTAAAGTTGTTCTCGAGGAGAACGTGTCCGACCCTCCAACTACTCAAGTGGAGGCTGACAATACTAAGGCGGCCACAAACAACTCAACTGAAGCCAATGCCATTGCCATGGCCGAAGCTAATGTGGCGCCTGAAGCTAATGTGGTGCCAGAAGTGAATGCACCTGAAGCAAATGCTGCACTTGATGCAACTCTGCAGCCTAAAGTAAATGCCACTGCCACTGCTCCTGTACCACCTCCAAGGCCACACACCATCAAGCAAGCATTTGATCGTGGTCAGTCGGTTACTGTCAGATGGCCCATTCTGGTTCCCCCACCTGCTACCGGTCCGCAATTTGACTATCATGTGGAGCACATGCCTCAGGTCCAGAAGCCAAAGCCAAGGCTGCCAAGGTTTCCAGGTACTGCAACTTCACCAAGATCGTTTAATGTGAATGGCTTCACAGCACACAACACCTTCTTTGATAGTGCCAAGAACCCATATTCCAAGCCAAGAATATCATCTATTAGGTTCTGGAGTTATCAGCAGCACAGTTACTATTCCTGCATACTGTACAATCAGGGGCGCATTTTTCCTCATATGCGTCTAGACTGCGAAGCCATGGCTGGCCTGCCCTGCCTAGAAGAAGCCCTTGACTGCTTCAGAGATGCTGGCCTTCTACAGTTTGTGACCGATAAAGAGCATTGGAATGAAGAGCTTCTGCTCAAATTCTATGCAACTCTCCACATTCGCGGTTACTACAGGGATCCAAAGACTTGGGTCCTTGAGTGGATGACAGGCGATTTACACCATGAAGCCAAAGCCCAAGCAATCATTGAGCTTACTGCCCTGCCCACTTCTGGTGAACACTATGAACCAGGTTGTCATTTGCACCAAAATGCTTTGGAGAGCATCTTCCAGAAGCCAGAGCCAAACATGATCCAAATGCTGAGCATGATGAAGCCACTGCCACAAGACGCTGAATATCCTAAGGAGTTCTTTGTTGAAGACCTAGAGTATCTGCCCCGCATTATTTATCATATTATCAGGCGAACTCTTTGGCCTGTCAAAGGACATTCTCCTGCATCGAAGCTTGAAGGAGCAATGAAGACATTGGTTTTCCATATCTTCAATGGCATCAGCTTCAATGCTTAATACTTCTTCATCAGGCAATTGGCTGCATTTGGCTCCGATATCTTTGGTCTGAAGTTCTATGCTCCATGGTTAATGCGCCTCATCAAGCTTCACTCTGCTATCAACTATCAGCCTTCTGCACGCAATCATCTCATATTCTTGCCAGAGGTTGATCTGTCTGTCGAAGCCATATACCCAGAGCCTGCCAAGGAGCCAATTGATCTTCACAACGTCGATCGTCAAAGCTTCACTCAACCTATTTAAGGAGTTCTTGCTGCAACTCGTGTTTATCCTTTGGCTGGAAATACACGCGCACCTCGTGCCCATACAGAAGCCACTGAAAGCACAATTGCCCAAAGGCCTCGGAAGCGCTCTCGTGTTCTCAATGACCGAGAGCTTCTCGTCGCCCTACATCAAAAACAGGATAAGCATCATGACTGGCTCAAGCATCAGATGCAGAGCCTCTTGGTGGATGTCAATCACATTCGCAACCTTGCCACCAAGAATGCATTTGTCACTCATGAAACCTGTCGCCAATCGTGGAAGAGTCTGACTTTGCTGAGCTCTGAAGATGATCTTCAACAGGATGGCTTCACTGAAAGATTCACGTTTGATTCCACTCGTCCCAGGAATGCTCACCTGCGTCGGACTCCCTCACTTGAAGACTCTGACTATTCCTCCTCAGCTGCAACTGTTAATGCCAGAGTCATTGATGACCAAGATGATGCTACTTCACCACCTCCAACTTCGGTGCGTATCGACACTGCACCAAGTTCTTCTGCACCACCAAACCTCAACGACGACGCTGCTACTTCACCACCTACTCCTCATGGGAATGAGTAGAAAGCTCTATGTCTTCAAAACTTTTTGGTCCTCGCTGACAAAAGGGGGAGAAGCATATGGGTTGATAGTCTTCAAGCGGGTCCATAAGGGTGGTTGCTATACTTTTGCCAAGTGCTTACAACTCTCGCTTTTGATACATTTGGTTCTTTTGAGTTGTAACACTTAAACTTGATGGTCGTCTTACACCAATATGATGTTCTAAATTCATATTGGTGTAATATCTACTGTATTCCAACTTCTCTATGGTTCATACCTTCGATACTACTCATAGATTCATCAGAATAAGCAAACAACACAATAAAAACAGAATCTGTCAAAAACAGAATAGTCTGTAGTAATCTGTATCATTCGAATACTTCTGTCACTCCAAAAATTCTGAAATAAACTGGTGGAACTGAGGAATTTGTCTTTTAATCATCTGCAAAAAGAATCAACCTAAACGCACTCTCCAGCAAAATATGGCAGCTATTCTCGTGAGCACAAAAGTCTCTGTTTTTTTACTGGAAGATCGCAAAGACTTCACCCAAGTCTTCCCCAAGGTTCTACTTTGCACAAACACTAATTAAAACATAAAACCACATCTAAACAGAGGCTATATGAATTATTTATTACTAAACAGGAGCAAAAAGCAAAGAACAAAAATAAAATTGGGTTGCTTCCCAACAAGCGCTATCGTTTAACGCCCCTAGCTAGGCACGATGATCTCAATGATGCTCACATAAAAGATAAGAATTGAAACATAAAGAGAGCATCATGAAGAATATGACTAGCACATTTAATCCTAACTCACTTCCTATGCATAGGGATTTTGTGAGCAAACAACTTATGGGAACAAGAATCAACTTGCATAGGAAGGTAAAACAAGGATAACTTCAAGATTTTCAACACATAGAGAGGAAACTTGATATTATTGCAATTCCTACAAGCACATATTCCTCGCTCATAATAATTTTCAGTAGCATCATGAATGAATTCAATAATATAACTATCACATAACAAAATAACTATCATGTGAGGCACAATCCAATTGAAAATTAAAATCAAGATGACAAGTTTCATGGTTATCATTGTTCTTTATGCATACGTGTCATCACAATAATCATCATAGATAGGAGGGATGCTTTCATCATAATAAATTTGCTCATCTAAGCTTGGGGGGAATATTATTTTCGTCAAACATAGCATACCCAAGCTTGTGGCTTTGCATGTCATTAGCATCATACATATTCAAGGGATTCATACTAACAACATTGCAATCATGCTCATCATTCAAATATTTAGTGCCAAACATTTTAATACATTCTTCTTCTAACACTTTGGCACAATTATAGGAATCCTTCTTTCCACGAAAGACATTAAAAAGATGAAGCATATGCGGCAACCTTAATTCCATTTTTTGTAGTTTTCTTTTATAGACTAAACTAGTGATAAAACAAGAAACTAAAAGATTTGATTGCAAGATCTAAAGATATACCTTCAAGCATTAACCTCCCCAGCAATGGTGCCAGAAAAGGGCTTGATGTGTACTACACAACCTACTTCTTGTAGACGTTGTTGGGCCTCCAAGTGCAGAGATTTGTAGGACAGCAGCAAATTTCCCTCAAGTGCATGACCTAAGGTTTATCAATCCATGGGAGGCGTAGGATGAAGATGGTCTCTCTCAAACAACCCTGCAACCAAATAACAAAGAGTCTCTTGTGTCCCCAACACACTCAATACAATGGTAAATTGTATAAGTGCACTAGTTCGGCGAAGACATGGTGATACAAGTGCAATATAGATGATAGATAAAGGTTTTTGTAATCTGAATATATAAAAACAAGGTAACTAATGATAAAAGTGAGCGTAAACGGTATTGCAATGCTAGGAAACAAGGCCTAGGGTTCATACTTTCACTAGTGCAAGTTCTCTCAACAATAATAACACAATTGGATCATATAACAATCCCTCAACATGCAACAAAGAGTCACTCCAAAGTCACTAATAGCGGAGAGCAAATGAAGAGATTATTGTAGGGTAAGAAACTACCTCAAAGTTATCCTTTCTGATCGATCTATTCAAGAGGCCGTAGTAAAATAAAACAAAGCTATTCTTTCCATCCAATATATCCTAGAGTTCGTACTAGAATAACACCTTAAGACACAAATCAACCAAAACCCTAATGTCACCTAGATACTCCAAGGTCACCGCAAGTATCCGTGGGTATGATTATACGATATGCATCACATAATCTCAGATTCATCTATTCAACCAGCACAAATAACTTCAAAGAGTGCCCCAATGTTTCTACCAGAGAGTCAAGATGCAAACGTGTGCCAACCCCTATGCATAAGTTCACAAGGTCACGGAACTCGCAAGTTGATCACCAAAACATACATCAAGTGGATTACGTGATATCCCATTGTCACCACAGATAAGCACATGCAAGACATACATCAAGTGTTCTCAAATCCTTAAAGACTCAATCCGATAAGATAACTTCAAAGGGAAAACTCAATCCATTACAAAAGAGTAGATGGGGAGAAACATCATAAGATCCAACTATAATAGTAAAGCTCCCGATACATCAAGATCGTGCCGAATCAAGAACACGAGAGAGAGAGAAAGAGAGAGAGAGATCAAACACATAGCTAATGGTACATACCCTTAGCCCCGAGGGTGAACTACTCACTCCTCGTCACGGAGAGTGCTGGGATGATGAAGATGGCCACCGGAGAGGGATTCCCCCCTCCGGCAGGGTGCCGAAACGGGTCTATATTGGATTTCGGTGGCTACAGAGGCTTGCGGCGGTGGAAATTCCGATCTAGGTTTCTTTCTGGATGTTTGGGTATATATAAGAGGTGTTGGAGTCGGGAACAAGTCAGGGGGGTCCCCTAGGCGGCCACGAGATAGGGGGCGCGCCCAGGGGGGAGGGCGTGCCCCCACCCTCGTGGTGGCCTCGGGACTCCTCTGGTCCATCTCCGGTATTCCGTGGGCTTCTTCTGGTCCAAAAATAATCTTCGTGAAATTTCAGGTCAATTGGACTCCGTTTGATTTTCCTTTTCTACAATACTCAAAAACAAGGAAAAAACAGAAACTGGCACTGGGCTCTAGGTTAATAGGTTAGTCCCAAAAATCTTATAAAATAGCATATAAATGCATATAAAACGTCCTAGATGGATAATATAATAGCATGGAACAATGAAAAATTATAGATACATTGGAGACGTATCACGGTGATGGGCGAGAAATGGTTGGCTGGAGCAAGCGGGAACGGGCATGTGCAACGGCGGCAGCGACATATTGATGAGTGCACATATGGGAGCTTAGTTTAGTTTTATATAGGGTTGGTCAAACTTAAAATAAAACCGTATTAGTACACGTAAACATTAGACTGAGTCAACACTTATATTAGTTACCACAACCACAATATAGAATCATGTGCAAGCGCGTGAACCGCGATCGTGCGGTTGATCGAATGGTGCATCACCATGTCGCGCTTGAAGGACACCCACCGAACCTTTTTGCATGTGTGAAAACAATCCTCGAATATTACTTAACTTTTTGAATTTATTTGATGCTACAATATTTCCATATATTTGAATTTAGCTCCAATATGTGTTTATTTGGATTTGGACGTTTTAGGTGCACCCTAGTTTTTTTAAATATTGATTTTGTGTGTGTGACTGAGAGAGAACGCGTGTATGTGTCCATATGTGTGTTGTGGCGGAAGGGTAATGTGGAGATGGTGTGCGTGTGATAGAGACATAGAGACGTGTGAATGTGCAAATGATCATGCATGAGTGAGACATAGACAGATACCGATACGTTGTGTATACATGAGAGAACGGTCTTATATTTGTACTTGTGTGTGTGTGAGAGAGAGAGGAGCATCCGTAACACAACAACCATCTCTCTCAATTCGTCCGTCCCTCACACGATCGCATGTAACACATGCATCAACGCACACATTTTGACACCCTCACCCTGCCCCTGGCCACCTCAAGGTCCGCACATCGCTATCTATCTCGCACACACAATCTCTTCGTGAAAACCCTATTTAGCATGTAGCTTTCCGTCACAGACACACACATTTCTCTCCATAGGTTTGATTTCTCTCAATACCTGACACACACACACACACACCGCACACACTCCCCCTCCCCCGAGCACACAATTCATCCCCATCCAAGGCTATATGGCGACCACTCTCGCTTGTGCTTCTCTGCACCCCACCATGCACAACACCTCAACCTTCAAAGAGGGCATCGAGGAGATCGAAGATGGGGACCACACTGCACTAGAGAATGCGGGGCCATTTGGAAGCAGGATGATGTGGCAATGACTGACTGACTCCTCCCCCCTCTCTCTCCCGCCCAAAATTACCAATACCTCTCTCTCCCGCACAAAATTATCAATCCCTCAACCCACGAGATCATTCCCCTCTCATCCATGTTTTTCCAGCTATGTCATCAAACCTATTGTCTCTTGTCCTTCCACGTCTACAGAATCTGGATGCACACACATCTCATGTATATTACATGTCTCCATCTATCTCACAGACCTAACTTCTTCCTCTCTCTTTCTCTGTCTATCTCTCTCTCTCTCTCATTAGGTTTGTCTCCTACTCTCTTGTCCACATACACACAATCTTTACCGCCCTATTTGCTGCATCTTCGCAAGCTCTCTCTACACGTTTCATTCACACATTGGGATGTGTTCAAAATGTTGCTTTTATAATGGATGATGTAGAGTTATGGTTGGTTTTTTGCATCCTACAAAGTAATAATTATGAAATGCATTTAGATTCTCATTTGATTGGGATTATGTGAGTTTGAGCATATTGTGAAGTACTATAGACCTCGTATACATCTTGGAATTCAACAATGATTGTAACTATTGAATTGTATAGACCATTACATTTGAAGTCAGTAGCCTAATATATTTATTTCACAATTGCACCAAATGATTAATTCACTACAAACTAAGAAAACAAATGTGTACTCCCTCCATTTTTATTTAAGTCTGCGTATTAGCATTGGTCAAAGTCAAGTTTTGTAAACTCTCAAATAGTTTATAACAAAAAATATTAACATATACAATAACAAATAAATACGATTAGATTCATTATTGAATGTACTTCCACATCATACATATTTGTTATGGTAAATGTTTATATTTTTCTATAAACTTGGTCAAACTTTATGAAGTTTGACTTCGGTCAAACCTAATATGCAGAGTTAATAAATTAGAGGGAGTACTAGCAGTTACTAGTACTACTCGCTAGTTGCTTAGCCCAATCACCCAACACGCCACACAGGGAGTTCAGTGTCACAAAATTTTGAGGTCGGCGGGAAAATCTCCCGCGACCGTGATTCGAGCAGTGCGAAGTTACCATCATAACCTTCGGAACAGGTCTACGGATTATGATTGGTAGGGGCCTGTTTTCGTAACTTCAGGTTCACCCAACCCAGCCAACCCCACCCCGGCACCCAGAGTAGTACACCTGAATACTCCCCATTTTCTATCCCCACACCAAAATAGACTTCTCCAGGGCACCACAGCCTTTGTGCTCCTCCCCTTCTCCATCGGTGCACTCGTCCACCACAGCGCATCTGCCTCATCGACGACCTCGTACACCGCACTGGAGCCGGTCCACCATCATCGTCGTACACAGAGCCTCTTCCTCGGCACAGTCTTCCATGATCTCGGATCTGCTTCCCGGAAGCCGACGCCAAGCGCAGAAGCATCACCGTCGTGGACAATGAACTGAGTCCCATTGCTGAACATGATGCACAAAGGCCGCTGCGACCATCGTTATCCCCTTTAATTGGTAATGTGTGTATTGAATCACTTAGTAGTACATGTGCAGTTCCAATTTTGTTCATACCTACCCTTAAATTTCACGGTTGTTATTGTTCCCGTAAAAGTAATTGGTTATAGCCTCCAATGTCCAACAGAATATCAGCTTGTAATTGCGCGTCACTCCTGTATCGCACTGTGCTTCGGTAGGTTCTTCATCTGCAACTAGTAGTGTGGCAAATGATGGAAAGTTTCTTAAACCTAGCAAGATGCCCATGCGTTGCACGAAACATCAAGAGGCATTTGTATGAGTAGTTTATCTTGTAGGAGAAAAGGATAAACGAGGGAAGGCCTTATATGCAAATATGGAGAGGGGTGTGGGTATCTTTCTGCAAAATTGCCATAGTTTCCTTCCTATCCGTCAGATATAAATCAGACGGCCTATATTGCAGGATGGCAGGCACACCATCATCACCAACTCTGTTTTTTAAAAGAAAAAAAGTAGAAAAACAGAGTAGAGGGTAGAGAAGAGAGTAGAGATAAATTTTAAATATAAAATAAATATAACAGTAGAGAAGAGAGTAGAGATAGCAGGGACGTCGGGTAAGAATCACACACGTGCGGGAAAAAGTGGTCGGGCACGCGCTAGTTTTGGCGTGCGGCGTCCGGCGCGCTTTATAAAATCCGACGCCCTCCCACCGCTCTATGCCTTGCCACCACTCTCTCCCCGCTCTGTGTGTCGCCACCGCTCTCTCCCCGCTCTACGCCTCGCCACTACTCTCTCCCTGCTCTTTCTCGCCTCACCACCGTCGCACCACCATGCTGCCGCGTCGCTGGTGAACTTGGGGATACCGCGGCGTCCGCGGACGCCGCTCGGCGGATTCTCTGCCGAGATCCGGTTCCGCGGGATGCGCCTCGGCCTTGGCAATTTTGACACCACCAACGAGGCTGTCCGCGCATATGACACGGTGGCGTGGCGCCTCCGGTGGCCTCATGGAACATTGAAGTTCCCCAACGTGCCGACGCGGGAGCGGGCATAGGAGCTCACGCCTCTACCGCGGCTTATAACCGATGAGGATCGTCGCGATAACCAGAGGCGGGAGCACCATCTCGGCATCGCCGAGATGGACGAGGAAGCCATGGCGCTATGGCACCAATGCTTCCCATAGGACATCATCAACGAGAGCGAGTTCTACGCGCGAAGGAGGGCGGAGAGGGAGAAGAGGAGGGCGGAGCGAGCCGCCTATCGCGAGGACAAGCGTACGCGAAAATCGGACGCTCAATTCAACATGAGGCTAGGAGCAGCGTCGCCCACGGAATCCGACAATGATCAGTATCTTCACGCCTACATTGAGATGTCGGAGGAGGGCATCACCGAGGAGGAGTCAGACAACGAGGAGTAGTTGAACTATCTATATTTTATCTATCTATGCTATATCCATGCTGAGAACTATCTATTTCTCTACTCTGTTGTCTCTACTCTCTATCTCTACTTCTCAATCTTAACACTGTAAACGCTTTTTTAAAGATCCGTGCATTGCGCTTCTGTTGGAGATGCTCTAACATGGCAGATGAGTGCTTTAATGTTGCCCACAAGATGCGTGAATATTACTAGTATATTTTTCTTTCCATGTTGAGATTTTAAAACCACGAGTGCGAACATGCAGAGGAGCAATGAAGACCAGACACGGGATATTGGGGACATCTTCAAGGAGCGTGGTAAGTTCAAGAGGAGCTGCACCTGACCTATAAAACGAGCTTTGGTAAGTAACACCCTTTCAATTACTTTCGTTTAGCCTCGTGTTCTTCGATGTGTATATGTTGTAGTTTCTGTTTCTCTTAGCCCCGTGTTCTTCGATGTGTATTAAGAAGAGTCTTAATTGTCCTAGTGCTTTCATTTTTAGCTTGATGTAGGAAGTGGGTGTTCTCACCTGGTAGTCTGTTTTTATATTTTCCTTCTGAATTCACTTCTCCGAGTCTTGTTTATCTGGCTTCTACTAAATGGATCTCGGTGGCTCTGAGTATTGATCTAAAAAAGAAGTAACTTCATGTCAGGATGCAGTTCCTCCGAGGAGCGAAGTAAGGACAACCTTGAGATCATGTTTCCAACTTGATTACACACAAGGTGCCAGTTCCCTAATGATCCTGGATTAGACACAAGGTGAAAATTACCAGATGATGCCGGATTACACAGAAGCCAGTGTTGTCATCAACTATTCGTGTCCTCATGGCTCTTGTAAAGGCTGAAAGAAAGCGTGCAACAGCCCTTGAGAATGTAGCTGAGTTCCTGAAGAAGTGAAAAGATCAATCAGCTGTTCTCTTCACCCAAGCCAAAGAAGAGATGTAAGAAGCCAGAAAGAAGCTAGCAGAGGCAGAGCAGGCTAGGCATCTCCTGCTATCTAAAATTGTTGTCAATACAAATTTTCCTTCATAATAGCTAGGTTCAAATGTTTATCCAGTCAGCATGCATGTTGTGATGTCCGTGCATCTATTGATGTGGCACAAAATAAATTTTTTTAGGGTCATGTAATAACAGCAATTACTTTCCAAACAATAACAAACGAAGCATTGGACATGGTATAGTTCATGCGCAAGCCCAACATTTGAAGTTCAACTTCCACATCAAACTCATGTTCACAGATATTAGCACATTCTTAGATAATGTCCACAACCATGCTTCACTTCAAAGCCAAAAAAATGCGAGGAGAGTTATAAATAAAGAAAAAACCTCTAGTTCCTGCTACTAGTGCGAGCACAACAAGTCAAGACCATGCGTAATTAATTATATTTTTATAATTTTTTCTGTTCTAAAATGCCGGCGGCTTGTGGAAGGACGTGTTGCCGGCACATGCGCATATTCAATGGAGGCATGCGGGGCAGTCTGAAGCCGGTTGCATGTGGCGAGGAGGCGTGTTCAACCAGGCCTGCAATGGGTGGGGCCCTCTTGGTCAGTGCGCTGGTTCAATGCCTGCGCCATGAGAGGTCGCGTCCATGTCAGACCAATCATTCCCTCCTATCCTTTTTTGTTTGGGTATACCAAAATCTCGTTTTCCATTCACATTTTACAAGTAAAATTCGTGGATAAACTTTGACCCAAAATACGAGGGGACTAGTAAACCAGGACGGAGGTAGTAGTTTTTTTATCAAAGAAGGGTTTCCCCCTTCCGATTTTCATTACCGAAAATGAACATCTAAACCATAGTATTTGCCTTAGAACTACCCGGTTCAACATCTCGCGACATAAACCCATACAACCATATGCCAAGGAGGTAGTAGTTATAAATTCCATTTTTGCTCCATACCAATCGTTCTAAAAAGTACTTAAGTACTTATAACGCGCCCTTGAAAATCGAAACTCTTACCCCGCTAAAAATGATATTTTAAACGTGGCTACTCGATCTGTGGCAACTGATGAGCCACCGCCTCCATGTCGTTCACCTATGGTCCCGACCATCAACTCCTATGGATCAAATTATCATGCAAGCTGACTATTCCTACAAAGGTGCGCTCCACCACGTACCCGGTACCTGTGCATGCAGCAATCATGCACCTAGGGTTTTAGGGTTTATTTGTTAACGGTGCCTTTACATAACTCTCATGTGTGGGAGACATCGAGAGACCGACTGCGTGCGTGCGCCTCTTCTCTTCGTATATGTACTCCACTGTTTGTCCGGTGTCCAAAAAATTATAAAGTAGTAACAACTACTAGCAATGTGCCAATGCATTGCCACACAATCAAGGTAGATTAATACATATTCACCGATTTGATAGAAAAAATAGTCTAGTTTTGCAATTCGTGTATCACTAAAAATATCTTATGTTTCACTCAAAATATATTCCTTTGGCGGTTTTGATGAGATAAGGGAGGAATGTTGTTGGTTTCAAGATTCTAGAAGTGGTATATCTCTAATTTCTATTCTTACTAGCAAGATGCCCATGCATTCCACGAAACATCATGATCTATTGGGAGAAAAGGATGAACAAGGGAAGGCCTTATCTGCAAATGTGGAGAGGAGTGCGTATAAATTGCCATAGTTTCCTTCCTATCCGTTAGATACATGTACGCGATAGTGGAAGCATGAGTGTGCGGGTGTAGAAACCTATCTAGAGGCTAGTCGATCAATGATGTGAGAGAAATATGGGTCGGGGTGCGAAAGCGAGAGTTTTGTGTGTGAGAGAGAGAGACGATTGTCGAGAAGGGGAGTGGAAGAAAGAGCTGTGTGTGTGTGTGAGAGAGAGAGCGGGGGGGGAGTTTGTCTGATTGCTAAACAAATGAATAATGTCAGTTTTATAACTGGGATGGAGACGGAAAGGAGACCACAACAAATGTTGTGTCTGCGGAAGAGAGTAATTTTAGTGGTATGAGTCATATCTAGATACATATAGGGTGTGGAGAGAACTCCATAGAGAGAAAGACAAAGTGAAAGACGAGTGAGACTGTGTGTGTGGCGGTGAAAAAGAAAGCTTAGTTACCTAGTGATACTAGAGAACGGTACAGACATGAGAGATAATGAAAACCGTGTAATGTATAATGATAGGGAGAGTGTGACACTTCTCAAGGGAGACGTTGAGAGACCATGTTTGCGGACATAGGAGAAACATGAAGTGAGCGTGCGGGTGAGCTGGAGAAAAGAGAATGATAGCTACATGAAGGAGCATACGAGAGAGATGGGCGTGAAAGGAGTCAACATAAAAGGGATTCAAATATTTAAATTTGAGATGATGATACATGTAATTCATACTCGAACCAAAATTAATCTATCAAACATGCATACTCATACGAATTCACGTGCATCTATGTTGTTTAATATGTAGATATTACTGATCCATACATTTTAGTAGAACATAATTTGGTCTAATTTTTTTCGAATTCAACCTTATCATTTTGAGATCATTGTATTTGTAAATCATATTATATACATATAAAGGAGCAGAATTCATTGTTGTGCTTTTGAAAGTATATATAAAAAAATGATGTATATAGAATTTCATTCCAATCGAAAATGGATCCTGCCCAAACAAAAATAGAATGCAAACTGGATTTGAATTGAGTTGGCACAGTAAGTGTGCACTCTTGCTCTGCAAAAATTTGAACGAAGCAGGGAAAGTCGCAGTAACTGCCCGAAACCAAAATCTGGAAGATGGAAATTACTGCCTATCCCTGACACGCAAAGCCTATCAGCTCAATTTCTATAGGTTTCGATAGGGGTAGGTTTGTCATTTCACTCAAACGTGACATAACCGCCTCTCATCCGGATTAATACACGGTTGGCGCCAAAACACAGTCTCTCCTCGGCCGAAATCGACTCCATCCCCAATTCATACACGGTGGTGCCAAAAACAAACTCTCATTGGCAAATATACGGTGTATGCAAGATTACCGTCCTATCCCCAACCAACTAATATTGCTGTGATGTAGGAAATTTTAAACGGGGGCTAAGTTTGTAAATTTCCCCATTCGTACTCCCCTTCCTCTCTCCCTCCATTTCCCCATTCGTACTCCGTGGGCGTCAAAACACCCTCTCCACCCCAGCCTCATCTGTCTGCCACCACATCCACCGCCGTCCTCCTCCACCAAGCCGGAGCTGATACCCCGACACCCTCATTCATTACAAGAGATCGACCGCTCTCATCCATGCCTTCGGACCGAGATCCTTGTATCATGTCCTCTCGCTTCATCCCCGCCATCATCCACCTTGCCGACGCCGCACCTATGACCGTCTCGTCCACCGCGCCCCGCCGCCACCATCTACCCGCCTTGATCTGCTTCCACGCCATTGACAACCATCACTACCACATCACCGTAAAATTCTCAGCAGATGCATATTCGGCGCCGCACCAGAGGCGGTACTCTTTCGTATCTGCTCAACTTATTTATCGCAGCAAGAAAATAGATCGCCATTGCTTTACTCTGATTTCTTGTCCATCACATACTTGTTAGTTGAAAGCAAACATTGGTTGCGAGGTTGCCTTTGTCCGGTTTGCACCTTCAGATCCACCATGGCACCTCAACACTATACTCGCAATGCTTATGGTTTTCTCCTTTTATATTCCAAACTAGTTAAATGACAGTAGACTAAATTTCAAAATTGGATCAGTCGATTTTTGAGAGCTCGCCGGAGTTCGCTGGTGCGAAGGAAGGGGCTCGGGTGGGGAGGTGGTGGGGCCTCGCCGAACGAAGAAAACTCGACGCGGGTGGGGGAAGGGGTGGGGGTGGGGGTGGCGGAGGAACACAGGCGGTGGGGGAGGTTCAGGGGATGGGCGAGGGGGTCGGGGCCGGTGGATCGGCCGGCGGCCCGTGCGGTGTTCTGTATGGGATGAATCAGAGACGAGGAAGAAGAAGGGTTATGAGACGTAGGATCTTCATGCAACTGCCTGAAATGGTCGACTGACCCAAATGACAAAAGTCACGTGACACTTGCACGCAGACATGCCTTTATATTCAGTACCATCATCGTACGTTCTTAGCACTGCTCATGAATCCATCAAGCTAAACAACGTGCCACTCATAATTCCAAACTTGTTGCTCAAATACGAATCTGATATGATGCTGATATTACTAAAAGAGATAACGTTTAATTGGTCAGCTAATGTTCCTACTTTACTTCCGAAAATCACGTGCACCACATATAGAGAGATAGCAGGGAGTTGCATTCTTAATGCACTCTAGTTCATCATGTGTGGGCAATGCGCAACGAACATTTTATTATCCAAAATCTGCTTGCTCTTCTTTAGCATGTTCCTCTTCTGTTCGTCTTTAATAAGTAATCTCTCCGCTCCTAAATACAAGTCTTTGTATAGATTCCACCATGGACTACATATGGAGCAAAATGAGTGTATCTACACTCTAAAATGTATCTGTATACATCTATATGTGATCTATAGTGGAAATGACCCAACCTACTTTTCAGCCTCCTAAAAGCCCATTGAGTTTTCTTGCGAAAATAGGGCCGACGGTTTACTCGGCCTATTAGAGGCCCAAATCTACTAGTGGGCCAGTTTACATTTAGGCCTGTTAACGGACCGATTATGTAGTGATTTGAATGACGGCCTGATTATGTACCGTGATTTTATGGTTTGGCCAATTTACTGCGAAGACATGTTATATATATATACAGTAAAATAACTGCACCATCGTGAATAAGAAAAAACCTAGACTATACAGTAAAGAAATTACAGCATATTCTATCCACTAGGCATCAAAGTTCGCCACTATGATAATAAAGCACAAGAAGACAACATATTACAAAGACTGGGCATCAAAGATCGACACCAGTGCCAATAAACACGCCGACAAAATAATATACAAAACCGACAACACTTCAATAGAGTTCAAGAAAGGTTAGCCCTACTCGGGAGTTCATCGCAAGCAGTTGAGCAAGCTGATGAGACTGTGTTTGTTCTACACTTATATCCACCTCACTCTAAAAGATAAACAAGAAGATAGATGACAAGTTTTGCACATATAAGTATCAGTGCTGACAATTCATCATATTTCTTACTGACGAATGAAGTGACACCGTTTAAAATAGCATTAACACAATATGGTATTGTTCAAGTTACGACATGGCAGGAAATGACATTATGAAGGAGTTGGCAGCTTCACGACACCACTGGATTACAGATCAAGAACTCATAAGAACCAATGTTAGTGTGTTGTCAATTTATCCCATTTCAGATTGGCAAATAAAGAGACAATTTAAATAATAGTAGAATGATATGACATTGTTCATAGTTAAGACATTGCAGAATATGACATTGTGTTGTAGTGGGTAGGTTCACCACACCACTGGTTTATGGATCAAGAACAGAAGCATACATGCAGTGCAAAAGAAGATCACTTGCTCTGTATAGTTTAGTTCACATGGTATGAAGAAGGAACTTGGTTGTACAACTGAAAACTTAAATTGAGAAGGACAAACTTTTGTTTATGAACTACATAATAAACTTTAAACATGCAATTTGATGCAAACACCAAAAATAAATAGCTGTTGTAGTCATGCCTAACCAAATATACACAACAAAGTTTGAAGGCTTGAGAAGGACAAACTTACATTATTGGTGAAGACAGGCTCTATAAAGCCCTTGTCCATGCTGATGGGGGGGATTCAAGAAGTTTACCACATAATCTTCTTCCTAAGCATTTCCTTTATTCTACATTTTGTCAACAGTAAATATAGATGTGATAATATAAGAAAAATGGAGAATATTTAAGATAAGATGAAGAGTGATGCTACATAACCAAGTACCTATAAATGTATGTACAATGATACAGGAAAAAGGTAGAGCCAAGAGCAATGTAGAGCCAAACTTCTTCAGGACCATCGGTGTTATCCAACCTTATGATAAGATTAAATATAGATCTAATGCGTAGAAAATGGAGGACAAAGGAGAATAAGCTGCAGAGTGATGGTACATGAACAACTACTTGTCAATATAAGTACAGTGATAAAGGACAGCAGGTACTTACAAGAACAATGCAGAGCTAAACATTTTCATTGGCATTGGATATATTCTACACTAATGTAACCATTCATACAGATCAGATAATTTGGAGCGAACAATTGATAAGCAAGCTATCATGCATACTGCTGTCACATAATGAACCAGGTGTGAATGCAAGTACAGTTATACAAGACAACATGTACTAACAAGAGCAAAGCAGCAGGCAGCATATTTGGGATATCCTATCATTCTTTTCAAACCGGAATTCTTCTTCGAGCTGATTTCCTGCAAAAAAGATCCGTAAGGCACATGCGAAAAAGTAGAAGTTCAAATTGTCATGTGATTTCATAGACAGTACCTCATCCTGGGAACGAGACCAGTGCATAACAAGGTTATTCCATTCAATGTCTTCTAAATTTAGCACATGAGACTTCACTGGAAATTTGTTTATAGACTTGCCATCAAAGTGTGATTTCCTCAGGTAACACCGATACTGCTACAATGCTTGCTTGAAAAGCACAAGCAAACTTTGCTCATCATGACTATCTAGAGTGACCCTCGCCTACTTACCATAATTTAATGTAAATTATTGATGTGTTCAATCAGCAGAAAACAGGAAAATAATCACCATGAAGAATAGCACTTACACGTAAGCAGGACAGGAAGATGTGAAAATGGTGTTTGTCTTCACTACATTCTTCCCATGATGGGAATATATGCATGTAGTCCCTAACAACATTCAAAGCATTGTCTTTAAAACTGGGAATAACTGGAATGGGGTTCCAATCTATAGGAATTGGCCGTCTCTGCAGTTGGGATTGGTCTTCGGTGAATTGGCCGTCTCTGCAGTTGGGATAGGTCTTCGGTGAATTGGTCGTCTCTGCAGTTGCGACAGATCTTCGGCCGGTGGACTTGCTATAATTTTTGCTGGAGTGGGATATTTCTGTGGTACGATTGGTGTGACGGCAACTGAAATTGGCATACATTTTGCTGGAGTACAGGTCCTGTGTGGTGGGGCTAGTGGTGTGACCCGTGAAATATGGGTACAATCAGCTGGAGTCGGTCCTACCTTTTGTGTCACTGGTTGTACAACCAATATAAGTGGGGTGTTGTCTGATTTCTCCGGCACCACCATGTTTTTCAAGGACTTTGCTGGTGCTCCTTCAGGTTCAGCAATCACCCTCTTCCTTTTTGATGTCTGATGCACAAGAACAACATTTGAGTGGAAAAACATTGTATAATGACAGATGAATATGTATTGATAATGGATGGGCATGGCATCTTGACATATATGATGAGTAAACTAAGCAAATGGGGGTGCAACAAAGTATAAGAAATGCAAGATAACATATGCAAGATACGGGCAATCAGGAAAACCTTGCCAAATTAGAACATGCACCTTGCTGCCATTCTGGATGCAATGAGACTCATATGCTCCCGACCTATAGATTCTTATTCAGAATATGATCCTAATGACTATTCTAACCACAAGGAGTCAAAGGCAGATGGCCTGTCCTGTTCACCCATCAAGATGCATGTTCTAATTTGGCAAGGCTTTCTTGATTGCGCGTATCTTGCATATGTTGTCTTGCATTTCTTCTACTTTGTTGCACCGGTATCTACTTAGTTTACTCATCATATATGTCAAGATGTGTCGGATTTCGTGTTCCGGCAAAACCCTTAAGGTTCGAACACTGGGATGCGCGCGAAGATCTCTCCCTCACCGATCACGCCCTCACACACTTCGCGATTTCTAAGGCTAGCTCGATGAACTCACAACACAAGCGACAAAAGAGTTATACTGGTTTGGGCCACCGTTGCGGTGTAATACCCTACTCCAGTGTGGTGGTGGTGGATATGCCTCTTGGGCTGATGATGAACAGTACAAGGGGAAGAACAACCTCCAGAGGAGAGGTGTTCTTGTGCTTGGTGAACTTGTGGCTGTTCGGATTGATCTCCTTCTCCCCCCGTCCTGCTGTGGTGGCTAGTCCTATTTATAGAGGCCCTGGTCCTCTCCCCAAATATTGAGCGGGAAGGGAGCCAACAATGGCCAATTTTGAAAGGGGACAACTAGTACAAGTTCTCCTGACAAAAGGTGGTCTTCGCCTGCCAAAGGCTCTGGTGGTGACGCCGTCTTGGGCTCCAGGGTGACCTCCATGCTGCCGTCCTGCTGGTCTTGGTCTCGTTGCAACGATGTGGAAACCTTTTCCTGATGCCTCAGAACTCCTCGCCTGCGCTTGCCTCCTTAGCACCAAAGAGGAAACAAGGACACTATGCGTGCTGGCGCTCACCTGGCACCCGCCTGGTCTCGATTGTCATGGCTCACGTCATTGGAACCTCGTGAGGTTTGCCTTGCCTTGATCTCTCCACACCTCGCGAGCCAGCCTAGCGAGGCCGCTCCTAAGGTTGTCTTGTATCGTCCGCCTCGCGAGGCTTGGCCCCTCGCGAGGGTCTTGAATGCTTGTTGGTGAAGATGGTCCATACGGGCCCACTTGCAGAGCCACGCTGTGGGTCGCAGGCAGGCAATGCTGGGGACCCCCATTCCTAGAATGCCGACAGTAGCCCCAGGGCCCAAGGTGCGCTCGGGCTTGGCTTCGAGGCGAAGCCAAAGGGCAAGTGCAGAGCGCCGCGGGCCCCAATAGCCTGCGGCCTTGGTCGACGCGTGGCGGTTGATTGGACGTGGGCGTCTCTGCTTCCCCACGCTGCCTCGGCAATTGCCCGACTTGACGAGTCCCTGCTGCATGCATGGAAAAACCATCATTATTATCTTAGATCGTGGAGGCCGGTGGTTGGCATCCCCTTGGCTATAAATGGGAGGTGGGGCGGAGCACCCATCATCTGTATCTCCTCTGTCTCTCCCGGTTCTTCTCCTTCCTTGCTCCAATCCTTGCTGGTGCAGTCATGGCACCAATTGGGAGGTTCTCGGCCGCGGAGAAGGGCAAGGCTCCCCTCAACGAGCCCGAGCTGCTTCTGCCAAAGAAGAGGAGGTCTGACCGCGAGATGGTCGTGAGGCCGGTGGTGTCGCGGACTTGGTATGAGAGGCCGCCTCCCGGGTACCCGTTGCCCTTTTACGCTCACGCCGACGATTCCGGAGGGAGGAGCGTTGAGCACCGCCGCCCGTGCTAGGGCCATGGCTGCCGTGCCGTGGAGACTCACGCCATCGCCCCAGGGGTCCATGCTGCGGACTCCTCGCGCGAGTTCATGCTGTGGGCGGTGATGCCCCCGTGCACTTGGATTCGCCTTCCGCAGTTCTTCACCACCGAGATGCCACCGATGGGCCCTCTCGAGGTTTGGCTGCAGCAGGCCGACTGTGATGCCCCGGCGACCGGAGCGAAAATTGAAGCCGTCGCGAGATTGCCTGAGTCTGCCGCACGAACGGCCCCCTCGCCATCCACTTCGAGTATGATGGCGCCTACATGCTGCTCTTCAAGGTCTTCGACGAGGAAGGTCGCCGCTTTGAGTGCTGCCCTAAAGGAGGTCACTAGGATGGTGCAACGGCGGGCGCTGGGCCTGCTGCCGGCCTCGCATGCAGGTCCTCCAGTGACAACGGCGACTCCTGGTGGTCCAGCGACTCTCCCGAGCTCGTGGAGTCTCTGAATATGAGCGACGACATTTATGTGCCCCCGAGCTCCCGCTGTGCCCGGAGCAGAGTCACGCCGTCTGGCTGCCATCACCGTTGATCTGGATGGGGTTGGCGCCAGCCCTTTGTGGCCCACTGTTGATGATGGCCTCAGCGACATCCGGTGCATGTAGATAGAACTCTTAGGAATTCATGTCCTTTTGTCTCCTGCCAGGAATTGAAACGAACCCCGTGGGGGCGTGTTAAGCATCTGTAATGTCTATTGTTCATATCATTCGTACTATGAAAATTTGTGAACGCGTGTCCTCCTGAGGCTAGGTCTCCCCCTTCCCAACCCCGTGGTAGCTTGGTGCTCTATGCCGATAGGTCCCTGTCCCTAGGCAGGCTTCAGCCGTCGCTGGTATGCCAGGTCATGATGCATGGTCAAGGCCAGGAGGTGAACAGCCCGAGGTCTAGTAAGAGCTCCTGAGGAGCGATACTCAAGAGGTCCCCTTTATCGTGCAAGCAGCTTCCTGAGGATGTGGAAGGGAGGGGACGTTTCCGTAGCTGGGCAAGGAAAAGGCAAGGATCTTATGCCGTAGCGCTGGGTTGGTCCAGGTACGAGACTTATCTTGGCATTCCGGAGCTGGCTTCAGGTGCCACATCGGACTTGGGTGTTGGCCGCTACTGGGTAGCTAGATTAGGCCCGTGCGAGCCTCCCCCTCTTCTCGATGTTCTTCCTGGTGCTCTACGTCCTCAGGTCCCGGCCCTCGAGCGAGGTCAGACGCCGCTGGTATGCAAGGTCGCGATGTCGTGGTCAAGGCCAGGGGGTGAGGGCAGGAGAGCCAGTAAGTGCTCTTGGGTCGCGATGCTCAGGAGCCCTCCTTTTAACGCGCAAGCAAGTCGCATGGGAGAGGAGAGAGTCCGCGGTACCGCCCGCCATAGTCCTCAGGAAGTTCCTACAGATTAGCGCGAGGAGGGGAACAGATCGCCGTAATGATCGCCCGTGTGTTGTCGGCTTGTGGGAGGGGACTCCCTACTGCGGATAGCCCCCGGGGCGTGTACAACCCCGCACTGACACGTGGCTTGCACGACAGGCCTAGACGAGATGTGTATGGGCACTCGTGAGCTAGCGCGGGACTCACACGGCCCTACCTCAAGGCGGGTTGCGCCTGGTCTTGATTCTTGTTCGTTGTGGTGGTCCTGCGAGGTGGTTAGACAACCTGCGTCGAACGAATCTCCTGAGGTTATCACGTGAGAAAGCCAAGCACCAATGGCCCAGGAGGTGACGTGAACGAGGCCGGCCCGCAAGACAGAGCTTAGTCGTTGGATTTATCGACGCTGCAGGGACGGGCCCGAGCACAAACGACGTGCCTAATCCTCTCATGCGAAGGGTCCTGATGAAAGATGACCGACACGCGGCTCCCGTGATGGTTGACAATCAAGCAGGTGATAGTCATAGATAGATTAAGCATGGAAGGAAAACTTAGTTCAGGTAAATGCATGAACGATACATGCCACTGGGTCAGGCCTAAGTGGCTTGGGGACGATGCAGCCCGAGGGGCGCCCCCAGCAAGGTAAGCTAAAGACATAAAAGGAAGGGATACATGCCACAGGGACGGACCCACGCGGCCTGGGAATGATGCAGCCCTAGGGGCGCTCCCAGCTAAACAAACTTGGAAAGTGTCACCTGGTTCCGTTGATGAAGGGGTGTTGAGGCAGATGAAGGTACGCGGTGAAGGGGTTGCACCTCACGAGCCACCGGGGCCCAGAGCCTCGGGAGGCCCTGGGGGTCCTGGCGGTTCCTTGAGGACCGTCGCCATCTCCGCCAGGACTGGATGGTGCCTGGCCTCCTGACCCGCCATGATGCTCCGCAGGTTGTGCTGGAAGGCAGCAGCCATGCTCGGCAAGCCGAACGGCATGCGAAAGTAGTTGGGGGGGGGACCTTCGCAGCGCCCAACACGCGAAGGCCAGAAGCACTCTTGAGATGCGGCTCAGTTGAGCCCTGGGATGTCGATGCAGACGCTCAGCTCACCACCCTCGTCGAGGTGGGGAGCAACGCCAGGTGGGCGGCAGTCGCCGCGTCACTACTAGGAAAAGGGCTATAGATGATATGGACACTAATGGCGCACCAGACATGTGGTGCGCCACTACTATACAGCAGTGGCGCACCATGTGTCGGTGCACCATTAGTGTCTAGTGTGATAGACACTAATGGCGCACCACACTC
Organism: Triticum aestivum; assembly: GCF_018294505.1. Lineage (NCBI taxonomy): Eukaryota > Viridiplantae > Streptophyta > Magnoliopsida > Poales > Poaceae > Triticum > Triticum aestivum. Next base: position 273,688,614 of record NC_057800.1, on the reverse strand, counting down.
ATGGTGCGCCACTACCAACATATATTTTGTTTCCAAAAATACTAATGGCGCACCAGGGAATAGTGCACCATTACTAGTTTAACTAGTAATGGCGCACCACTCACCACGTGCACCACTACTATCATTTTTTAAAATATTTTTTGAACTCATGAATATTTTTAAATTTAATTCATGGGCACTTTTTGAATTCATGAATATTTTTTCAAATTTAATGATATTTTTTCATATTCAATATGAAAAAATATTGAATATTCATGAGGACACTCGATCTCGATCCCCCTCCATCTCGATCGCTATCCCCCCTCGCCAGATCCCCCTCGCCGCCGAGCACCCCCGCACCCTCCCCCGCTCCACCGCCGCTGACCCCCCGCACCCTCCCCCGCTCCATCGCCGCTGAGAACCCCCGCACCGTCCCCCGCTAGCTCCACCGCCGGCGATGACCCCCCGCACCCCTCCCCCGTCTCCTCGCTTGGTTCCCCCGAACGGAATCGGCCGAGTGCACCACCCACCCCTCACTCCCCCCCTGAGCGAGAACTAGGGTTCAAGACGCCGCTGCCGGCCCTCCGCTAGGCAACAAAAAATCCGATTTTTTTTACTAACGGCGCACTGCTAGTGGGTGCGCCATTGCTATCCAAAAAAAGATTACTAATGGCGCACCTCTAGGTGATGCGCCATTGCTATCCAAAAAAAATAATTTCTAATGGCGCACCGCTAGGGGGTGCACCATTGCTAATCCTCCCCCACTAAAATCCCCAATCCCCTTTCAATTCTTCCAGCCTCGCCGCCGCCTTCTTCCTTGTCCCCCACCCCCCAATCCAGCCCCGCCGCCGATGACTCCGCCCGCCGCCGGCTCCCAGCACCATCTCCTCCTCCACCGACAAACCCGAGTTCAGGGCCGTGCCCACCATCTCCTCTGCCTCCGGATGCCGCCCCCTCGCCCGTCGTCCAGAGCATCGAGGCGAGATGCCGACGCCCCCCTCTTCACCGCCCTCCTCGACAACGCCCCCCTCTTTCAACGCCGGCCGCTGCCGACCTGCCTCTGCCTCATCACCGGACGGTGAGCTCCTCTGCTATGCAAATTTGTCAATTGAAGCACTTGAATGATGTTAGCTTAGCATTTGATGATAAATGTGATATTCTTTCTGTTAGTGTGAAACTCGATGGATAGGGTGTAAGATTTAATCAGTACGTCTAGTCTATTAGGCAGGGGCTCAAATGAAGGTTGTTCGATATCTTGAAATAAGAATACATGCCTTGTGTCAAACCATATTTTAAATCTGCAAGCTTGATTTTTCTTCTATCTGTTGTTTTCTCATGCTTTGGCTTGTAAAACTAAATTGGGACTTAGGGCCAGAGTAGATAGAAGGTGCAATCTTGGCCATTTATTCACATGCTTCCGTTTAGACTCTTGAGAGCTAGAGCTATTTATCAATATTTTCCTTTACCACACCAGCATATGTATGACATGAGATCTTATGTTTTCAGAACATTGAGACTGAGCTTAACTAATTCTGATCAAACCATCCCTGAAAGTCTGTCTGTGTTGTCTTGTTGAATTGTGTGGTGAATAAGACTGCTATTGGTTGGTGGTCACTAGTTGTTATTGTTGCTATGGTTATGTTTGTAGCAGCAGAGAAGTAATAGCAGAGGAGAGGAGCATATTGATGCATGTGCTGATTGGTCATTTTTTATATGATGATGAGGAGTATCTTATTTGGCATGACTAGTAATTAACTGGTAGTAACTGATAGTGTGATACCCATCATGCAGGGCAGGCTTGGTAGATTTTTCAAGGCAGGCTTGATATGCATGCATGCATTCTTTGCTTGTTTATATTCATTCTTGTAAACTGAACATGCTCATCTATCTAACTATCTATCTACCTGCTTTAGTATGTACGTATGCATTGTATTTTTATTTCCTTTGGAAAGTAAAGTTAATGTGAAAGGAAGAGAGAAAAAGAAAGGGAGGAAGACAGATGCTTTAGTCAGTCTAAGCCCAGCTTAATTTGAGTGACAATCACCTGCCTGGCTGGCTGGCATGATCATCTTTTACAGAAAACGTTTTTCAGCAAAGTTCATGTCTCCGACCATCGTGTCGTGATGATTACGCAGGTACCCCGAGAGGCCCTTGAGTTTGCTGGAATGTCGATTAACTTCCATTCCGGCAAATTCGGGTACTCCATATGTCCTATTTTCAGCAAAGGTCATGCTTAAATTTTCCGTGAATTTTAGCATGACTTTGCTAAAAATAGGACATATGGGGTACTTGCGACTAATGCATGGGCCGGGGTATCTTAGTACTTAATTAAGTAGGATCAACTACCTCTTGTGTTATACATATAGAAGTGTGATATCAACTCATAGTTATTACTAATGTCAGTTGCTCGTCATCGATAAACCCTAATCTGGTAGGATGACCTACTAAAAAGCCCATACCACATATTCTATTTGGATGGCCCAGCTAACCCTTGACCATAAATACTTGAGATGGATGTAGCAGGCTTAAAGAAAGAAATGTTTTTTGGCCAACTCCACTTGGCCTGGCTAAAAATGCACAAGTGTGCATGACTAACAATATTCTATTGTAAAGCTAAATGCAAGAGATGATGTAGTTTTGAATTATGAACGTAGGATATGTCGTCATCAGACGACAAAAGTCTCCCGTGGGACTGCGACTGGTGCAACGACGATCGAGGTCTATGCGACATGCCTCACCTGGACGTTGATCGGCGCTTCAGCATTAAGCTCGAGGAGACCTTTGAAGTTGAAACGGTACACAACGACGACAAGTGTTATTTTCATAATTAAGCATGACTTCAACTATTTCAACATGTAATTTTCATCTTTTACAATATGAGTGTAGCTTATCCCATGCCATGCAAGACGCTATGTCTTGGAGAGGATGGATTTTGAAGACCATGAAAATTCTGAAACAAAGAAAATTCACCTAAGGACTCATCACGATGTGGATTTTGAAGTAAATATGAATAATTCTAGGAGCGTAACCCATTTTGGTTGCAAAAATTGGGAAGCATTTTGCAAGATGTATGGTTTTGATGAGGGTATACTTGTCACCATGGATCTTGGTGATCCTAAAATCGAGCAAGACAATATGGACATTCGGGTCCTTGTTGATACGCCTCCAATTCTACCGCTATGTGAGTTTCTCAAACATAGTTATTAGCTAATTTATATTGTTTATTTCAAAATAGTTGACAGCTTATTTCCATTGACAGCTTATTTTCATTGTTCAAAGAATGTGCGGGAGATAGTAGACAAAACCCACTACACCGATGGCTCTGAATTAACTTACAAGGAGAAAAATCATCTGGTCGGATTTTGTACTGACATTGAGAATTACAATATCTACAATCAAACTCCTCAACATTATGGTCAATACGTGCCACTAGTGCATGTGTTCAACTACGGTAACTACCATGGAGATACCCTAGTAAGATTTTTTACTATTACGACATCCGTGCATCTTTTGCATACTTCTAAAACTAGTACATCATTGCTAACTATGAAGTTATTACTATGTTTTTCAACAGATAATCCCAGAGAATTGTGTGCCTGATTTGATGTATCAGAAAGGTAGCCTTAATGTTTTGAACATACAGCCAGGTCATCCTACGAATCTCAACTGTCCATACCAGATTTCTGAAAGAAGTGGAGACATGCAAATCAAAGGATGGAAAAATGTATGGACAGTCGTAAGGAGGTTCTTGGAAGCAAAAGGAAGCGAAGCGCAAGAATTGGAGATAGGATGATCTCCATTCTCCATAATGGAGAGTCAGGGTCTATTTTTTATGCTATTTTACCTTAAATAGGGTATTTAGGTCATGTTTAGGCATAGCAGTAGTAGTAGCACGGAGATAAGGGAGGACACATCTCTCAAATATCTCCGAATGCAGCATTACTTTCGACAAACTCGCTACTCACGGTCTCGAGACCTGTAATGTTCTATCTTTGTTCGGTCTTTTGAATTCAGAGACTAATATGATGAATTGTATTCGGAGACTAATCTTCTATTGTATTCAATGAATCTGCTGTTGCTGTGTGGTGATGTCTATATTCTGTCCAGTAATATATTTTGTAACCTGTGCAAATATTAGAAAAGAAAAAATCCCTAATATTCATACTAGTGGCGCACCACCAACTAGTGCGCCATTAGTAAGCCAGAGCACACTAGTGGCGCATCATCAACTAGTGCGCCATTAGTAAGCCAGAGCACATGGGTAAATATGGCCCCTGGGAGGCGTACTAATGGTGGACCGTGGGACATACTAATGGGGCACCGCATGGTGCGCCATTAGTAAAAAATTCTAATGGCGTGATGCTAGTGGTGCACCTATAGTGCGCCATTAGTAGGCAAAACAGGTGCGCCACTAGCAGGCCTTTTCCTAGTAGTGCGTATTGCTCTTGCTTGATGAAGCTCCTGAGATACCTTGGTGATGAACTTCTGAGCGCCGGGCGCTCCTTGCACAGTGTCCTCATGAGAGAGACGTGTTGCGACGCATGCCTCCAAGTGGTGCCCAAGCGCCTCCCTCGTAAGGCTGGCAAGGTCTGAGGCCCTCCAGAAAAGAGCCCCCGAGCCCCGCCCGAGGAGGGCACCGGGCGCACTTTCCTATGTGACAGAGGGAGGCGCCCCAGGTGCAGGCACTGATCCTGACGAGGTTCCACTTGCGGTGCTGCTCTCCCGAGGTCTAGCACGGAGTAGCTGGGGACAACCTGTAGAGGGTACCGAGTTGCATTGTCGTCGGGGTCTTCGATTGATGCTGCTTGGAAGGCGCGCTCGAGGGAGCACACCGCATCTCTTTCTTCGCATGGGACTGTGATGTTCCCACCACTCCCTGGCATCTTGAGGACATTGTAGCCGTGGTGCGTCACTGCCATGAAATTGGCCAGGGCTGGCTCCCCGAGAATGGCATTGTACGACAGACAAATGTGGGCGACGTCGAAGTCGATGACCTCGTTGCGGTAGTTGTTGCATTCTCCAAAGGTAACTGGGAGGCGGGCCTGACCTATCGGCGTGGTGGAGCTGTCGGTCACTCCTGAGAATGGCTTGGTAGGCTGAAGCTGATCGTAGGGCACTTGAAGGTTGTCAAATGTCTCGACGGACAGGACGTTGAGCCCCGCGCTACCGTCGATGAGGGTCTTGGTGACTTGCACGTTGCTGATGATGGGTGAACAAAGCATTGGGAGAGCGCCAGCGGTAGCCGCACACTTGAGCTGATTTGCCGAACTCAAAGTGATGGCACACTTGGACCACCTTAGCGGGCGTGTGGCCTCGAGCTTGGGGAGGACTGCGTTCACCTCACGAGCAAACTGCTTGAAGATATGCTGTGAGGCTAGGGCGTGAGCTCCGCCCAAGATGCAGGCGATAGCACGCGGCTCCTGGAAGCCCCCCAGCCCCCTTGTCTTGATGGTGGTCATCGTTCCTTCTTGGCGGTGGCGGCAATGGAGGAAGACCAGGGTTGCCCTGAGGGAGATCCTCGCGAGGCTGGTCCCTCCAGGCGCCCTCGCGAGGCTGATCTTGCCAGCGGTCCTCACGAGGTTGGTCGCGCCACTCCTGGCATGGGCCATGGTCGTCCCAGCGTCCTCCGCCATGTCCTCCTCCTCAGCCGTAGCCTCGTTCGTTGCGCTCGGGGCGTCTACGGAAGCGTCCATCGCGAATGGCCCTGAGCTATTGACAATCGTTGGTGTTGTGGCTATGCACGTTGTGGAAGGCGCTGAACGGTCGGCTATTCTTGGATGACTCAGGCTGGTCCCTGCTGTGCTTCGTGTCCGGCTCCACCACGAGCACGGCGACTCCCTTGCGCTTCACGTCCTTGGCCTTGGGTTTCTTCTCTTTCGAGTCGGCAGCTAGAAGGTCGAGGAGGGAAAGGCGCCGTTCCTCAGCCCTTGCACACTTGGTCGCTAGATTGAACAGCTCCAGGGATGTGCACAGCTCCTCGTGGATGGCGAGCTCCTCCTTCATCTTGATGTCGCGGACGCCATCGGAGAACGCAGAGATGATGGCCTCATCCGTCACCTTGGGGATATTGAGACGAACATTGTTGAAGCGCTGGATGTAGTTCTGGAGGGTCTCCCCTGGTTGTTGCTTGACACGACGCAGGTCACCCGCGGATGGTGGGCGATCGCGAGTCCCCTGGAAGTTGGCGACGAAGCAGTCGCGCATCTCGTTCCAGGAAGACATGGAGCCCGGAGGCAGGTTCAGGAGCCATGAATCCTTGAGAGCCATAGGGAACCAGTTCTCCATGACTTTCTTGTCACCGTTGGCTGCCTCGATGCTTAGATCGTAGAGCTGCAGGAACTCAGCAGGGTCGGGGGTGCTGTCGTAGCACGGAGGCAGGTCCGGATTGAACTTGCCCAACCAAGCGACACTACGCAACTCTAGGGTGAAGGCGCGGCAGCCGGCCGCAGCCACCGGGGCCCTCCGTGGTGGTGGAGCCTGGTCTTGGCGCCCGCGGGCCACCGTGGCAAGTGGCGCATGGCCCTGCCGAGCGATCCTAACGCGGCGGTGCGGGGAGCGGGTGGAGCGTTCTCTTCCAGCCGAGGAACTTCTTGACAGCTACTTTCTTCATGTGCAGGCGCTTGGTGCGGTGGGTCGCGCCGCGGAGCCGCGTGTCTTGGCGCCAGGGCGCCGTCTTGGTGTAGGGGTGGCAGAGGTGCTGCATGAGCTACGTCGCCCGTAGCTGGCGGTGGACGAGGCAGTGAGAGGGACGGTGCAGGGGAGCCCCCTGCGGTGCTGACGAGCTCGGCGTGCGGTTCAGCTAGTCCTCGTAGAAGTTGTCGACTAGGCGGTAACGCAGGAGCTCACGCGCCATGAGTAACACGGCCCACGCGTCCGTGGGAGGGTGACAAGCGTGGGACGAGGAACCTGCGGGGGTCAGCAATGGAGTGGCGGTGCGGCCGTCCCACCGCACTGAGGGGTGCAATGAGGATGCTTGCTGCTCGTTCCCCGCCGGGCCGGTGGCAGCATTGGCGGTGGGTGACAGAGAACGACAGGGAGGCCCACTGACTGGAGCCGTCTGAGCAACGCGGGTGGCGAGGGCGGCCCGGCGCTCAGCTCGGGCACGACGAGCGTCCGACATGGTTCCGACGAAGCGGTGGAACGCGGGGCGACAGAAGGAAGCTTCGGCGCACCCCTACCTCGCGCGCCAAATGTCGGATTTTGGGTTCCGGCAAAACCCTTAAGGTTCAAACACTGGGGTGCACGCGAAGATCTCTCCCTCACCGATCACGCCCTCACACACTTCGCGACTTCTAAGGCTAGGTCGACGAACTCACAACACAAGGGACACAAGATTTATACTTGTTCGGGCCACCATTGTGGTGTAATACCATACTCCAGTGTGGTGGTGGTAGATTGCCTCTTGGGCTAATGATGAACAATACAAGGGGAAGAACAGCCTCCTGAGGAGAGGTGTTCTTATGCTTGGTGAACTTGTGGCTGTTCGGATCGATCTCCTTCTCCCCCTGTCCTGCTATGGTGGCTAGTCCTATTTATAGAGGCCCTGGTCCTCTCCCCAAATATTGAGCGGGAAGGGAGCAAACAACGGCCAATTTTGAAAGGGTACAGCTAATACAAGTTATCCTGACAAAAGGTGGTCTTCGCCTGCCAAAGGCTCTGGTGGTGATGCCGTTTGGCTCCACGGTGACCTCCGTCCTGCCATCCTGCTGGTCTTGGTCTCGTTGCACTGATATGGAAACCTTTGACTGATGCCTCGGAACTCCTCTCCTGTGCTTGCCTCCTTAGCACCAAAGAGGAAACAAGGACACCGTGCGCGCTGGTGCTCGCCTGGCACCTGCCTGGTCTTGATCATCATGGCTCACGTCATTGGAACCTCACAAGGTTTGCCTTGCCTTGATCTCTCTGCCCCTCGCTAGCCATCCTGGTGAGGCTGCTCCTGAGGAGGTCTTATGTCGTCCGCCTCGCGAGGGTCTTGAATGCTTGTTGGTGAAGATGGGCCATACAGGCCCGCTTGCAGAGCCACTCCGTGGGCTGTAGGGAGGCAAGTCTGGGGACCCCCGTTCCCAGAACGTTCACAAGATGCCATGCCCATCCATTATCAATACAATATTTTTCCACTCGAATGTTTTTCTTGTGCATCAAACATCAAAAAGTAAGAGGGTGATTGCCGAACCTGAAGGAGCACCAGCAAAGTCGTTGAAAAACATAGTGGTGCCAGAGAAATCTGATAGCACCCCACTTATATTGGATGTACAACCAGTGACACAAAACATAGGACCGACTCCAGCAGACTGTACCCATATTTCACTGGCCACACCATTAGCCCCACCACACAGAACCTGCACTCCAGCAAAAGGTATGCCGATTTCAGTTGCCATAGGACCAGTCGTACCATAGAAAAATCCCACTCCAGCAAAAAGTATAGCAAGTCCACCGGCTGAACACCTATCCCAACTACAGAGACGACCAATTCACCGAAGACCTATCCCAACTGCAAAGACGACCAATTCATCAAAGACCAATCCCAACTACAGAGACGGCCAATTCCTGCAGATTGGAACCCCATTCTAGTTATTCCCAGTTTTCAAGACAATGCCTTCAATGTTGTTAGGGACTACGTGCATATATTCCCATCATGGGAAAAATATAGTGAAGGCAAACACCATTTTCACATCTTCCTGTCCCACTTACGTGTAAGTGCTATTATTCATGGTGATTATTTTCTTGTTTTCCGCTAATTGAACACATCAATGATTTACATTACATTGTTGTAAGTAGGTGAGGGTCACTCTATATAGTCATCACGAGCAAAGCTTGCTTGCGCTTTTCAAGGAAGCATTGCAGCTGTATCGGTGTTACCTGACGAAATCACACTTCATCTTATATTATCACTCTTAACAAAATGTAGAATAAAGGCAATGCTTGTGAAGAAGATTATGTGGTAAACTTCTTGAATTGCCCCCCCCATCAGCATGGACAAGGGCTTTATAGAGCCTGTCGTCACCAATAATGTAAATTTGTCCTTCTCAAGCCTTCAAACTTTGTTGTGTATATTTGGTTAGGTATGACTGCAACAACTGTTTATTTTTGGTGTTTGCATCAAATTGCATGTTTAAAGTTTATTACACAGTTCATAAACAGAAGTTTGACCTTCTCAATTTAAGTTTTCAGTTGTACAACCAAGTTCCTTCTTCATACCATGTAAATTAAACTATACAGAGCAAGTGATCTTCTTTTGCACTACATGTATGCTTCTGTTCTTGATCCGTAATCCAGTGGTGTGGTGAACCTACCCACTACAGAACAATGTCATATTCTGCAATCTCTTAACTATGAACAATGTCATATCATTCTACTATTATTTAAACCGTCTTTTTATTTGCCAATCTGAAATGGGATAAATTGACAGCACACTAACCATTGATACTTATGAGTTCTTGATTTGTAATCCAGTGGTGTCATGAAGCTGCCAACTCCTTCACAATGTCATTTCCTGCCATGTCTTAACCTGAACAATACCATATTGTGTTAATGCTATTTTAAACCGTGTCACTTTACTCGTCAGTAAGAAATGTGATGAATTGCCAGCACTGATACTTATATGTGCAAAAGTTGTCCTCTGTCTTCTTGTTTATCTTTCAGAGTGAGGTGGATATAAGTGTCAAACAAGCGCGGTCTCATCAGCTTGCTCAGCTGCTTGCGCTACAGCTCCCGAGTAGGGCTATCCTTTCTTGAACTCTATTGAAGTGATGTCGGTTTTGTATATTATTTTGTCGGCATATTTATTTGCACTGGTGGCGATCTTTGATGCCCAGTGTATGTAATATGTTGTCTGCTTGTGCTTTATTATCATAGTGGCGAACTTTGATACCTAGTGGATGTAATATGTTGTAATTTTTTTATTGTATAGTCTAGGTTTTTTCTTATTCATGATGCTACAATTATTTTACTGTATATATATCCTGTCTTCGCAGTAAATCGGCCAAACCGTAAAATTACGGTACATAATCAGGCCATCATTCAAATCACTACATAATCTGTCCATTAACAGGTGTCGGTGCACAAAAGGAGGGGTCCTATTTTGTACCCCTTTAAATGTGCGCGGGCGGTTGGAGTCGCACCTGCGGCCACACCTAGCAGGGCAGAGGAAGGAAGCAAAGCCACAAGACAACTAGAGCAACGCCAAGCCAGAAACACGAAGATCAGAAGGGTGAGGTGAGCCCCCCTAGTAAAGCCATTGCTGGGGCGGTCTCCACAGCCCGGGCAAGAAACTTGCCGGGGCAACTTGCCCAACACCAGCGGAGCGGCTGATAACCCACAAGTATAGGGGATCACAACAGTTTTCGAGGGTAGAGTATTCAACCCAAATTTATTGATTCGACAAAAGGGGAGCCAAAGAATATTCTCAAGTATTAGCAGCTGAGTTGTCAATTCAACCACACCTAGAAACTTAATATCTGCAACAAGATATTTAGTAGCAAAGTAATATGATAGTAGTGGTAACGGTAGCAAAAGTAATATTTTGGGGTTTTATAGTGATTGTAATAGTAGCAATGGAGACGTAAATAAGCGAAGAACAATATGTGAAAAGCTCGTAGGCGTTGGATCGGTGATGGAGAATTATGTCGGATGCGATCGATCATGCAACCGTTATAACATAGGGTGACACAGAACTAGCTCCTGTTCATCAATGTAATGTAGGCATGTATTCCAAATATAGTCATACGTGCTTATGGAAAAGAACTTGCATGACATATTTTCCTACCCTCCCATGGCAGTGGGGTCCTATTGGAAACTAAGGGATATTAAGGCCTCCTTTTAATAGAGTACCGGACCAAAGCATTAACACCTAGTGAATACATGAACTCCCTCAAACTACGGTCATCACCGGTAATGGTCCCGATTATTGTCATTTCGGGGTTAATGGATCATAATACATAATAGGTGACTATAGACTTGCAAGATAGGATCAAGAACTCACATATATTCATGAAAACATAATAGGTTCAGATCTGAAATCATGGCACTCGGGCCCTAGTGACAAGCATTAAGCATAGCAAAGTCATAGCAACATCAATCTCAGAACATAGTGGATACTAGGGATCAAACCCTAACAAAACTAACTCGATTACATGATAAATCTCATCCAACCCATCACAGTCCATCAAGCCTATGATGGAATTACTCATGCACGGCGGTGAGCATCATGAAATTGGTGATGGAGGAAGGTTGATGATGACGATGGCAGCGGATTCCCCTCTCCGGAGCCTCGAACGGACTCTAGATCAGCCCTCCCTATAGAGTTTAGGGCTTGGCGGCGGCTCCGTATTGTAAAACGCGATGAATCCTTCTCTCTGATCTTTTTCTCCCCGAATATGAATATATGGAGTTGGAGTTGAGGTCGGTGGAGCATCAGTGGGCCCACGAGGCAGGGGGCGCGCCCCCCACCGTCGTGGACAGGGTTCGGGCCCCCTGACGTGGATTCTTCTTCCAGTTTTTTTGTATATTCCAAAAATAATCTCTGTTGATTTTCAGGTCATTCCGAGAACTTTTATTTCTGCACAGAAATAACACCATGGCAATTCTGCTGAAAACAGTTAGTCCGGGTTAGTTCCATTCAAATCATGCAAGTTAGAGTCCAAAACAAGGGCAAAAGTGTTTGGAAAAGTAGATATGGCGGAGACGTATCAACTCACCCAAACTTAAGCATTTGCTTGTCCTCAAGCAATTGAGTTGATAAACTAAAAGTGATAAAGAAAAACTTTTACAAACTCTATTTGCTCTTGTTGTTGCAAATTTGTAAAGCCAGCATTCAAGTTTTCAGCAAAGATTATGAACTAACCATATTCACAATAACACTTAGGTCTCATGTTTACTCATATGAATGGCATAATCAACTAGCAAGCAATAATAATAAATCTCGGATGACAACACTTTCTCAAAACAATCATGATATGATATAACAAGATGGTATCTCGCTAGCCCTTTCTGAGACCGCAAAACATTAATGCAGAGCACCTTTAAAGATCAAGGACTGACTAGACATTATAATTCATGGTAAAAGAGATCCAGTCATAGTCATACTCATTGTAAACTAACAGTAATGGATGCAAACGACAGCGGTGCTCTCCAACTGGTGCTTTTGAATAAGAGGATGATGACTCAACATAAAAGTAAATGGATAGGCCCTTCGCAGAGGGAAGCAGGGATTTGTAGAGGTGCCAGAGCTCGATTTTGAAATAGACATGAATAATATTTTGAGCGGTATACTTTCATTGTCAACATAACAACCGATAGATCTCGATATCTTCCATGCTACACACATTATAGGCGGTTCCCAAGCAGAATGGTAAAGTTTATACTCCCCCACCACCAACAAGCATCAATCCATGGCTTGCCCAAAACAACGGGTGATTCCAACTAACAACAATCCTGGGGGAGTTTTGTTTCCAATTATTTTGATTTGATTTGAGCATGGGACTCGGCATCCCGGTGACCAGCCATTTTCTCGTGAATTAGGAGCGGAGTCCACTCCACTTGAGCATAGCCCGCCTAGCATGGAGGATACAGACAGCCCTAATTGATACATGAGCTATTCGAGCATACAAAACAAAATGTTTATTTGAAGGTTTAGAGTTTGGCACATACAAATTTACTTGGAACGGCAGGTAGATACCGTATATAGGTAGGTATGGTGGACTCATATGGAATAACTTTGGGGTTTATGGAATTGGATGCACAAGAAGTATTCCCACTTAGTACAAGTGAAGGCTAGAAAAAGACTCGGAAGCGACCAACTAGAGAGCGACAACAGTCATGAACATGCATTAAAATTAATCAACACCGAATGCAAGCATGAGTAGGATATAATGCACCATGAACATAAATATCATAGAGGCTATGTTGATTTTGTTTCAACTACATGCGTGAACAGGTGCCAAGTCAAGCCACTCGAATTGTTCAAAGGAGGATACCACCTTATCATACCACATCACAACCATTTTAATAGCATGTTGGAATGCAAGGTAAACCATTATAAACTCCTAGCTAATTAAGCATGGCATAAGCAACTACAATCTCTAATTGTCATTGCAAACATGTCTCTTTCATAATAGGCTAAATCAGGAATGTTTACAATCATATTTACAAAACCAAGAGAGGTCGAGTCATACTAGCTTTTCTCATCTCAATCAGTCCATCAAATAATCAGCATTATTGCCTTTCACTTGCATGACCGAATAGTGTGGATAATAATAATAGTGCACGTGCATTGGACTAAGCTGGAATCTGCATGCATTCAATTCATGGGAGAAGACAAGGTAATATGGGCACTTTGTTAGATAAGCAATAATGCATATGAGAGCCACTCAACATTTTCATCATGGTCTTCTCCTCTTGACCCCAAAGGAAAGAAAAGAAACAAAACTATTTACACGGGAAATCTCCCAACAAGCAAAAGAAGAACGATAAATCTTTTTGGGTTTTCTTTTTAATTACTACTACTAAAGGCATGAAAAGTAAAGTAGCTAAAAGCTACAACTATTTTTTTGGTTTTTCTTAAGGTTTTTCAAACACACAAGAACAAAGAAAATAAACTAGCATGGATGATACAATGAAAAAGTATGAGCACACACAACTGGCATCAGTGCGTAAACATGAATGTAATGTCGGTGAGAAATACGTACTCCCCCAAGCTTAGGCTTTTGGCCTAAGTTGGTCTATGCCCATGGATCAAAACTGTAGTTGGGGTCATACTGAGAAGGGTCCTCAGATTGCCACTGGCTGGCGATCTCCTCCGGATTCCACTGTAAATGGACTGACGGTGAGGGTCAGATGGTGGCTCTGGCTCTGCAGCTGACATCTGGCTCCGGTAGGCATGAATGTCCTCCCGCGGAACAAGGTATATGCCTGAAAATATGTTAAACAAAGAGGGCGCATGCAAGGTAATAAACTCACAATAATTTTTGTTAAATATCAATTTATATTTGAGTGTCTTATTTTTATCCTTAACAATAAACTCATGTGATACCATACTCCTATAACCTAGAGCAATAGGAGGCAGCAACTTTTCCTCTTTCTCATAATGCCTTATAGGTATGTTAAACTGTGCAACAAGGCGTGAGGCAAAGATGCCTCCGAGGATGGGGCCCTTTGTATGGTTCAGATTTAACCGTCTAGCAACAATAGCGCCTAAGCTGAAAGTAGTATCATGAAACAAGGCATGCCGCAAAATAGCAATATCAGGAGCACTAAGGTTCCCACAGTTCCTGTTCACGCTGGTCGTGGAGGAAGGCGGTGATGCCTGCATTCTCAGCCAAATGATAAAAATCTTCATGAATCCCGGCCTCTTTCAAGAACTCATCACAAGGCCATTCACATAGCCGAACCTCCGCACTACGAGGGAGATTATACTTGGGCTTCTTGTTCTCTTCACTTTGCTTATCCTTCGAGCTTCGGCTCGATGAGGCCCTAAAAAATCTCTTCATATTTTTCTGAAGATTTCTGAAATTTTTAGTAACTCAAAATAAAAGTGAACCAAACTCAACAAGATTGATAGCAACTACTCCTACAAGTGCCTAGAGGCCATATCATGCATTAAAACTACTTTTGACCACATAATTTGACATGCAAGCTTAAGAATAGGGTCACCTAAGCAACAAAAATTCGCACTAAATAAAGCACTAGAACAAAAACTAATTGGACCATTGCAGGAGTCACATACCAAAGAACAATCCCCCAAAGTAGTTTTGTGAATAGAGCTTTGAGCAAGGAGATCGAAAATGGCAGCCAGATGAGCAAGAACTCGGGTTCGAGCTGGCTAGTGATTTTTTTGGGAGGAAGAAGGAGTGTGTGGTGGATGGAATAAGTGGAGGGGACCCGCGTGGGGTCCACGAGGTAGGGGGCGCGCCCTCCACCCTCGTGGGCACGTGGCTCCTCCCCCTGCTGTGTTCTCAGTGCCAGATATTCTCAAATATTCTAGAAAAAATCATATTTAATTTTCAGGGCATTTGGAGAACTTTTATTTTTGGGGTATTTTTATTGCAAGGATAATTCAGAAAATACTATTTTTGCTTTATTTAAACTAAATAACAGAAAGTAAAAGGAGGGTACAGAGAGTTGTGTTTTCTAACTTCATCCATCTCATGCGCACCAAAAGGAATCCACTAACAAGGTTGATCAGGTCTTGTTAACAAACTCAATTCGAATAACATGAAACCGAAGAATTTTCGAATAACACTAGGTTACCTCAACAGGGATATGCACATCACCAACAATAATAATATCATATTTCTTCTTGATAGTAGGAAGAGGAAATTCAAAACCTCTAATTGTAATTGTTGAAATTTTTCCAATAGAATTGATACTATGGACTTGAAGTTGTTTCCTCGGGAAGTGTGCCATATGCTCATTACCATTAACATGAAAAGTGACATTGCCTTTATTGCAATCAATAACAGCCCCTGCAGTATTCAAAAAGGGTCTTCCAAGAATAATATACATACTATCGTCCTCGGGAATATCAAGAATAACAAAGTACGTTAAAATAGTAAAGATATTTATCAGCCATTTGTACCGACTGGCACATCCTCACAAATACCGACAGGTATAGTAGTTAATTTATCAGCCATTTGTAAAGATATTTCTGTAGGTGTCAACTTATTCAAATCAAGTCTACTATATAAAGAGAGAGGCACAACACTAACATCGGCTCCAAGATCACATAAGGCAGTTTTAACACAGTTTCTTTTAATGGAGCATGGTATAGTTGGTACTCCTGGATCTCCAAGTTTCTTTGATATTCCACCCTGAAAAGTGTAATTACCAAGCATGGTGGAAATTTCAGCTTCCAGTATCTTTCTTTTATTAGTAACTATATATTTCATATATTTAGCATAAGGATTCATTTTAAGCATATCAGTAAAACGCATTCGCAAAAAGATAGGTCTAATCATTTCAGCAAAGCGCTCAAAATCCTCATCATCCATTTTCTTGGATGGTTTAGGAGGAAAAGGCATGGGTTTATAAACCCATGGTTCTCTTTCTTTACCGTGCTTCCTAGCAACGAAGTCTCTCTTATCATAACATTGATTCTTTGATTGTGGGTTATCAAGATCAACAACAGGTTCAATTTCTACATCATTATCATTGCTAGGTTGAGCATCAACATGAACATCATCATTAACATTATCACTAGGTTCATGTTCATTACCAGATTGTGTTTCAGCATCAGAAATAGAAATATCATTGGGATTCTCAGGTGTGTCAACAACAGGTTCACTAGAAGCATGCAAAGTCCTATCATTTTTCTTTTTCTTCCTCTTAGAAGGACTAGGTGCATCAACATTCATTCTCTGAGAATCTTGCTCAATTCTCTTAGGATGGCCCTCGGGATACAAAGATACCTGAGTCATTTTACCACCTCTAGTCATAACTCTAACAGCATTATCATTCTTCTTATTATTTAATTCACTGAGCAAATCATTTTGAGCTTGAAGTACTTCTTCTACTTGAGTGGTAACCATAGAAGCATGTTTACTAATAAGTTTAAGTTCACCCTTAACACTAGCCATATAATCACTCAAGTGTTCAAGCATATCAGCATTGTGTTTCAATTGTCTACCAACATAAGCATTGAAATTTTCTTGTTTAACCGTAAAGTCATCAAACTCATCCAAGCATTGGCTAGCAGACTTAGTAAATGAAATTTCACATTTATCAAATCTATAGAGAGAATTTACCTTTACTACCTGTGTTAGGTTATCAATACCATGTATTTCTTAAATAGGTGGTAAATTCTTAACATCTTCAGCTTTAATACCTTATTCTTTCATAGATTTCTTTGCCTCTTGCAAATCTTCAGGACTGAGAAATAGAATACCCCTTTTCATAGGAGTTGGCTTAGGAGTTGGTTCAGGAAGTGTCTAATTGTTTTCATTAGTCAACATATTATTCAATAATAATTCAGCTTGATCAACAGTTCTTTCCATGAAAACAGAACCAACACAACTATTCACGTAATCTCTGGAAGCATCGGTTAGTCCATTATAAAAGATATCAAGTATTTCATTTTTCTTGAGAGGATGATCATGCAAATCATTAAGTAATTGGAGAAGCCTCCCCCAATCTTGTGGGAGACATTCTTCTTCAATTTGCACAAAATTATATATTTCCCTTAAGGCAGCTTGTTTCTTATGAGCGGGGAAATATTTAGCAGAGAAATAATAAATCATATCATGGGGACTACGCACACAACCAGGATCAAGAGAATTAAACCATATTTTAGCATCACCCTTTAATGAGAACGAAAACAACTTAAGGATAAAGTAATAGCGAGTTTTCTCATCATGAGTAAACATGGTGGCTATATCATTTAATTTAGTAAGATGTGCTACAATAGTTTCAGATTCATAACCATAAAAAGGATCAGATTCAACCAAAGTAATTAATTGAGGATCGACAGGGAAATCATAACCCTTATCAGTAATAAAGATAGGTGACGTAGCAAAAGCAGGATCATATTACGTTCTAGTATTCAAAGACTTTTCCTTAAGCTTAGCTAATAATTTCTTATGATCAGATCTATCATTGCAAGCTAAGAAGTCTCTAGCAGTTTCTTCATCCATAACATAATCCTCAGGCATAACAGGCAATTCATATCTAGGGGGAGAATCTTCATCATCACTTTCATCAATATTATCAGTTTCAATAATTTCATTCTCTCTAGCCCTAGCAAGTTGTTCATCAAGAAATTGACCTAATGACACAGTAGTATTAAGCATAGAAGTAGTTTCATCATAAGTATCATGCAAAGTAGAAGTGGCATCATCAATAACAAGTGACCTATCGGAATCAATAGCATGTGTAGGTTCGCAAGTTTACTCAAAATAGTAGGTGAATCAAGTGCAGAGCTAGATGGCAGTACCTTACCTCCCCTCGTAGTTGAGGGGAAAATCTTGGTTCTTTGATCTTCCAAGTTCTTCATAGTGATAAACAGATAAAAATCCCAAGTGACTCAAAGAATAGAGCTATGCTCCCCGGCAACGGCGCCAGAAAATAGTCTTGATAACGCACAAGTATAGGGGATAGCAATAGTTTTCAAGGATAGAATATTCAACCCAAATTTATTGATTCGACATAAGGGGAGCCAAAGAATATTCTCAAGTATTATCAGCTGAGTTGTCAATTCAACCACACCTAGAAACTTAATATCTGTAGCAAGGTATTTAGTAGCAAAGTAATATGATTGTAGTGGTAACGGTAGCAAAAGTAATATTTTTGGGTTTTATAGTGATTGTAACAGTAGCAACGGAAAAGTAAATAAGCGAAGAAGAATGTGTGAAAAGATCGTAGGCATTGGATTGGTGATGGAGAATTTTGTCGGATGTGATCGATCAAGCAACAGTTATAACATAGGGTGACACAGAACTAGCTCTAGTTCATCAATGTAATGTAGGCATGTATTCCGAATATAGTCATACGTGCTTATGGAAAAGAACTTGGATGACATCTTTTGTCCTACCCTCCCGTGGCAGCGGGGTCCTACTGGAAACTAAGGGATATTAAGGCCTCCTTTTAATAGAGTACCGGACCAAAGCATTAACACATAGTGGATACCTGAACTTCTCAAACTACGGTCATCACCGGTAATAGTCCCGATTATTGTCACTTCAGGGTTAACGGATCATAACACATAATAGGTGACTATAGACTTGCAAGATAGGATCAAGAACTCACATATATATTCATGAAAACATAATAGGTTCAGATCCGAAATCATGGCACTTGGGCCCTAGTGACAAGCATTAAACATAGCAAAGTCATAGCAACATCAATCTCAGAACATAGTGGATACTAGGGAGCAAACCCTAACAAAACTAACTCGATTACATGATAAATCTCATCCAACCCATCACCGTCCAGCAATCCTATGATGGAATTACTCATGCATGGCGGTGAGCGTCATGAAATTGGTGATGGAGGAAGGTTGATGATGATGATGGCGACAGATTCCCCTCTCTGTAGCCCGGAACGGACTCCAGATCAACCCTCCCGAGAGAGTTTAGGACTTGGCGGCGGCTCCGTATCATAAAACGCGATGAATCATTCTCTCTGAGTTTTTCTCCCTGAACACGAATATATGGAGTTGGAGTTGAGGTCGGTGGAGTGTCAGGGGGCCCACGAGGCAGGGGGCGCGCCCAGGGGGGGTAGGCGCACCACCCACCCTTGTGGACAGGGTGTGGCCCCCCTGACGTGGATTCTTCTTCCAGTATTTTTTATATATTCCAAAAATAATCTCCGTTGATTTTTAGGTCATTCCGAGAACTTTTATTTCTGCACAAAAATAACACCATGGCAATTCTGCTAAAAACTGCGTTAGTGCGGGTTAGTTCCATTCTAATCATGCAAGTTAGAGTCCAAAACAAGGGCAAAAGTGTTTGGAAAAGTAGATACGACGGAGACGTATCAGCCGCCACCCTTGAGCCCAAGAGTTCCAACACCATCAACAACTTTGGAACGGAGGCTTGGGAAGCACCTCCATGGTGGCATGCAGATCTTTGTGGTGACCAGAAGTGCACAAGACTAGATGATAACCAGAAGACGACGATCCTCGGAAAGATCCTTGCCAAGGATATCCACGAGACCCCCGGCAGGACCCTTGCCGGGAACGAGCACGATTCCACGGCAAGACCCTTGTCGGGGCCCTAGCAAGACTCTTGCATAAAACATCCGCGGGGCCGTAGCCAGGCCCACATCTGCCAAGACTCCACCGCTGTTTCCATGCAGCTGCCAGCCCACCAGCTAGGTTGGCACCTACGTGGCGACGTGCGGCCTCTAGGCTGACTCTGCAAGCACCTGCGTGGTGGCATGTAGATCTTTGTGAAGATTCAGCCACCGCACCAACTCAGCAGCTAGCCAGTGTGGCGCTACACGCCTCGCCAGTTCAGACGCGCGTCGAAGCCAGGCGAGGCGGTGACAGCTGGAACGAGCTTCCTTGCCGTCCCCGATAAAGGAAGGAGGGTATGTTGGCAGCGCATTAAATGCATTTTTCCTAAGGTGCCAGGAGATAGACTCGACTACTGTATAGCTTTCCACCTCCTGTGTGCCACTATGGCCGCCCCTTTGACTATAAAAGGAGGCCCACAGCGTACTGAGAGAGGATTCGGATTTTTGGACCCTACACGCCTTGCAGCTAGTCCAAGAACACCAGATAAACACAAACTAGCAGGAGTAGGGTATTACGCATCACTTGCGGCGTGAACCTGGATAACCCCTCCCCCCCCCGCGTTGATCTCTCAATCCCGCTCTTTCCACAGCCCTGCACCCGCCAACCGTAGCAAAAAGGGATTCCTCGTGATCCCGTAGGTGTTGTTTTCCCCCGACATCTTTGGTGCGCCAGGTAGGGGGCGCAAGCCATGGAAATCTGGTTTTGGAGCCGACGCGACGACTCTTTCATGGGGATGGCTCGAAGCGAGAAGGCAACGTTGATAGGCCGCCCTCTCATGTTATCCGCAGCTTCGATAGCCATCCGCGTGGCCCCGAAAAGCTAAGTCATGTAAAATTTTAGCTAATTTTATTTATATGAGTCTGTCCTCCTTGAAAGATATCTTTCCTTGTATGGGAAACATGCACGCAATGGGACCCTTCCGCTATTGGCAACGCCCTTTGTCTCTGTCTCGAGCCCGCTCGATAGTTTATGCGGTCGCGCTGAGAACGGCAAGGTGGCCTACCCGCTACTAGCCGTGCTCTTGTCCTGTTTCGAGTCCGCTCAACAGTTCAAGAGACCATGCTAGGAGTGGCTAGGTGGTTTTCCTGGTAGCAAGCGCCCTCCCGGCAAGGTGCTAAGTATCCGTCCTCAAAGCACCATGGCATGGGTTTACGCGCCAGCAGCTTATCTCACCAACCATAGGGTGAAAACATACAAAGAAAGATATAACGGGAAGATAGCATGCATGATATTGAAGTACCACAGAGTTATATTGCATCAAATAATCGTTGTGGTTCTAACTGAAGATAAAACTGTCTTGGTCTTGAACTCGTATCTGCAACGAGAAATGGGGTGCCTAGTCCCGGCGCTGGCCCTCCACCCTCTCAACTCCATCGATGTAGTTGATGATGGGCTTGATACGCTCCTTGAGCACCGCGAGGTCCACCTCCTCCGGCAAGCTCTCCAACATGTCGACAAAGTTAACGGAGGGGTTCCAGAACGGCACCTTGGTGAGTACCTTGGTCAGGGCACCTTGGCAGAGCCTCCGGGACTTGTTCGCCAGATAAGTTGCCCGGTTGGAGCGGAGCTGCTCCAGGGCTCCAAGAACTCCCTCGAAGAACATGGTCAGTCTAGCGTTGGGACACACGTTTGGCTCCGGGAGGTACCTCCCATTTGGCATCCCCATGGCAGCCAGTTTCGTGGTGATCCTGCCGGCGACGTCGGCAAGGCGGCTGACCCAACAGTTTATGCTCTCCACATACTCCTTGTGTTCGGCAGCACCATCCCTCCACAGCTGCCTCTCCTCATCCAGGCCCTTGGTCAAGGTCTCTTACAGGGCCCTAACCTCCGAAAACGCCCCCTCAAGGCCCTCCAGCTTCAGCTTCAGGTAATTGATGGCATTGTTGGCCTTAGAGAGCAGCTCGGCCTTGCCAAGGATCATGGCCTGCGCCTCTGCCCGGGCGCCGTTGGTCGCATCCTTCTCCTCCGTTAGCTTCAGGACCCATTCCTTCATCCCATCCCACTCCACCTCCAGCTCCACCACCTTCCCGGCATGGACCAGGGCTTGAGCATTGAGTGCCTCCTTGTGCCTCTGCTCCAGCTCCTGGCTCTGTTGCGCGACGAGCTTCTCGACCTCCTCATCCTTGCCATGGAGTGTAGCGGCAAGCACCTCCTCACGAGCGGCAAGGTCCTCCTCTTGTGAGTTCAGCTTGGCCTGGTGCTGGTGCCGGGCGGCCTCGTCCTTGGCAGCCTGTTCCCTCGCCGCCTCCTGGGCTTTCTTGACGTCAGCCTGTTTCAAGATGAGCTCCTATCTACGCTCAGCCAACAGATCCTGGGCGACGTTCAGTTAATCATGGCCCCGGCAGAACCAGGCCTGCGTCTCAGCGACACGCTCGTCGAGGTCCACCTCCGCGTTTTCCACCGCCGCCATCCTGGACTTTGCCTTGTCCAGGCGGGCATGGTGAAGCGCCTGGAGCTTCTAGAAGTTGACGCTCATGGCCCGAAGGAGCTGCTCCTCTTGGGAACCACCGCCACCGGCACTCGGTTCGTCAACAACCTCAAGCCTAGCAGCGGCGAGCTCCTCGTCATCGAACACCTCCCCCTCAGTTGGCGCCCTGGTGCTCGCCGTTCCTGGGAGGTGAACGAAC
The DNA here is from genome assembly GCF_018294505.1 of Triticum aestivum. Classification (NCBI taxonomy): domain Eukaryota; kingdom Viridiplantae; phylum Streptophyta; class Magnoliopsida; order Poales; family Poaceae; genus Triticum; species Triticum aestivum. The sequence continues at coordinate 273,666,282 of NC_057800.1, read as the reverse complement.
AGGTCGTCGCCCACCTTCAAACACTTGCTCAAGCAAGAGGCACCGGGGAGGAAGGTTGATCGTTGACCAACCCCTCCCCGGCTGGCCCCTTTGCCGGCCTCCCTGACAGGCCCCTTGGCGGCCTCTTCAGTGGCGGTCTTGGCAGCCTCCTCGGCGGCAATCTTGTTGGCTTCGTCCTCGGCGTCCCTGGTGACCTCCACGATGACGCTGTCTATATCCTCCTGGGCCGCCGAGGAAGGGCCTGGATACCAAGAAGTGGAATGAGACGGAGACAAGACCAACATTCAAAAAGAAGAAGAAGGACCAGGGAAGAGAAGCGAACCACTTACCGGCACCAGGCTGGGAAGAAGTGGCACCTTCCCCGCTGACATTCATTGCCGGGGCAGAACTACCGGCACCCAAGCTCGCCCCCTCCTCCTCCTCCATATGTGTTGGCTCGGCGGTTGATGCCCTTGCTGGGGACGCCCCCTGGGCGGCGTAGTCGAGGTCGGTGATGACCTACAAGTATAGGGGATCTATCATAGTCCTTTCGATAAGTAAGAGTGTCGAACCCAACGAGGACCAGAAGGACATGATAAGCGGTTTTCAGCAAGGTATTCTTTGCAAGCACTGAAATTATAGGTAACAGATAGTTTTGTGATAAGATAATTTGTAACGAGCAACAAGTAACAAAAGTAAATAAAGTGTAGCAAGGTGGCCCAATCCTTTTTGTAACAAAGGACAAGCCTGGACAAATTCTTATATAGAGAAAAGCTCTCCCGAGGACACATGGGAATTATCATCAAGCTAGGTTTCATCACGATCATATGATTCACACTCGGTACTTTGATAATCTGATATGTGGGTGGACCGGTGCTTGGGTGTTGTCCTTACTTGGACAAGCATCCCACTTCTGATTAACCTCTATTGCAAGCATCCGCAACTACAACAAAAATATTAAGGTAAACCTAACCATAGCATGAAACATATGGATCCAAATCAGCCCCTTACGAAGCAACGCATAAACTAGGGTTTAAGCTTCTGTCACTCTAGCAACCCGTCATCTACTTATTACTTCCCAATGCCTTCCTCTAGGCCCAAATAATGGTGAAGTGTCATGTAGTCGACGTTCACATAACACCACTAGAGGAGAGACAACATACATCTCATCAAAATATCGAATGAATACCAAATTCACATGACTAATAATAGCAAGACTTCTGCCATGTCCTTAGGAACAAACGTAACTACTCACAAAGCATATTCGTGTTCATAATCAGAGGAGTATTAATATGCATATATGATCTGAACATATGATCTTCCACCAAATAAACCAACTAGCATCAACTACAAGGTGTAATCAACACTACTAGCAACCCATAGGTACCAATCCCAGACTTAATGACAAGAATTGGATACAAGAGATGAACTACGGTTTGAGAGGAGATGGTGCTGGTGAAGATGTTGATGGAGATTGACCCCCTCCCGATGAGAGGATCATTGGTGATGATGATGGCGATGATTTCCCCCTCCCAGAGGGAAGTTTCCCCGCAGAACAGCTTTGCCAGAGCCCTAGATTGGTTCTGCCAAGGTTCCGCCTCGTGGCGGCGGAGTCTCGTCCCGAAAGCTTGCTTATGATTTTTTTCTCATCGAAGGACTCCATATAGAAGAAGATGGGCATCGGAGGGCCACCAGGGAGCCCACGAGGCAGGGGGCGCGCCCAGGGGGTAGGACGCGCCCCCACCCTCGTGGGCAGGGTGTGCCCCCCCTCTGGAACTTCTTGCGTTCAGTATTTTTAATATATTCTGAAAATGACTTCCGTGAAGTTTCAGGACTTTTGGAGCTGTGCAAAATTGGTCTCTAATATTTGCTCGTTTTCCAGCCCAGAATCCCAGCTGCCAGCATTCTCCCTCTTTATGTAAACCTTGTAAAATAAGAGAGAATAGGAATAAGTATTGTGACATAATGTGTAATAACAGCCCATAATGCAATACATATCGATGTAAAAACATGATGTAAAATGGACGTATCAACTCCCCCAAGCTTAGACCTCGCTTGTCCTCAAGCGAAAGCCGAAATCGAAAAATATGTCCACATGTTTAGAGATAGAGGTGTCGATAAAAATAAAATATGGACACGAGGGCATCATGATCATTCTTAGAACAACAACTTATATAATTCTTGTCATATGATCTCTGATGCTAGAGTAACAATTCAATCACAATTTCAAGTATGAATAATAAACTTCATTGAAAACTAACAAACAATAATCTCAATCATTGGAGCAATTGCAATTTATCATAACATAGGAAAGAGTCAATACAAGAGCTTTTGAGCAAGTCGACATACTAAACTATCATATAGTCTTTCACAATTGCTAACACTCACACAATACTTATGGGTATGGACTTTTAATTGGACACAGAGAAAGATAGGGGCTTATAGTTTTGCCTCCCAACGTTTTACCTCAAGGGTAATGTCAACAATAATAGTTGATGAAAACTCACATCCAATTATCCATATATACCAGGATCTTTCCAACATGTTGTGCTTGCCAAAAGATAAAATGTAAAAAGGAAGGGTGAAACTCACCATGACTCTTATGTAAGGCGGGAGATAAAAGTAAAAGATAGGCCCTTCACAGAGGGAAGCAGAGGTTGTCATGCGCTTTTATGGTTGAATGCACAAACTGTTAATGCGAAAGAACATCACTTTATAATGCCACTTGTGATATGGACCTTTATTATGCAGTCCATCGGTTTTATTTCTTCCGTATCACACGATCGTATAAAGCTTATTTTCTCCCACACTAATAAGTCATACATATTTAGAGGGTAATTTTTATTGCTTGCAACGATGACAACTTACTTGAGGGATCTTACTCAATCCATAGGTTGGTATGGTGGACTTCCATGGAAAAACTGGTTTAAGGGTCTTTGGAAGCACAAGTAGTATCTCTACTTGGTGCAAAGAATTTGTCTAGCATGAGGGGGAAAGGCAAGCTCAATCATGTTGGATGATCCATGACAATAGAACTTATCTCAGATGTAAGAAAACATAACCCATTACGTTGTCTTCCTTGTCCAACGTGAACTCTTTAGCATGTCATATTTTAATGAGTGCTCACAATCATAAAAGATGTCCAAGATAGTTTATTTATATGTGAAGATCTCTCTTTCTTTATTACTTCCTATTAATTGCAACGATGACCAAAACTATGTTTGTCAACTCTCAACAACTTTTATTCATCATACTCTTTCTATGTGAGCTCATTACTCTCCATAAGATCCATATGATCTCTTTGTTTCATTTTATTTCTTCCTCTTTTCTTCTATCCACTCAAGATCATAGCAAGATAATCAAGCCCTTGACTCAACACTAATCTTTATTATATATAGCTCACGGACTCGATTACATGGAAGGATCATAAAGCAAAACTCACAACTAGATCATACTAATAACTTTTATTCTCGTAGATCAAAATATTATCAAAAGGATCGAACTAAGAAAAACAGTAAAGATAAAAGTGATGGTGATACGATACCGGGGCACTCCCCCAAGCTTGGCAGTTGCCAAGGGGAGTGCCCATACCAGATACTCAATTCTTTGTTGGTGGAGAGGGTGGAGTTGTTGATGATGTAGGCTTGTCATCCTTCTTCCAAGGCATAAGCTCGCCATCATAGAAGGATGATCGAGTCTCCCGGATCCTCAAATCTGCAGCCAAACTCATTCTTTTGAATATACATTCATACTCACAGTTTTGGTTTTGTAGGTCATAGATTTTGGCTTGGAGGTGCTCGATCTTCTCGTGAAGCTTGAAGATGGTCTCCCCAATGTTCTTGGCATCCAGCTTGTGGTTGTTGGTGAACTCCGCGATCATCATATGGTTGGTGTTGAGTCCGTGTTCCACCATCTCCTGGCAGTTGAAAACTTGTTGCTCCATTGCCTCGAGCCTTGTCTCCATGCTTCCGGTCCTCTTGGTCCCTCAACATCGCGGATGTGCAACACCCCCTCATGCATCTCAATGGTTTGAGGGTGTTCGAGCACTTCCGCGAGGTAGGGGTTGATGACCTTCTCGAAAAACTTGTCCTTGGGGCACTTGAAGACGACATGATGACCTAGATCTATCAGAAAATAGTTCGAAACAAAGACGAGAGATATTTGCGTGATACGGGAGTCAAAACCTCCGGGAGATTATATAATGAATTTTTACCGACCAAAATACGTATCGTGCAAGAAAACGGAGTCCAGAGAGCGCACGAGGTGCCCACGAGGCAGGGGGCGCGCCCAGGGGGTAGGGCGCACCCTCCACCGCTGTGGAGCCCTCGTTTCCTTCACGGACTACTTCTTATTTTTCTATTTTTCTAAATATTCCAAAACGAAGAAAAATTGCCATTAGAACTGTTTTGGAGTCGGTTTACTTACCGTACCACGTACCTATTCCTTTTTTGAGTTTCAAACGTTCCGGAAAGTGTCCCTTATGTATTCCTCCGGGGTTACAGTTTCAATAACATTGGTTTCAACATTTATATGATTACCTGAGATATAATGTTTGATTCTTTAACCGCTCGCCACCTTTGGATTTGTGCCTTCGAAGTTGTTGATTTTTATGGCACCGGAACGATAGACCTCCTCGATAACGTAAGGACCTTCCCATTTAGAGAGAAGCTTTCCTGCAAAAAATCTTAAATGAGAGTTGTATAGCAATACATAATCACCTACGTTAAACTCACGCTTTTGTATCCTTTTGTCATGCCATCTTTTAACCTTTTCTTTAAACAATTTGGCATTCTCATAGGCTTGGGTTCTCCATTCATCAACTGAGCTAATGTCAAATAACCTTTTCTCACCAGCAAGTTTGAAATCATAATTGAGCTCTTTAATAGCACAATAAGCCTTGTAAGTGACATGCCTTTCCATAAACCATTTTATACGGAGACATACCCATAGGATTTTTATATGCAGTTCTATAGGCCCATAATGCATCATCAAGTTTCTTGGACCAATTCTTTCTAGATCTATTAACAGTCTTTTGCAAAATTAATTTGAGTTCTCTATTACTCAATTCTACTTGACCACTAGACTGTGGGTGATAAGAGATGCAATTCTATGATTATCATCATACTTAGCAAGCATTTTACGGAAAGCACCATGAATAAAATGTGAACCACCATCAGTCATTAAATATATAGGGACTCCAAACCTTGGAAAAATATCTTCTTTAAGCATCTTAATAGAGGTGTTATGATCAGCACTACTTGTTGGAATAGCTTCTACCCACTTAGTAACGTAATCAACAACAACTAAAATATGTGTATATCCATTAGAGGAAGGAAACGGCCCCATATAATCAAATCCCCAAACATCAAATGTTTCAATAACAGGTGAATAATTCATAGGCATGTATTGACGTCTACTAATATTACCAATTCTTTGACATTCATCACAAGACAAGACAAACTTACGGGCATCCTTGAAGAGAGTAGGCCAATAAAAACCGGATTGCAATACCTTGTGTGCAGTTCTGTCTCCAGCATGGTGTCCTCCATAAGCCTCGGAGTGACACTTGCGTAGGATTTGTTCCTGTTCATTCTCAGGTACACAACACCTAATAACACCATCTACTCCTTTATAAAGATGTGGGTCATCCCAAAAGTAATTTCGCAAATCATAGAAGAACCTTTTCTTTTCCTCCTATGTGAAACTAGGTGGTATAAATTTAGCAACAATGTAATTAGCATAATCAGCATACCATCGAGCAGTGTCAGAAGCATTTATGACATTTAATTGTTCATCAGGAAAGCTATCATCAATAGGTAGTGGGTCATCAAGAACATTTTCTAACCTAGGCAAGTTGTCTGCGACAGGGTTCTCAGCTCCCTTTCTATCAATAATATGCAAATCAAATTCTAGTAGCAAGAGAACCCATCTAATAAGTCTAGGTTTAGCATCTTTCTTTTCCATAAGATATTTAATAGAAGCATGATCAATGTGAATGGTTACTTTAGAATCAACAATATAAGGTATGAACTTATCACAACATAATACAACTGCTAAGAATTCTTTTTTAGTTGTAGCATAATTTCTCTAGGCATTGTCTAGAGTTTTACTAGCATATTGAATAACATTTAATTTCTTATCAACTCTTTGCCCTAGAACATCACCTACAACATAATCATTAGCATCACACATAATTTCAAAAGGTAAATTCCAATCAGGTGGCTGAACAATAGGTGCAGAGATTAATGCTTTCTTAAGTATTTCAAAGGCTTGTACACAATCATCATCAAAGTTGAATGGTATATCTTTTTGTAATAAATTAGTTAGAGGCTGAGAAATTTTTGAGAAGTCCTTAATGAACCTCCTATAAAAACTGGCATGACCAAGGAAACTTCTTATACCAAATAGCATCAACTTTAGCCTTATCAACTTCAATGCCTCTTTCAGAAATTTTGTGCCCCAAGACAATACCTTCATTAACCATCAAGTGGCATTTCTCCCAATTCAAGACAAGGTTAGTTTCTTCACATCTCTGCAAAACTCGATCAAGGTTTCTTAAGCAATCAACAAAAGAGGATCCATGAACGGAGAAATCATCCATGAATACTGCACACATCTTTTCACAAAAATCAGAAAATATAGCCATCATGCATCTTTGAAAGGTAGCAGGTGCATTACATAAACCAAAAGGCATACGTCTATAAGCAAAAGTACCGAAAGGGCAAGTGAAAGTGGTCTTAGATTGATCATCAGCTGACACAGGTATTTGGGAGAAACCAAAATAACCATCTAGAAAGCAAAAATGTGTATGTTTGGATAATCTTTCTAGCATTTGATCAATAAAAGGTAAGGGGTAATGATCTTTTTTAGTAGCCTTATTTAATTTGCGGAAATCACTTACCATCCTATAACCTGTAATAATTCTTTGCGGAATCAATTCATCTTTATCATTAGGAACGACGGTAATACCTCCCTTCTTAGGAACACAATGGACAGGACTTACCCACTGACTATCAGCAACAGGATAAATTATACTTGCCTCAAGGAGCTTTAGTATTTCTTTTCTTACCACTTCTTTCATCTTAGGATTCAGTCGTAGTTGTTGACCAATAACTGGTTTGGCATCTTTTTCCAAATTTATTTTGTGTTGACATAGAGTGGGACTAATGCCCTTAAGATCATCAAGAGTATATCCAATAGCAGCACAGTGCTTCTTCAGAGTTTTCAATAATCTTTCTTCCTCCTTCCCTGAAAGTTTAGCACAAATAATAACAGGATATATCTTCTTTTCATCAAGTGAAGCATAGTTAAGAGTATCGGGCAATGGTTTAAGCTCAAACACGGGATCACCCTTGGGTCGAGGAGGATCCCCTAAGATTTCAACAGGCAAGTTGTGTTTCAGAATAGGTCCCTGTTTAAAGAACACTTCATCTATTTCCCTTCTTTCATTCATATACATATCATTTTCATGGTCTAGCAAATATTGTTCTAAAGGATCACTAGGAGGTACGGCAATAGAAGCAAGACCAATAATTTCATCTTTACTAGGCAATTCTTCTTCACGGTGTTGTCTACGAAATTTAGAAAAGTTGAACTCATGAGACATATCACCTAAACCAATAGTAATAACATCCTTTTTGCAGTCTATCCTAGCATTAACAGTGTTTAAGAAGGGTCTACCAAATATAATGGGGCAAAAGCTATCTTGTGGGGAACCAAGAATAAGAAAATCAACAGGATATTTAGTTTTACCACACAAGACTTCAACATCTCTAACAATTCCCATTGGTGAAATAGTATCTCTATTGGCAAGTTTAATGGTGACATCAATTTCTTCTAACTCAGCAGGTGCAATATCATGCATAATTTCTTTGTATAAGTCAATAGGTATTGCACTAGCACTAGCACCCATATCACAAAAGCCATGATAACAATGATCTTCTATTTTAACAGAAATAACAGGCATGCATACCGCAGGTCTATGTTTATCTTTAGCACAAGGTTTAGCAATTCTAGCAGTTTCATCACAGAGATAAATAACATGCCCATCAATATTATCAGCGAAGAGATCCTTAACAATAGCAATATTAGGTTCAACTTTAACTTGCTCAGGAGGTGTATAGGTTCTAATATTGCTTTTACGAACCACAGTTCAAGCTTTAGCATGCTCTTTTATCCTAACAGGAAAAGGTGGTTTCTCAACATAAGTAGTAGGAATAATAGGATCATTATAAGTGACAGTCTTTTCTTCAACTTTAATAGGTGTATCTACATTTACTTCAATGGGGGGATGATATTTAAACCACTTCTCCTTAGGGGGATCAGCATGAGTAGCAAAAGATTCATAGAAAGAAGCTACTATCTCAGAGTCAAGTCCATATTTAGTGCTAAATTTACGGAAAACATTGGTATCCATAAAAGATTTAACACAATCAAACTTAGGTGTCATACCTGACCCCTTACCTTCGTCGAGATCCCGATCTTCAGAGTTGCGTTTAATTCTTTCCAATAAATCCCATTTGAATTCAATAGTCTTCATCATAAAAGAGCCAGCACAAGAAGTATCGAGCATGGTGCGGTTGTTATCAGAAAGCCGAGCATAAATTTTTTGAATAATCATTTCTCTTGAGAGATCATGATTGGGGCATGAATATAACATAGACTTAAGCCTCCCCCAAGCTTGAGCGATGCTTTCTCCTTCGCGAGGCCAAAAATTATATATATAATTGTGATCACAATGAACAAGATGCATAGGATAAAACTTCTGATGAAATTCCAATTTCAATCGTTTGTAGTTCCATGATCCCATATCATCACATAGCCTATACCATGTCAATGGGTCTCCCTCCAAAGATAAAGGGAAGACTTTCTTCTTGATAACATCATCGGGCATACCTACAAGCTTAACTAATCCACAAAATTAATCCACATATATTAGGTGCTCATCAGGATGTAATGTTCCATCTCCTCCAAAAGGATTAGCTAGCAGTTTTTCTATCATACCCGAAGGAATTTCAAAGCAGACATTTTCATTTTCAGTAGGTTCAGTAGGTTCAGTAGGTTGAGGAGCAGCTCTATGCTCTACTGGTTGGGTGAAGATACCCCGAACAAGCCCCTCAAAGGATTACTTTCCATAGTAACAAGTGATAGTAAATTTCAGCACATTATATAAAGTTTTCCTTACCAAATTCCACCTACCAAAGGCGCTTCACTCCCCAGCAACGGCGCCAGAAAAGAGTCTTGATGACCCACAAGTATAGGGGATCTATCATAGTCCTTTCGATAAGTAAGAGTGTCGAACCCAACGAGGAGCAGAAAGAAATGATAAGCGGTTTTCAGCAAGGTATTCTCTACAAGCACTGAAATTATAGGTAACAGATAGTTTTGTGATAAGATAATTTGTAACGAGCAACAAGTAACAAAAGTAAATAAAGTGCAGCAAGGTGGCCCAATCCTTTTTGTAACAAAGGACAAGCCTGGACAAATTCTTATATAGAGAAAAGCGCTCCCGAGGACACATGGGAATTATCATCAAGCTAGGTTTCATCACGATCATATGATTCGCGTTCGGTACTTTGATAATCTGATATGTGGGTGGACCGGTGCTTGGGTACTATCCTTACTTGGACAAGCATGCCACTTATCATTAACATCTATTGCAAGCATCCTCAACTACAACAAAAGTATTAAGGTAGACCTAACCATAGCATGAAACATCTGGATCCAAATCAGCCCCTTACGAAGCAACGCATAAACTAGGGTTTAAGCTTCTGTCACTCTAGCAACCCATCATCTACTTATTACGTCCCAATGCCTTCCTCTAGGCCCAAATAATGGTGGAGTGTCATGTAGTCGACGTTCACATAACACCACTAGAGGAGAGACAACATACATCTCATCAAAATATCGAACGAATACTAAATTCACATGACTACTAATAGCAAGACTTCTCCCATGTCCTCAGGAACAAATGTAACTCCTCACAAAGAATATTCATGTTCATAATCGTAGGAGTATTAATATGCATATAGGATCTGAACATATGATCTTCCACCAAATAAACCAACAAGCATCAACTACAAGGAGTAATCAACACTACTGTCAACCCATAGGTACCAATCCCAGACTTAAAGACAAGAATTGGATACAAGAGATGAACTACGGTTTGAGAGCAGATGGTGCTAGTGAAGATGTTGATGGAGATTGACCCCCTCCCGATGAGAGGATCATTGGTGATGACGATGGCGATGATTTCCCCCTCCCGGAGGGTAGTTTCCCCGACAGAACAGCTCTGCCAGAGCCTTAGATTGGTTCCGCCAAGGTTCCACCTCGTGGCGGCGGAGTCTCGTCCCGAAAGCTTGCTTATGATTTTTTTCACATCGAAGGACTCCATATAGCAGAAGATGGGCATCGGAGGGCCACCAGGGGTCCCACGAGGCAGGGGGGCGCGCACAGGGGGGTAGGGCGTGCCCCCACCCTCGTGGGCAGGGTGTGCCCCCCTTTGGAACTTCTTGTGCTCAGTATTTTTATATATTCTGAAAATGACTTCCGTGAAGTTTCAGGACTTTTGGAGCTGTGCAGAATAGGTCTCTAATATTTTCTCCTTTTCCAGCCCAGAATCCCAGCTGCCGGCGTCCTCCCTCTTGATGTAAACATTGTAAAATAAGAGAGAATGGGATTAAGTATTGTGACATAATGGGTAATCACAGCCCATAATGCAATAAATATCGATATTAAAGCATGATGCAAAATGGACGTATCAGGGGGCGGCGCGTTGGGGTGGCCCTCGGCGGTTCCTCCTGCTGTCATTCTCCTGCTATAAACCGGGCAAGGTCAACATCAAAGATCCACACCCCAAGGCTCATCAGTGAAGAAGTGAGTGGCGGACTCACGCTGGGGGCTGAAGCGAGGGCTGCGTCGGGGGCTGCTGTTCGGGCTGCTCTCTGCCAGCAAAGGCTTATGCGGAGTACCTGCCGGGGTCTTATCGCCCGCTGAGGCCTTGGCCCTCTGCGCCACCCTCTTCCACAGCGTCTCCGTGTCCCTGTGAAGATGACACCAAATCAAAGGAGGATAACACAGGCGTAAGGTCAGGAACTGATGGGGGTAGAATACTTAATCGTCCTCCACCTCCTCCGACACTAGGTTCGACTTCCTTGCCAAGCTGAAGGACCCGAGGTCGAACTCGGCCTCCAGGGTGCCGTCCGAAGGAGGGGGAGAAGGGGACGGGGTCCGGTGCCGCTTGGACGAGGAAGAGGCAGTTGTGGTCCTCTTCGCCACCGCGGCCTTCACCACCTTCTTCGCTGCCGCGGCCTTCATCTCCCTCGTCTCGCGCATGGGCTGTCCTTGGGCCGGCTGCCGCTACATGATCCTGCCGAGCCGGACTGGCTCGCCAGAGGAAGCTCGCCGCAGGACACGCCGCCTCCCCACGACCGAGGGATCGTTTACCTCGACCTCCTTTTCAGACGACTCATCGCCCACATCTTCCACGAGGCGAGCCTCATCACCGGCGCCGCTGGCCTTCCCGGCAGACCCAGCCCACTGGGCGAGATCCCTCTCCTCCGCGGTTGCATCGGCCTCATCCTCCATGCCACCAGCGCTGCCGGCCTCCCTCGCGAGCGCCGCCTCCGCCGCCCTGGCGGGAATGTAGTCCAGCTCCGCCTTGGTGGTGTCCTGGATGAGCAGCGGCTCATCACGGACATAAGCCTCCGACAAGGTGTCCCTTGATGGCCCAAACAGGGGGCCCTTGATGGCCTTCGCAGCCCTGCCGTCCCTGCCCACGTCGAGCTGAAAGAGCCTTTGACAGAAATGGGCATGCCCCATCACTGTGAAGTTGTGCTTCAAGCCAGGGCAGAGCCTCATGACATCGGCAGCATTCCTGAAGTCCTAGACCGGCCTCCCCTTGTTGTGCAACGGGGCGATTCGGCAACAGATGAAGTCCGCCCCAATCATCTCAAGAGTGAGCCCGGCCGCGGTGAGGCGATGAATCCTGGTGGTGGCGACCGAGAACTTCTTAGCATTGGTGTCGAGGTCACTCTAGTCCACGTGTCGGGTCCGCGGGCTCTGACAAACCCGGCAATACTCCTGCGGGTCCTCCTCCTCGATTCAGCACCACCGGCCCCGCCACTCCTCCCACCTCTCCTTCTGGGCACCCTCCGGGTACATGCCTTTCTCCTGGGTCCTCGGGATCCAGGCGATGCTCCCAGAGATGGCGCCCCCTGGTAGGAGGCGAGGAGAGAAGTAGTGGTGGAAGAGCGCCATGCTAGGGAGCACCCCAGCAAAGCCCTCAGAGAGGTGGTCGAAGAGAGCCATGCATGCCACTGTGTTCGGCGTGAGATCCAAAAGATGCAAGCCGTAGGTGTGCATGATGTCATTGAAGAAGTCAGAGAAAGGGGGGCAGAGCCCATAAGAGAAGAAATCGACGAAGAAGGGGTACCGATTTGGGCCCTCCTCGGCAAAATCGGCGGGGATGACGCACGTGGCGGGGTGCCCCGTCGTCTTCCTCCCCCACATGGGTAATAAGAAGTTCTTGAGGTGAATCGCATCGACCGTCAATGGGAAGTAGGCGATCTGCGTCCGCCGCGCCACCGACTCGCTCTTCGGCGCCTCTTTCTCCCCGGCATCCTTGGCTGCTCCCTTGTCCCTGCTGGTTTTGGCCGCCATGGCAGCTGGGAGGGGGTGAAGGATCGAGAGCAATGGGGGCACATCGGCAGCGATCAGAGGCGAGAACTTCGAATCTTTTGCCTAAGGAATAAGAGAGGAACGACAGTTCGGAGATTGGAAGAGGCGCAGAGGGTAAATGAGCAGCATGCCTGCGGTTTTTCCCTTTTTTATGGGGAAGGCCCATGCCACCTCTTTACCATTTACTATGATGTGACGCATGGGGGCAGCAAACGCCCCACGCATGACCCCCACGTCACGCACGATCCCCACGTCGCGCATTCAACGTGGGTCGCGGGGAAGTGCGACGGGCGAGGGAGTTACAGCAGTACAAACCGGCCCCGCATGCACGCACACCGTTTTGGGACTAGCCCAACAACACGTCGCGCTTATGTATGGCCCAGGTCTGGGGGCTCCTGTCGGTGCACAAAAGGAGGGGTCCTATTTTGTACCCCTTTACTTGTGCGCGGGCGGTCGGAGGCGCGCCTAGGGCCACACCTAGCGGGGTAGAGGAAGGAAGCAAAGCCACAAGACAACCTGAGCAACGCCAAGCCAGAAACACAAAGAGCAAAAGGGCAAGGTGAGCCCCCCTGGCAAGGCCCTTGCCGGGGCGGCCTCCACAGCCCCAGCAAGAACCTTGCCGGGGCAACTTGCCCAACACCAGTGGAGCCGCCACCCTTGAGCCCAAGAGTTCCAACACCATCAACCACTTTGGAACCGAGGCCCGGGAGGCACCTCCATGGTGGCATGCAGATCTTTGTGGAGACTAGAAGCGCACAAGACTAGATGATAACCAGAAGACGACGATCCTGGACAAGATCCTTGCCAAGGATACCCACGAGACCCCCGGCAAGACCCTTGCCGGGGAATACTACAATTCCACAGCAAGACGCTTGTCGGGGACGACCACGATGCCACGGGAAGACCCTTGCCGGGGCCCCGGCAAGACTATTGCCAAAAACATCCGCGGGGCCGCAGCCAGGCCCACATCTGCCACGACTCCACCACCGTTCCCATGCAGCTGCCAGCCCACAAGCTAGGCAGGCACCTGTGTGGTGACGTGCAGCCTTGAGGCCGACTCGGCAAGCAACTACGTGGTGGCATGCATATCTTCGTGAAGATTCAGCCACCGCACCAACTCAGTAGCCAGCCAGCGTGGCACTACACACCTCGTCAGTTTGAACACGCGTTGAAGCTAGGCGAGGCGGCGACAGCTGAGATGAGCTTCCTTGACGTCCCCGATAAAGCAAGGAGGGCATGTTGGCAGCGCATTAAATGCGTTTGTCCTTGGATGCCAGGAGATAGACTCGACTACTGTATAGCTTTCCACCTCCTGTGTGCCACTGTGGCTGCCCCTTTGACTATAAAAGGAGGCCCGTGGCGTCCCGAGAGAGGATTCGGATTTTTTGTCCCTGCACGCCTTGTAGCTAGTCCAAGAACACTAGTTAAACAGAAACTAGTAGGAGTAGGGTATTACGCATCACTTGCGGCTCGAACCTGGATAATCCCCCCTCCCCCGCGTTGATCTCTCAATCCCGCTCTTTCCACAGCCTCGCGCCCGCCAACTGTAGCAAAAAGGGATTCCTCGTGATCCCGTAGGTGTCATTTTACCCCCGACAACAGGCCTAAATGTAAACTGGCTCACTATTAGATTTGGGCCTCGAATAGGCCGAGTAATGCACCGGACCTATTTTCTCTTGAAAACTCAATGGGTTTTAGGAGGCTGAAAAGTAGGTTGGGCCTAAAACGTGCCAAACAGCTCACGGGCCGGTAGCAGGCCAAAATAGTCCCCGGCCCATGATTGTGCCAATCACATCATCGGCTGTTAACACGCCAAAATTGTCTCGGTCCTTGTTTGGCACAATCATATTACCGGCTATGAGCAGGCCGGATGCAAACTAGGCCATAGTTAGGCCCAACTATATGACGGGCTTTTAACAGGCCGAAGTAAATATAGGGCCGAAATGTTAAATAGGCCTTTAACAGGCCGAAACTAATATCAAGTCGAATTACTAAATGGGCCTTAAGCAAGTGGGCCCAAAATCATAGTGTCCAGTTAACGGGCTAAATTTGATATGGGCCATAATTTAGCCCAAAGCCGCTTAAAGTGTCGGATCTGATCTGGGCCTTAATTTGGCCCAGAACGTGGTAGGATTTTAATGGGTCGGATCTCATATGGGCCTTTATTGGGCCCGGAAGGTGGCAGGTTGTTAATGGACCGGATCAAATATGGGCCGGCATTTGGCCCAAAACATGGCATCCTATTAACGGGTCGACCCATTAGTGTCCTAAAAATCTTGTGGGCCTTTAGCAAGGCCGGCCCATTAGTCGGCGAAATGTGATGGGCCTTTAGCTAGGCCGGCCCATTATGGTCGGTGAAATCTCGTGGGCCTTTAACTAGGCCAGCCCATTTAATCTTTATGGGCCACTTTTGGGCCGGTCCACGTGTCAACATATCATAGGCGCATCTCACCCATTGGATGAGTGACACCTGTGCCAATGCGGAGCTGACACGTTGTTCCGTCGGCCAATGAGAATTTTACACGTGGAAAATCATCATTGGTCATGGCTGTTAGCGGGTTATCGGATACAAAACTGGACCCGATAGCTTAACGGCGATCCGTTACCGTGGATGCCACATGTCGGTCACCCTTGACGAAAGCACTTCCATGACGCGGCATTTACCATCATGGAAGTGAACACTTCCGTGATGATAATTTTGGTAATGTCATGGAACACTTCTACGACAGCACAGGTATGACTATCTTGATTTTGTCATAAAATCGTCATGGATGTACATGCATGACAGAAAACGTGACCTATTGTGACAAACATGTATCATCACAGAAGTGTATTTTTTTGTAGTGAATGCCGAAGGTACTAACTCGAAGGTTGTCAGGCGAAGAATAAATATTATATCTCGGGTACACCCATTAATGTCGAAAGCAATATTATCCAAACTATGACACTTGAAGAACACATAAAAGTAACCATCCGGACAATCTTGAAAAAGAGGAGGTACATGATACTGTAAGTAAACGGACTCCGAAAAATCCAAAAAATTATTTTCTGTCAGTTTTGGAATATATTAAAAATTAGGAAAATAAGAAACAACCAGGAAGGTAACCCTGGTGGGCACAAGACACCAGGGTGCGCCTAGCTTGCCCAGGTGGGTTGTGACCACCTCGAGTACCTTTCAGACTCCGTTTTTCTCCCGTTTGCTTGTTCCCCAAGATAAAAAAATCTTTACTCACCCCCTGAACCTACTGACCACCGTATCGCCAGATCCACCATGGCCAGCATTATGTCTTCTCCCCCACCAACAACGTAGGAGAGGATGCTTGGTTGATGAAGATTGAATTGAAGAGAGAAGAGCTCGAAGAAACTTTCAAGGAGGACAAGAGCAAGAAAGCTATAGGAGATCAAACTCCGGCAGTAGAGCAGGCCTTGCCCGTGGAGAAAGAAGAACATATCCTTCAACCATACTATGAAAACCTCACTCCCACTGAGATTGAAGCCTTAAGGATCACTGAAATGGTTTGTATTCAAAACAAATATCTCACTCGTGGAAATATTTTATTGCAAGAGCACATCATTACCCTTTGGAGCGTCATCCGAAGATTGGAGTATCTTGTGAGCCTGAAAGAGAAGGACAAACCCTCCACTACTTCATCACCACCACCTCCTTCTTCATCACCAAAGGAGACTTGAGTATTGGGTATGGGCACTCCTGGATGTGCCCCGATATTTTATCACCACCACTATCTTTTCCCTTTACTTATCTTAGTTCGATCCTTACTTATCTTTTGCTTTAGTTGAATAAAAGTTTAGTTCGATCCTTTCTTTTCAAGTACTTGCTTAGTAATCTATCCTTGTAATCATGTGCGAGATATATAGTAAAGTTTAGTTTTAGTTTTGCTTTATTTACTTTCTTGTTCAATAAAAAGAAAGGAAATAAATGAAAAAGATCATATGCTAATCTTATGGTAAGCAATGACATCACATAAGGAAGAGTATAAGTAGAAAAGTTTGTTGGATATTTACAAACATAGCATTGGTTAATGTTGCAATTCATGGAAGAATTAATAAGGGAAGGGAATATTCACATGCAAATATAGTATATTGGACATCTTTTATGATTGTGAGCCCCCATCAAAATATTATATGCCAAAATTGTTGATGTTAGAAAAGGAAGACAACGTAATGATTTATGTTTGTTCATATTCATATAGAATTTATATTGTCATAGATCCTTTAACATGTGGTGCTTGCCTCCCATCTTTGCTAGCCAAAAATTCCGCACTAAGTAGAGATACTACTTATGCATCCAAAACCCTCAACCCAAATCTTGTTTTGAGAGCCCACCATACCTACCTATGGATTGAGTAAGATCCTTCAAGTAAGTTGTCATCGGTGTAATAAGGGAATAAAAATTGCTTCTAAATGTGTTAGATCATTGAGTGTAAGAGAAAATTGAGCGTTGTACGAACTTGTGATGGCAAAATAATAAAGGCGACAGACTGCATAATAAAGGTTGCTATCATAAGGGGCAGTATAACGTGGCATTCCTTTGCACTAAGAGATTGAGAATATAACCAAAAAGCGCATGGTAACCTCTGCTTCCCTCTACGATTGGTCTATCTTTTACTTTTACGTATTTACTTTTATGCAAGAGTCAAAGTATTTCTTTCTATTCCCTTTTATTTTCTCTTTTGGCAAGCACCATGTGGTGAGTAAAGATGTAGGCACATATATCCAGTTGGATATGGGTGGACATGTGTTATTATTGTTGACATCACTGTCAGGACCCCAATCCTAAGTCACACCGATCTAGCATGTAACACATCATATCACTTTGCGGCCTCACGGGTATTCCCACGGGTGCCACCTTACCTGGCCCGGGACCGTTTGCGCCTTTTGGCTCACGTATATGATAGTGTCGCTAGCATCCATATGACAGAGAACCCGCGGGCTGACATGACTAGTCGTAAACCCAAAGTGGCACTAACTTACAGGGACAGGCATACATGACCCAGCAACGAACGTGTCGGTCATCAGTGAGTGAATCCGGGCTGTAGCAGCTGGGCTAACAGGACTCTGGAGAATCCAGGCTGTAGCAGGCTAACAGGACTCCGGTAGACACCGCGTGACATTTCCTCGAAGGGACAAACACAGGAACGAAGAAGGACACATGCCGGCCAGCCTAAGTGTTCCGGAGCAGTAGCAAGCTACCATGGCTCAGTGGAAGCACTAGGAGACATTTCCTGGTAAGAGAGGCTACCATGGATAAACAACTAGCTTGTCGGATCCCACCATACCAAGCATTTCAAATCATACACACAATATGCTCGATATGTGCAAATACAACATGGCATCACAACAAAACTCTACAACTCAAAGTATTTATTCATTAGGCTCTGAAGAGCCCGATATTACAAACATGGGTCTGATGACCCAACATTCAAGTAATACAAGCAAAAAGCACATGTGGAAGCTTAACTTGTCTCAGTATAGACAACTACACATGGAAAAGTCTGAGAAGCCTGACTATCTACAAGACCCCGCCGAGGGCACAAAATCGTAGTTGAGGTAACAAGCTAAACATCAAAGTCCATGCGAAACTACTAGGGAGACTGAAGTCTCTCTGCAAAGCATAAATTAAGCAAACATGAGTAGAAATGTACCCAACAAGAATTACATCAAAACTAGCTACATATGCATTAGTATCAACAAAGAGGTTGGTGGAGTTTAACTGCAGCAAGCCATCTTAGACTCGGTGGCTATCCTGAACTACGACTGCAAGCAACTCTTTTGGGGTGGCGCACATGAGTCCACATATTCACCAATCAATACACCACTATGGACCCACTCTCGTCTCCCTACGAGAATTTCATCCATAACGCTCACGCTTATCTTGTGCATTTTAGAGTATCCACTTTCACTTGTATATGAACTGTACAGGCAACCCAGAAGTCCTTTACCGCGGATGCGGCTATTCGAATAGATGATGTTAACCCTGCAGGGGTGTACTTCTTCACACACGCTCTCACCACTTTGGAACTTCTTGTGCTCAGTATTTTTATATATTCTGAAAATGACTTCCGTGAAGTTTCAGGACTTTTGGAGCTGTGCAGAATAGGTCTCTAATATTTCCTCCTTTTCCAACCCAGAATCCCAGCTGCTGGCGTCCTCCCTCTTTATGTAAACATTGTAAAATAAGAGAGAATGGGATTAAGTATTGTGACATAATGGGTAATCACAGCCCATAATGCAATAAATATCGATATAAAAGCATGATGCAAAATGGACGTATCAGGGGGCGGCGCGTTGGGGTGGCCCTCGGCGGTTCCTCCAGCTGTCGTTCTCCTGCTACAAACCGGGCAAGGTCAACATCAAAGATCCACACCCCAAGGCTCATCAGTGAAGAAGTGAGTGGCGGACTCACGCTGGGGGCTAAAGCGAGGGCTGCGTCGGAGGCTGCTGTTCGGGCTGCTCTCCGCCAGCAAAGGCTTATGCGGAGTACCTGCCGGGGTCTTATCGCCCGCTGAGGCCTTGGCCCTCTGCGCCACCCTCTTCCACAGCGTCTCCATGTCCCTGTGAAGATGACACCAAATCAAAGGAGGATAACACAGGCGTAAGGTCAGGAAGTGATGGGGGGCAGAATACTTAATCGTCCTCCACCTCCTCCGACACTAGGTTCCTCTTCCTTGCCAGGCTGAAGGACCCGAGGTCGAACTCGGCCTCCAGGGTGCCGTCCGAAGGAGGGGGAGAAGGGGACGGGGTCCGGTGCTGCTTGGACGAGGAAGATGCAGTTGTGGTCCTCTTCGCCACCGCGGCCTTCACCACCTTCTTCACTGACGCGGCCTTCATCGCCCTCGTCTCGCGCACGGGCTGTCCTTGTGCCGGCTGCCGCTACATGATCCTGCCGAGCCGGACTGGCTCGCCAGAGGAAGCTCGCCGCAGGACACGCCGCCTCCCCGCGACCGAGGGATCGTTCACCTTGACCTCCTTTTCGGACGACTCATCGCCCACATCTTCCACGAGGGGAGCCTCATCGCCGGCGCCGCTGGCCTTCCCGGCAGACCCAACCCACTGGGCGATCTCCCTCTCCTCTGCGGCTGCGTTGGCCTCATCCTCCATGCCGCCAGCACTGCCGGCCTCCCTCGCGAGCGCCACCTCCGCCGCCCTGGCGGCAATGTATTCCAGCTCCACCTTGGTGCTGTCCTGGATGAGCAGGGGCTCATCGCGGACATAAGCCTCCGACAAGGTGTCCCTTGACGGCCCAAACAGGGGGCCCTTGATGCCCTTCGCGGCTCTGCCGGTCCTCGCAGCCCTACCGTCCCTGCCCATGTCGAGCTGAAAGAGCCTTTGACAGAAATGGGCATGCCCCATCACTGTGAAGTTTTGCTTCAAGCCAGGGCAGAGCCTCATGACATCGGCAGCATTCCTGAAGTCATAGACCGGCTTCCCCTTGTTGTGCAATAGGGCGATTCGGCAACAGATGAAGTCCGCCCCAATCATCTCAAGAGTGAGCCCGGCCGCGGTGAGGCAATGGATCCTGGTGGTGGCGACCGAGACTTCTTAGCATTGGTGTCGAGGTCGCTCTAGTCCGCGTGTCGGGTCCGCGGGCTCTGACAAACCCGGCAAAACTCCTGCGGGTCCTCCTCCTCGATTCAGCACCACCGGCCCCGCCACTCCTCCCACCTCTCCATCTGGGCACCCTCCGGGTACACGCCTTTCTCCTGGGTCCTCAGGATCCAGGCGATGCTCCCAGAGATGGCGCCCCCTGGTAGGAGGCGAGGAGAGAAGTAGTGGTGGAAGAGCGCCATGCTAGGGAGCACCCCAGCAAAGCCCTCATAGAGGTGGGCGAAGAGAGCCATGCATGCCACTGTGTTCGGCGTGAGATCCAAAAGATGCAAGCCGTAGGTGTGCATGATGTCATTGAAGAAGTCAGAGAAAGGGGGGCAGAGCCCATAAGAGAATAAATCGACGAAGAAGGGGTACCGATTTGGGCCCTCCTTGGCAAAATCGGCGGGGATGACGCACGTGGCGGGGTGCCCCGTCGTCTTCCTCCCCCATATGGGTAATAAGAAGTTCTTGAGGTGAATCGCATCGACTGTCGATGGGAAGTAGGCGACCTGCGTCCGCCGCGCCGCCGACTCGCTCTCCGGCGCCTCTTTCTCCCCGGCATCCTTGGCTGCTCCCTTGTCCCTGCTGGTTTTGGCCGCCATGGCAGCTGGGAGGGGGTGAAGGATCGAGAGCAATGGGGGCACAGCGGCAGCGATCAGAGGCGAGAACTTCGAATCTTTTGCCTAAGGAATAAGAGAGGAACGGCAGTTCGGAGATTGGAAGAGGCGCAGAGGGTAAATGAGCAGCATGCCTGCGGTTTTTCCCTTTTTTATGGGGAAGGCGCAGGCCACCTCTTTACCATTTACTATGATGTGACGCATGGGGGCAGCAAACGCCCCACACATGACCCCCACGTCACGCAAGATCCCCACGTCGCACATTCAACGTGGGTCGCGGGGAAGTGCGACGGGCGAGGGAGTTACAGAAGTACAACCCGGCCCCGCATGCACGCACACCATTTTGGGACTATCCCAACAACATGTCGCGCTTATGTATGGCCCATGCCTGGGGGCTCCTGTCGGTGCACAAAAGGAGGGGTCCTATTTTGTACCCCTTTACTTGTGCTCGGGCGGTGGGAGGTGCGCCTAGGGCCGCACCTAGCGGGGTCGAGGAAGGAAGCAAAGCCACAAGACAACCTGAGCAACGCCAAGCCAGAAACACAAAGAGCAAAAGGGCGAGGTGAGCCCCCCTGGCAAGGCCCTTGCCGGGGCGGCCTCCACAGCCCCAGCAAGAACCTTGCCGGGGCAACTTGCCCAACACCAGTGGAGCCGCCACCCTTGAGGCCAAGAGTTCCAACAGCATCAACCACTTTGGAACCGAGGCCCGGGAGGCACCTCCTTGGTGGCATGCAGATCTTTGTGGAGACTAGAAGCGCACAAGACTAGATGATAACCAGAAGATGACGATCCTGGACAAGATCCTTGCCAAGGATACCCACGAGACCCCTGGCAAGACCCTTGCTGGGGAATACAACAATTCCACGGCAAGACCCTTGTCGGGCACGACCACGATGCCACGGGAAGACCCTTGCCGGGGCCCCGACAAGACTATTGCCGAAAACATCCGCGGGGCCGCAGCCAGGCCCACATCTGCCACGACTCCACCACCGTTCCCATGCAGCTGCCAGCCCACAAGCTAGGCAGGCACCTGTGTGGTGACGTGCAGCCTCGAGGCCGACTCAGCAAGCAACTGCGTGGTGGCATGCATATCTTCGTGAAGATTCAGCCACCGCACCAACGCAGTAGCCAGCCAGCGTGGCACTACACACCTCGTCAGTTTGAACACGCGTCGAAGCCAGGAGAGGCGGCGACAGCTGGGACGAGCTTTCTTGCCGTCCCTGATAAAGCAAGGAGGGCATGTTGGCAGCGCATTAAATGCATTTGTCCTAGGATGCCAGGAGATAGACTCGACTACTGTATAGCTTTCCACCTCCTGTGTGCCACTGTGGCTGCCCCTTTGACTATAAAAGGAGGCCCGCGGCATCCTGATAGAGGATTCGGATTTTTTGTCCCTGCATGCCTTGTAGCTAGTCCAAGAACACTAGTTAAACAGAAACTAGTAGGAGTAGGGTATTACGCATCACTTGCGGCTCGAACCTGGATAATCCCCCCTCCCCCGCGTTGATCTCTCAATCCCGCTCTTTCCACAGCCTCGCGCCCGCCAACCGTAGCAAAAAGGGATTCCTCGTGATCCCGTAGGTGTCATTTTCCCCCCGACAACAGGCCTAAATGTAAACTGGCTCACTATTAGATTTGGGCCTCGAATAGGCCGAGTAATGCGCCGGACCTATTTTCGTTAGAAAACTCAATGGCCTTTTAGGAGGCTGAAAAGTAGGTTGGGCCTAAAACGTGCCGAACAGCTCACGGGCCGGTAGCAGGCCAAAATAGTCCCCGGCCCATGATTGTGCCAATCACATCATGGGCCGTTAACACGCCAAAATTGTCTCGGTCCTTGTTTGGCACAATCATATTACCGGCTATGAGCAGGCCGGATGCAAACTAGGCCTTAGTTAGGCCCAACTATATGACGGGCTTTTAACAGGCCGAAGTAAATATAGGGCCGAAATGTTAAATAGGCCTTTAACAGGCCGAAACTAATATCAAGTTGAATTACTAAATGGGCCTTTAGCAAGTGGGCCCAAAATCATAGTGTCCAGTTAACGGGCTAAATTTGATATGGGCCATAATTTAGCCAAAAGCCTCTTAAAGGGTCGGATCTGATCTGGGCCGTAATTTGGCCCAGAACGTGGTAGGATTTTAATGGGTCGGATCTCATATGGGCCTTTATTGGGCCCGGAAGGTGGCAGGTTGTTAATGGACCGGATCAAATATGGGCCGGCATTTGGCCCAAAACATGGCATCCTATTAACAGGTCGACCCATTAGTGTCCTAAAAATCTTGTGGGCCTTTAGCTAGGCCGGCCCATTATGGTCGGAGAAATGTCATGGGCCTTTAGCTAGGCCGGCCCATTATGGTCGGTGAATTCTCGTGGGCCTTTAACTAGGCCGGCCCATTTAATCTTTATGGGCCACGTTTGGGCCGGTCCACATGTCAACATATCATAGGCGCATCTCACCCATTGGATGAGTGACACCTGTGCCAATGCGGAGCTGACACATTGTTCCGTCGGCCAATGAGAACGTGGAAAATCATCATTGGTCATGGCTGTTAGCGGGTTATTGGATACAAAACCGGACCCGATAGCTTAACGGCGACCCGTTACGGTGGATGCCACATGTCGGTCACCCTTGACGAAAGCACTTCCATGACGCGGCATTTATCATCATGTAAGTGAACACTTCCGTGATGATAATTTTGGTAATGTCATGGAACACTTCTACGACAGCACATGTATGACTATCTTGATTTTGTCATAAAATCGTCATGGATGTACATGCATGACAGAAAACGTGACCTATTGTGACAAACATGTATCATCACAGAAGTGTATTTTTTGTAGTGAATGCCGAAGGTACTAACTCGAAGGTTGTTAGGCGAAGAATAAAATATTATATCTCGGGTACACCCATTAATGTCGAAAGCAATATTATCCAAACTATGACACTTGAAGAACACATAAAAGTAACAATCCGGACAATCTTGAAAAAGAGGAGGTACATGATACTGTAAGTAAACGGACTCCGAAAAATCCAAAAAATTATTTTCTGTCAGTTTTTGAATATATTAAAAATTAGGAAAATAAGAAACAACCAGGAAGGTAACCCTGGTGGGCACAAGACACCAGGGTGCGCCTAGCTTGCCCAGGTGGGTTGTGACCACCTCGAGTACCTTTCAGACTCCGTTTTTCTCCCGTTTGCTTGTTCCCCAAGATAAAAAAATCTTTACTCACCCCCTGAACCTACTGACCACCGTATTGCCAGATCCACCATGGCCAGCATTATGTCTTCTCCCCCACCAACAACGTAGGAGAGGATGCTTGGTTGATGAAGATTGAATTGAAGAGAGAAGAGCTCGAAGAAACTTTCAAGGAGGACAAGAGCAAGAAAGCTATAGGAGATCAAACTCCGGCAGTAGAGCAGGCCTTGCCCGTGGAGAAAGAAGAACATATCCTTCAACCATACTATGAAAACCTCACTCCCACTGAGATTGAAGCCTTAAGGATCACTGAAATGGTTTGTATTCAAAACAAATATCTCACTCGTGGAAATATTTTATTGCAAGAGCACATCATTACCCTTTGGAGCGTCATCCGAAGATTGGAGTATCTTGTGAGCCTGAAAGAGAAGGACAAACCCTCCACTACTTCATCACCACCACCTCCTTCTTCATCACCAAAGGAGACTTGAGTATTGGGTATGGGCACTCCCGGATGTGCCCCGGTATTTTATCACCACCACTATCTTTTCCCTTTACTTATCTTAGTTCGATCCTTAGTTATCTTTTGCTTTAGTTGAATAAAAGTTTAGTTCGATCCTTTCTTTTCAAGTACTTGCTTAGTAATCTATCCTTGTAATCATGTGCGAGATATATAGTAAAGTTTAGTTTTAGTTTTGCTTTATTTACTTTCTTGTTCAATAAAAAGAAAGGAAATAAATGAAAAAGATCATATGCTAATCTTATGGTAAGCAATGACATCACATAAGGAAGAGTATAAGTAGAAAAGTTTGTTGGATACTTACAAACATAGCATTGGTTAATGTTGCAATTCATTGAAGAATTAATGAGGGAAGGGAATATTCACATGCAAATATAGTATATTGGACATCTTTTATGATTGTGAGCCCCCATCAAAATATTATATGCCAAAATTGTTGATGTTAGAAAAGGAAGACAACGTAATGATTTATGTTTGTTCATATTCACATAGAATTTATATTGCCATAGATCCTTTAACATGTGGTGCTTGCCTCCCATCTTTGCTAGCCAAAAATTCCGCACTAAGTAGAGATACTACTTGTGCATCCAAAACCCTCAATCCAAATCTTGTTTTGAGAGCCCACCATACGTACCTATGGATTGAGTAAGATCCTTCAAGTAAGTTGTCATCGGTGTAATAAGGGAATAAAAATTGCTTACAAATGTGTTAGATCATTGAGTGTAAGAGAAAATTGAGCGTTGTACGAACTTGTGATGGCAAAATAATAAAGGCGACAGACTGCATAATAAAGGTTGCTATCATAAGGGGCAGTATAACGTGGCATTCTTTTGCAC
The DNA here is from genome assembly GCF_018294505.1 of Triticum aestivum. NCBI lineage: Eukaryota > Viridiplantae > Streptophyta > Magnoliopsida > Poales > Poaceae > Triticum > Triticum aestivum. Next base: position 273,640,846 of record NC_057800.1, on the reverse strand, counting down.
TAAGAGATTGAGAATATAACCAAAAAGCACATGGTAACCTCTGCTTCCCTCTATGATTGGTCTATCTTTTACTTTTACGTATTTACTTTTATGCAAGAGTCAAAGTTTTTCTTTCTATTCCCTTTTATTTTCTCTTTTGGCAAGCACCATGTGGTGAGTAAAGATGTAGGCACATATATCCAGTTGGATATGGGTGGGCATGTGTTATTATTGTTGACATCACTGTCAGGACCCCAATCCTAAGTCACACCGATCTAGCATGTAACACATCATATCACTTTGCGGCCTCACGCACGGTATTCCCACGGGTGCCACCTTACCTGGCCCGGGACCGTTTGCGCCTTTTGGCTCACGTATATGATAGTGTCGCTAGCATCCATATGACAGAGAACCCGGGCTGACATGACTAGTCGTAAACCCAAAGTGGCACTAACTTACAGGGACAGGCATACATGACCCAGCAACGTACGTGTCGGTCATCAGCGAGTGAAACCGGGCTGTAGCAGCTGGGCTAACAGGACTCCAGAGAATCCAGGATGTAGCAGGCTAACAGGACTCCGGTAGACACCGCGTGACATTTCCTCGAAGGGACAAACACAGGAACGAAGAAGGACACATGCCGGCCAGCCTAAGTGTTCCGGAGCAGTAGCAAGCTAGCATGGCTCAGTGGAAGCACTAGGAGACATTTCCCGGTAAGGGAGGCTACCATGGATAAACAACTAGCTTGTCGGATCCCACCATACCAAGCATTTCAAATCATACACACAATATGCTCGATATGTGCAAATACAACATGGCATCACAACAAAACTCTACAACTCAAAGTATTTATTCATTAGGCTCTGAAAAGCCCGATATTACAAACATGGGTTTGATGACCCAACATTCAAGTCATACAAGCAAAAAGCACATGTGGAAGCTTAACTTGTCTCAGTATAGACAACTACAAATGGAAAAGGCTGAGAAGCCTGACTATCTACAAGACCCCGCCGAGGGCACAAGATCGTAGTTGATGTAACAAGCTAAACGTCAAAGTCCACGCGAAACTACTAGGGAGACTGAAGTCTCTCTGGAAAGCATAAATTAAGAAAACGTGAGTACAAATGTACCCAACAAGAATTACATCAAAACTAGCTACATATGCATTAGTATCAACTAAGGGGTTGGTGGAGTTTAACTGCAGCAAGCCATCTTAGACTCGGTGGCTATCCTGAACTACGACTGCAAGCAACTCATTTGGGGTGGCGCACATGAGTCCACATATTCACCAATCAATACACCACTATGGATCCACTCTCGTCTCCCTATGAGAATTTCATCCATAGCGCTCACGCTTATCTTGTGCATTTTAGAGTATCCACTTTCACTTGTATATGAACTGTACAGGCAACCCAGAAGTCCTTTACCGCGGATGCGGCTATTCGAATAGATGATGTTAACCCTGCAGGGGTGTACTTCTTCACAAACGCTCTCGCCACTTACCACCATGTACATGTTGTGTATCTCGGCAACCTTCTAGCGGAACCCTGGCGAGGGAGTCGGCCATGAGCTGACTAACCACACAAGTCTCTAGTCCAGGTTTATCGCCTATTCGGGTTCCATCCGCTAGGAGATCTGGTCAGGGTGTCACTCACGGCCCCAAACGATGAGAGCAGGGTTCCCGAGGCACCAAACGGGCATCTCGGTACACCATGCCTCGTGTCTCTACCGCATCATGGCCCACCCCTAGGGTCAGCGCTACGCACGGCCCCCAACACATATCCTACAAACACCAAAAACTAGTTGCAACTCTTGGACAGAGAACAAGGGCGGTTAATAAGTCAAGAGAGTCAATTAAGGATCCCAATGTGTGGTAGTAGCTGTTCATGGATCACAAACACAAAACTCAGTTCCTAAGGATGGTTTCAATGAGACAACTCACCATGTACTCCTACATGGCCTCTCACCGCTACTGTTGGGGATATTACTATCAGTCAAGACCCGCACAGGAGGGGCCGGGTCAGCCCCAATGGCGGGTTACGCAAGAAGCCCAGTAAACATCCAAGACGATAGTTTATTAAAGCTAATAGAAAGCCCAAGGGCCTGGAGGCGGCTTAAGGCCCAGTATTGTAAACCGCCGTATGTAAGGAAAGACTTGTAAAGAAAGGCATGTAAAGGAAGCCACCGAGCCAGACATGATTATGAGCCGGCCGAGACTCTGTAGGCCACCAGACATCAACCCATGTATATAAGGGGACGACCCGGTGGCGGCTTAGGGCAAGAAAGAACAAATCGATAACCAAGCTGGCAAGTTGAGCCTCTTGGTGATCGAAACCCCAGCAATACCAATCCCAACTAGACGTAGGCTTTTACCTTCAACGTAAGGGGCCAGACTAGTATAAAATCCTCTCGTGTCCTTTGTCCCGATTAACCCCATTAAGCTTCCTAGTGCGATGGCCCTATGACTAAGTCCTTTCTCTAGGACATCTGCCGTGACAATTCCATGACAGTTGGCGCCCACTGTGGGGCCAGCGCACGGTGGATTTGAGTTCTTGAAGGGCAACTTCGAAGGGCCCAAGGGATATGCTGTGGGCCGGATGACCAAGAGTCGTCGTGGCAAGCTCTACATCGACGACGAAGGCTGGGGCCCCGAGGCCGGCTCAGTTGAGTACAGATACCAGGTCCCCTTCGGCAGAATTCATGTCTTCATCGGCCGGATCAGCGAGTCAGGTCCTGAGCTGGATGTCCACACGGACCTCATCGAAATGGCTCGGCGCGCGAGGACAGCCTGTGTTCAAACTGCCGTGAAGCATGCCCTCGTAGGCTGCATCCACGGCGGTGAATACTCTGAAGGATCGGTGGAGGGCGGTGAGACGGCCGTCTATTCTGACACTGCATCATAAACGGGCGAGATGGACTCTTTGTACCAGCTGCAGGACGGCATGCTCAGGGGGCTGTTCCGATGGTAGCAGTATTCCGGACCCTCTTGAGCCGCCGAATTGGGCTAGAGTCTTCATGGCAGGGACACAGCCCGGGCAGAACTCTACAGCAGCGGCGGCAACAGCTACCGGGTCGGCTGCAGTCGGGTCAGGAGACCCCGCGCCCCCCCGGCTCAGATCTTTATGGACCTCATGGATAAACTGACGACTCTGTTGACTACTGTGGTAGAGCCGGCGGATAAAGCCCAACATGACGCAGAGGTGGCACCCGTACGTGAAGAGATGGTTTAAGCTAAGGAAAATCTAGCCACAGAGGAAGTCAGGATGGCAGGAGAGCGGGCGGCTTTGGACGTTCATGCTCAACAGCTTCAAGCGGAGACCTTCCGGCTCTCAGTGGATCTGAACGGAACGAGGTCATGAGGAGGAGGCATCAGAAAACCCAATCACGTCTGCCTCTGACGCTCGATCCTAGGAATCTTTTTCACACACCTAGAGCTGGGGGAAGTAACCCGCCGGAGGCACCCTGGATTACAACACCCGGTGCACTGGTCCAGCCGCGTGCCATGGATCCACCTCATATAATTACCGCTCCACCTCATTACGTCCCAACGCCACCGAGTCACTTCTCCAACCCTTTGGAAAACCTCATCACAGCATTGGCTCGTCTGGCGGCTCTTCCGATGGAAGGTGACTCACCGGTGGCAGTTGAAACACGGAGGGTAAGAGAACTTCTTCAAACAGCTCTAGCGCAGCAGGATGCATACTCCTATAGTCGAGACAGGATACATTCAACTCCTCACCCAAGTCGGAGCCCGAGTTATAGTAGGCATATGGAATCTGTAGATATGTCAAGCAATGCTCAACGCCACAACCGGCCATACAGGCATGAGCCGGTGCGGGCTGGAGCCCTTAACTTGGCGGATCAGGAGAGGATTCGACAAGAGGTGGAACGACCAGTTCAAATGTCAGCAGATCAGGCGGCTCATCAAACTTTTCCGGCTTATCCAGCAACCTCGGTCGAGGCAAGAGTGGCCACAAGAACCGGAGGCGTTCCTTGCTTGGTGCCTGCCATACATAATGAGTGTTTGCCAAAGGATTTTAAGGGGCCTCATAAGGTGCCTAATTACACAGCTGACTTACAGCCCGAGGCTTGGATTGAGAGTTATGAGATGGCTATGGAGTTATTGGAGGTCAGCGATGCAGCAATGGCCAAGTATTTCACTATGATGTTAGATGGAACAACTCGTACTTGGTTGAAGGGATTGCCACCCAATTCTATCGGCTCATGGGCGGAGTTAAAGGCCCGGTTCATCCAGAACTTTAAAGACACGTGTAAGCAGCCTATGTCGATTGTGGACCTGACCAATTGCAAGCAAGAGGATGGTGAATCCACAACCCATTGGGTGCGCCGGGTCAAGGAGATAATACATTCATCTCATAAGATGGATGCCGACTCAGCAGTCTTAATGTGGGAGAATAATTGCCGTTTCGAACCTCTGAAGCAGAAGCTGGGGCAGCTCAAGCGTGACTGTAATGACATGGGAATGTTGATGGCGGCTCTCGTCAAGTATGCTGATTCTGATACTACCAAGGACCGGTGTCTGACGAAGAAAAGGCAACGAAGGGAAAGAAGAACGACAACGGCAAGGGTCACCAGCATAACCCGACAAATCAAGGAGGTAATAAATATAAGGCTGATGAGTTTGTTGCTAACACCAATGCACAGGGCGGAAATCAACGGCGCAAGGGCAGACAACCCCCTCGGTCGGGCGGGTCAGGTCCCACCCTTGAGCAATTGTTGAATGAGCCTTGTCCAAAGCACGACACCCGGGAGAAGCCAGCCACTCACCTGTGGAAATATTGTACACTCATGAAGGCGTTTAAAAATTCAAATGCGTTTGATGGAGGTCACGGCCTAGGTGGCGGCTCAAGTGGAGGCGGTTTCCAAGGCCCGGGCGCCGGCTTAGGTGGAGGAGGATTCCACGGTCAGGGCCATCCTGGTAACGAAGGAGGGTATAATCCGCAACCCGGCCAAGGTAATCAGCAGCAGCAGTCTGGATATCAGAGCAACCCGAAGCAGCTGAATAGTGGGCAATACCATGTATTCACCACTAGCTTATGTAAGAGAGACTAGAAGCTTCACAAGAGGGCCGACAATGCCGTTGAGCCGGCGATTCCACGTTACTTACGTTGGTCAGAGCAGCCTATTGTGTGGAGCAGAGAGGATCACCCACCCCGGGTCGATAATCCAGGTCACTTGGCTTTGGTGGTGGCGCCTTAGGTTGGTGGATACAAATTCACTAAGGTACTCATGGATGGAGGCAGCAGCATCAACATCCTCTACTATGAGACGTTCCGCCGGATGGGATTGACTGATAAGAGTCTTAAACAATCCAACACTGTTTTTCACGGTGTGGTTCCTGGCAAGTCAGCTTACCCAGTGGGTAAGATTGAGCTAGAAGTAGCCTTTGGGGATGACTATGACTCCAGAGCAGAAAAATTAACCTTTGAGGTGGTTAAGATCAAAAGCCCGTATCATGCTCTGTTCGGACGGCCGGCTTATGTCAAATTCATGGCTCGGCCGTGTTATGTGTATTTGCAGCTTAAGATGCCGGGTTATAAGGGCACCATTACAGTACATGGGAGCCGGAAAATAGCTTTGGAGTGTGAAGAAGGTGATGCTGCCTATGCTGAATCTGTCTGTGCAACAGAGGAGTTAAAATTTTACAAAGATCATGTTGACCTGGTAGACATGACGTCATTAAAGAAACCAACAACAAAGCATGAGCCAGTGTTGAAGTTCAAATCAGCTGATGACACCAAGATGGTTGACTTTGTGCCTGGGAACTCATCCAAGCAGTTCACTATCAGTGCTAACTTGGATCCAAAATAGGAAAGCGCGCTCATCGAGTTCATCCGTGAGAACTGGGACATCTTCGCATGGAAACCTTCAGACATGCCGGCTGTCCCGAGGGAACTCGCTGAGCACACTCTCAATATTGATTCGAAGTTTAAACCTGTCAGACAATTTCTCCGACGGTTCAATGAAGAAAGGCGCAAGGCCATTGGAAAAGAGGTGGCCCGGCTTTTGGTAGCTGGGTTCATTATAGAAGTCTTTCACCCAGAGTGGTTAGCCAACCCGGTGCTTGTATTAAAAAAGAATGGCACCTAGCGTATGTGTGGATTACACCGATCTGAATAAGGCTTGTCCGGCTGATCCTTTTGCCCTCCGTCGTATTGACCAGATCATTGATGCTACGGCGGGTTGCGCATGTTTGTTTTTTGGATGCGTATTATGGTTATCATCAGATCAAGATGGCAGTCAAAAATCAGGAGAAGACGGCTTTTATCACTCCTTTTGGAGCTTTCTGCTATGTGTCTATGCCTTTTGGGCTGAAGAGTGCCCAGGCGACTTACCAACGGTGTGTGCAGAATTGTCTTCACGATCAAATTGGATGTAAGGTTCATGCTTATGTGGATGATATAGTGGTAAAATCCAGGAAGGAGGAAACCTTGGTCGCAGATCTAAAAGAGACTTTCGATAATCTCCGGGTCTACAAAATGATGCTTAACCCGGCCAAGTGTGTTTTTGGAGTCCCAGCCGGCAAGCTCTTGGGTTTTTTGGTGTCTAACCGAGGTATTGAGGCTCACACGGAGAAAATCAAGGCAATTACATCCCTGGCCAAACCAACATGCATCACTGACGTTCAACGACTGGCGGGTCGTGTCGCTGCTTTGAGCCGGTTCATAAGCCGGTTAGGGGAGAAGGCAATGCCTCTGTATCAGATGATGAAGAAAACAGATGATTTTGTTTGGAGCGATGCTGCAAACTCTGCTTTTGAAGATTTGAAGACACAGCTTGCTGAGCCGCCGGTCCTGGCTGCTCCAGTTGAGAAAGAGTCGCTGCTGTTATACGTGGCCGCCAACTCACGAGCTATTAGTGTGGCTATTGTGGTGGAGCGCAAGGAGGCTGGCAAGGATCATCTGGTTCAATGGCCGGTTTACTACGTCAGTGAGGTGCTAATTGAATCCAAGCAACGATATCCACATTGGCAGAAGCTCGTATATGGGGTGTTCATGGCAAGCCGGAAGCTTAAGCATTATTTGCAGGGACATCCAATCACCGTGGTTAGCTCTGCTCCTTCGGGAGACATCATTCAAAACAGGGAAGCCACTGGACGAGTCGCCAAGTGGGTGATTGAGTTTGGGTCTCATGGGTTAAAGTATATGCCACGTACCGCAATCAAATCTCAAGCACTATTTGACTTCATTAATGGCTGGACAAAGATGCAGATGCCAGAAGAAAAACCAGACAACACGTATTGGACTGTTCATTTTGATGGGTCTAGACAGTTGGAATGCTCGGGGGCTGGAGTTGTTTTAACCTCTCCTCGAGGTGAATTTTTTGTTATGTGTTATGGTTGATGTTTCCTTGCACTAACAACGCAGCAGAGTATGAAGCTTTGCTCCGTGGCTCAACAGGTATCAGGCAAATGGGATTCCAAGGACCCTCTCATGGCAACTTATCGCCGGGAGGTTGATGCTGTTGCAGGGCATTTTAAAGGTTATCAGGTGGAGCACATCGACCGTCGAAAGAACAAAGCAGCTGATGCTTTAAGCCGGTTGGGGTCTCAGCGTAAGCTGGTTCCACCTAACACCTTTTTGGATGTTTTGCATAACCCGTCTGTCAAGTTGCCCACAGAAGAAGATTTAGTTGTTCCTGACCCGGAGGCACAGTTGGTAGCGGCTCTTCATGTCATCCCAGATTGGACAGTGCCGTTCTTGGCTTACATGACCCGGGGAGAGTTGCCAGCGGATGAGACCCTGGCTCGACAGATAACCCGGCGGTCTAAGTCAATGACGATTTTGGATGGAGAATTATACCATCGCAGCATCTCCGGAGCATTTCAGCGGTGTGTTTCCCCCGAAGAAGGTCAAGAAATACTTCGTGAGATCCATGAAGGCGATTGTGGTCATCACGCCGGGTCAAAATCTCTAGTGGCCAAGGCTTTTCATCACGGTTTTACTGGTTGACGGTTCATGCTGATGCAGAGGATCTGGTCAGCAGATGTGATGGATGTCAAAAGTTTGCACGATGAGCGAATGTGCTGGCTCAAGAGCTCCGGATGATTCCAATCACTTGTCCGTTTGTGGTCTGGGGGCCTGACATGGTGGGGCCTTTCAAAAGGTCTAAGGATAAAAAGACACATCTCTTAGTGGCAGTTGATAAATTCACTAAGTGGGTTGAGGCGGAGCCAGTGAGTAAGTGTGACGCGGCGATGGCGGTTTTAGTTCATGAAAAGGTGATCTTCCATTTTGGTTTTCCACATAGCATTATCACTGACAATGGCACTAATCTGTCCCAAGGGGCTATGGAGGTGTTTTGTCAACGTGAGCACATCCGGCTTGATGTTTCTTCTGTAGCTCATCCACAATCCAATGGTCAAGCTAAGAGAGCAAATTAGGAAATTTTAAAAGGTCTCAAACCCCGGCTTATGGTTCCCTTACAGTGAACGTCGGGTTGTTGGTTAGAGGAATTACCCTCGGTGTTGTGGAGTATCAACACCACACCTAACAGGTCTACAGGCTACACACCTTTCTTCATGGTGTATGGAGCAGAAGCAGTGTTTCCTAGTGACATCCGTCATGACTCGCCCCGTGTGGCGGCTTATGTTGAAGCTAATAATGGAAAAGCCAGACAGGATGCACTTGACTTGTTGGATGAAGAAAGAGACTTAGCAGCGGCTCGGTCAGCAATTTATCAACAGGACCTGTGCCGTTATCACAGCCGCCGGGTCAAATCCAGGACTTTTCAGGAAGGCGACCTGGTGCTCCGGCTTATCCAGGATCTGTCAGATGCGCACAAGCTATCCCCACCTTGGGAAGGACGCTTTTTGGTCAGCAAGAACTTAAACAATGGGTCGTATTACCTCATTGATGTTCGAGAACACAAAGATTCACGTAAATCGGAGGAGGAGACCTGCCAACCGTGGAACATTGCTCAACTTCGGCCATACTACACCTGAGTTACCGGCTCTCATCATGTACATACTTTAACATTGTATATACCATGATAAGTAATAAAGTAAGACCATCGGTGTCTTTTCTTTTCAAAGATTATGCATCTTTGTTATTTCTTATTTTGAAATGACTATTAAGGAGCTGATCATATTTGAATCAAGTCTAACCTTTTTTGGTCCGACTTATGATCGTATTCGAATATAGCTGCAATTATCATGGTCACTTGGGGGCTTCCTGTTCAAACATAGGTCATATTTGAACCAAAGAGAACATAGCTGTTGTAACCCTCTTGATCAGCTCAAGGCCAAACTCACTAGGGGGCTTCTTGATCGTATCCGAATCATAGCTTAACCCCTTTTGGGTCCGACTTGGATCGTATTCGAATCAGGGTCGTTAAAAACCTCTCAAGGTCATTTGGGGGCTTCCTGTTCAAACATAGGTCGTATTCGAACCAAAGAGAACATAGTTGTCGGTACCCTCTTGATCGGCGCAATGCCACAGCCACTGGGGGCTATATGGTCGTATTCGAACCTTAGCTTAACCCCTTTGGTCCGGTTTACTGATCGTATTCGAATCCGAAGCCACCAAACTTTAAATATAAGGTTAAATCATACTTGTTAACTGTTATTTGCCTTTGAGTTTCTTCTTGCAAATAATTAGCATGATCTTCTTCGCCGGCTTGTCTATTTGACAACAAGGCTACCAAGGTATAACGATCATTAAAGTATTCAAAGGTATTGGTTTCTCAGAAAGATCAAGTTATCAGCTTCATTACCCCGGTTACTCAAGCCGGTGGTCTAAGGATTAAAGGTACAAGTATGGCTATTATTTATATATAATTGCCTGCTGCATTAACTAAAGAGTTAGTTTTCAGACCTTGTCCTTTATTTATATCTGTTTTCTGTTTTCTATTATGACAAACATATTGGATATAAGCCGGGAGTTTTAACCCGTTCGGTTCTAAGCCGCCAAGCCAGTCTTTTCTCTTGTATCTACAGGGAACAGAGTTAAGGTGTTGGAGAAACAATCATCAAATATAATGCATATATTGCCATCAGGAAACACGGAGTCACATACAGTGTTTTATGCACGATGGCATAAGCAAGGCATTCAGTGTTTTCATAGCTAAACTATTACAAGGCTTTTTATAAGCCAATGAAGATGGTTATTATTCCTCCCTCGCCGGTTCACCGCCCTCTGTTGGCTGGAAGTTGAGTTTTGACCAGTCAAAACCATTCCGGGGCAACTTCCGGGGCAAATGTATTTTCTCTTACAGGCAGGATCAAATCCGTCACCTTGTACGAGGGAGTCGCCATCTTCTTATTTTCAGCATCAAAACCCGGCTGATATTTGTCAATGTTGGTATCATATCCAAGGGTAGTTGCCTGAGGCCGGACTCCATGCACGCAAGCCATGAAGTCATCCTGCTCAAAGGGAGATCCGTTTTCCTTCATGGTGGGATAGCCTCTAGCCACGTCCGCCGGGTCTAGGTCTGGCACCCAAGCCTTGGAGTGGCTCAGGGCAGTCAAAGCCCCGACTCGCGCACAGGAGCGCTTCACTTCTTGAAATCTGGCAGGCAGGAATTATAGTTTCTTCAAAACGTCGCTGAGCCGGTTGGGTCCTTGATTGGAAGGAGAGATGGCGGCAAGTGCCCATTGTGTGCCAATATACAATTGTTCTACTATAGTGTACACTGCCTTCAGTTTAATCAAAGGATCTTGGCTCAGGTTCTTGCTTCATGGGCCTGCGCATGTTTTAAAAACAAAGTCAGCTGGCGGCTTATATTCTGGATTAGCAAAAAGTACATAAGATTAAAAACGAACGGCTTACCAAAGATGGCGGCCACCATTTGAGACACCCGACCCTTTAAGTCGTTCAGCTCTATTGACACCTCTTCAAGGGCTGCATCGGCTCTCTCAGCGCGTTATGTCAGAAGCATTTTTTCCTCTGGCCAGGTCTTCTTCTTGGCAGCCAAGCTGGTCTTTAAGTTCTCCGTCTTAGAGAGACTTACTTGCAATTTGGAGTTAGCGGACTTGATTTCTGTTTCCTGACCTGCTAGCCGGGTCTTTGCATCAGTCAATTGCGAGTTCAGTTCAGATAAAGCATTCTGCAAAAAGAGCATACTCAAATGAGTCAAGATTTCGCTTAAAGTTCAACAATCAAAATTCAAGTCTCAAGTACTTTACAAAAAACCACTTGACACTTGGGGGCTAATGTATACCAAAACAATTTATTATGGCTCTAAAGACATACTTTAAGTCCCAAGTACTTTACAAAGTAAAAACACTTGGCACTTGGGGGCTAATGTATGCAATTCAGCAAGTTTCTCAAGGTTAAGCTGGAATATTAAGTTCGTTGAATACGATACAAAACAATTTAAGGTACCGGCTCATTTATGATCAAAAAGAACCGGCCCTTGGGGACTACAGGTCAAGTTTTGTTCCATTTTATTGAATTCAAGAAAATCAAAGGTAAAGGTCTTGGCCTATATGCTAAAGTCTATAGATCATTCCGGTTGTTTCATAATCTGAAGACTTGGGGGCTGAAGGATATAGATTAGCTGGAAGAACATACCTCATATTTTCAGCTACAACTGTTTGACCATTTCGATCTCAGAGTCGCGACTGGAGTGCACGTGGCTGAGATAGCTGGATAAAATATCGTTGGCATTTAGATGGTCGTAATTGGCAATGTCAAAGCGCACTTTATGCCTCTCCAATGCCTCTTGTTTCATAGTACACCGAGCCAGCACAGTTGGATTCCCTGGTTCAATAAAGCGACTCCCGGTGATCTGAACGTCTTGTGCAGACGGTGATGGCGGGTTGGCTGAGCTTGATGGTCCAGTAGCAGAAGGGTTCACAGTGGTCTCATGAAACGACAGCTCAGGAGGATTTGCTTCTGCATCAACAGGCGGGTCTTCTGGAGCGTCGGTTAATGGAGAAGATGGCCTGGCCGGGTCAGATGCAAGCACCGGCGGGTCTTCCGCCGGTTTAGCTACCTTTGCCTTCTTGGATTTAGCTTGGCCACTAAGAAAAATGTTGCAGGATTGTCAGTATAAAGATACAATTTGAACATCCCGAAAAAATGAGGATTTTTCATTACCCAAGGGCAGTCTTGAAGGCCGGAAATTGCGTCTGCGATGAGTCTCCAGAAGAGCGAGACACCACCTGAAAAGATAAAATAGAGTTAAAGTAATACAAGGGGAAGGCTCCATTAAACAGAGTTAAAGACAGCAAGAAGTAAACCTCATTCGGGCGCTTCTGAGGAGTTTGCTGAAGAACGATAGCCGGCTCATCTTCAGTCCGGGCTTGACGGCGGCTTTCATGTTGCTGCTTTTTCAAAAGAAAGTTGGGATCCAAGTGAGCTAAAGGGTTAGAAAACCTTACTTTATGGATCACTCGTCGAACTTTTTGTCCTGGCAAGGGCTCTGAGTAGGATGAAATGATAGTTACGTCTGCTTCCACAGCCTGCTGGCCCCAGTGTCATCCTGGTAAGGATCAGTGTCAATAAGATTGTTAAAAAATTGGCCGAGGGAATCAAGGGCTACCACCGAATCAGATGTGTCATCAAGCTTCATCCAATCTTCAGCAGTGTTCTTTTTCTTCTTTTTCGACCTCTGGGTCGTTTTCTTGGCGTTTATGGCAGCGGCTTTCGCTTTCTTGGCAGCCTCGTGGTCATACTTAACATTCCAGAAGTCAGAGTTGGCCAACAGACAGGTAAAAATAAGATAAAGAGCCAGGCAAGTATTAAAACAATATGGCTGGGAAAATACAAAGGAGAGAAATAACAATATCCTTACTTCTGGCACCGGGTTAAGCTGGCAGAAGGGGTTTAACCCAACAATGTTGCAATCTTCATATTTCCCGTTCACTAGAAGGGTCGACATTGAGACAATATCTTCTTTCGTCAATTGAACGGGGCTGTGACGAAGAGAGTCATCCGGGCCTCCACCATACTCATACATCAGCTTTGACCGGTGGCTTAAAGGGATGACCCGCCATGAGATCCAGCAGCGGGTTAGATCAACTCAAGTTAACCTGTTCCCCAACAGAGCATTAATCCTTTTGATGGATGGTATCATCCTCTTGCGTTCAGTGATAGTAAGCTTATTAGGAAGCGTGAACTTGGAGTCAAGACAATTGGGGCGATAACCCGACAGTGGCTTCTCGTTTGCTGGTGAAGTGTCCTGGCAGTATAACCAAGTCTGGTTCCAGTCCTTTGGGTGACTTGGTAAGACAATGAGGGGGAAGACGGCACCCTGCCGACGCTGAATTGATATGCCTCCAAGCTCTAGGCTAAGGCCATTGGTGCACTCGTTCTGCTGGTTCAGATAAAAGTATTCTCTAAACAACTCCATGGTCGGCTCTTATTGAAGATACACTTCACAGAGTACTTGGAAGTTACAGATGTTAGTTATGGAATTAGGCCCGATATCTTGAGGATGGAGCTTGAAAAAGTGGAGGACCTCTCTGAAGAACTTTGAGCCGGGCGGTGAGAAGCCACGGTTCATGTGGTCAGTGCAAACGATCACTTCGTCGTCTCTTGAATTGGGTCGTTCTTCTTCCGAGTCAGGGGCACGGTAAGACATGACGGTTTTCGCTGGTAGAAATCCTATGGTGAAGAACTCTTTCAAACGTTCCTCAGTTACGGTTGAGGGAACCCAGTTACAGATGGTTGGTGCTTTGGACGGCATGATGTGCAAAGACGAACTGAAAAGAAAGGCAACATGCCGGTTCAGTTTAATGGTGAGATTGACAGTTAACTAATGATGATGCAAACAAGTAATGGCGGCTTAGTTAAGGGCTAATGACATATAAGGAAAATTAAGCCGGCATGGTAAGCCGCCATGACTACAGATATTTGAGGAAGGCAAATTAAGCTAAGTGTTGAGACAAACAAGTTTCCTAAATTGTTTGGTATTATTCCATATCAAATGGCTATTCAAAATGGAAAAAAAATCTAGACCTAAAAAGTTTAGTGCAGAGGAGTCTGAAAGTTCTAAAGCAGCCTCTGAATCAGAAAAAGGGATCTGTGGATCAAGAAGAGGTACAAAAACACTACCGCGCGAGCATATATATATAGCTTTTTGGATGTCACATCCCTAGCTTCAGGCATTGCTCTAGGTTAGCCTCATGTGAGCATCATGTTTAAATTCAAATGAAATTGAATTGAGGAATTTTCAAAAGCCTCAGAAACCTCTAAAAACAACCAACAATTAAATCTTCTCAAATGAGTCCAAGAAAATGTTCCTGTTATTCCATGGAAATGTTGGTGAGAGGTAAAATTTAAACCAATATTTCTGGAGTCACAGAGATATTTATTTTGGCCATTTGAATTAATCCAATAACTATTTTCTTTGGATTTATATTTAATATATATTAAATATGACTCCAAATAATTCTGGAAGTTTGTGAGTGGCTTTGTATATATTTTAGCAAACCACATAATAAACTACAGAATTTATTAAAATGGTTTAGTATTTTACTAAACTAAAACAAAACAGAACAAAATAGAAAACAGAAATATAAAACAGAAAGCAGAGAGAGAGAAGGAATCTCACCTGGGCTTACCTGGCGGCCCAAGTGGCCGGCCCAGCCCACCTCCTCCTCCTTTGTCCTCTTCCTCCTCTGCCAGGAGGACGAGCAGAGGCGAGGCGTGGCGCTCGCCGACGCTGCCTCGGCCACCTCCTGCTTCCCCCCCCCCTAGCCACCTCCTGCTTCCTCCCTGGCCTCCCCAGCGACGCCCGGACGACGCCACGCGCCTCCCCGACCGCCCCTCACTCCCTCCCGAGCTCTCCCCCTCCTCTGTTTCTCTCTCCCTCTCGGACCCGAGCGGAGCCGCCGCCACCGACGAGCACCACCGCAGCCACCGTCTCCCCCTCGACCCCTCGCTGTGCTTGCGAGCTCCGCCACAACCCCCTCCACCTCCTCGTTGAGCTACGGACCTCCCGGACGTGCTGCAACGCCGCCACCATCGCCGTTTCCATCGCCGGCCGCCGAGGATCTTCATCATCAATTCACCACCATCGTCGCGTCCCCGAGCCGGCTAACCACCCCTACGGCACCGCTGTGAGCTCCCACGCCTCCCCTCCCTCTTTTCCCCTTCGATTGCGCCCTGTAGCCTCGATTCCACCGGAGCCGCGAGCTCGGCTCCGCCGGCGATGTCGCCGCCGTCGTTGCAGGTCACCGAACTCGCGTCCGAGCACGACCTCGAGCTCGTGGATCTCCCAGGAGCCCGCCCAGCCTCTCAGCTCGCTCGCTCGCTAAGCGTAGCCCCGTGCCCGTGCTGGCCCGAACTCCGGTCGCCGCCGCGGACCCCGTTCCGGTGAGCTCGAGCCACCTCAGCCCCTGCCGTTTGCACAAATGGATGCGGGCGACTCCCAGCTACGCGTAGCTGCCCTCCGCCGGCCATTTGGTCGCCGGAGGAGGAATTCCGACCCCCTCCGCCGTCTCGGGCTTCACCGGCGACGAGCCGCCGGCGTGTTAGCCTCGGCTGACCAGGGGTTTGACCTCCCCTAGGTCCATGACAGGTGGGCCCGGCCCCTGCTAACTTTGGTTAAGTTAATAACTACTTTTAGTTAAGCCACTGACCCACTGACAGTAGGCCCCACCCCTGGTCAAACCCCAGTCAGCGCTGGGTTTTGACCGGGGTTAACTCCTGTGACACTGACATATGGGTCCCACAGGTCAGGTTTGACCTGGAGGCGCCCAGTTGACCCTGCTGACGTCACTGTGACGTGGGGCTGACGCAATAAGTATTTTCTGGATTTAATTTAATTCTGAAATTCCAGAAAATGCCTAAAACTTCAATAAATCATAGAAAATTAACCGTAACTCCAAATTAAATAATTTATATATGAAAAATTATCAGAAAAATTCAAGGAATCCATCTGTACCATTTTCATGCATGTTAGAACAACTTATAGCTGCTGTTTAGCACAAATCAATTAAAGGGCATTTAAATAATCACATATGGAGTTTGAATTTGAATCTTGTATTCAAACCAACTTCATTTAACTTGTTGCTAGATGCATTAGCCCAAAACACATTCATTTTGCTATGTCATGATCATGCATCATATTGTGCATTGCATTGATTGTGTTTCCTTCTGTGTTGCCGGTATTTGTCCCCTCTCGATAGACGTGATACCGAGGATGTGATCGTTGACACTGATGAAGACTCAATGTTATCTTCAGAAGTGCCAGGCAAGCAAAACCCCCTTGTTCATTCCGATACAATCCCACTCTCTCGCTCCTGCTCTCTTTTAATGCATTAGGACAACACCGATTCATCTGTTACTTGCTGCGGTAGCTGAACCCCTTCATCCTTTGCATGACCTGTCATTGCCACAGTAAATAGATGAAACCCACTAGCATGAGTAGGAGTTGTTTGAGCCCTGTTGTGCCTACTCATTCATGTTTGTTTGTCATGCCTGCTACTGCTTAGAGTTGAGTCAGGTCTGATTCATCGGGGATGAATCAGAGGCGTGTGAACATGTCCTACTGTGTGTGAGCTAAGTGTGTGAACACGATTTGGTAAAAGGTAGCGGTGAGAGGCCATGTAGGAGTACATGGTGGGTTGTCTCATTGTAGCCGTCCTCAGGAACTGAGTTCTGTGTTTGTGATCCATGATTCAGCTACTACCATACATTGGGCCCTGAAAT
The DNA here is from genome assembly GCF_018294505.1 of Triticum aestivum. Taxonomy (NCBI): domain Eukaryota; kingdom Viridiplantae; phylum Streptophyta; class Magnoliopsida; order Poales; family Poaceae; genus Triticum; species Triticum aestivum. The sequence goes on along the minus strand of NC_057800.1, from coordinate 273,624,245 downwards.
ATGACCCCGCTCGACTTCTTATTCACCCTTGTCCTCTGTCCAGGAGTTGCAAGTAGTTTCTGGTGTTTGTAGTATGCTGGAGGCCGTGGACAGCGCTGACCGTAGGGGTGGGCTGTGATGCGGTAGGCACGTGGCCGGGTAAACCGGGCGCCCGTTTGGTGTCTCGGGAACCCTGTTCACATCGTTTGGGGCTGTGAGCGAAACTCCGGCCGGATCTCCTCATGGATGGAACCCGAATAGGCGATAAACCTGGACTAGAGACTTGAGTGTTTAGGTAGGTCGTGGTCTACACCCACGTCGGCTTTCGCTTGAAGTCTGCCGAGCACATGTCGTGTGCAGACGCTAAGTGGTGGAAACATGTATGAAGAAGTACACCCCTGCAGGGTTATCATCATCTATTCGAATAGCCGTGTCCGCGGAAAAGGACTTCTGGGTTGCTTATATCAGTTCATAGACAAGTGAAAGTGGATACTCTAAAATACGCAAGATAAGCGTGAGTGCTATGGATGGCGTTCTCGTAGGGAGACGGGAGCGATTCCATAGTGGTGTATTGATATGGGGAATATGTGGACTCGTGTGCGCCACCTCAAAAGAGTTACTTGCAGTCGTAGTTCAGGATAGCCACCGAGTCAAAGCTGGCTTGCTGCAGTTAAACCCCACCATCCCCTTTGTTGATAATGAAGCATATGTAGTTAGTTCTGATGTAAGTCTTGCTGGGTACATTTGTACTCACGTTTGCCTATTTATGTTTTGCAGAGAGACTTCAGTCTCACTAGTAGTTCCGCGTGGACTTCGACGTTTAGCTTGTTACCTCAGCTACGATCTTGTGCCCTCGGCAGGATCTGGTAGATAGTCAGGCTTCTCAGCCTTTTTCATTTATAGATGTCTGTACTCAGACATGATAGCTTCCGCTTGTGCTTTGACTTGTATGCTCTGATTGTTGGGTCATGAGACCCATGTTTGTAATATCTCGCTCCTCGGAGCCTATTGAATAAATTACTTGAGTCGTAGAGTCATTTTGTGATGCCATGTTGTATTGCACATATCGAGCATATTGTGTGTATGTTATTGAAATGCTTGGTATGTGTGGGATCTGACTATCTAGTTGTTTATCTTTAGTAGCCTCTCTTACCGGGAAATGTCTCCTAGTGTTTCCACCGAGCCATGGTAGCTTGCTACTGCTCCGGAACACTTAGGCTGGCCGGCATGTGTCCTTCTTCGTTCCTGTGTCTGTCCCTTCGGGGAAATGTCACGCGATGAATACCGGAGTCCTGTTAGCCCGCTACAGCCCGGTTCACCGGAGTCCTGCTAGCCCAGTGCTACAGCCTGGATTCACTCGCTGATGACCGACACGTTCGATGCTGGGTCATGGATGCCTGTCCCTGTAAGTCTGTGCCACTTTGGGTTTACGACTAGCCATGTCAGCCCGGGCTCCTTATCATATGGATGCTAGCGACACTGTCATATACGTGTGCCAAAAGGCGCAAACGGTCCCGGGCAAAGGTAAGGCGACACCCGTGGGAATACCGTGCGTGAGGCCGCAAAGTGATATGAGGTGTTACATGCTAGATCTATGTGGCATTGAGTCGGGGTCCTGACAGCGTTGGTATCAGAGCTTGACTGCCTGTAGGATTACCAAGCCAAACTGGTCGAAGTTGAGTCTAGAAATTCTTTAGTTATATAAGGGAATTGATTGTGGGATGGAACGTAAGGCTCTTTTTACTCCTTATACCTTATGCCTTCTGATCTGAGTCATCTTATCTTTCCTGCGGGGATTAAGAACTAGGCTATCTCTTCTTTCCATCAGGATCACGTGTTACTAATCCGTAGACTTATAAGATTGTTGGACTTAAGCCTCGTTTCAGTTCCTACTACTTCTGTATGTTAATTATTGATCTCGAGACCTTGATATTGTGCTTCTGAGTGGTTATGCCACCATTTTTGTGAATGTCTCAAATCTTTTCTGAGCATTTACAGCCGTTATGCTGTCCGAGTCATCCCAGGTTTCTAAGTAGTCTGATGCAATTGCAAATCCTTTCTTCCTGTTTCAATGTTCCCATGGGCCAGATTAACCACACTAATCAGTGAGTTGAGGTACTCCGTTACCTTGACATATATGTTGGAGATACTATTATGGCCCTAGGTGTTTAGGGAGTCACCTAGTAATCTAGCAATGTTTTGTGATCCCCAGTGTGATGATTCTGGCTTTTATTCTCGAAAGCATCCCGTGATGCCACTTAGTAGTAGGTATTCTATTCCTTGGGCTTTGAACCCGAGATTCACTCTACTTACTTCATGTTGATAGTGTTTGCTAGTTCCTTCAGGATATTAGTAACTTTGCGATAGTCCTCGAGGTCCGTGGTATTTCCTTCTTCCAAATACTATGAACCGCTTATGGCAGATGTTTATTGGATCAAAAGATCACAATTAGAGTACTCTTGAGGAGTTCTCCATTCATAAATCGTGACTCTGCCAGTTCTACCTTTCTGCATGGGTTATCCGGAAGAAATATGTTGAACTTGGTTCGACATACTAATCTATGCATCCACAACTCAGAAAATTATATGTTCCTTTGAGTTGTTCTCCGTAGTTGCATTCTGACCCTCGTCTATCAATTGATAGTCAAGAGTATGCGTGCGTTCGTTTATCGATGCCTATTACTCTTGTGGTCCGTCAAGCCATTCTGTCCTGAATGACTTGGAGAAACAAACTCCAGTACCTCTTCCATATCCAGGATTGGGTCAAAGAAGTTGTGCTCCGCAGATCTAATTGCTAATCCAGCTTTTGGTTCTGTTCTACCTTGGAGTATTACCTTATTCTATATCGAGATTGTTATAGGAATTGCACACCATCCTATGAACTCTTGGTACAGTGATACTTCTCACCATCATTAGTCATTCCTCGGCCCTCGTGTTGATGCAACCGGAATACCGACAAATGAGTTGTGATGTGTGAGATCAATACTCCCAGCAACCTCGTTGCTTGGTAGTTAAAGGATAATAATTTCATTCTTAGTATGTTGGTTTTTGAATCATCCTTCTAAGACTGATCGTGCTACCTAGTCCTTATTTCGGTGCACCCTTCGATTGATGAATTAGGATCTTGTCAAGCCCTCGCTCACTTGATCATATCATCTTGCCCCGAAAAGCAAGATTGTTCTCGAGCTTAGTAACATATCGGTGGTTCGTGATTTTCCGAAGATCTTCTCGGAAGTACTACCAGGTTGTCACCTGACCGCTATGTTGAGCTCGTGATCAAGTTGGTTTATTGTAAACCACCCTTTCTCCAAGAATCTGTGATGGATATCCCTGAGCTAGTTGGTTAAGCTAGACAACAACTTGGAGAGTTGGAAGGTAAAAGCTTGCCTGACTTAGTTCGTTCCAAAGGGATATTCTTGTGTAGTGTGTGTTGAAGAAAGATGATATCTTCATCGGTTGGTCCCTGTGATCAGTTGCTGGACCTATTGCCTTATCAATCCTTTGATTTGAGTGTGGGCTATCGTCAAATCAAATCAATACCAATGATGCTCGTAATGTTGTCTTGTTCGTGGTTGATCCCTCGAGCATACACCATTACATCTTTGGCCTGACCAATGCTATCACTTGTTCACTTAACTATGGAATTCCTTTTAAAAGGAAACCCAGATGAATTGTTGTTGAGCCCATTGACAACATCCTTATCTCCTCCATAATTTTGTTGGACATTAAGCTAGTGTTGGAAACTTTTGAAAGCATTTTCTTCATGCTAGCTCATGAAGTATTTGTTGATGAAAGGAGTGACTTCCTTTATACACGTGCATTTGGTGAAAGATGCCGCCGTGAATTTGAGAAAGTTAGTTTTGCTTCCTCTGGAATCATCCCAAGTCAGTCATGCATACGTGCGAAGTATTCTGTGGTCTGGAGATTTGCAACCTCCATTCTATATGTATATCCTAGCACACCAAGCCACTGATTGAGTTGTTCAAAGATAAAGGAGTCTGTCCAAGGTGAACTCTTTGGACTTCCACGCGTGGAGACTTCGATGTCATTAATGATGGTTCCCCCTCCTGAACTCGGTAGTGTTTTATTATAAGACTACCTTGTGATCATGCTTGTCTGTGACAACATGTTCACATGTTTGTAGCAGAACCAGCTCATGTTTTGGAGCTTGCTATCGTAGTTCATCTCCCGAGAATCCCGCAACGTCATCTCGTCGATTTGTGTTGCAAACTTTCATTTTCTTCCTAGACTCGATGAGTCTGGAATATCCTGACACCAACCAGATCTGAATCTCAGGCAGATATGATGGTTTGGAACATTTCCCAAGAACTATAATATTGGTCCCTCGATAACCGGTAAAGTGGATGTCGTGGCCAGCACCACCCAGCCGAAGGACCTATTATTGTGGTATCTTGATTGAAGCAGTTGGCCACCTTCCCATAAGGACTTCGTAGGATTTACTTCCTAGTTGTGCCTTATGATTATTGTGTTCCCGAAGTCCGACCTTTTACTTGATGTTCTAGTTATCAAACCATATCTATGAATGGGATACACTAGCACGTCAAGGAGAACATTAGAAGCGGAGTGCTAAATGTCTCTCGGTCGATCATCCAGATTTTGTTTCCTTGACCTCGCTAAGGTGAAATCTGAGAAAGTGTTATCTTCCTTTGCATCTGCATCCTCCATCACCATTCATCATGGTAGTAAGTTGTGCTACCGGACCCTTGACACGGATGTTGGTAAAACCTTGATGAATGTGGAAATGCTCAAGTTCTTGAGAGCACGCACAAGCGCTACGTGTTATCATCGGCACTAGCTGGGATTGCCCCAGATTCCCTCGGTTATGCTATAACCACTCCAACAGTGAATTCACTCTCTATTGTTGGGTTCTTCACCAGTTACCAGAATCATTCCCAGCATTTGCATTTTGTTTCCAGCTTGCACCGCCAATGTGCCATTCTACCATGGGTCTCTTCCATTTCCGGTGATAAGCAAAATTCATCCATTACGTTGTCTTCAACAAGGTAATCCACATCATCCAAGTCTGAGTATGCCATTCTACTGACCCCCTCCAAACGATCGGTCGAGAATTGTCTTAGGCTGGTTTAAAGAGTTTCAATGATCTTTGAATCAAAAGTAATTCTTTTTGCCACTTAAGGGGATGTATCTTCGAGTCACCTTCCCTAAGGTGTATCGTTATGGTATCATGGCAATTCAACTCCTCGCTACGTTGACAACCGATTACCACCTTAAGCGTGAAGTTGTTGTCTACCTAGTAAACTCTCGTCATCTGTCTCACTCCATTTCTTCAGATCTGTGCTTCGTCTCCCAGCTCAAGAGATGTTGCTATGTCTCATTCTGTGAGTTGTTCGATCTTCGAGAAGATCGACCCTTCTAGAGTCTCCTTCTTCCCTCCATGTCATGTGACAGGATTTCTCAGAGCAAGACCTCGAGTCAAAGATGGTGAATGAATCAACGTTCAACTGAAGTGCACCCTGGATCGTGAAGATTGTACTAGTTTGCGTTTCCCCTTCATCCTACCCTACGCTTGAATCTCGAGACGAGATTCTTGTTTAGTGGGGGTGAGTTGTCACATCCCTAGCTTCAGGCATTGCTCTAGGTTAGCCTCATGTGAGCATCATGTTTAAATTCAAATGAAATTGAATTGAGGAATTTTCAAAAGCCTCAGAAACCTCTAAAAACAACCAACAATTAAATCTTCTCAAATGAGTCCAAGAAAATGTTCCTGTTATTCCATGGAAATATTGGTGAGAGGTAAAATTTAAACCAATATTTTTGGAGTCACAGAGATATTTATTTTGGCCATTTGAATTAATCCAATAACTATTTTCTTTGGATTTATATTTAATATATATTAAATATGACTCCAAATAATTCTGGAAGTTTGTGAGTGGCTTTGTATATATTTTAGCAAACCACATAATAAACTACAGAATTTATTAAAATGGTTTAGTATTTTACTAAACTAAAACAAAACAGAACAAAATAGAAAACAGAAATATAAAACAGAAAGCAGAGAGAGAGAAGGAATCTCACCTGGGCTTACCTGGCGGCCCAAGTGGCCGGCCCAGCCCACCTCCTCCTCCTTTGTCCTCTTCCTCCTCTGCCAGGAGGACGAGCAGAGGCGAGGCGTGGCGCTCGCCGACGCTGCCTCGGCCACCTCCTGCTTCCCCCCCCCCCTAGCCACCTCCTGCTTCCTCCCTGGCCTCCCCAGCGACGCCCGGACGACGCCACGCGCCTCCCCGACCGCCCCTCACTCCCTCCCGAGCTCTCCCCCTCCTCTGTTTCTCTCTCCCTCTCGGACCCGAGCGGAGCCGCCGCCACCGACGAGCACCACCGCAGCCACCGTCTCCCCCTCGACCCCTCGCTGTGCTTGCGAGCTCCGCCACAACCCCCTCCACCTCCTCGTTGAGCTACGGACCTCCCGGACGTGCTGCAACGCCGCCACCATCGCCGTTTCCATCGCCGGCCGCCGAGGATCTTCATCGTCAATTCACCACCATCGTCGCGTCCCCGAGCCGGCTAACCACCCCTACGGCACCGCTGTGAGCTCCCACGCCTCCCCTCCCTCTTTTCCCCTTCGATTGCGCCCTGTAGCCTCGATTCCACCGGAGCCGCGAGCTCGGCTCCGCCGGCGATGTCGCCGCCGTCGTTGCAGGTCACCGAACTCGCGTCCGAGCACGACCTCGAGCTCGTGGATCTCCCAGGAGCCCGCCCAGCCTCTCAGCTCGCTCGCTCGCTAAGCGTAGCCCCGTGCCCGTGCTGGCCCGAACTCCGGTCGCCGCCGCGGACCCCGTTCCGGTGAGCTCGAGCCACCTCAGCCCCTGCCGTTTGCACAAATGGATGCGGGCGACTCCCAGCTACGCGTAGCTGCCCTCCGCCGGCCATTTGGTCGCCGGAGGAGGAATTCCGACCCCCTCCGCCGTCTCGGGCTTCACCGGCGACGAGCCGCCGGCGTGTTAGCCTCGGCTGACCAGGGGTTTGACCTCCCCTAGGTCCATGACAGGTGGGCCCGGCCCCTGCTAACTTTGGTTAAGTTAATAACTACTTTTAGTTAAGCCACTGACCCACTGACAGTAGGCCCCACCCCTGGTCAAACCCCAGTCAGCGCTGGGTTTGACCGGGATTAACTCCTGTGACACTGACATATGGGTCCCACAGGTCAGGTTTGACCTGGAGGCGCCCAGTTGACCCTGCTGACGTCACTGTGACGTGGGGCTGACGCAATAAGTATTTTCTGGATTTAATTTAATTCTGAAATTCCAGAAAATGCCTAAAACTTCAATAAATCATAGAAAATTAACCGTAACTCCAAATTAAATAATTTATATATGAAAAATTATCAGAAAAATTCAAGGAATCCATCTGTACCATTTTCATGCATGTTAGAACAACTTATAGCTGCTGTTTAGCACAAATCAATTAAAGGGCATTTAAATAATCACATATGGAGTTTGAATTTGAATCTTGTATTCAAACCAACTTCATTTAACTGGTTGCTAGATGCATTAGCCCAAAACACATTCATTTTGCTATGTCATGATCATGCATCATATTGTGCATTGCATTGATTGTGTTTCCTTCTGTGTTGCCGGTATTTGTCCCCTCTCGATAGACGTGATACCGAGGATGTGATCGTTGACACTGATGAAGACTCAATGTTATCTTCAGAAGTGCCAGGCAAGCAAAACCCCCTTGTTCATTCCGATACAATCCTACTCTCTCGCTCCTGCTCTCTTTTAATGCATTAGGACAACACCGATTCATCTGTTACTTGCTGCGGTAGCTGAACCCCTTCATCCTTTGCATGACCTGTCATTGCCACAGTAAATAGATGAAACCCACTAGCATGAGTAGGAGTTGTTTGAGCCCTGTTGTGCCTACTCATTCATGCTTGTTTGTCATGCCTGCTACTGCTTAGAGTTGAGTCAGGTCTGATTCATCGGGGATGAATCAGAGGCGTGTGAACATGTCCTACTGTGTGTGAGCTAAGTGTGTGAACACGATTTGGTAAAGGTAGCGGTGAGAGGCCATGTAGGAGTACATGGTGGGTTGTCTCATTGTAGCCGTCCTCAGGAACTGAGTTCTGTGTTTGTGATCCATGATTCAGCTACTACCATACATTGGGCCCTGAAATATGACCCCGCTCGACTTCTTATTCACCCTTGTCCTCTGTCCAGGAGTTGCAAGTAGTTTCTGGTGTTTGTAGTATGCTGGAGGCCGTGGACAGCGCTGACCGTAGGGGTGGGCTGTGATGCGGTAGGTACGTGGCCGGTGTAACCGGATGCCCGTTAGGTATCTCGGAACCCTGTTCACATCGTTTGGGGCTGTGAGCGAAACTCCGGCCGGATCTCCTCATGGATGGAACCCGAATAGGCGATAAACCTGGACTAGAGACTTGAGTGTTTAGGTAGGTCGTGGTCTACACCCACGTCGGCTTTCGCTTGAAGTCTGCCGAGCACATGTCGTGTGCAGACGCTAAGTGGTGGAAACATGTATGAAGAAGTACACCCCTGCAGGGTTATCATCATCTATTCGAATAGCCGTGTCCGCGGAAAAGGACTTCTGGGTTGCTTATATCAGTTCATAGACAAGTGAAAGTGGATACTCTAAAATACGCAAGATAAGCGTGAGTGCTATGGATGGCGTTCTCGTAGGGAGACGGGAGCGATTCCATAGTGGTGTATTGATATGGGGAATATGTGGACTCGTGTGCGCCACCTCAAAAGAGTTACTTGCAGTCGTAGTTCAGGATAGCCACCGAGTCAAAGCTGGCTTGCTGCAGTTAAACCCCACCATCCCCTTTGTTGATAATGAAGCATATGTAGTTAGTTCTGATGTAAGTCTTGCTGGGTACATTTGTACTCACGTTTGCCTATTTTATGTTTTGCAGAGAGACTTTAGTCTCACTAGTAGTTCCGCTTGGACTTCGACGTTTAGCTTGATACCTCAGCTACGATCTTGTGCCCTCGGCAGGATCTGGTAGATAGTCAGGCTTCTCAGCCTTTTTCATTTATAGATGTCTGTACTCAGACATGATAGCTTCCGCTTGTGCTTTGACTTGTATGCTCTGATTGTTGGGTCATGAGACCCATGTTTGTAATATCTCGCTCCTCGGAGCCTATTGAATAAATACTTGAGTCGTAGAGTCATTTTGTGATGCCATGTTGTATTGCACATATCGAGCATATTGTGTGTATGTTATTGAAATGCTTGGTATGTGTGGGATCTGACTATCTAGTTGTTTATCTTTAGTAGCCTCTCTTACCGGGAAATGTCTCCTAGTGTTTCCACCGAGCCATGGTAGCTTGCTACTGCTCCGGAACACTTAGGCTGGCCGGCATGTGTCCTTCTTCGTTCCTGTGTCTGTCCCTTCGGGGAAATGTCACGCGATGAATACCGGAGTCCTGTTAGCCCGCTACAGCCCGGTTCACCGGAGTCCTGCTAGCCCAGTGCTACAGCCTGGATTCACTCGCTGATGACCGACACGTTCGATGCTGGGTCATGGATGCCTGTCCCTGTAAGTCTGTGCCGCTTTGGGTTTACGACTAGCCATGTCAGCCCGGGCTCCTTATCATATGGAGGCTAGCGACACTGTCATATACGTGTGCCAAAAGGCGCAAACGGTCCCGGGCAAAGGTAAGGCGACACCCGTGGGAATACCGTGCGTGAGGCCGCAAAGTGATATGAGGTGTTACATGCTAGATCGATGTGGCATTGAGTCGGGGTCCTGACATTGGATCAGGAAAGGCTTGCGGTGGAAGAACTACGATGAAATATGGAGAACACGCAGGAGCTCGAAAACCCTAATGCAGATCTGAGAAACGAAGGAAAGAACACTTACGGTTGCAGGTTTTCTGCGGAGGTCGCCGTGATCTCTCTGGATCGGTTCGGGTTGATGAAGCGGCCAAAGTGGATGAAGACGGAGATGAGGCGCGGCGGCGGCAGAGCTCAAGCAGGAGGGGGTTTGCGAGAGGAAGAAGACAGAGTAAGAGAGGAGAATGAGAAGGCCAAGGCGTGCCTATTTATAAGGAAAGATGTGAACAGACGGGCGAGAAAATTGAGGAGAGCCGAATAAAGGTTATCTAGCTACATAAACGCCTCGATTCTCGGGAAGCATTAAAGATAAAAGATCCGTTGGGAGATGATGTCATGAAAGTTCTTTGCGTTTTCAAGAGATGACGTCACGGCGGGTTACAAAAACTTCAACAAAGATAAGAAGATGGATTTTTGTCTAAGTATTGAAGATTGACAAAGAATGAAATTCAAAGTCAACCTGGAGCCTAATGTTGGGGATATTACTATCAGTCATGACCAGCCCAGGAGGGGCTGGGTCAGCCCCAATGGCGGGTTACGCAAGAAGCCCAGTAAACGTTCAAGACGATAGTTTATTAAACCTTATAGAAGGCCCAAGGGCCTGGAGGCGGCTTAATGCCCGGTATTGTAAATCGTCGTATGTAAGGAAAGACTTGTAAACAAAGGCATGTAAAGGAAGCCACTGAGCCGGACACGATTATGAGCCGGCCGAGACTCTGTAGGCCACCAGGCATCAACCCATGTATACAAGGGGATGACCCGGTGGCGGCTTAGGGCAAGAAAGAACAAATCGATAACCAAGCCGGCAAGTTGAGCCTCTTGGTGATCGAAACCCCAGCAATACCAACCCTAACTAGATGTAGGATTTTACCTTCATCGTAAGGGGCCGAACTAGTATAAAATCCTCTCGTGTCCTTTGTCCCGATTAACCCCTTTAAGCTTCCTAGTGCGATGGCCCTACGACTAAGTCCTTGCTCTAGGACATCTGCCATGACAATTCCACGACAGCTACCTTTACCAAATCATGTTCACGCACTTAGCTCTCAGCAGTAGGACATGCTCACAACTTTCCAATTCATCCCTGATGAATCAGACCTGACTCAACTCTAAGAAGTAGCAGGCATGACAACAAGCATGAATGAGTAGGCACATCAGGTCTCAAACAACTCCTACTCATGCTAGTGGGTTTCATCTATTTACTGTGGCAATGACAGGTCATGCAGAGGAAAGGGGTTCAACTACCGCAGCATGTAACGGTTGAATCATTGTTGTCCTAATGCAGTAAAAGAGAACATAAGCGAGAGAGTGGGATTGTATCGGAATGAACAAGGGGGTTTTGCTTGCCTGGCACTTCTGAAGATAGTAATAGCTCTTCATTGGTGACATCGAACTCATCGTCGGAACCACGTCTACTAAGAGGGGACAAATACCGGCAAACAAGGAAGAACACAATCAATGCAACGCAACAATATGATGCATGATCATGCCAAGGAAAATGAGTGTGTTGGGCTAATGCAAATACTAATAGGGTGGTTTGAGTTATTTTGAACCAAAGGTTCAACTCCATACTCAAATTATGAATTTGAAAAGTGCATTAACAAGTTTTGATCTAAACAGCATGGTTAAGTTGTTTAATCATGCATGAAAATGGTACACATGAATAGATTGGATTTTTCTGATCATTTTCCATATATAAATCTTTTCATTTGGAGTTACAGATTAATTTCTATGATTTTGTGAAGTTTAAGCCTTTTTCTAGATTTTCTGTTTAATTAGAATTAAACTAATTCCAGAAAAGAATTTACTGCGTCATGCTTGCATCAGCAAGTCAATAGTGCTGACCAGGTCAAAACTGACCAATGGGTCCCACTAGTCAGTCTCACAGTGCCGGCTCGAGCCACGGACAGGTGGGGTCGGTCAAGGCCTACGTCACCAAGGTCAACGCCGACGTGTGGGGCCACTGTGATTAGTTAAAACTAAACATGTTTTAAACTATGGTTAGTTAGGGCATGGGGCCCATGTGTAAGTGGGTCAGGGGGTTAATTAGTCGGTGATTATCCCTAACTAGGTGGCCACGTCAGCGCACCGACAGTTAGCCGCCGGCGACCAAACAGGGCGACAGAGGCGCTCGGGATTCGCTGTCCGGCGACCATTCGACTCGTGGTTTGGACGCGCGTCGCCTCAAAGGAGCATGCAGCTGGGCGAGAGGAGGTGGGAAACGACGACTACAACGATGGCTGGCGGCGGCCGGAGTTCGGCTTAGCACGGGCGAGGCGCTGCGCTTGGCTGTCGAGCAAGCTGAGCGACGGGGAGGACTCCTAGAGGCTCTAGGAGCACGCTTGTGCCACTGGACCGAGCGGAGGTGCTCAGGAGTATGGAGCTCGGTGGCCATGGCGGTAGCCGGAGCCCGGGGCTCGCGGGGACGCTGGCTAACGGATAAGAACGAAGGGGGAAGCAAGAGGGGAAGGAGCAGGAGCTCACAGTGGTCCAGAAGAGCAGCTCAGGAGCCTCGGGGAGCCAACGTGGTGAGCATGGGGTCACCGGCGATCTTGGCGGGTGGAGGTCGAAGAATGGATCGATGGCATCGTCTTGAGGCTCATCCGCTCGAGTCCGTTGGTGGAGGTGACCAGCGCGAGGAGGCAGAGCCATTGGACTCTTTAGCTGGGCGAAACGACGACGGTGGCTGCGGTGGTAGTGGACGGCAAAGACGGGCGCGACCGGTCTAGGTGGGAGAGAGGAAGCAGAGGAGAGGAGGGCCACGAGGAAGAGTGAGAGGGATTGGGGGGTGCGTGTCGACGTTCCAGGGCGTCTAGAAGGAGGAGGGGGCAGCCAGGAAGGGAGGAGGTGGCCGCACGACAATGCGCGCGCGTCGGGCATGCGCCTCGCCTACTGGCGCGAGGTTGAAGATGGCGCGGTGGCTACAGTAGTGGGCTGGACAAGCTGGGCCGGTCCTGCTGGGCCACCAGCTAAGTTAGGCAGGTTTCTTTCCCTTTTCTATTTTTCTTCTGTTTTAGTTTTTTCCTATTTCTTTCATTCTGTTTTGAATTAGTAAAAATACTAATTCATTTTTAAAACTCCTGAGATAAATTGGGGGCATTATTTGGATTATTCCAAAAGCCCACAATTGAAACCAGAATTTTTGGAGCATTTAAAATATTTATAGAATTCAAATGCCCCAATTCAAATACAATATGGGTCAATTCAAAAATCCATAAATGGCCATCAAATATGCTCATCATTTTTGGAAGAGGTTTTCACCTTTATCAAAAATCATGAACATTTCCAAAGGGCATTTTGGGTTATTTAAAACAAATTTTATATGATCATATTTGAATTCTTTCTGATGCTAGGGTGTAACGCCCTCGATGCGGCTATATCTCCCACGTGTCAAAGCACGACTTAGAGGCATAACCGCATTGAAAGCAATGTCGCAAGTGAGGTAATCTTCACACAACCCATGTAATACATAAGGGAAAAGATACATAGTTGGCTTAGAATGCCACTTCACACAATTATAGGAATAAAGCATTACAACATCCAAATGCAATCAAGGTCCGACTACGGAACCAAAATAAGAAGCAACCCCAAATGCGACAAGGTCCCTCGATCGACCCCAACTGGGCTCCACTACTGATCAACTAGAAACGAAACAAGACAAAGGACAAGATCTTCATCGAGCTCCTCCTTGAGCTTGGTTTCGTCATCTGCACGGACTCATCGGCACCTGCAAGCTGGTTTTGGAAGTAACTGTGAGTCACGGGGACTCAGCAATCTCACACCCTCACGATCAAGACTATTTAATCTTATAGGAAGGGTAAAAGGTATGAGGTGGAGTTGCAGCATGCGACTAGCATATATGGTGGCTAACCTATTCGCAAAAGAGAGCGAGAAGAGAAGGCAAAGAACGATCGAGAAACTATGATCAAGAAGTGATCCTAGAACAACCTACGTCAAGCTTAACTCCAACATCGTGTTCACTTCCCGGACTCCGCCGGAAAGAGACCATCACGGTTACACACGTGGTTGATGTATTTTAATTAAGATAAACTTCAGGTTTTCTACAACCGGACGTTAACAAATTCCCATCTGCCCATAACCGCGGGCACGGCTTTAGAAAGTTCAAATCCCTGCAGGGGTGTCCCAACTTAGCCCATCACAAGCTCTCACGGTCAACGAAGGATATACCTTCTCCCGAGACATTCCGGTCAGACTCGGTATCCCGGTTCTACAAGACAACTTCGACAAGTTAAAACAAATCCGGCAACACCACCCGAATGTGCCGACAAATCCCGATAGGAGCTGCACATATCTCGTTCTCAGGGCACACTCAGATGAGCTCTCCATACAACTAAAACCAAACCTCGAGTTTCCCTGAGGGGGCGCTGCACAGGACTCTAGTTTGGACCAACACTCAGAGGAGCACTGGCCCCGGGTGGGGGATTTTAATAAAGATGACCATTGAGTCCGCGAAACCCAAGGGAAAAAAGGCTAGGTGGCAAATGGTAAAACCAATGTTGGGCATTGCTGGAAGAGTTTTATTCAAGGCGAACTGTCAAGGGGTTCCCATTATTACCCAACCGCGTAAGGAACGCAAAATCTGGGAACATAACACCGATATGACGGAAACTAGGGCGGCAAGAGTGGAACAAGACACTAGGCAAAAGGCCGAGCCTTCCACCATTTACCAAGTATATAGATGCATTAATTAAATAAGATATATTGTGATATCCCAACAAGTAAACATGTTCCAACAAGGAACAACATCTCCATGTTCCAACAAGGAACAAACTTAAATCTTCACATGCAACTAACAACGCTATAAGAGGGGCTGAGCAAAGGGGTAACATAGCCAATCAACGGTTTGCTAGGACAAGGTGGGTTAGAGGTTTGGTTCAACAATATAGGAGGCATGATAAGCAAGTGGTAGGTATCGCAGCATATGCATAGCAAAAGAGCGAACATCTAGCAAGCAAAGATAGAAGTGATTTCGAGGGTATGATCATCTTGCCTGAAATTCCACAAGGAAGAAGAACGAGTCCATGAAGAAGACAAACGGATGTATTCGAACGGGTCCTCACAAACATGACATTACCGAAACCAACCCGAAGAAGCAAACACCGGAAAGAAGCACACAACATAGTAAACAAACCACACATGAACATGGTATGATATGCGGGATGCGGTATGCGATGCATATGCATGATTTGCAAGGGAATGGATGAAAC
Organism: Triticum aestivum; assembly: GCF_018294505.1. Taxonomy (NCBI): domain Eukaryota; kingdom Viridiplantae; phylum Streptophyta; class Magnoliopsida; order Poales; family Poaceae; genus Triticum; species Triticum aestivum. The sequence continues at coordinate 273,609,205 of NC_057800.1, read as the reverse complement.
TGTCCTCAACTTGGAAATCCAAGTGTTCCACTGGAAAGGTGAGGTGATTTCGGTTGAAATCGATATAAAGAACACCGGAAACAGAGACACGGTTTGGAAATGGCAAGCAAAACAAATATGGCACGGGTCTGCGATAAACAGCAAGTAGCCATCTAAATGCATCAAGACAATTATTCTACAGCACTCAAACATGACAAAAAAAATAAATGGCAGGGTCCACTCATGATGCTTGACAAAAGATGAACACTGAGCTACGCCCAATTCATCCATTAACAGGTTCAAACAAGCATGGCAAAAACGCAAATGATAAACAAGTTTCGGACTTGGTGAAATTAACACAAGCCTGGAATTTCAGATCAGGTAGCACAGTTTGGAGCATGAAAACTTTATGCTACAGGAACTTAACATGGCAAAGCAAGGCATGGAATGGAGCTACTCAAAGAGCTTAAAAAGGTCCCTTAGTGACCTTGAGCCAAAAAGGATCAAAAAATACAATTGCAAGCATGTGAACATGGCAAAAACATAATCAGATCTCAGACTTAGAGAAAAACTGGAACATGCAAATCTGTTAACAAGTAGGCATGTTCACGAGCTCGATGCACTCACTACAGATCAAGGCATGACAATATAAGCATACACTCATCAATAATACACATTATATAAGTTAGACATGGCAAGAACAACAACATAGCATGCACGGATCAACAACAACATCCTCGGCAAAATCGCTAACAAGTAGACAATCTGCCCAAATTCACGAAATAGCAAAAGTAGAGCTCGATTGACTCAATCTAGGATGCTCTATAAATGCAAGAAAAGAAATGGATGTATAGAGCACCACAATATTAACATATCATCCTTACTGATCATCCTCAGAAGAGGCACGGATCACTAGGAAACAACATGAACATATGGCATATTGATGAAAACAGATCAAGGACTTGGTGAAATTGCTATGTCTCTGAAATCAGCATTAACGAATGCACCACTTTGCAAGCTTGTGCTAGTCACCACACATATCACAAAAATACATGGATAGCACCCCTGTAAGGATGGCAAAGCATATAACAAAACTCATGTAGAGCTTAGGGTCATATCATGCACACATTAAACATGGCAAAAAAGACCAAAAAGCTATTTGGTGCAACAGATCTGACAACTAACTCAAATAGCTATCTTCCAACAGCATTTCGGGCATCAAGATGAGCTCAAATGAAAATGATGCAATGAGATGAAATGATGTGCTCTCTGATACGAACATTTTGATATGCTACACGCCCAAAACGGAGCTACGGATGCGGAGATATAGCATGATGAACATTGCAAAATAATTAGGGTTCCGGGAGAAAGTCAACCGAGTTTTGGATCTGGATCTGGATCCGGTTACTGTAGCAGCGCGGAAAACGAGGTTGGCCGGAGGAGGAAGTTCGCCAGAGTTTGAGGGGGAGGAGGCCGGAGCTCACCGGAGTAGCTGGCCGGCTGGATCTCGCCGGATCCGGGGCCGGCGAGGTGGAGGCGCGCCAGGGCGCAGTCGCCGGCGTGGTCGCGGGCAGCGCCGGCCGGCGAGGAGTGCGGCGGCCCGGCGAAGGTGCGGTGGCCCGGCCGCTGGAGTAGAGGCGAGGGGCGGCGATGTGGCGGCGGGGAGGCGCCCTGGCGCAGCGCGGCGGCGGATGGGCCTCGGGGGCCCGATCTGGGCCTCCCGGGCCGGCGGCGGCGATGAAGTGGGGCGGCGGCGCGGCGAATGGGGGCGCGACACGTGGCGGCGGGGTTGGAACCGGACACGTCCGGCGCCGGCGGATGTTGTCCGGTGCGCGGAGGAAGATGGAGGCTAGGGTTTCGGGGGGAGAGATTCGAAATTTCGGAGGGGGACCTTTAAATAGGCATAGAGGGAGCTAGGAGAGTCCAAATGAGGTGCGGTTTTCAGCCACGCGATCGTAATCGAACGCTCTAGATGATGGAGAAGGTTTTTGTGGGTTTTGGGCCAAAATGGAAGGGTGTTGGGCTGCAACACACATGAGGCCTTCTCGGTCCCTCAGTTAACCGTTGGAGCATCAAACGAAGTCCAAATGGTACGAAACTTGACAGGCGGTCTACCGGTAGTAAACCAAGGCCGCTTGGCAAGTCTCGGTCTAGTCCGGAAATGTTTAACCCCCACACACGAAAAGAAGGTAGAAAGGACCACCGGAGGAGATAGGAGCGCCGGAACAGACAACGGGAAAAATGTTCGGATGCATGAGACGAACACGTATGCAAATGCAATGCACATGATCACATGATATGAGATGCATGACACGCAAGCAATGACAAGGCAATGACAGCGAATAACTAGAAGACACGTGGCACATCGGTCTCGGGGCATTACAACACTCCACCACTACAAGAGGATCTCATCCCGAGATCTAGAATGGCACCGAAGGGAAAAGGAAGAGGAAGAGGAGAGGTAAAACTAAGTTGCTTCTTTGACCAATGAGTGAAACCAAAGAACCTTGAAAATGTTAAGCCATTTCAAGAAAAGAATACAAGGAGGTGAAAGAACTTGAAAACACTCTGTTAGAAAAGAGGAACAAGGAAGAACAAATTCGGGTAGCACTCCGGTTGAAAAGAGATGCATGGCTTGATAAGGCGAAAAGAACTTGAGCAAAAAGGCACAACACTCCGGTTAAATGGATAAACCAAGAAAAGAACACGATCCTAACAAAACAAGAAGATGGGTTGAAGAGAGCAACATCACAATGCCTCCGGAACAAAAGTAAGAATGGAGTGGAATGAACGAAGGGGAACACGATCTTGAGAGAGCACACTTACAACAAATACTAGAACAGAGTTGTTGGAAAACCAACAACGAAAAGAATAAGCTTGATATGGACTTATAGAAGACATCTCAAAATTATGAGGTGAAAATCTGCCACTAACGGAAAAAAGAATTGGATTGGTATGACCAAGGAGACGAGAAAATATTTCACCGGGAGGATAAAGAAGAACTTGGATCATTTATAAGCACCGTAAATAGCAACAATCCTTAGGGAAAGCTTTAGGTGAAATATAACCCAAGATAGCTCCAACGCAGAGGTTGATGGATTTAAAATATCCCATTCTTAACAACCTGTGAATCATGAAACATGAACTCAACTTATCAAGAATGACATAATACCATCTCCAATGATATGGAAGAAACAATTGCACTCCGGATGCAACATGAAGAATGCTTGAGCTCCTTAGAAAAGAATCTTGATGAACACTTCGAGAAGGAATATAAATCCTTGATGAACCATCATGTAGAACCTTCATGAGAACTCCGGAAATAAAAGAAATGATCAATCGAAATGGAGGATGAAAAGAATAAGGTTGATGCCTTGCAATGATTTAAATGAATCTCCGTGGTGATGTAATTGCGAGAGCTAGGAACTCCGGGAAAAGAAAAGATGAAACAACTGAAATCAAGAATTTTGATGAACCTCAGGAATAAGAAATTAAATCACTTGGATGAAACAAGAATACGAATTACATTATGCTTATCCTTCACCAATTTAATTGAGGAAAAGCAACGAATTTGGAATACTACTTATTCTCGTAGAAAGGATTAAGATAGATATAGCGCCAACTTGAGAAGGTCTTCAACAAGTCACCGGTAGGATAGAAAACAATGAATACATTGATATGATAAATGAAGGAAGAAGAATCTTGGAAGAACCACCGTAAGGATTGAAAAAAAATGAATAGAAGATAACGAAACACCGGGAAGAATTTGAAAATGAACGAAGATGCTCGAGAGAATCTAGATACATGAGAAAGAAGGGATCACGAACTGATTAGAGATCACTTGAACGAAGCACCGGTAAGATTTGGAGAACCATAGCTGAAAGCTGAGAATGAATAAATTCTAAGATGATGGGCTTCGGAAGCACAAGCTGAATAGACTCCTGAATTGCTCCGGATGGATGAAAAGAATATCTCACAATCGAAAACAATTATGAGAGGATGGCAACAAGCTAGAATCACGAATCTTGAAGAGAATGGAGCAAGATTAAAGATAAACTCTTCTTCGGTATTCAAAATCCGAGAATGACGACGAGAAACACCACCATGAATTGTTGAGACACTCCGGAAGAATCAAAAGCAAAGATGTTGAGCCAACGATGAAAAGAATGTGGACGATCTTGGAGAAAAAACATAAGACTTATGATAATTCATTCTTATGTCAAACTTTAGAAAAGAATTTGAGAAGCTCCGGAAGAATAAGAAGAGTCAGGTAAGATGCTGGGAAAAGACCTGTGGGTTATGGGCCCACTCAAAAGAAACACCGTTGAACGATTACTTGAAAAGAGAGATTGCACTGGTTGAATTAAATGGCTTGAATGAGATAACAACCTCGAAAGATCTTGAATGAAAAGACGAGCCTTCTGAGGTATCTTGAGCCCTCTGGGACAAATAGAATAGTGAGAGGTGAACGATTAAGAATTGCACCGGCATGAGAAAGCCTTGAAATGAGGAAAGGGTATGATCAACAAAGCTTGAATTGAAACCACCGGAGAAGAAAAGAACGATGAATGATGAACTTGAAGCTCCATTAGAATCTTCATGAGAATCACCGGATAAGAGCATTAAAGAAAAATAATGGAGAGACTTCTCATAAGTAAGATGATACTTGATTAAGAAATCTGAGTCCATGAAGAAAAAGGGTGGGAGGGTGGGAAAAACAAAGACAACTTGGGATGGATGAGCGAACACCATTGAGAAGAAACTGATGCTTGATCTTGCGGATGTTGAAATGATCGGATCCACTTGAAGAGAGACACACTGGTTGAAAAGGATTGACATGAAAATCTCGATTATCAAGAAGGATTAGTATTCACAACGGAGTATAAGAACACCATCTAGAAAAGGTATGGAATCCACATTTGACATTGAAGCAACTCGAATACCACAAATTGAAACAAAACAAAGGGTTGGCTTGCAAAATAAGCTGGAACAAACATATGACAGAGATTTCGTCCGAAGTTTTCGTGGTGGGGCCTACACGGGCTCGATCGTACAGCACCATCATGTACAAGGCAGTGCACATGACATACGAAGCATCCCCGAGTCGGCATAGCCAAGGACTGTTTAAGACACAACGAGACCACTGTAAAACCGACCGTGAATAGGCGGACCACTAGACGTCGAACCCCAATTTCATATCATACATCTGTCGGAAAGATATCCTAAGAGCTACCTTAATTCCCACTTATAAACTCCCGAATTTTTTCCGGTTATGCAATCAGGTGTTGGGGATACAAGGGAAGCATAATATCTCACCCAATTCTAACAAATCCTACATCCAGCTGTATCCATCCTTCAACACATAACCAAGGAACCTTCAGAAATCGTCTACCTCAACCTTCCAAAAATCATCCGTTATACGAGTTATGGCAATACTCCCGAACTCCCGCCCCAGTACTGGGTGGCGTCGAGGTTATCTCACCAACAATTGCATAAAAGAGATTTTCTATGTCGGCGAAACTAAACTCAGGTATTCCAGAACTGCAACGATAAAATTGTGATGACAACACCTCGGAGCTCAACTCCCCGGGACACTGCCACAACCCCTAAATGACAGGAGGCACCAAGAACAATGTTCTCATCACAAATCCATCAGAACGATTCCAAGATACCCGCGTGATCCTAAAAAAATTTTAGTGAAATTTGAGAAGAGAAGAGTCAAAACTCTACGTCGGGATGCCTTACCAGAGCGATGAGGGGACTGGGGAGTAGAAAGAATTCCTAAACTCTCTGATATATAATTTCTAAATGACTCAAAACATTTTTCTAGACTCAACAACGGCTGCTAATAACGATCAAGCAGTGGGGCTCCTAAGGTCGGGGAAGGCTCTGATTACCAACTTGTAATGCCCTCGATGCGGCTATATCTCCCACGTGTCGAAGCACGACTTAGAGGCATAACCACATTGAAAGCACTGTCGCAAGTGAGGTAATCTTCACACAACCCATGTAATACATAAGGGAAAATATACATAGTTGGCTTACAATCGCCACTTCACACAATTACATGAATAAAGCATTACAACATCCAAATGCAATCAAGGTCCGACTACGGAACCACAATAAAAAGCAACCCCAAATGCGACAAGGTCCCTCGATTGACCCCAACTGGGCTCCACTACTGATCAACTAGAAACGAAACAAGATAAAGGACAAGATCTTCATCGAGCTCCTCCTTGAGCTTGGTTTCGTCATCTGCACTGACTCATCGGCACCTGCAAGATGGTTTTGGAAGTAACTGTGAGTCACGGGGACTCAGCAATCTCACACCCTCGCGATCAAGACTATTTAAGCTTATAGGAAGGGTAAAAGGTATGAGGTGGAGTTGCAGCAAGCGACTAGCATATATGGTGGCTAACCTCTTCGCAAAAGAGAGCAAGAAGAGAAGGCAAACTATGATCAAGAAGTGATCCTAGAACAACCAACGTGAAGCATAACTCCAACACCGTGTTCACTTCCCGGACTCCGCCGGAAAGAGACAATCACGGTTACACACGCGGTTGATGTATTTTAATTAAGATAAACTTCAGGTTTTCTACAACCGGACGTTAACAAATTCCCATCTGCCCATAACCGTGGGCACAGCTTTCGAAAGTTCAAATCCCTGCAGGGGTGTCCCAACTTAGCCCATCACAAGCTCTCACCGTCAACGAAGGATATACCTTCTCCCGAGACATTCCGGTCAGACTCGGTATCCCGGTTCTACAAGACAACTTCGACAAGTTAAAACAAATCCAGCAACACCGCCCGAATGTGCCGACAAATCCCGATAGGAGCTGCACATATCTCGTTCTCAGGGCACACTCAGATGAGCTATCCATACAACTAAAACCAAACCTCGAGTTTCCCCGAGGGGGCGCTGCACAGGACTCTAGTTTGGACCAACACTTAGAGGAGCACTGGCCCCGGGGGGGGGGGGGTGGTTTAAATAAAGATGACCCTTGAGTCCGCGAAACCCAAGGGAAAAAAAGCTAGGTGGCAAACGGTAAAACCAATGTTGGGCATTGCTGGAAGAGTTTTATTCAAGGCGAACTGTCAAGGGGTTCCCATTATTACGCAACCACGTAAGGAACGCAAAATTCGGGAACATAACACCGATATGACGGAAACTAGGGCGGCAAGAGTGGAATAAAACACTGGGCAAAAGGCCGAGCCTTCCACCCTTTACCAAGTATATAGATGCATTAATTAAATAAGATATATTGTGATATCCCAACAAGTAAACATGTTCCAACAAGGAACAACATCTCCATGTTCCAACAAGGAACAAACTTCAATCTTCACCTGCAACTAACAACGCCATAAGAGGGGCTGAGCAAAGCGGTAACATAGTCAATCAACGGTTTGCTAGGACAGGGTGGCTTAGAGGTTTGGTTCAACAATATAGGAGGCATGATAAGCAAGTGGTAGGTATCGCAGGATAGGTATAGCAAAAGAGCGAGCATCTAGCAAGCAAAGATAGAAGTGATTTCGAGGGTATGCTCATCTTGCCTGAAATTCCGCAAGGAAGAAGAACGAGTCCATGAAGAAGACAAATGGACGTAGTCAAACGGGTCCTCACAAATGCGACGTTACCGAAACCAACCCGAAGAAGCAAACACCAGAAAGAAGCACACAACATAGTAAACAAACCACACATGAACATGGTATGATATGCGGGATGCGGTATGCGATGCATATGCATGATTTGCAAGGGAATGAATGAACCTGGCCTCAACTTGGAAATCCAAGTGTGCCACTGGAAAGGTGAGGTGATTTCGGTTGAAATCGATATAAAGAACACCGGAAACGGAGACACGGTTTGGAAATGGCAAGCAAAACAAATATGGCACTGGTCTGCGATAAACAGCAAGTAGCCATCTAAATGCATCAAGATAAATATGCTACAACACTCAAACATGACAACAAAATACATGGCAGGTATCCACTCATGATGCTTGACAAAAGATGAACACTGAGCTACGACCAATTCTTCCATTAACAGGTTCAAACAAGCATGGCAAAAGCGCAAATGATAAACATGTTTCAGACTTTGTGAAATTAACACAAGCCTGAAATTTCAGATCCGGTAGCACACTTTGGAGCATGAAAACTTTATGCTACAGGAACTTAACATGGCAAAGCAAGACATGGTATCGAGATACTAAAAGAGCTTAACAAAGGTCCCTTAGTGACCTTGAGCCAAAAGGGATAAGAAAATACAATTGCAAGCATGTGAACATGGCAAAAACATAATCATATATCAGACTTAGAGAAAAACTGGAACATGCAAATCTGTTAACAAGTAGGCATGTTCACGAGCTCGATGCACTCACTACAGAGCAAGGCATGACAATCTAAGCATACACGCATCAAGAATACACATTATATAAGTTACACATGGCAAGAACAACAACATAGCATGCACGGATCAACAACAACATCCTCGGCAAAATCGCTAACAAGTAGACAATCTGCCCAGATTCACGAAATAGCAAAAGTAGCGCTCGATTGAGTCAAGCTAGGATGCTCCATAAATGCAAACAAAGACATGGATGGATAGCGCACCACAATGTTAACAAATCATCCTTACTGATCATCCTCACAAGAGGCATAGATCACTAGGAAACAACATGAACATATGGCATATTGATAAAAACAAATCAAGGACTTGGTGAAATTGCTAAGTCCCTGAAATCAGCATTAACGAATGCACCACTTTGCAAGCTTGTGCTAGTCACCACACATATCACAAAAATACATGGATAGCACCCCTGTAAGGATGGCAAAGCATATAACAAAACTCATGTAGAGCTCAGGGGCATATCATGCACACATTAAACATGGCAAAAAAGACCAAAAAGCTATTTGGTGCAACAGATCTGACAACTAACTCAAATAGCTCACTTCCAACAGCATTTCAGTCATCAAGATGAGCTCAAATGAAAATGATGCAATGAGATGAAATGATGTTATCTCTGAGGCGAACATTTTGATATGCTACACGCCCAAAACAGAGCTACGGATGCAGAGATATAGTATGATGAACATTGCAAAATAATTAGGGTTCCGGGAGAAAGTCAACCGAGTTTTGGATCTGGATCTGGATCCGATTACTGTATCAGCACGGAAAACGAGGTTGGCTGGAGGAGGAAGTTCACCGAAGTTCAAGGGGGAGGAGGCCGGAGCTCGCCGGAGTAGCTGGCCGGTCGGATCTCGCCGGATCCGGGGCCGGCGAGGTGGAGGCACGCCGGGGCGCGGTCGCTGGCGTGGTCGCGGGCGGCGCCGGGCGGCGAGGAGTGCGGCGGCCCGGCGAAGGTGCGGTGGCCTGGCCGCCGGAGTAGAGGCGATGGGCGGCGATGTGGCGACGGGGAGGTGCCCTGGCGCGGCGCGGCGGCGGATGGGCCTCGGGGGCCCGATCTGGGCCTCCTTGGCCGGCGGCGGCGACGAAGTGGGGTGGCAGCGCGGCGAATGGGGGAGCGACACGTGGCGGTGAGGTTGGAACCAGACACGTACGGTGCCGGCGGACGTTGTCCGGCGCGCGGAGGAAGACGGAGGCTAGGTCTTCGGGGGGAGAGATCCGAAATTTCGGAGGGGGACCTTTAAATAGGCATAGAGGGAGCTAGGAGAGTCCAAATGAGGTGCGGTTTTCGGCCACGCGATCGTGATCGAACGCTCTAGATGATGGAGAAAGTTTTGGTGGGTTTTGGGCCAAAATGGAAGGGTGTTGGGCTGCAACACACACAAGGCCTTCTCGGTCCCTCGGTTAACCGTTAGAGCATCAAACGAAGTCCAAATGGTACGAAACTTGACAGGTGGTCTACCGGTAGTAAACCAAGGCCGCTTGGCAAGTCTCGGTCCAGTCCGAAAATGTTTAACCCCCACACACGAAAAGAAGGTAGAAAGGACCACCGGAGGAGATAGGAGCACCGGAATGCAAAATGGACAACGGGAAAAATGTTCGAATGCATGAGACGAACACGTATGCAAATGAAATGCACATGATGACATGATATGAGTTGCATGACACGCAAGCAATGACAAGGCAACGACAGTGAATAACTGGAAGACACGTGGCACATCGGTCTTGGGGCGTTACATAGGGTTTGATCAATCCCCATTTCAACTTAAATAAAATTTAAACATGATGCAACAAAATGCAAACACCAGGCAGTACCAGAAGCTAGGGATCCGACAATCACCCTTGAGGTGAAAAACATTGGGAAGCAAAACTATAAGCCCCTATCTTTCTATGTGTCCGGTTAGAACTTTTTGCTCATGTGTATGCGGTGAGTGTTAGCAATCATAGAGGACTATATGATGGTTGAGTATGTGGACTTGCCAAAAGGCTATGATACATGACCCTTCCTGAAGAGATGATGAATTGCAGGTGCAAAGTTGACTGAGAACATAGTTTGTTTATTTTCAATAGAGTTTATGCTTTATACTTCGATGTTGTGATGAATTGTTACTTATTCATGAGAAGTCTATGATAAAAGTTATGTGATAGAAGTTCTATGATAAAGTTTGTTGCTGTTATAATAATATACATGATGCTTCTATGTCCGTATTTGTTTTTATCGACAACTCTCTCTCTAAGCATGTGGACATGTTTTTCGATTTCGGTTTTCGCTTGAGGAGAAGCGAGGTCTAAGCTTGGGGAAGTTGTTACGTCCATTTTGCATCATGTTTTTCTACTATTATTTATGATGTTTGTATGCATAATAATGCATTTTTAGTAATTCTAATGCCTTTTCTCTGATAATATGCAAGGTTCACACAAAGAGGGAGAATACCGGCAGCTAGAATTCTAGACCTGAAAAAGCTACGTCGGGCCACCTATTCTGCACATCTCCAAATGAGCTTAAAATTCATGGAGATTTTTTATGGAATATATATGATTTATTGGAGCAAATAACTACTAGAGGGGGCCCACCAGGTGGGTACAACCCACCTGGGCGCGCCAGGGAGTCCAGGCGCACCCTGGTGGGTTGTGCCTTCCTCGGCCCACCTCTGATGCCCCTCTTCTGGTATATAAGTCATTTTGACCTAGAAAAAATAAGGGGAGGACTTTTGGGATGAAGCGCCGTCGTCTCGAGGCGGAACTTGGGCAGGAGCACTTTTGCACTTCGGCGAAGCGATTCTGTCAGGGGAATGTAGCGCCCAAGATGTGATTCTATGCCAATCACATGATGAACTCATGATTGGGGCACAACCGCATTTCGAGCGCATTGCAAGGTGGATATCATTACAACATACCATTTACTGAATAGATGGGAATACAAGATAAAGGCTTACACTCGCCACAAGTTACATCATTCATACAACATTACATCAATACATGGCAACCATCATATAGAAGAGTCGGATCCGACTACGGATGAAATCAAACGAAAAATAAGAACGACATCCACCCTGCTAATCCCAGGTTCCCCGACCCGGAACCTATCCCTTGATCGAAGAAGAAGAAGAAGCAGAAGAACTCTAGACAAGCAAGCATCGCACTCGCGTCAGAACATCACATTACCTGTACCTGCAACTGTTTTTGTACTAATCTGAGAGCCACGAGGACTCAGCAATCCCATTACCATGGGTATCAAGACTAGCAAAGCTTAAACGATATAGAAAGGATAAGTGGTGAGGTTGCAGCAGTGCTAAGCATCATATGGTAGCTAACTTATGACTACAAGAGTAAGATGAGAAGCTACGCAACGGTCATAAACTAGAAGTGATCCTGAACTACTTACGTACAAACATAACCCTGCCGTGTTCTCTTCTCGACTCTCTCGGAAAGAGACTGTCATGGTTACGCACGTGCTTGGGGTATTTTAAATTGAGTTTACTTCAAATCCTCTACAACCGGATATTAACAACTTCCCATCTGCCACATAACCGCGGGCACGGCTCTCGAAAGTTTAAACCCTGTAGGGGTGTCCCAACTTAGCCCATGACAAGCTCATGATCCGCTGAGACAATCCTCCATCGCGGGGCATCATATCAGACTCGGAATTCCGGTGCACAAGACATTTTGACAATGGTAAAACAAAACCGGCAAGACCTCCCGATGCACCGACCTAGTCTGATAGGAGTTTTGCGGTCTCGTTCTCAGGGTACACCGGATGAGCGAAGCATACAGGTATATACCAAATCCCCCAAGTTACCATGGGGCGGCCCGACACGGTGCTCTAGTTTGGACAAACACTCATGTGGAGCACTGGCCCGGGGGTTGAATTAAGTCCATGGGGGCCAGCAAGTCCCTATGCAAGTTTTAGTTGTTATTATGCAAATGGTAAAACCAATGTTGGGCCTTGCCGGAAGAGTTTTATTCAAAGCAAACTGTCAAGAGGGTCCCATACCCCTCATCATGTTAGGGACACAAAATCAAGGAACATAACACCGGTATGATGGAAACTAGGGCGGCAAGAGTGGAACAAAACACGAGGCATAAGGCCGAGCCTTCCACCCTTTACCAAGTATATATGTGTGTTAATTAAATAAGAGATATTGTGATATCCCATGATATCCATGACCCAACATGGAACAACCTGCAACCGCACCTGCAACTAGCAACTCTATAAGAGGGGCTGAGCAAAGCTGTAACATAGCCAAAAAACGGTTTGCTAGGAAGGGTAAAAATGTTAGAGGCTGTCATGGCAATTTGGGAGGCTTGATAAACAAGTGGTAGGTAGCGCATCATAGCGATAGCATCGAGACAACTAGTATAGCAAAGATAGTAGTGAGATCCAAGGTGACGGTCATCTTGCCTGAAATCCCGCTAGGAAGAAGGCCGAATTCATGAAGAAGACAAACCAACATAGTCGAACGGATCCTCACAATCGCAACATAGCCAAAACTATCAAGGAGAGATGCAACTGGAAAGAAGCAAACAACATAGTAAACACACAAGCATAAACATGGTATGATGCACAAATAAGTATGATGCATGTCCGGTTAAATAGCATGGCATGCCATCGCAAAGTGCAACAAGCAATACTATGAATTAAGTGGAGCTCAATATGCAACGAGTTGCATATTGATGAAACACCACATTCAATTATTTAGTTCTCTCCTGTCTATGTACCCAACAATATTGAATGTTGTTCAAACATGGCAAGAGGTGAAGCATAATTAAACTAACTATTTAGGCAAGTTTAAATGAGGCTGGAAACATCAAACAACAATTCCAGTAAATCCTCATGTGCAATTTTTAAATTTCGTACTGTTCTGCCATAAACCATATTTTAGAGTTCTTAAACATGCAAAGTAATGCCACCATGTTAAACTATGCATTTTTCTACCCCATTTACATATAAAGATTATTAAATTTGGAGCTACGGTTATTTAGTTATGAAAAAACCCATTTTAGCATGGAATTTGAGCAAATTCAATCAAACAACATTTTAAACATATTAAACATAGATGAAAGTTGGGAAAATGTTAACCTACATGAAAATCTAAGCATTTTTCATGTATAATGTTTTTACAAAAGATGCATGGTTATTAAGTTATTATATGCATGACAAAGAGGGTTTTTCTGCAAATCTGTCAACTCTCGATAATTAGGAAATTCACAGACACAGAAAAAACACGGCATGGCCAAATCTGAAGCACGTTGGGCCAGTAGTGCGCAGGGTGCTGGATCTTGTGGTGCTCACCATGGGCCATCGGGCTGGCTTGGAGCTGGGCTTGGTCACCGCCTCAGCCGGGGTCTCAGGCATTGGCTGACGAGGCAGGGAGTGGTCAACACATACAACGCTCGTGATCTCCTCGCGCAGCAGACTGATGCAGAGGAAGCAAGGGATGGACTTCGCACGGGGACAGCAGGGGACCAGAGTTAGGGCCCCGTCGAGCTCCTGCCAAAACGAAGGGGACGAGCGGTGCGAGGATTGGGAGCTCCTCTCCCGATCGAGCGGAGGCTGCAGGACGCAGAGGTGGCGAGCGCGGCGGGGCGCCTTGCTGTTGGTCCGGCGGCAGGGTCCTCGTACGCCCAGGATACGAATCCGGGGCACAGGCACGGAGCTTGAGATGGGACTTGAGCGGCTGGAGCTGCTGGCGTGGTGGGAAGGTGGAGGAGGCCTACAAGGAGGCGTGGAGGATGGTGGCGGCTCATTTGCTGGGTTCGTCAGCGAGAGGGTGCAGCGGCTGCTGCTGTTGCTGGCGACAAGGAGGAACTCCGGCGAGGTTCAACGAGGAAGTCCGAGCGCGGAGCTTGATGTGGATAAATAGCCATTGCGCTCCTGTCCCGTGGTCGCCGGCGGCAGCGCCGGTTGCCAGATGATAAGACGAGGTGGAGGAGCACGAGGAGGCTCCTTGGCTTGCGGTCGATGGCGGGAGGCCGCATGGATGCAGATCAGCAGCGGCTTGTTTCGAAGAAGCGGGGCGACGGCCATGGGGTCGATGGGGCTCCTCGGGCTTTCTGAGAACACTGAGAGAGAGACCGAGAGATTAGAGGGGGAGAGAGAGAGACCAGGAAGAAACAAGAAGAAGGGAGAAGTGTTGCTGGTGCGACTCACCGGCGACAAGGCTCGCAGTGGAGGCGGGCAGAGGAGGTCGGCAAGTGGCGGCGCTCGGAGGAGGTTGAGGGCGGTTTGAGGCCATGCGGCGGAGTCCTATAAGAGAAACAGAGATAGAGAGAGGGAGATCTAAGAGGGGGAGAGAGAGAGAGAGGCAAAGGGAGGAAGATGGAGAGAGAGGCAGGGGGTCAGGTGCTGCTGCTATCACCAGTGGCAAGCACCGGCACAGGCGGAGGCCATCAGGCGCGGGAGTGGCTCGGGGCTATGCTCGATCGTGGGTGTTGCGTCGATCCAGAATGGATCGAGCGCCGCGGGAGGCTGCGGGAGGTGGCTGTCTGCCGTGTGTTTGGGTGGATGGATCGAGGGGAGATGGTGGTTGGCCCCGGATGGATCTGGGAGGATACCAAGGTGGGAGGCGAGTCGGTGGAAGGCTGGTGGCGGGGACGAGACGGATGGGACAATCCTCCTAAAGATTAGTGTTGGACTAGTTTATTTATAGCATGTGGATTAAGTTAGGGGCTATCTTGTCTCTCCAGTTATAATCGGACGGTCAAAAATAAATAGGGTAGGAAGTACAAATAAGAAAAAGGAGATATTTTTGGGATGTTTGGTGATGATCTAGACCCAACGGTCACGACAACCCGGTTCGGGTTCGGGGAAGTTTCGGACACGGGTGAGGGGTCGGTGCACTATGCAAGTAGGGGTTAGGCAGACCAGGTCAACTGTGTGGTTGGACTGAGAATCGTTAAGGAAGACAAACGGTCTAACAACATTGCCACGGAGAAGATAGGAGAGAAGAAAACGGTCTGGCAGAGACATGGAAGAAGCGGCAACCACGAACGGAAGCAAGTTTTGAAAACATGACGGCAACGGAGTGCCAATGCAATGCGAATGATGCGATGATGAATGCAACAAACAAATAATTAACGTAGCTGACACACAAAACAAGGAAGGCATCTGGAGCGTCGGTATCCGGTTGTCACAGGGAACTTCCCTCCCGGAGGGGGAAATCATCGTCATCATCATCACCAACAACTCTCCCATCTTGGGGAGGGTAATCTCCATCAACTCCTACACGACCTCTCATCGATACCTTTACCAAAACATGTTCAACACATCCCTCACATTACCGACGTAATCATTTTACTCTAGCCGATCACCCAGATGAACCAGACCTAACACAACTCTAAGCATAGCAGGCATAGCAAGGTAGGAAACACATACATGGCTCAATCAACTCCTACACATGCTAGTGTGTTTCATCTAGTTACTGTGGCAATGACAGGTCATGCAGAGGATAAAGGTTCAACTACCGCAGCACACAGCAGTTTGAAACGTTGTTGTCTTAATGAAGTAAATGAGAGCAGGAGGGAGAACATGGGATTGTATCGATATGATCAATGGGGCTGCTTGCTTGATGGAGTAGTAGTAGGTTACTGCCCTTCAGTTGGATACTCGAGAATATCCTCGGAGGCATAACCTACCACAAAAGACATCACAGAACACAATCATCACATGGAAATATGCAACAATATGATGCATGCTATGACATGGCAATATGAGGTGTCCTGGCTAATGCATTGTGAAACAAGTCGGTTTGAGTCCATTTGAATCAAATGTTCAAATGGAAGCTTATGTTATTAAGTCATATAAGTGCATTTTCTTGTTTCACCTAAACTGCAAGGTTAAAGTGTTTTGTCATGCATGAAAACATTACAGATGGAAAGATTGAATTTTTCTGATCAAATTTCATATATAAATCTTTGCATTTGGAGTTACAGATTAAAAATTATGAATTTTTGAAGTTTGTAGTATTTTCTGGAATTTCCTGTATAAGAACAATTCTAGTAATTGAATTAATGCGTCAGGGTGACGTCAATGGTCAATGGAACTGGTCCAGGTCAAACCTGACTAGTGGGACCCGCATGTCAGTAGTTAATTAACTAACTAAATTTAGTTAGTGCTAATCTAAGTTAATTAGCAGAGCGGTCCCACTTGTCATAGACTCAGGGGGAGTCAACCTGGGCCCACACGGGGTCAACCAGGGTCAAACGAGGTTAAACTCGCCGGCGTTTAGCCGCCAGCAAGGCCAGACGCGGCGGAGCGGTGCGGGTTTCATGCTCCGGCGACCAAATGGGCGGTGGAGAGCATCTACACGTAGCTGTGAGCAAGCCACATCGTTTGGTGGTGGTGGTGGAGCTCGGGGTGGCCGGAAACATCGCCGGCGACGAGCTGTGCGGCTGCCTAAGCTCGGGTGAGGTCGAACCCGAGGCTATGGGACAAGGCGAGGCGCGTGGAGTAGTGCTACGGGTTCCTGCGAGTGCGGTGAGTGTGTTGGTCACAGTGGTGTGGCTGGTGGGTGGCCGGAGTCACGTCGGCGACGATCTCGGCGGCGGCAGGTGCGGGTGAGCATGGTGCGGTGCACATGGTGCATGAGAGAGGTAACAGAGAAGGGGAGGACGGAGCAGGGCTCAGGCGATCGTAGCAAGCATCGAAGCGGGCTAGGGGAAGGCCGGAGCTGAGCGGGGCGACAATGGCGATCTCAGTGGCCGGGGTTGGGGAAGACGGGGTCGGGGGCGACTCCAGAGCGGGTGAGCGCTCGGGGCTCGGCCTGCTCGACGTGGACGACGACTACAGAGCGAATGGACACGGCAGCGCAACACGTGGACGACGGCGGACGCGGGTTTCACGTTGGCGCGGGCGCGGCAGTGTCGGCCATGGTGCGGGAGAGCAAGGGAGAGGAGATGGGGAGGAAGGAGTGTGTCTGCGAGCTCGGGGGAGGAATGGGTGATCTACCCAGGCCAGCAAGAACGGCGAGGGGAGGAAGCAGGGCGGCAAGCAGCTGCGTGGCACGCGCTGGTGCCGGCGTCGAGCACCTGCCTGCCTGCCTGGCCGAGTCAAGCAGCTCGCTGGAGTGGTTGCTGGGCTGGGCCGGCTAGGTGGGCCTGCTAGGTGAGCGCCAAGTAAGTCCTCTTCTCTCTGCTTTTGTTTTTATTTTTTATTTGTTGATGTTCTGTGTTTTGAAATAGTGAAAATACTATTCCATTTAGGAAAAACTTGAAAATATTCAGAGGCACATTTGAAATTATTCTCAATAGCCTAAAAATACCTTCAAGATTATTTGGGCATTTTAAAATATTTATAAGATTTAAATTGCCCAAATGCAAATAGTAATGATTAAATCCAATGACCCTATGTGCCCTGGAAAAAATGTGAACCCATTTTGTGAGAGGTTCTAACCCAAAACAAAAAGGGTGGACTTTTTAGAAGGGCATTTCAGGTTCATTGAAAAAGATTTTAGTAAACCCTAGTTATTTCCAGGGGTGCTGGGGGTTCTGTCATCCCCATTTCAGTTTTCTGGAAGAGTAGACATGATGCAACACTCTAATGCATGAACTAGCTAGGGTGTGACAACTCACCCCCACTCAAAAGAATCTCGTCCTGAGATTTAGGATCCGTTGGGAAGAAGGTGGGGTACTCGAGTCGAAGACGATCCTCCCTTTCCCATGTGGCTTCTTTTTCAGAGTGGGCCGACCATTAAACCTTGAGAAACTTGATGTTAAGGCGTCGAGTGGTACACTCGGCTTGATCAAGGATACGAGTGGGATATTCCCGATAGGTGAGATTATCTTGGAGATCAAGCGTTTCGTGGTCCACTCCACGAATAGGATCCGCGAAGAAACGCCTGAGTTGAGAAACGTGGAAGACATCATGGACTCTGGAAAGATGCGGAGGTAGTTCCAATTGGTAGGCAACTTCTCCTCATTTGGCAAGAATGCGAAAAGGTCCAATGTAACGAGGAGCCAATTTGCCTTTGATATCGAAACGATGGGTTCCCTTTAAAGGAGCAACCCGAAGGTAAGTCTTCTCGCCGACTTCATAAGTCATGAGCTTATGTTTGTGGTCATATTGGCTCTTTTGACGAGATTGGGCTGTTCTCAATTTCTCATGAATAACGCGAACCTTCTCTTCTGCATCCTGAATCATATCCGGGCCAAAGAGTTGTCTTTCCTCGGTTTCTGACCAGTTAAGAGGCGTTCGACATTTTCGTCCATAGAGAACTTCGAAAGGAGCTTTGCCCAAGCTAGCTTGATAACTATTGTTATAAGCAAACTCCGCGAATGGAAGGCATTTCTCCCATTCCATACCGAAAGAGATGACAGAAGCTCAGAGCATATCCTCTAGAATTTGATTGACTCGTTCTACTTGACCACTTGATTAGGGGTGGAAGGCGGTGCTAAAGGAGAGACGAGTTCCCATAGCATTTTGAAAACTTTCCCAAAATCGAGAGGTGAAGAGACTCCCACAGTCTGAGTTAATTTCCAATGGGACACCATGAAGAGACACTATTCGGGAGATGTATAAGTCAGCTAGCTGGCTAGCGGTGATACTCTCATAACAGGTAGGAAGTGGGCTACTTTGGAAATACGATCGATCACGACGAAGATAGCATTATTCCCTTTCTTGGTCCTGGGAAACCCAGTAATGAAATCCATACTGATTGTATTCGATTTCCATTCAGGAATAGCCAAAGGTTGAAGGGTGCCAGCAGGTCGTTGATGCTCTGCTTTAACACGACGACATACGTCGCAACTATCAATGTATTGAGCAATTTCTCTCTTCATCCTAGTCCACCAAAACCTCAGGCGTAGGTCTTGATACATCTTAGTACTACCGGGATGAATGGTGAGAGGGGATTTATGAGCTTCCTTAAGGATCAGTTGCCGTAGTTTTTGTTTCTTTTGAACCACTAGGCGGTTCTCAAAGAAGACAACACCTTGATCGTTCACAGAGAAACACGTAGTAGCTCCGCTAGCAATGTTCTGCTTGATCCGAGATATCCCCTTGTAATATCGCTGGGCGGGTATGATCTGATCCATAAGGGCTTGTTCCACCACCAAGGTAGATAGGAATCCCTGAGGAACAATGTGAAGATTAAGCTTCCGAAATTCCTCATGGAGAAGAGGTTGACCTTGTTGTAACATCAGGTTGCTACAATAGGATTTACGACTTAGTGCATCAGCCATAACATTGGCTTTCCCCAGGGTGTAGGTTATCCCTAAGTCGCAATCTGAGATCAACTCGACCCAACGTCTTTGCCTGAGATTTAAATCCGGTTGGGTGAACATATATTTCATACTTTGGTGATCAGTGAAGATCTCGCAACGATTACCGAGAAGGTAATGTCGCCAAGTTTTAAGTGCATGGACTACAGCTGCAAGCTCTAGATCATGTGTGGGATAGTTTTCCTTGTGTGGGTGTAATTGTCGTGAAGCATAGGCAATTACCTAATGATCTTGCATGAGTATACAACCTAGTCCTTGTCGAGAGGCATCGCAATAGATAATAAAGTCCTTGGAGAAATCTGGTGGTACCAGTACGGGAGCAGATGTGAGGCGTCTTTTCAGTTCCTGAAAGCTGAACTCACACTATGGGGTCCACTCGAACTTTTTATCTTTCTTGAGGACTTCAGTCAGAGGTTTAGCAACCTTGGAGAAATTCTCGACGAAGCGGCGACAATAGCTCTCTAAGCCAAGTAAGCTCCGAACTTGCTTGACCGTTTCAGGTGGAGTCCAATCAAGGACGGCTTGAACTCGCTCGGGATTGACAGCAATACCCTTACCAGAGATTACATGGCCCAGATAGGTCACTTCTGGCAACCAAAATTCACACTTGGAGAATTTGGCATAAAGGCGATGCTCTCGAAGTTTCGTCAATACCAGCCTTAGATGTTCGGCATGTTCTTCCTCACTCTTGGAGTAGATGAGTATATCATCGAGGTATACCACGACGAATTTATCCAAATACTCCATGAGGACCGAGTTCATTAACCGAGAGAAGGTGGCTGGGGCATTGGTTAAACCGAAGGACATAATAGTGTACTTGTATTGGCCATAACGAGTAACAAAGGCCGTTTTGGGAATGTCCCCATTTTTTATTTTGATTTGATGGTAGACCAACCTCAAATCCATTTTGGAAAAGAATGAGGATCCAGCGAGCTGGTCATATAGATCATTGATCCTGGGGAGCGGATACTTGTTCTTGATAGTGACCAAGTTGACAGGTCGGTAATCTACAACCATCCGATCTGCTCCATCCTTCTTCTTGACGAAGAGGATGGGGCAAGCCCAAGGAGAAGAACTAGGACGGATGAAACCCTTTTTCAAGGACTCATCGAGTTGAATCTTAAGCTCGGCTAGTTCTAAGGGTGCCACCTTATTGGGTCTTCTAGAAATTGGGACGGTTCCTGGAACAAGGTCTATCACGAACTCATTCCTGTCAGGTGGAACACCTGGCAGTTCTTCTGGAAAGACATCCGGGAAGTCTCGGACTACCGGAATATCTTCAAGATCTGTAAGGGGGTTGGCATTTAGGGAGTAAAGCTGGCGCTTGGCCACTCGAGTTAAGACATTGACTATCTTGCCCGATGGGTGAGTAAGTTGAACGGTTCTAGTGGCACAATCAATCTTAGCATAATGAGCTGACATCCAGTCCATACCCAAGATGATGTTTATGTCTGAGGACTGAGCTATTAAGGATGCAAGGAAGATAAGTCTATCGACAAGAATTTCATTCCCATGGCTTACTCTAGAAGTTTGCCATTTGGAACCCGGAGTTTGAATTACCATGGAAGTGGGCATGTCACAGAATGTCGTGTTATGCAATCGAGCATAGCTCTCAGATATGAATGAATGAGATGCTCTAGTATCAAAAATAACAGATGCCGGATGGCAATTAACAAGGAGCATACCAAGGATGACGTTAGGATCATCATGAGCCTCCGCTGGCTTACCACGGCCAACGGACATTCCAGACTGGTCAGGGTTGTTGTTCTGGGGACACTCTCGACTGTAGTGACCCGGCTCTCCACACTTGAAACATGTCACAATATTGGGGCGTGGAGCAGCATTAGCAGCGGGGCCACCATAGGCCTTAGACGGTGAAAATTGCTGGTTGGGGCGAGGCGCCTCAAAGGATGGCCTCGGGGTGAACCTGGGTGGCAGCGCTGTGCTTGGAATCCACACCCGGCGCTTCTGAGATCCAGAGCCGGATGAGGAACCAAAATCATGGGAGTGCTTGTATGAAGCGTCATAGTCAGTCTGACCTGTCTCAGCACTGATGGCCTTATTGACCAGCTTCTGGAAGGAGGTGCACTCCTGCAGACGAAGATCACGACGAAGCTCGGGGCTAAGTCCCTTGCGGAACCTTGCCTGCTTCTTAGCGTCAGTGGATACCTCTTCAGGAGCATAACGTGCTAGGTTTCCAAACTCATGGCTGTATGCATCCACAGTCAGCCTGCCTTGGGTGAAATTGCAAAACTCTTCCCTCTTATGATCCATGAGACCTTCTGTGATGTGATGCTCACAGAAAGCCTCACTTAATTCAGCCCAAGTAGTGATTTGGCCGACCGGGCGCATAGCCTCAAAGTTTTCCCACCAAAGGCTAGCAGGGCCTTCGAGGTGATAGGCAACATAGGTAACCTTATCAGCTTCGGCTACGTTGGCAGAACGTAGCTTATGGGTGATGCTGCGAAGCCAATCGTCCGCATCGAGGGGCTCGACAGAATGATTAAACTTTGGTGGATACAACTTGATAAAGTCATTGATTGACACCAAGTCATTCCTCTGATGGCGTGCAGTGTTCTACTCAATCCGCTCGAGGAAGCGGTTAGTCTCGCGCTTGTTTCTTTCTGCCTCCAGCATAACTTTGGCCAGAGAAGGCGAGTGAGGCAAATTCCCATCCCTAGCTGCACTGGCTTTCCCCTACTGCGGGGCAGCAGGGTTGCTGCGGGTGTTGACCGTCCTAGGAAAAACAAGACAATGGTTTAGACAAGGATGGTACAATCTTGGCAAGGAAGTGCGTAATGTAATGGATAACATGGAATGCTGAGATGTTCATTGCACGACATGGTAATATAGAAACTGCCATATATATACCATCGGTCATATACACCGTACATAGTTTAGTACAAGCCCAGGCTGGAGTACAACTATGGTGAAAGACGTTACATATCATCGGAGGCATTCCAAGCTCCTATACATTATTTTCTACACCTTCGGAGCGTGATACACACCAAGTCGTATCCCACGGGTCACGCAAGACTGTGGAGAATACAACTATTACAGTACTACTGAAACTACTACTAGCTCAGACAGCTCCGTAGTAATCCTCATAAAAGTCACCACCAAAGCCTGGAAGCGGAGCATGATCATCTAGGAACAGACGGTCCTGTGGAGCTTGCGGGACATAGGGACTCAGATGTGGCCTTGGTCCAACAAACGGTGGCAGACGGGGACCACGAGGAGGGGTGATGCCTCCTACATCACGCCAGTCCATACAATCTGGCAATTCAGACCGCACGGGGTACAGGTTCCTCATGTCCATGTATCGAGCCTGCACAGCAGGTGCAAACCGGGTCAAAGTGGCCCAGTGGTCAGAACCAGAGTTGAAAAGCTCCATCCGCAAGGCTCGATTTTCGCGGTCCTTGTCCTCGAGCATCTTGGCAGTGGTGCGGAGTAGTGAATCCTCATGCGTAGAGTCATAGTACAAAGCTTGATAGTACCCCTGTGCCCTAGGGAGTGAGGCTGGCATGTAGCGGAAATCGGTGTTCTGAAGCAAGGCAGTTCTGGCTCGAATGATAGTCATCATTGAGTAAGCTGCATCCCGCACAGACATCTCGATCGTAACCCCAAGTCCATAAGAGCAGTGAAGGGGTTCAGTGGCTCCAGGCTAAGAGGGGTATATCCTGACAGTACAAAGGTATTGGCTCTGATTGAAGTCTCGGAACTGCTCCTCGACGGTATACTCCGGATACCATCGATATCCTATCTCGACCATCACTCGGACCAACATGGCTGTGTGACCAGGTACATTGAGGCACCTTGTCAGACGAACCACTTGGTTCTTGGAACGGGTGGCCATCTGAAAGCACAGAATAATGCAAAGGCATTAGAATTTTCTAGGAGAAATCGGACAGCATAACGGCTGTAAATGCTCAGAAAAAGATTTGAGACATTCACAACAGTTTGCCAAACCACTCAACAACATCATATCAAAGTTCTGGTTCAACTGACAACATACTAAAAGTAGTAGAAACTGAACTCAGGCTTGAACCCACAATCCTATAAGTTACTACGGATTAGTAACACGTGAACCTGATAGAGAGAAGAGAGCCTAGTCCTTAACACACGTAGAATGAGAAGAGAATGACTCAGATCAGAGGGCATAAGGCAAAGGAGTAAAAGAGCCTTACATTCCCTCCCACAATCAATTCCCCTACATATAACTAAAGCATTTCTAGACTCGACATCGACCAGTTTGGCTAACCGAACCTACAGGCAGTCCGGCTCTGATGCCAACGCTGTCAGGACCCCGATTCCAAGTCACACCGATCTACCCTGTAACACCTCATATCACTTTGCGGCCTCACGCACGATATTCCCACGGGTGTCGCCTTACCATGGTCCGGGACCGTTTGCGCCTTTTGGCTCACGTATATGATAGTGTCGCTAGCATCCATATGACAGAGAACCCGGGCCGACATGGCTAGTCGTGAACCCAAAGCGGCACTAACCTATGGGGACAGGCATACATGAATCACATCGAGCATGTCAGTCAGCAGCGTGTGAATCTGGGCGGTAGCACTGGGCTAATAGGACTCCAGGAACCCGGGCTGTAGCAGGCTAGGCAGGACTCCGGATGTCACCGCGTGAGATTTCCCCGAAGGGACAGACACAGGAACGAAGTGAAACACATGCCGGCCAGTCATGTGTCCTGAGCAGTAGTGTTGGGCTAGCAGGACTCCAGTGAACCGGGCTGTAGCGGACTACTATGGCTCATGGAAGCACTAGACTACATTTCCCCATAAGAGAGGCTGCCAAGGATAAACAACTAGATTGTCGGATCCCACACATACCAAGCATTTCAATCATACACACAATATGCTCGATATGTGTAACCACGACATGGCATCACAACAAAACTCTACAACTCAAAGTACTTTATTTAAAGGCTCCAAAGAGCCATACATAACATGTTCATACAGGTAGGGGTCACATGACCCGACACTCAAGTCATACAAGCATACAAGCACATGCGGAAGCAAACTAGTCTGAGTACAGACACTGGAAAGAAAGAAGGCTTGATGAAGCCTGTCTATCTACAAAGGGCCCTCCATGGCCAGAATCACCACCTGGGTGGCAAGTCACTCATCGACGTTGAGGTCTACGTAAAACCCATCGGAGGGGGCGGTGTTTTTGTCTGAAAACAGTAATTAAAGCAACATGAGTACAAAGGTACTCAGCAAGTCTTACAACAGATCCTACTATACATGCTCATTCTCAAGAAGGTGGTGGAGTTGTTGTAGCAAGCCAGCTTTGACTCTTGGCTAAGCTATCCTACGAGACACCACTTGTAAAATAGTTTCGCACACGAGTCCACTAATCACCAACACAATACTCCACAGTGGATCCTCCCTCATCATCCTACGAGAGGGCCATCCACGGTACTCACGCTTATCTTGGGTCTTTTAGTAGTAACCATTAACTTGTCTATGAACTGTATAAGAAACCAAGTAGTCCTTTACCGCGGACCCAACTATTCGAATAAATGATGTTAACCCTGCAGGGGTGTACTTCTTCATACACGCTCTCACCACTTACCGTCGTTTACATGACATGTACTTGGCAACCTTCAAGCGGAAGCCCAACGAGGGTGTCGGCCACGGCCTACCTAAACACTCAAGTCTCTAGTCCAGGTTTATCGCCTATCCAGGTTCCATCCGCAGGGAGTCCGGCCAAGGTTTCCACATACGGCCCCGAACGATGTGAACAGGGTTCCCGAGACACCAAACAGGGTGACTCGGTACACCGTGCCATGGTGTATCTACCGCATCATAGCCCACCCCTAGGGTGAGCCCTACACACGGCTGCCAACGCATAACCTACAAAACACCAGAAACTAGTTGCAACTCCTGGACAGAGTACTAGGGTGGTTAAGAAGCCGAGAGGGTCAATTAAGGATCCCAATGCATGGTAGTAACTGATTCTTAAATCACACATACAGATCTTAGTTCTTAAGGACAACCTCAATGAAACAACCAACCATGTACTCCTACATGGCCTCTCATCGAGACCTTTACCAAAACATGTTCAACACATCCCTCACATTACCGATGTAGTCATTTCACTCTAGCCCACCATCCAGATGAACCAGACCTGACACAACTCTAAGCATAGCAGGCATAGCAAGGTAGGAAACACATACATGGCTCAGTCAACTCCTACACATGCTAGTGGGTTTCATCTAGTTACTGTGGCAATGACAGGTCATGCAGAAGATAAGGGTTCAACTACCGCAACACACAGCAGTTTCAAACGTTGTTGTCTTAATGTAGTAAATGAGAGCAGGAGCGAGAACATGGGATTGTATCGATATGATCAATGGGGCTGCTTGCCTGATGGAGTAGTAGTAGGGTACTGCCCTTCAGTTGGATACTCGAGAATATCCTCGGAGGCAGAACCTACCATGAAAGACATAGCAGAACACAATCATCACATGGCAATATGCAATATGATGCATGCTATGACATGGCAATATGAGGTGTCCTGGCTAATGCATTGTGAAACAAGTTGGTTTGAATCCATTTGAATCAAAAGTTCAAATGGAAGCTTATGTTATTAAGTCATATAAGTGCATTTGCTTGTTTCACCTAAACTGCAAGGTTAAAGTGTTTTGTCATGCATGAAACCATTACAGATAGAAAGATTGAATTTTTCTGATCAAATTTCATATATAAATCTTTGCATTTGGAGTTACAGATTAAAAGTTATGAATTTTTGAAGTTTGTAGTATTTTCTAGAATTTCCTGTATAAGAATAATTCCGGTAATTGAATTAATGCGTCAGCATTGTGTCAGGGTGACGCTAGTGGTCAACGGAGCCGGTCCAGGTCAAACCTGACTAGTGGGACCCGCATGTCAGTTGTTAATTAACTAACTAAATTTAGTTAGTTCTAATCTAAGTTAATTAGCAAAGCGGTCCCACTTGTCATAGACTCAGGGGGAGCCAACCTGGGCCCACATGGGGTCAACCAGGGTCAAACAAGGTCAACCTCGCCGACATTTAACCGCCGGTGAGGCCAGACGCAGCGGAGCGGTGCGGGTTTCATGCTCTGGCGACCAAATGGGCGGCGAAGAGCATCTATGCGTAGCTGGGAGCAAGCTGCGTCGTTTGGTGGCAGTGGTGGAGCTCAGGGTGGCCGGAAATGTCGCCGGCGATGAGCTGTGCGGCTGCCGGAGCTCGGGTGAGGTCAAACTCGAGGCTACGGGACACGGCGAGGCGCGTGGAGTAGTGCTACGGGTTCCTGCGAGTGCGGTGAGTGTGTTGGTCACAGTGGTGTGGCCGGTGGGTGGCCGGAGTCACGTCGGCGACGAGCTCGGTGGCGGAGGGTGTGGGTGAGCATGGTGCGGTGCACACGATGCATGAGAGAGGTAACAGAGAGGGGGAGGATGGAGCAGGGCTCACGGCGATCGCAGCAAGCATCGAAGCGGGCTCGGGGAAGGCTGGAGCTGGGCGGGGCGATGATGGCGATCTCGTCGGCCGGAGTTGGGGAAGACGGGGTAAGGGGCGACTCTAGAGTGGGCGAGCGCTCGGGGCTCGCCCTGCTGGACATGGACGACAACTGCAGAGCGAACGGACACGACAGCGCGGCACGGGGACGACGGCGGACATGGGTTTCACGGTGGCGCGGGCGCGGCAGCGTCGGCCCTAGTGTGGGAGAGCGAGGGAGAGGAGCTGGGGAGGAAGGAATGTGTCTGCGAGCTCGGGGGAGGAATGGGTGATCCACCCAGGCGAGTAGAACGGCGAGGGGAGGAAGCAGGGCGGCAGGCAGCTGCGTGGAGCGCGCTGGTGCCGGCGTCGAGCACCTGCCTGCCTGCTTGGCCGAGTCAAGCAGCTCGCTGGAGCGGTTGCTGGGCTGGGCCGGCTAGGTGGGCCTGCTAGGTGAGCGCCAGGTAAGTCCTCCGCTCTCTGCTTTTCTTTTTCTTTTTTATTTGTTCTTGTTCTGTGTTTTGAAATAGTAAAAATACTATTCCATTTAGGAAAAACCTGAAAATATTCAGAGGCACATTTGAAATTATTCTCAATAGCCTAAAAATACCTTCAAGATTATTTGAGCATTTTAAAATATTTATAGGATTTAAATTGCCCAAATTCAAATAGTAATGATTTAATCCAATGACCTAATGTGTCCTGGAAAAAATGTGAACCCATTTTGTCAGAGGTTCTAACCCAAAACAAAAAGGGTGGACTTTTTAGAAGGGCATTTCAGGTTCATTGAAAAAGATTTTAGTAAACCCTAGTTATTTCCAGGGGGTGTTGGGGGTTCTGTCATCCCCATTTTAGTTTTTTGGAAGAGTAGACATGATGCAACACTCTAATGCATGAACTAGCTAGGGTGTGACATTGTCAATCCCTTCACGGTTACGAGCAAGATTAAATAGTATAGTTTTTGATTGATAGATCAGACAAAAATAAAAAATAAATTAAATAAAAGAAAATTGCAGCAAGGTATTTCTGGTTTTAATATATGATAAAAGACAGACTTGGGGGCCATAGTTTTCACTAGAGGCTTCTCTCTTGAAAATAATATACAGTGGGTAAACAAATTACTATTCACTGGTACGTGTCGGTGCTATACAAACAGGTTTTAACCCCATTCTGCGACATCATTTGGAACCGTCGCCTAGTGACTGACGGCGATAGGGGCGGTCCTTCCCACACGACCCATAAACCATCGGGGATATGCCCTCCTGGCACACACCCTCGGCAAAATGAGGTCGTGTGCGATCGTCGAGCGCTCTAATACGGGAATACGTACAGTAGAACTAAAAATACAATTATACATGCGAAATTGTTTCCAGTCACAAGTACATCCCACACAGTCAGTCCTTGCTAAATGTTTCTATTCGTATGTACATCCCACATAGTCGCTCGAAGGAAAACGTTTCCATTTATTGATGACCCACAAGTATAGGGGATCTATCATAGTCCTTTCGATAAGTAAGAGTGTCGAACCCAACGAGGAGCAGAAGGAAATGATAAGCGGTTTCCAGCAAGGTATTCTCTGCAAGCACTGAAATTATAGGTAACAAATAGTTTTGTGATAAGATAATTTGTAATGAGTAACAAGTAACAAAAGTAAACAAAGTGCACCAAGGTGGCCCAATCCTTTTTGTAGCAAAGGACAACCTGGGCAAACTCTTATATAGAGAAAAGCGCTCCCGAGGACACATGGGAATATCGTCAAGCTAGGTTTCATCACGATCATATGATTCACGTTCGGTACTATGATAATCTGATATGTGGGTGGACCGGTGCTTGGGTGCTGTCCTTACTTGGCCAAGCATCCCACTTATGATTAACCTCTATTGCAAGTATCCGCAACTACAACAAAAGTATTAAGGTAAACCTAACCATAGCATGAAACATATGGATCCAAATCAGCCCCTTACGAAGCAACACATAAACTAGGGTTTAAGCTTCTATCACTCTAGAAACTCATCATCTACTTATTACTTCCCAATGCTTCCTCTGTTGGGGAACGTTGCAGAAAATTAAAATTTTTCCTACGGTTTCACCAAGATCCATCTATGAGTTCATCTAAGCAACGAGTCAAGGGAGAGAGTTTGCATCTACATACCACTTGTAGATCGCGTGCGGAAGCTTGCAAGGTGATGATGGAGTCGTACTCGACGTGATTCGAATCACCGATGACCAAGTGCTGAACGGACAGCACCTCCGCGTTCAACACACGTATGGGACGGGAGACATCTCCTCCTTCTTGATCCAGCAAGGGGGAAGGAGAGGTTGAGGAAGACAGCTCCACCAGCAGCACGACGGCGTGGTGGTGGTGGAGAGGCAGTACTCCGATAGGGCTTCGCCAAGCACACAACGGAGGAGGAGAGGTGTTGGGGAGGGGAGGGCTGCGCCTTGGAGGGTGGTGCTGCTGCCCTCCCCTCACCCCTCTATTTATAGGGGGAAGGGAGAAGGGGGCCGGCCCCCTAGAACCCATCTAGGGGGGGTGCGGCGGCCAAGGGGAGAGGGGGAGAGGGTGGCTTGCCCCCCAAGCCAAGGGGGCGCCCCCTCTAGGGTTCCCCCCTCAACCCTAGGCGCAAGGGCCCAAGGGAGGGGGTGCGGCCAGCCCACCAGGGGCTGGCTCCCTGCCCCACGCAGCCCATGTGGCCCCCCGGGAGGGGTGGCCCCTCCCGGTGGACCCCCGGAACCCTTCCGGTGGCCCCGGTACAATACCGGTATGACCCCGAAACTTCCCGGTGTCCGTTTGACAACTTCCCATATATAAATCTTTACCTCCGGACCCTTCCGGAGCTCCTCGTGACGTCCAGGATCCCATCCGGGACTCCGAACAACATTCGGTAGTCACATACTAGTCTTCCTAATAACCCTAGCGTCACCGAACCTTAAGTGTGTAGACCCTACGGGTTCGGGAGACATGCAGACATGACCGAGACGCTCTCAGGTCAATAACCAACAGCGGGATCTGGATACCCATGATGGCTCCCACATGCTCCTCGATGTTGTCATCGGATGAACCACGATGTCGAGGATTCGATCAAACCCTGTATGCAATTCCCTTTGTCAATCGGTACGTTACTTGCCCGAGACTCGATCGTCGGTATCCCAATACCTTGTTCAGTCTCGTTACCGGCAAGTCACTTTACTCGTACCGTAATGCATGATCCCGTGTCCAACACCTTGGTCACATTGAGCTCATTATGATGATGCATTACCGAGTGGGCCCAGAGATACCTCTCCGTCATACGGAGTGACAAATCCCAGTCTCGATCCGTGTCAACCCAACAGATACTTTCGGAGATACCTGTAATGCACCTTTATAGTCACCCAGTTACGTTGTGACGTTTGATACACCCAAGGCACTCTTACGGTATCCGGGAGTTACACGATCTCATGGTCGAAGGAAGAGATACTTGACATTGGCAAAGCTCTAGCAAAACGAACTACACGATCTTTTATGCTATGCTTAGGATTGGGTCTTGTCCATCACATCATTCTCCTAATGATGTGATCCCGTTATCAACGACATCCAATGTCCATAGTCAGGAAACCATGACTATCTGTTGATCACAACGAGCTAGTCAACTAGAGGCTCACCAGGGACATATTGTGGTCTAAGTATTCACACGTGTATTACGATTTCCGGATAATACAGTTATAGCATGAATAAAAGACATTTATCATGAACATTGAAATATAATAATACTTTTATTATTGCCTCTAGGGCATATTTCCAACAGTCTCCCACTTGCACTAGAGTCACCAATCTAGTTACATTGTGATGAATCGAACACCCATAGAGTTCTGGTGTTGATCATGTTTTGCACGCGAGAGAGGTTTAGTCAGCGGATCTGCGACATTCAGATCCGTGTGCACTTTGCAAATCTCTATGTCTCCATCTTGAACATTTTCACGGATGGAGTTGAAACGACGCTTGATGTGCCTGGTCTTCTTGTGAAACCTGGGCTCCTTGGCGAGGGCAATAGCTCCAGTGTTGTCACAGAAGAGTTTGATCGGCCCCGACGCATTGGGTATGACTCCTAGGTCGGTGATGAACTCCTTCACCCAAATCGCTTCATGCGCTGCCTCCGAGGCTGCCATGTACTCCGCTTCACACGTAGATCCCGCCACGACGCTCTGCTTGCAGCTGCACCAGCTTACTGCTCCACCATTCAACATATACACGTATCCGGTTTGTGACTTAGAGTCATCCAGATCTGAGTCGAAGCTAGCGTCGACGTAACCCTTTACGACGAGCTCTTCGTCTCCTCCATAAACGAGAAACATGTCCTTCGTCCTTTTCAGGTACTTCAGGATATTCTTGACCGCTGTCCAGTGTTCCTTGCCGGGATTACTTTGGTATCTTGCTACCAAACTTACGGCAAGGTTTACATCGGGTCTGGTACACAGCATGGCATACATAATAGATCCTATGGCTGAAGCATAGGGGATGACACTCATCTCTTCTTTATCTTTTGCCGTGGTCGGTGACTGAGCCGAGCTCAGTCTCACACCTTGTAACATAGGCAAGAACCCCTTCTTGGACTGATCCATTTTGAACCTCTTCAAAATCTTATCAAGGTATGTGCTTTGTGAAAGACCTATGAGGCGTCTCGATCTATCTCTATAGATCTTGATGCCTAATATATAAGCAGCTTCTCCAAGGTCCTTCATTGAAAAACACTTATTCAAGTAGGCCTTAATGCTGTCCAGAAATTCTATATTATTTCCCATCAAGAGTATGTCATCTACATATAATATGAGAAATGCTACAGAGCTCCCACTCACTTTCTTGTAAACGCAGGCTTCTCCATAAGTCTGCATAAACCCAAACGCTTTGATCATCTCATCAAAGCGAATGTTCCAACTCCGAGATGCTTGCACCAGTCCATAAATGGATCGCTGGAGCTTGCATACTTTGTTAGCGTTCCGAGGATCGACAAAACCTTCCGGCTGCATCATATACAGTTCTTCCTTAAGATGTCCGTTAAGGAATGCCGTTTTGACGTCCATCTGCCATATCTCATAATCATAGTATGCGGCAATTGCTAACATGATTCGGACGGACTTCAGCTTCGCTACGGGAGAGAAAGTCTCGTCGTAGTCAATCCCTTGAACTTGTCGATAACCCTTAGCGACAAGTCGAGCCTTATAGATGGTAACATTACCATCCGCGTCCGTCTTCTTCTTAAAAATCCATTTGTTTTCTATCGCTCGCCGATCATCGGGCAAGTCTGTCAAAGTCCATACTTTGTTTTCATACATGGATTCTATCTCGGATTTCATGGCTTCAAGCCATTTGTTGGAATCCGGGCC
Organism: Triticum aestivum; assembly: GCF_018294505.1. Lineage (NCBI taxonomy): Eukaryota > Viridiplantae > Streptophyta > Magnoliopsida > Poales > Poaceae > Triticum > Triticum aestivum. The sequence continues at coordinate 273,576,765 of NC_057800.1, read as the reverse complement.
CGCCATCGCTTCTTCATAGTTCGAAGGTTCATTGTTGTCTAACAACATGATTTCCAGGACAGGGTTGCCGTACCACTCTGGTGCGGAACGTGTCCTTGTGGACCTACGAAGTTCAGCAGTAACTTGATCCGAAGTACCTTGATCATCATCATTGTTTTCCTCTTCAGTTGGTGTGGGCATCACAGGAACGGTTTTCCTGCGCTGCGCCACTTTCCCGTTCAAGAGGTAGTACTTCATCGAGTTCTACTTTCCTCCCACTTACTTCTTTCGAGAGAAACTCTTTTTCCAGAAAGCATCCGTTCTTGGCAACAAAGATCTTGCCTTCGGATCTTAAGTAGAAGGTATACCCGACAGTTTCCTTAGGGTATCCTATGAATACGCATTTTTCCGACTTGGGTTCGAGCTTTTCAGGTTGAAGTTTCTTGACATAAGCATCGCATCCCCAAACTTTTAGAAACGACAGCTTAGGTTTCTTTCCAAACCATAATTCATACGGTGTCGTCTCAACGGATTTAGACGGTGCCCTATTTAAAGTGAATGTAGCTGTCTCTAGAGCGTATCCCCAAAATGATAGCGGTAAATCGGTAAGAGACATCATAGACCGCACCATATCCAATAGAGTGCGATTACGACGTTCGGACACACCGTTTCGCTGAGGTGTTCCAGGCGGCGTGAGTTGTGAAACGATTCCACATTTCCTTAAGTGTGTACCAAATTCGTGACTTAAGTATTCTCCTCCACGATCTGATCGTAAGAATTTTATCTTTCGGTCACGTTGATTCTCTACCTCATTCTGAAATTCCTTGAACTTTTCAAAGGTCTCAGACTTGTGTTTCATTAAGTAGACATACCCATATCTACTCAAGTCATCAGTGAGAGTGAGAACATAACGATATCCTCCGCGAGCCTCAACGCTCATTGGACCGCACACATCGGTATGTATGATTTCCAACAAGTTGGTTGCTCGCTCCATTGTTCCGGAGAACGGAGTCTTGGTCATTTTGCCCAAGAGGCATGGTTCGCACGTGTCAAACGATTCATAATCAAGAGACTCTAAAAGTCCATCGGCATGGAGCTTCTTCATGCGCTTGACACCAATGTGACCAAGGCGGCAGTGCCACAAGTATGTGGGACTATCGTTATCAACTTTAAATCTTTTGGCATCTACACTATGAACATGTGTAATATTACGCTCGAGATTCATTAAGAATAAACCATTGACCATCGGAGCATGACCATAAAACATATCTCTCATATAAATCGAACAACCATTATTCTCAGACTTAAATGAGTAGCCATCTCGTATTAAACGAGATCCAGATACAATGTTCATGCTCAAACTTGGCACTAAATAACAATTATTAAGGTTCAAAACTAATCCCGTAGGTAAATGTAGAGGCAGCGTGCCGACGGCGATCACATCGACTCTGGAACCATTCCCGACGCGCATAGTCACCTCGTCCTTCGCCAGTCTCCGTTTATTCCGCAGCTCCTGCTGTGAGTTACAAATATGAGCAACGGCACCGGTATCAAATACCCAGGAGTTACTACGAGTACTGGTAAGGTACACATCAATCACATGTATATCAAATATACCTTTGGTGTTGCCGGCCTTCTTATCCGCTAAGTATTTGGGGCAGTTCCGCTTCCAGTGACCCTTCCCCTTGCAATAAAAGCACTCAGTCTCAGGCTTGGGTCCATTCTTTGACTTCTTCCCGGTAACTGGCTTACCAGGCGCGGCAACCTCCTTGCCGTCCTTCTTGAAGTTCTTCTTACCCTTGCCCTTCTTGAACTTAGTGGTCTTATTGACCATCAACACTTGATGTTCTTTCTTGATTTCAGCCTCTGCTGACTTCAGCATCGAGAACACTTCAGGAATGGTCTTTTCCATCCCCTGCATGTTGTAGTTCATCACAAAGCTCTTGTAGCTTGGTGGGAGCGACTGGAGGATTCTGTCAATGACCGCCTCATCTGGGAGGTTAATGTTCAGCTGGGTCATACGGTTGTGCAACCCAGACATCTTCAGGATGTGCTCACTGACAGAACTGTTTTCCTCCATCTTACAACTGTAGAACTTGTCGGAGACATCATATCTCTCGACCCGGGCATGAGCTTGAAAAACTAGTTTCAGCTCTTCGAACATCTCATATGCTCCGTGGTGCTCAAAACGCTTTTGGAGCCCCGGTTCTAAGCTGTAAAGCATGCCGCACTGAACGAGGGAGTAATCATCAGCACGAGACTGCCAAGCATTCATAATGTCTTGGTTCTCTGGGACGGGAGCGTCACCTAGCGGTCCTTCTAGGACATATTGTTTCCTGGCAGCTATGAGGATGATCCTCAGGTTCCGGACCCAGTCCGTATAGTTGCTGCCATCATCTTTCAGCTTGGTTTTCTCTAGGAACGCGTTGAAGTTCATGTTGACATTAGCGTTGGCCATTGATCTACAAGACATATTTGCAAAGGTTTTAGACTAAGTTCATGATAATAAAGTTCTAATCAAATTATGAACTCCCACTTAGATTAGACATCCCTCTAGTCATCTAAGTGTTACACGATCCGAGTCGACTAGGCCCGTGTCCGATCATCACGTGAGACGGACTAGTCATCGTCGGTGAACATTCTCATGTTGATCGTATCTTCCATACGACTCGTGTTCGACCTTTCGGTCTCCGTGTTCCGAGGCCATGTCTGCACATGCTAGGCTCGTCAAGTTAACCCTAAGTGTTTTCGCTGTGTAAAACTGTCTTACACCCGTTGTATGTGAACGTAAGAATCCATCACACCCGATCATCACGTGGTGCTTAGAAGCGACGAACTGTAGCAACGGTGCACAGTTAGGGGAGAACACTTCTTGAAATTTTTGTAAGGGATCATCTTATTTACTACCGTCGTCCTAAGTAAACAAGATGCATAAACATAATAAACATCACATGCAATTATATAGTTGTGACATGATATGGCCAATATCATATAGCTCCATTGATCTTCATCTTCGGGGCTCCATGATCATCTTGTCACCGGCTTGACACCATGATCTCCATCATCATGATCTCCATCATCGTGTCTTCATGAAGTTGTCACGCCAACGACTACTTCTACTTCTATGACTAACGTTTAGCAATAAAGTAAAGTAGTTTACATGGCGTTATTCAATGACACGCAGGTCATACAAAAAATAAAGACAACTCCTATGGCTCCTGCCGGTTGTCATACTCATCGACATGCAAGTCGTGAATCCTATTACAAAGAACATGATCTCATACATCACAATTCATCATTCATCACAACTTCTGGCCATATCACATCACATGATCAATCGCTGCAAAAACAAGTTAGACGTCCTCTAATTGTTGTTGCATCTTTTACGTGGCTGCAATTGGGTTCTAGCAAGAACGTTTTCTTACCTACGAATCACCACAACGTGATTTTGTCAACTTCTATTTACCCTTCATAAGGGCCCTGTTCATCGATTCCGCTCCAACTAAAGTGGGAGAGACAGACACCCGCCAGCCACCTTATGCAACTAGTGCATGTCAGTCGGTGGAACCGGTCTCACGTAAGCGTACGTGTAAGGTTGGTCCGGGCCGCTTCATCCCACAATACCGTTGAGCAAGAAAAGACTAGTAGAGGCAAGTAAGATGACAAAATCCACGCCCACAACAAAATTGTGTTCTACTCGTGCAAAGAGAACTACGCATAGACCTAGCTCATGATGCCACTGTTGGGGAACGTTGCAGAAAATTAAAATTTTTCCTACGGTTTCACCAAGATCCATCTATGAGTTCATCTAAGCAACGAGTCAAGGGAGAGAGTTTGCATCTACATACCACTTGTAGATCGCGTGCGGAAGCTTGCAAGGTGATGATGGAGTCGTACTCGACGTGATTCGAATCACCGATGACCAAGTGCTGAACGGACAGCACCTCCGCGTTCAACACACGTACGGGACGGGAGACGTCTCCTCCTTCTTGATCCAGCAAGGGGGAAGGAGAGGTTGAGGAAGACAGCTCCACCGGCAGCACGACGGCGTGGTGATGGTGGAGAGGCAGTACTCCGACAGGGCTTCGCCAAGCACACAACGGAGGAGGAGAGGTGTTGGGGAGGGGAGGGCTGCGCCTTGGAGGGTGGTGCGGCTGCCCTCCCCTCACCCCTCTATTTATAGGGGGAAGGGAGAAGGGGGCCGGCCCCCTAGAACCCATCTAGGGGGGTGCGGCGGCCAAGGGGAGAGGGGGAGAGGGTGGCTTGCCCCCCAAGCCAAGGGGGCGCCCCCTCTAGGGTTCCCCCCTCAACCCTAGGCGCAAGGGCCCAAGGGAGGGGGTGCGGCCAGCCCACCAGGGGCTGGCTCCCTGCCCCACGCAGCCCATGTGGCCCCCCGGGAGGGGTGGCCCCTCCCGGTGGACCCCCGGAACCCTTCCGGTGGCCCCGGTACAATACCGGTATGACCCCGAAACTTCCCGGTGTCCGTTTGACAACTTCCCATATATAAATCTTTACCTCCGGACCCTTCCGGAGCTCCTCGTGACGTCCAGGATCCCATCCGGGACTCCGAACAACATTCGGTAGTCACATACTAGTCTTCCTAATAACCCTAGCGTCACCGAACCTTAAGTGTGTAGACCCTACGGGTTCGGGAGACATGCAGACATGACCGAGACGCTCTCAGGTCAATAACCAACAGCGGGATCTGGATACCCATGATGGCTCCCACATGCTCCTCGATGTTGTCATCGGATGAACCACGATGTCGAGGATTCGATCAAACCCTGTATGCAATTCCCTTTGTCAATCGGTACGTTACTTGCCCGAGACTCGATCGTCGGTATCCCAATACCTTGTTCAGTCTCGTTACCGGCAAGTCACTTTACTCGTACCGTAATGCATGATCCCGTGTCCAACACCTTGGTCACATTGAGCTCATTATGATGATGCATTACCGAGTGGGCCCAGAGATACCTCTCCGTCATACGGAGTGACAAATCCCAGTCTCGATCCGTGTCAACCCAACAGATACTTTCGGAGATACCTGTAATGCACCTTTATAGTCACCCAGTTACGTTGTGACGTTTGATACACCCAAGGCACTCTTACGGTATCCGGGAGTTACACGATCTCATGGTCGAAGGAAGAGATACTTGACATTGGCAAAGCTCTAGCAAAACGAACTACACGATCTTTTATGCTATGCTTAGGATTGGGTCTTGTCCATCACATCATTCTCCTAATGATGTGATCCCGTTATCAACGACATCCAATGTCCATAGCCAGGAAATCATGACTATCTGTTGATCACAACGAGCTAGTCAACTAGAGGCTCACTAGGGACATATTGAGGTCTATGTATTCACACGAGTATTACGATTTCCGGGTAATACAGTTATAGCATGAATAAAAGACATTTACCATGAACATTGAAATATAATAATACTTTTATTATTGCCTCTAGGGCATATTTCCAACATCCTCTAGGCCCAAATAATGGTGGAGTGTCATGTAGTCAACGTTCACATAACACCACTAGAGGAGAGACAACATACATCTCATCAAAATATCGAACGAATACCAAATTGACATGACTACTAATAGCAAGACTGCTCCCATGTCCTCAGGAACAAACGTAAATCCTCACAAAGAATATTCATGTTCATAATCATAGGAGTATTAATATGCATATAGGATCTAAACATATGATCTTCCACCAAATAAACCAACTAGCATCAACTACAAGGAGTAATCAACACTACTAGCAACCCACAGGTACCAATCCCAGACTTAAAGACAAGAATTGGATACAAGAGATGAACTAGGGTTTGATTGGAGATGGTGCTGGTGAAGATGTTGATGGAGATTGACCCCCTCCCGATGAGAGGATCATTGGTGATGACGATGGCGATGATTTTCCCCTCCCGGAGGGAAGTTTCCCCCGCAGAACAGCTTCGCCAGAGCCCTAGATTGGTTCCACCAAGGTTCCGCCTCGTGGCGGCGGAGTCTTGTCAAGAAAGCTTGCTTATGATTTTTTTTCTCATCGAAGGACTCCATGTAGCAGAAGATGGGCATCGGAGGGCCACCAAGGGGCCCACGTGGCAGGGGGCGCGCCCAGGGGGGTAGGGCGTGCCCCCCACCCTCGTGGGCAGGCTATGGCCCCCCTCTGGAACTTCTTGTGCTCAATATTTTTTATATATTCTGAAAATGACTTCCGTGAAGTTTCAGGACTTTTGGAGCTGTGCAGAATAGGTCTCTAATATTTGCTCCTTCTCCAGCCTAGAATCCCAGCTGCCAGCATTCTCCCTCTTTATGTAAACCTTGTAAAATAAGAGAGAATAGGCATAAGTATTGTGACATAGTGTGTAATAACAGCCCATAATGCAATTAATATCGATATAAAAGCATGATGCAAAATGGATGTATCAACTCCCCCAAGCTTGGACCTCGCTCGTCCTCAAGCGAAAGCCGAAATCGAAAAATATGTCCACATGTTTAGAGATAGCGGTGTCGGTAAAAATAAAATACGGACATGAGGGAATCATGATCATTCTTAGAACAACAACTTATATAATTCTTGTCATATGATCTCTTATGCTAGAGTAGCAATTCAATCACAATTTCAAGTATGAATCATAAACTTCATTGAAAACTAACAAACTATAATCTCAGTCATTGGAGCAATTGCAATTTATCATAACATAGGAAAGAGTCAATATAAGTGCTTTTCAGCAAGTCCACATACTCAACTATCAAATAGTCTTTCACAATTGCTAACACTCACGCAATACTTATGCGTATGGAGTTTTAATCGGACAGAGAGAAAGATAGGGGCTTATAGTTTTGCCTCCCAACGTTTTACCTCAAGGGTAATGTCAATAATAATAGTTCATGAAAACTCACATCCAATTAGCCATATATACCAGGATCTTTCCAACATGTTGTGCTTGCCAAAAGATAAAATGTAGAAAGGAAGCGTGAAGATCACCATGACTCTTATGCAAGGTAGGAGATAAAAGTGAAAGATAGGCCCTTCGTAGAGGGAAGCAGAGGTTTTCATGCACTTTTATGGTTGCAGGCACAAAATCTTAATGCGAAAGAACGTCACTTTATATTGCCACTTGTAATATGGACCTTTATTATGCAGTCCGTCGCTTTTATTTCTTCCATATCACATGATCATATAAAGCTTATTTTCTCCCACACTAATAAGCCATACATATTTAGAGGGCAATTTTTATTGCTTGCACCGATGACAACTTGAGGGATCTTACTCAATCCATAGGTAGGTATGGTGGACTCTCATGGAAAAACTGGTTTAAGGATGTTTGGAAGCACAAGTAGTATCTCTACTTGGTGCAAAGAATTTGGCTAGCATGAGGGGGAAAGGCAAGCTCAATCATGTTGGATGATCCATGACAATATGATTTATCTCAGATGTAAGAAAACATAACCCATTACGTTGTCTTCCTTGTCCAACATCAACTCTTTAGCATGTCATATTTTAATGAGTGCTCACAATCATAAAAGATGTCCAAGATAGTGTATTTATATGTGAAGACCTCTCTTTCTTTATTACTTCCTATTAATTGCAACGATGACCAAAACTATGTTTGTCAACTCTCAACAACTTTTATTCATCATACTCTTTCTATGTGAGCTCATTACTCTCCATAAGATCCATATGATCTCTTTGTTTCTTTTTATTTCTTCCTCTCTTTTTTATTCACTCAAGATTATGGCAAAATAATCAAGCCCTCGCCTCAACACTAATCTTTATTATATATAGCTCACGGACTCAATTACATAGAAGGATCATAAAGCAAAACTCACAACTAGATCATACTAAAACTTTTATTCTACTAGATCAAAATATTATCAAAACGACCGAAGTAAGAAAAATGGTAAAGATAAAAGTGATGGTGATACAATACCGGGGGACTCCCCCAAGCTTGGAAGTTGCCAAGGGGAGTGCCCATACCAGATACTCAATTCTTCTTTGTTGGTGGAGAGGGTGGAGTTGTTGATGATGTAGGCTTCTTCCTTAATTTGCACTTGGGGACATAATTTTGATCCCTTAGGTCATCGATTTCCTGGTCAAGGCTTAATATCTTCTTGCATAATTCCTGTTTGTTTTCCTGGAAGAGGCGAAAGGGGATAAACTAGATGAGGGAGTCTTGGATTAGGGGGTATCCGGACAGCCGAACTATAACCATTGGCCGGACTCTTGGACTATGAAGATACAAGATTGAAGACTTCATCCCGTGTCCGGATGGGACTTTCCTTGACGTGGAAGGCAAGCTTGGCAATACGGATATGTAGATCTCCTCCCATTGTAACTGACTCTGTGTAACCCTATCCCCCTCCGGTGTCTATATAAACCAGAGGTTTCGTCCGTAGGACACAACAATCACAATAATCATACCATAGGCTAGCTTCTAGGGTTTAGCCTCTCTGATCTCGTGGTAGATCTACTCTTGTACTACCCATATCATCAATGTTAATCAAGCAGGAGTAGGGTTTTACCTCCATCGAGAGGGCCTGGACCTGGGTAAAAACATCGTGTCCCTTGTCTCCTGTTACCATCCGCCTAGACGCACAGTTCGGGACCCCCTACCCGAGATCCGTCGGTTTTGACACCAACATTGGTGCTTTCATTGAGAGTTCCTCTGTGTCGTCATCATCAGGCATGATGGCTCCTTCGAACATCGTTAGTGATGCAGTCCAGGGTGAGACTTTTCTCCCAGACAGATTTTTGTATTCGGTGGCTTTGCACTACGAGCCAATTCGCTTGGCCATCTAGAGCAGATTGAAAGCTACGCCCCTGGCCATCAGGTCAGGTTTGGAAGCCTAAACTACATGGCCGATATTCGCGGAGACTTGATCTTCGATGAATTCAAGCCCCTACCGAGTGCGCCGCACTGTCACGATGGGCATGATTTAGCTCTGCCACCGAATAGTGTCCTGGAGACCGCACCTACAGCCGCTCCGACCTTTAACTTGGAGCCAACTGCGCCATCCGAGGGTGGGTGGTTAGACCCTGCCGCGGAGGCAGCAGCCTCAACGGAGATCGAACCGAACACCAACCTTATCCTTCGCGAGGCCCGTGACTCCCCATCGTCGGACTCTCCTCCGGACTCTAGACCATCCGCGCCCCTACCAATCGAATCCGATTGGGTGCCGATCGTGGAGTTCACTGCCGCGGATATCTTTCAGCACTCACCCTTCGGCGACATACTGAATTCACTAAGGTCTCTCTCTTTGTCAGGAGAGTCCTGGCCGGATTATGACCGGCAGGATTGGGATGCGGATGACGAAGAAATTCGACGCCCACCCACCATCCACTTCATAGCCACTGTCGATGACTTGACCGACATGCTCGACTTCGACTCCGAAGACATCGATGGTATGGACGACGATGCAGGAGACGAACAGGAACCAGCACCTATAGGGCACTGCAAAGCCACCTCGTCGTATGACATATATATGGTGGACACACCCAAAGAAGGCAATGGCGACGGAACAACGGAGGATGACCCCTCCAAGATGCAACCTAAGCGCCAGTGTCAGCGGCGCCGCTCTAAGTCCCGCCAAAGTAAAAACGGTGATTCCGGCACAGGAGATAATAACACCCCGGACACTGCCGAAGACAACCCCCTCCAGCAAGATTCAGCACAGGAGGATGGAGAAGCCAGCCCTCATGAGAGAGCGGCAGATATAGAGGAAGAGAATAATAATTACATACCTCCCTCCGAAGACGAGGCAAGTCTCGGCGATGACGAATTTGTCGTGCCTGAGGATCCCATTGAGCAAGAGCGCTTCAAGCGCCGGTTTATAGCCATGACAACTAGCTTTAAGAAAAAGCAGCAGCAGCTTAGAGCTGATCAAGACTTGCGAGCCAACAGATGGACTGAAGTCCTTGTGGCCGAGGAATATGAACTCAGATGCCCCTCCAAAAGCTACCCAAAATGCAGGTTGCTACCCCGATTAGAGGAGGAAGCATCTAAACCTACGTCTCCAGCGTATGACGCGGCTGACCGGCCACCTCGTGGACGCGACAGAGAGGCCTCTCGGCCCACAACTCAAGCTGCACACCGGCGCCACTCAAAAAATACCAAGGCTCGAGGAAAAGCGCTAGACCTGCGAGATATATTGGAGGACAAAGCAAGGCAAACAAGATCGATCTACGGATCGCATGGGCGCCCCATGACACGAGACGATAACCATCACACCGGAAACAACAAAAGTAAATCCGGTTGGGTTGAACACAACAGACAAAACTCATTCGAGCTGCATGGTGATATAGCCCAGTACAGAGGCGCCGCACACTCGTTATGCTTCACAGATGAGGTAATGGGTCATCAAATCCCAGAGGGTTTCAAACCCGTGAATATCGAATCATATGATGGTACGACAAATCCCACGGTATGGATCGAGGACTATGTCCTTCATATCCACATGGCCCGTGGTGACGATCTACACGCCATCAAATACCTCCCACTCAAGCTTAAAGGACCAGCCCGGCATTGGCTCAACAGCTTGCCAGCAGAATCCATAGGTTGTTGGGAGGACCTGGAAGCTGCATTCCTAGACAACTTCCAGGGCACCGATGTGTGACCACCAGATGCCGATGACTTGAGCCACATAATTCAACAGCCAGAGGAATCGGCCAGACAATTCTGGACATGGTTCCTAACTAAGAAAAATCAAATCATCGACTGTCCGGATGCAGATTTCAAGCATAACATCTGCGATGAGTGGCTTTCCCGGCACCTTGGACAGGAAAAGCCGAAATCTATGGCAGCCCTCACGACACTCATGACCCGCTTTTGCACGGGAGAAGACAGCTGGCTAGCTCGTAGCAACAACATGTCAAAGAGCCATAGTAATTCGGATACTAAGGACAGCAATGGCAGGTCACGTCACAACAAGCACAAGCACAAGCACCACATTAATAGCGACAATACCGAGGATACGACAGTTAATGCCGGATTAAGAGGCTCTAAGCCCGGTCAACGGAAAAAGCCATTCAAAAGAAGCACTCTGGGCCCGTCCAGTTTGGACCGTATACTCGATCGATCGTGTCAGATACATGGCACCCCTGACAAGCCAGCCAACCACACCAACAAGGATTGTTGGGTGTTCAAGCAGGCCGGCAAGTTAAGTGCCGAAAACAAAGACAAGGGGTTACATAGCGACGACAAGGAGGAGCCCCGACCACCGAACACCGGAGGACAGAAGGGGTTTCCCCCACAAGTGCGGATGGTGAACATGATATACGCAACCCACATCCCCAAGAGGGAGTGGAAGCGTGCCTTAAGGGACGTATACGCGTTGGAGGCAGTCGCCCCAAAGTTCAACCCATGGTCCTCCTGCCCGATCACTTTCGATCGCAAGGACCACCCCACTAGTATCCGCCATGGCAGATTTGCCGCATTGGTTCTAGACCCAATCATTGACTGATTTCACCTCACTCGAGTCCTTATGGACGGCGGTAGCAGCTTGAACCTGCTTTATCAGGACACAATGCGCAAAATGGGCATAGATCCCTCAAGGATTAAACCCACAAAACGAACTTTAAGGGCGTAATACCAGGTGTAGAGGCCCATTGCACAGGCTCAGTCACACTAGAAGTGGTCTTTGGATCCCCGGATAATTTCTGAAGCGAGGAGTTAAACTTTGACATAGTCCCGTTCCGCAGTGGCTATCACGCACTGCTCGGACGAACCGCATTTGCAAAATTCAATGCGGTGCCGCACTATGCATACCTCAAGCTCAAGATGCGAGGACCTCGGGGGGTCATCACAGTCAATGGAAACACAAAGTGCTCTCTCTGAACCGAGGAGGACACTGCGGCCCTCGCAGCAGAAGTGCAAAGCAGCCTATCAAGGCAATTCTCCAGTCCGGCGATCAGACGTCCGGACACCCACAAGCATGCCCGAAGTAATCTGCAACAGGACCGCCTGGCATGTTCTGAGCTCGCATAGCAATGCGGCCCCTACCCCAGCCCCATCCAAATGGCGACACATGTGCCACGCATACACAATTATGCATTAAAAATACCATGGGCACAGGGGAGGGGCACGACTACGGCACGCCCCGAAACGTAGCTCAACCGCACCAGGGGCTCCCTACTTTGTTATTTTTTCTCTCTTCCAGGACTTCACTCTCTGTAAGCCCTATCCGGCAATATAATCACCGAACACACGATGCAAGGACCAGGGGGGGCAGAAGCTACGTCGCATCATGGAACTCCCAGGTAGTCTCTATAACGAGCAAAATACCCGCTTTCACTACCATGCCGCAGCTTACCCTTGGAAGAGACATGTCAAATAGTCCCATTTTCTGCTTATCACACTACTTGTGTCGTTTTGCTTCAATGCATCTTTTCGAATAAGAAATGCATAGCTTCAGTCTGTTTTTGCATTTTTCTTTTATATATGTGTTCATTAATGACACCTTGCAACTGTACACTTTGGTACGACCAATACACCAGGGGCTTAGGTACCCCACAATATGGTGTGAGAAGTCCGAACACTTTCACAAGTGCGGCACCCCGAACTTATAACATTATATGCATCAACTCCGAATCATGTCTTTGGTCAGTAGTTGGGTTTGCCCGGCTCCCATGTTTTGGTACCTTATGTTCCGCTATATAGGCTAAGGTAGCACTGGGAGAACTACTGCGATTGTGCCCCGGTTCAGCTGGGCTAAGAACCTCAGTAGAGAAAGCTAAAACTGACTGTCATGATAGGGCGAGAGCTGGTCGCTGTTCGAGAGGTTTCGAGTCCCTAAAGACTTATGCCGCTTAGGGCGAGAAGCCGGCTTTGTCCGGCCTAGGAATGTATAGCGCCCCGAACTCGGTCTTCTGAACACTAGGGGCTTCGCCAAAATTTAAAATTATAGAATTCTCTGGCTAAGTGAGAGTGATAATGCATTATAGTCCGATTGCCTTGTTCGTTGTGCTGAGCACCTCCCTCGAAGGACCCAAGAATGGGAAAAAGAGTGCTCAGGTTTATCCCGAACACCCCCGCACTCATGGCATGGGGGCAGAAGTCGACGACTCGCCATCTCTAAGATTTAATAAATGGCCGTATAGAAGGTAATATTTTAAATTCAAACAAGAGTTGCATAGCGCATATGAAAAAGTTTTCAGCGTACGGGATCACAAATGCGAGTTCACTCAAAAATTACATCCTTGGAACATTCATCCGCCACAACGCGGGCACCCTTCTGGATGCCCTCATAGTACATCTCGGGGTTGCGATGCTCCTTGTCCTGCGGTGGCCCGTCCTTCACCAGCTTCTTAACAACCATCTTGCCCCAGTGTACTTTAACACGGGCAAGCGCCCTGCGGGCGCCCTCGATGCAGACGGAGTGCTTGATGACTTCAAGCCACGGACAGGCATCCGCCAGCCGCCTCACCAGCCCAAAGTAGCTCCCAAGCATGGCCTCTCCAGGCCACATCCGGACTATAAGACCCTTCATGGCCAGTTCGTCAACCTTGTTGAGCTCGACCAATTGCTTCAGCTAGTCGCTCAAGGGCACCAGGTGTCCGGCCTCAGCATACTGAGACCAGAACACCTTCTCCGTCGAGCTCCCTTCCTCGACCCAGTAGTAGGTGGCGGCATCTGATACGCTGCGGGGCAAATCTGCAAACGCTCCTGGAGAGCTCTGTACTCGGGTAAGTAACAAGTAATTCACTTTCACGTGCTTGCTTTGCATAATGAATGCCTTACCCGCCGCTATCTTCTTCATTGCGTCAATTTCCTGGAGGGCTTTTTGGGCTTCGGCCTTGGCAGACTTGGCGCTTTCAAGGGCCGCCGCGAGCTCAGAATCTCGAGTCTTCGAGTCAAGCTCCAAACTCTCGTGTTTTTTCACGAGAGCTTGGAGCTCTTGCTGCACCCCCTCCACCCGCGCTTCCTGTTTCCCTCGCTCGGTGCGCTCCGTGGCCGCTTTGTTTTCGGCCTCGGACAACGCTTGCTTCAGGGTCGCCACCTCGTTAGTGGCCCCTGCCATAGCCACGATGATCCTGTCATTTTTCGCAAGCACATCTTTTTAATATACTTACACAAGGTATTACTTACCTTCTTTCTCCTCGAGCTGCTTCTTGGCAAGGCCGAGCTCTTTCTCGGACCGCTCGATGCTCTACTTTAACGCATCGACCTCCACAGTCAGTGCGATAGAGGTCAGCAGCGCAGCCTGCATACCCATATTGACATACTTATGTTAGACTCCTATGTTTATTATTAGATCCTCTATTCGGCTTTTCTTTATGAACACCAAACAGAACATCAGGGGCTACTGTCTATGAGGTAATATTTTCAAATATTTTTTACATACCTCAAAGCCTGTTAGAAGGCTGGCACAAGCTTCAGTCAGCCCGCTCTTGGTGGACTAAACTTTCTGGATCACCGCACTCATAATAGTGCGGTGCTCCTCGTCGATGGAGGCGCCGTTAAGCACCTCCAGCAAGTTATCCGGTGCCTCCGGTTGGACGGAGGTCACCGGTGCGGTAGGCTTGCCCTTCTTAGTGGGGGACCGCCTGCCGGAGTCCGGAACCACTGAAGGTTCCAGTGCGATGTTCGGCCTAGGGCCGGACTTGGAGCCCTTGGGAGCCTTGCTCCCCTTGTGCCTGCAGTCCGGAAGGTCGCCTTGCGCTGCCTCCAGGACCACCTCCCCTCGGCTTGGAACCCTTTGGGACAGCACCTCGGCGTTATCCGTAGGGCGGGGGGTGGAAGTGGTCGGAAGTGAAAAGCTATTCACATCCGACGAATCCAAGGAACGACTCGACGATATGTCGACTTGGCTCGGGGCGGACTGGATGATTATATTCGGCGTTAGGAGAAGCTGTGCAATAAAGGAACGCTACGAGTCACTCTCGTGTCCGAACACTTACGACTTCGCCAGGGGCTTGGCCCTGGGCGGCCACTCCTCTTCGCCGTCGGCGGCGTTGGTGGAGTAGTCCGGAGGAAGGGTCCTTCCCTTCCTGGACCCTCCGGCCTCCCCCGTTGGGGCGGCCTTCCTTTTCTTTTCTCCCCCTGTTGGAGGGGAAGAAGCCTCTTTTTCCTCCTCCTCATCTTCGTGGGAGGAGTGTGCCTCGGAGTCATCAGATGACAAGTCCGACACCACCTGGCGTCGGGAACTCTTTCGGGTTCCCGTGCCCTTCTTCTTGGCCTTCTTCTCCGGCACCACGTAAGGTGCTGGAACCAGCAGCCCTGCCAAGCGGGCGTCTGTGGGGCCTTCGGGCAAAGGAGCCAGACAGTCGATCTGTCCGGCCGTCTCTTGCCAGTCCGGTCAAAGGTACGAGAGCTTAGACCCCGCATAGATTCAAACTATGAAAAATGTGTATCCTGTAAGAGGTAAAAATAGCTTACCGCGCTGGCTTGGTGCTTCGCGCAGAATCTGCTATCCTCAGTAGTGGGAAGGGGAACCTTGGCGCCCTTGAATAGCACCTTCCAGGCATCCTCGTGTGTTGTGTCGAAGAGCCTGTTCGGAGTTTGGTGCTGGGCCGAGTTGAAGTCCCACAAGTTGAAAGCCCGTCCTTGACACGGGAGGATCCGGCGGATGAGCATGACCTGGACTACGTTGACGAGTTTGAGCTTCTTGCTCACCATGTTTTAATACATGTTTGGACTCCAGTCAGCTCTCCCGAACTACCCCAGGATAGGCCCTTCTCTTGCCAGGAGGTGAGCCGCATGGGGATGCCAGATCGGAACTCGGGGGCCGCTGCCCATAAGGGGTCACACGGCTCGGTGATATAGAGCCACCCCGATTGCCATCCCTTTATGGTCTCCACGAAGGAGCCCTCGAGCCATGTGACGTTGGGCATCTTGCCCACCATGGCGCCTCTGCACTCCACCTGGCGGCCGCTCACTACCTTCGGCTTGACATTGAAGGTCTTCATCCATAAGCCGAAGTGGGGCTTGATCCGGAGGAAGGCCTCGCAGACGACGATAAACACCGAGATGTTGAGGATGAAGTTCGGGGCCAGATCATGGAAATCCAGGCCATAGTAGAACATGAGCCCCTAGACGAATGGGTGGAGAGGGAATCCCAGTCCGTGAAGGAAATGGGTAAGGAACACTACCCTCTTGTGGGGCCTGGGGCTGGGGATGAGCTGCCCCTAATCTGGGAGCCGGTGCGCGATGTCGTCGGGCAGGTATCCGGCTCCCCTCAGCTTCTTGATGTGTCCCTCCATAACAGAGGAGACCATCCAGCTGCCTCCCACTCCGTACATGGTTGGAGAGGGTTGATGTGGGAAGTGCGGACTTGGGCGCTGGAGCTCGAGTGAGCGAAAATGGATGAGCAAAGGAGGAAGAAGGCATGGATGAAAAAGGTGAATCCTTATCCCTTTATATGGGCGGACGAAACTATTGTCCCCACCAGCCTGGTAAAACTCGCTTATCCCCCAAGCGCCGTAATCAATAGCACAGTTGGGTTACCCACGCCCGTATTGATGAGAATCCCGTGATAAGGGGACACGATCTCTGCTTTGACAAGACGTGCCAAGGAAACTGCCTCGCAAAATGCGCTGAGGTGGGACAGTAAAAAACGATTCGAATAAAGGCTTGGTTGTGGTGTGATGTCACGCTACAGAATACGTCAGCAGATTAGATTTGTGGAAATGTTACTCTCTCCCTCTCGGTGGTATGTGGAACTTGTTTTGCAGAGCCGGACACGATCCTCGTGTTCAAAATCTTCTATGAAAGTATTCGGAGGAGGAACCGGCCTTGCAATGCCGAAGACAATCTGCGCGCCGGACTCGTCGTCATTGAAGCTTGGTTCAGGGGCTACTGAGGGAGTCCTGGATTAGGGGGTATCCGGACACCAGACTATAACCATTGGCCGGACTCTTGGACTATGAAGATACAGGATTGAAGACTTCATCCCATGTCCGGATGGGACTTTCCTTGACGTGGAAGGCAAGCTTGGCAATACGGATATGTAGATCTCCTCCCATCGTAACCGACTCTATGTAACCCTAGCCCCCTCCGGTGTCTATATAAACCAGAGTGTTTAGTCTGTAGGACACAACAATCACAACAATCATACCATAGTCTAGCTTCTAGGGTTTAGCCTCTCTGATCTCGTGGTAGATCTACTCTTGCACTACCCATATCATCAATATTAATCAAGCAGGAGTAGGGTTTTACCTCCATCGAGTGGGCCCGAACCTGGGTAAAAACATCATGTCCCTTGTCTCCTGTTACCATCCGCCTAGACGCACAGTTCAGGACCCCCTACCCGAGATCCGCTGGTTTTGACACCGACACTCGATCTTAGGTTTCTTTGCTCTATCTGGGAGGCTTGACTTTTTGAACTCCACATGAATGTCCCTAGGTTGAGGTAATGGGACTTCGTATTCATCTGAACTCGTCTCCTCCTTTCCCCTGGGTTCATAGTCCTCTTCTTCTTCCGTAGTCCAACCACAATGCTCCACGTCCCCATAGACCTTGGGATCTACAAGATAATCAGCCACATAGCTTTCTCCTTCCGAATCCTGGCATGACATATTGCTCTAATCTGCAGCAGAAACAGCTCGAAACAAGAACAGGAGATTTTTGCTTGATACGGTGGCCAAAACCTTCGGGAGATAATATAATGAATTTTTACCGACCAATATACGTAACGTGCAAGAAAACGGAGTCCGGAGAGCACACGAGGTGCCCACGAGGCAGGGGGGCGCCCAGGGGGGTAGGGTGCGCCCTCCACCCTCGTGGAGCCCTCTGTCCTTACCGGACTGCTTCTTATTTTTCTATTTTTCTAAATATTCCAAAACGGAGAAAAATTGCCATTAGAACTGTTTTGGAGTCGGTTTCCTTACCGTACCACGTACATATTCCTTTTAGGAGTCTGAAACATTCCGGAAAGTGTCCCTTATGTATTCCTCCGGGGTTATGGTTTCAATAACATTGGTTTCAACATTTATAGTATTACCTGAGATATAATGTTTGATTTTTTTACCGTTCACCACCTTTGGATTTGTGCCTTCGAAGTTGTTGATTTTTATGGCACCAGAGCGATAGACCTCCTCGATAACGTAAGGACCTTCCCATTTAGAGAGAAGCTTTCCTACAAAAAATCTTAAACGAGAGTTGTATAGCAATACATAATCACCTACATTAAACTCACGCTTTTGTATACTTTTGTCATGCCATCTTTTAACCTTTTCTTTAAACAATTTGGCATTCTCATAGGCTTGGGTTCTCCATTCATCAAGTGAGCTAATGTCAAATAACCTTTTCTCACTGGCAAGTTTGAAATCATAATTGAGGTCTTTAATAGCCCAATAAGCATTATGTTCTAGTTCGAGAGGTAAGTGACATGCTTTTCCATAAACCATTTTATACGGAGACATACCCATAGGATTATTATATGCAGTTCTATAGGCCCATAATGCATCATCAAGTTTCTTCGACCAATTCTTTCTAGATCTACTAACAGTCTTTTGCAAAATTAATTTGAGTTCTCTATTACTCAATTCTACTTGACCACTAGACTGTGGGTGATAAGGAGATGCAATCATATGATTAACATCATACTTAGCAAGCATTTTACGGAAAGCACCATGAATAAAATGTGAACCACCATCAGTCATTAAATATCTAGGGACTCCAAACCTTGGGAAAATAACTTCTTTAAGCATCTTAATAGAGGTGTTATGATCAACACTACTAGTTGGAATAGCTTCTACCCACTTAGTAACATAATCAATAGCAACTAAAATATGTGTATATCCATTAGAGGAAGGAAACGGCCCCATATAATCAAAGCCCCAAACATCAAATGGTTCAATAATGAGTGAATAATTCATAGGCATTTCTTCACGTCTACTAATATTACCAATTCTTTGACATTCATCACAAGACAAGACAAACTTACACGCATCCTTGAAGAGAGTAGGCCAATAAAAACCGGATTGCAATACCTTGTGTGCAGTTTTATCTCCAGCATGGTGTCCTCCATAAGCCTTGGAGTGGCACTTGCGTAGGATCTGTTCCTGTTCATGCTCAGGTACACAACGTCTAATAACACCATCTACTCCTTTATAAAGATGTGGGTCATCCCAAAAGCAATGTCTCAAATCATAGAAGAACTTTTTCTTTTGCTGGTATGTGAAACTAGGTGGTATAAATTTAGCAACAATGTAATTAGCATAATCAGCATACCATGGAGCAGTGTGAGAAGCATTTATGACATTTAGTTGCTCATCAGGAAAGCTATCATCAATAGGTATTGGGTCATCAAGAACATTTTCTAACCTAGACAAGTTGTCTGCGACGGGGTTCTCAGCTCCCTTTCTATCAATAATATGCAAATCAAATTCTTGTAGCAAGAGAACCCATCTAATAAGTCTAGGTTTAGCATCTTTCTTTTCCATAAGATATTTAATAGAAGCAAGATTAGTGTGAATGGTTACTTTAGAATCAACAATATAAGGTCTGAACTTATCACAAGCAAATACAACTACTAAGAATTATTTTTCAGTTGTAGCATAATTTCTCCGGGCATTGTCTAGAGTTTTACGAGCATATTGAATAACATTTAATTTCTTATCAACTCTCTGCCCTAGAACAACACCTAAAGCATAATCACTAGCATCACACGTAATTTTAAAAGGTAAATTCCAATCAGGTGATTGAACAATAGGTGCAAAGATTAATGGTTTCTTAAGTATTTCAAAGGCTTCTACACAATCATCATCAAAGATGAATGGTATTTCTTTTTGTACTAAATTAGTTAGAGGCCGAGAAATTTTTGAGAAGTCCTTAATGAACCTCCTATAAAAACCGGCATGACCAAGGAAACTTCTTATACCTTTGATGTCCTTGGGACACGACATCTTTTCAATAGCATCAACTTTAGCTTTATCAACTTCAATGCCTCTTTCAGAAATTTTGTGCCCCAAGACAATACCTTCATTAACCATAAAGTGGCATTTCTCCCAATTCAAGGCAAGGTTAGTTTCTTCACATCTCTGCAAAACTCGATCAAGGTTGCTTAATCAATCATCAAAAGAGGATCCATAAACGGAGAAATCATCCATGAATACCTCACATATCTTTTCACAAAAATCAGAAAATATAGCCATCATGCATCTTTGAAAGGTAGCAGGTGCATTACATAAACCAAAAGGCATACGTCTATAAGAAAAAGTACCGAAAGGGCAAGTAAAAGTGGTCTTAGATTCATCATCAGCTGACACAGGTATTTGGGAGAAACCAGAATAACCATCTAGAAAGCAAAAATGTGTATGTTTACATAATCTTTCTAGCCTTTGATCAATGAAAGGTAAGGGGTAATGATCTTTTTAGTAGCCTTATTTAATTTGCGGAAATCAATTACCATCCTATAACCTGTAATAATTCTTTGTGAAATCAATTCATCTTTATCATTAGGAACGATAGTAATACCTCCCTTCTTAGGAACACAATGGACAAGACTTACCCACTGACTATCAGCAACGGGATAAATTATACCTGCCTCAAGGAGCTTTAGTATTTATTTTCTTACCACTTCTTTCATCTTAGGATTCAGTCGTCGTTGGTGATCAATAACTGGTTTGGCATTTTTTTCCAAATCTATTTTGTGTTGACATAGAGTGGGACTAATGCCCTTAAGATCATCAAGAGTATATCCAATAGCAGCACGGTGCTTCTTTAGAGTTTTCAATAATCTTTATTCCTCCTTCCTTGAAAGGTTAGCACTAATAATAACAGGATATATCTTCTTTTCATCGAGATAAGCATATTTAAGAGTATCAGGCAATGGTTTAAGCTCAAACACGGGATCACCCTTGGGTGGAGGAGGATCCCCTAAGATTTCAACAGGCAAGTTGTGTTTCAGAATAGGTCCCTTTTTAAAGAACACTTCATCTATTTCCCTTCTTTCATTCATATACATATCATTTTCATGGTCTAGCAAATATTGTTCTAAAGGATCACTAGGAGGTACGGCAATAGAAGCAAGACCAATAATTTCATCTTTACTAGGCAATTCTTCTTCACGTTGTTGTCTACGAAATTTATAAAAGTTGAACTCATGATACATATCACCTAAGCCAATAGTAATAACATCCTTTTTGCAGTCTATCTTAGCATTAACAGTGTTTAAGAACGCTCTACCAAATATAATGGGGCAAAAGCTATCTTGTGGGGAACCAAGAACAAGAAAAACAACATGATATTTAGTTTTCCCACACAAGACTTCAACATCTCTAACAATTCCCATTGGTGAAATAGTATCTCTATTGGCAAGTTTAATGGTGACATCAATTTCTTCTAACTCAGCAGGTGCAATATCATGCATAATTTCTTTATATAAGTCAATAGGTTTGCACTAGCACTAGCACCCATATCACACAAGCCATGATAACAATGATCCCCTATTTTAACAGAAATAACTGGCATGCCTACCACAGGTCTATGTTTATCTTTAGCACAAGGTTTAGCAATTCTAGCAGTTTCATCATAGAAATAAATAACATGCCCATCAATATTATCAGCCAAAAGATCCTTAACAATAGCAATATTAGGTTCAACTTTAACTTGCTCAGGAGGTGTATAGGTTCTAATATTGCTTTTACGAACCACAGTTGAAGCTTTAGCATGATCTTTTATCCTAACAGGAAAAGGTGGTTTCTCAACATAAGCAGTAGGAGTAATAGGATCATTATAAGTGACAGTCTTTTCTTCAACTTTAATAGGTGCAGTGATAGCACATTTATGCATATAGTATTTTAAGCCTTTTTGCATCTCAAGTTAAACATTTGACCACAATAATTACTTATAAATATTCATTCCTACAAAAATGTTCCTATTATGACATTTCTTACAACACTTCTTCATATTATGCATAATTGGTGCGTTTAGGCACCCAATCTTCATCGAAAGTGCTTCCAACACTAAAGCAGGGATCAACTTGGAGAAGAGTTCAGTTCTAAAGGGGGAAAAACCGAAAATAACCAGAGGAAGCATCCTGTGGCACGCGTGAGAGGAGCCGGGGGCTGGCGCGACCGGCCAGACAGCTGTATGTTGCCTCGTGTGGTTGGTTCTTCTCGCTATTGACCCACCACACCAAACGAAGGCCAGATAGAGAGGGCATCGACCGGATCCACCACTACACTTCCATCAACGCCGCCGCCAGCGCCGCCCGATCCACCACCGTGCCTCCATCATCTCCATCACCCGCCTCCACCATAACTAGCGCCATCATCCAGTCATCATCATCACCACCAGCGCCGCATCTCCTATGCCTTGCCGCTACCACACCTTCTCCCCTCCTCCTCGCTGCTGAGAGGGAGAGGATCGACTAAAGGCCAGGGGCGTCGGGCCTTCTGGTTCCGACCTGGTGGTGCTCTGCTCCAGATCTTCCCAAGGAATCTTCTCTGCTACTCTTCCTCAACGACCACGCGGAAGCCTCTCCTACTACAGATCGTCTCCAATGTGGTCCTGCTTTTATTCTTCTTCGCCTGCAACCCCTTCAGCTTCGAATTGAAGATCATCAAGACCCATAGGCTTTGAATCTCTATCTTCTCTTGTTCCTGTTCTCTAAATATATGCACTATTGAGTCTGAAATTTACCTTGTTACTTGTGTACCTTTGCTGAATCCTCATGTATCCTTGCTGAATTGTTGTGACCCTTTGCTGGATATTGAGTTAGTACTTATTTTCCTACGAGCTGTTGTCACTTTAATTGGTTGCATGAGTTGTGTGTGAGGTCTGAACCATCTTCCATCTGCTAGTGTTACTTTTCTGTTTGATTACAAGAAAACCACTAAAAAGAGACAATCCTATTTCTGAACCCTTTAACTTTGCTGAATATTATTTGGTTTTACCTTGTGCCAGTGGCTGCTTGTTATCACTACGGTTTGATCCATCTGTTCCATTGTTCTGAATGTTTCGAATGTGTGCTTCGAAGTTCTAGATCCCTGTGGATAACACGACATCCGTAGTTTGGGCGTAAAAACCCTGCTATATTACACTTGATCATTTTTTGGCACTGTTGCCGGGGATCTAAATTTCATTAGCACATTAGTAGAAGAAGATCAGGATTTATTTTAGGCAACTAACCATTTCCTAACATTGGCTGCAGTTTTGAGAGAAACTAGCATGTGTCAATTTCAGGAACTTTACAGGAAATTGTCTTATGCTTCAACCTAAATATTCACTAGAGCCATTTGATCCAGAAATTGAAAGGACTTTATTGAGGAGAAGAAGAGAGAATCAAACGCGGTTTCAAGTTGTCGAAACTTTGCAAGATCAAGAAGAAGAAAAGATGACTAATCAAGTACCTTTTCTCAGGGACTTGTGGATCCCAAGGGATCATGGGATACCAGGAGAAATGGTTCAACCAATTATTCAGGCGAAAAATTTTGTGTTGAAGCCTACTCTGATTAACATGGTACAACAGTCCAGATCTGGTGGAACAGCTTTAGAAGACCCACATTAGCATATAAGGACTTTCTTGGAGTATGGTAACACCCTCAAGCAAAATGGAGTTTCACCGAGTGCTATCAGATTATCACTATTCTCATTTTCCTTGAGAGATGGAGCAAGAGTATGGCTTCACTCATTGCCTGAACATCTGAAAGATACTTGGGAGACCTTATTGCGGACATTTCTTGAGAGATACTTTCCACCCACAAAAGCTGTCGAATACAGGGACAAGTTAACAAGGTTTACTCAATATGATGGAGAAAGTTTGTATGACACATGGCAAAGATTCAACTCTTTAATTAGAATGTGTCCTCATCATGGTTTAGAAAGATGGCTGGTGTTACAAACCTTTTACAAAGGACTATCCACTCAGACCAGGGCTTTTGTCGATTCTGCTGTTGGAGAGGAATCATGAATAAAACCCTTGATGAAGCATTTGCATTGATTGAAAGTATGGCGTCTCATCATTTTCAATGGTCAAGTTAAAGAGCAATAGCACCACCACATCCTGGTGTGTATAATGTGTCTGCAAATGATAGCATGGCAGCTCAGATTGACATTTTGAACAAGAAGATGGACAGTATCATGTCAAATTGCATCGGTACATCTGTAGCTTCAGTAAGTGTGCTTCAAATGTGTGATGTATGTGGCCAAGCAGGTCATCCTTCAACAGAATGTTCCTTCTACTCAGCAATTGGATCATCGGTTTCAGAAGTAAGTTATGCCCAAGGTCAAGGTCCATTCTCAAATAGCTACAATCCTTCTTGGAGGAACCATCCAAACTTGTCGTACAAGAACAATCAATCATATGCAAGTGGATCGACAGTACAAGGAAATCAACCATCAAATCATCCAAGTCAATTTCAAGTGCCGAGGCAGAATGAACAACAAAATGTTCAGCCAAATGGAATGGAGGAAATCATGAAGATGCAGTTGGAATTAATGAACAAGATGACAAATGAAGTTAATGGCTTAAAGGATTCTGTTACGATGCTTGTGAGCAAAATGGATAGTATTGTGGGAGAAAATGAAGCAAGGCTGCCTGCTCAACCAATTCCGAACCCGAAAGCTCACTGTGGGGCAATATCTTCAGTTGATGCAGTGACTACAAGGAGTGGAGCTATGACAGGACCATTACTTCCTATTCCGAAGACATATGTGCCTCCTGCTATGAGGCCAAGATCATCGGGAACTCCACCTTCAACATCATCAGAGAAAATAAAGGAGAAAGAAGTTGATAATCGAATTGAAACTGAAGTCGAATTTCCTGGTTTTCAAACAAGAGTTGATCCTTTGCCAGAGGAAGCAATAACAACCAACAACATTCCCTTTCCTGAGAGGTTCAACAAATCCAAAGATGACAAGCAATTTGCCAAATTTTTGGAAACTATGAAAGGAGTTCAGATTACTATTCCTATTCTTGAAGTTGTTTTGCATGTTCCGATGTATGCCAAATATTTCAAGGAATTATTAACAAATAAAACAAGCATGTCTGAGCCAGAAGTTGTAAATCTATCAAAGGAATGCAGTGCAATAATTCAGAACTCCATGCCTGAAAAATTGGATGATCCAGGAAGTTTTTGTGTGCCATGTGTGATTGGAAACAAAACTTACAGTGCTCTATGTGACTTGGGTTCAAGTGTTAGTGTGTTACCACATTCAGTTAGCAAAAGGATGTTCTTGGGAGAATTAAACCAACATCCATAACTCTTCAGTTGGCCGACAGAACATATAGGAGACCTGTTGGAATTCTTGAGGATGTTCCAATCAAAGTTGGGAAGTTTGCTTATCCGGTTGACTTTGTAGTGCTAGATATGGAGGACAAGAGTGAGGCTGTGATTCTCGGAAGACCATTTCTGGCCACAGCTGGTGCACTTATTGATGTCCAAGAAGCTAAATTGAGCTTGAGGTTTGGAAATGAAAAGGTGGAGTTTGACATGAAGCATGCAACACATGTTCCGCAAAGTGAAGAACACTGCTACAGAATTGATACATTACAGAAATGTGTGGAAGAAAGTTATGAAGAGAGGTATGGAAGTAATTGTTGTGAAGTAGTTGAGGAGGACAATAGTGAAATTAGATATGAGGAAATCAGACTTGTGAGCATGTTGGAAAGCTATGCAAGGTCATTAGAGAAGATGCAACCAAGGCAAATAGAAATGAAACAACTTCCAGAAAGTTTGAAGTATGCATTATTAGATAATGAAAACCAGTGGCCAATTATCGTAAACAGTGAGTTGACGGAAACGCAAATAAAAGGGCTTCAAGCAGTTTTGCAAAAGTACAAGGATGTTATCGGATATTCGATTGATGATATGAAAGGGATAAACCCTGTTGTTTGCTCTCATAGGATTTACTTGAAAGAAAGCAGTGTGCCAATTAGAGAAAATCAAAGAAGGTTAAATCCCCATTTGCAAGAGGTGGTCAAAAAGGAGATTCTTAAATTGCTCTCTGCTGATATCATATACCCAATTTCGGACAGCGAGTGGGTGAGTCCCATTCACATGGTGCCCAAAAAAGGAGGAATAACTGTCATTGAAAACGAACAAGGGCAAACTATTCCTAGTAGGACTGTCACAGGGTGGAGAATGGTCAATGATTTCAGAAAGTTAAATGAAGTAACAAGGAAGGACCATTTTCCTTTACCATTTATTGACCAAATGCTGGAAAGGCTTGCTGGGCATGAATATTTCTGCTGCTTAGATGGGTATTCAGGATTCTTGCAAATCCCAATTCACCCGGATGATCAAGACAAAACAACTTTCACTTGCCCATACGGAACATTTGCTTACAAAAGACTAGCTTATGGACTTTGTAATGCACCCCCAACATTTCAAAGGTTTATACTCTCTATATTCTCAGATATGATAGGAATCAAAGTGGAGGTGTTCATAGATGATATTACAGTCGTTGGAAAAAGTTATGAAGATTGCTTGAATAATCTGGCAGCAGTTCTTCAGAGGTGTTCAGAACACAATCTAGTCCTAAACTGGGAGAAGTATCAGTTTCTTGTAAGGGAAGGAATTATTTTGGGACATTTGGTATCTAAAAGAGGAATTGAGGTTGATCAAGCAAAAGTCGAAGTAATATCAAAACTTCCACCACCTGTAAATGTGAAGGGAGTGAGGAGCTTTTTGGGACATGCTGGGTTCTACAGAAGATTCATAAAGGATTTCTCCAAGATCGCCAAACCCCTCACTAATCTCCTAAACAATGATGTTAAGTTCAACTTTAATGCAGAATGTGAAAAATCCTTCAACCTGCTCAAGGAAGCATTGGTCACTGCTCCAGTAGTGCAACCCCCTGACTGGGAATTACCATTTGAGATAATGTGTGATGCAAGCGACTTTGCTGTAGGTGCAGTACTTGGACAAAGAAAAGGAAAAGATTTGCATGTAATATACTATGCTAGCCAAACACTTGATGATGCTCAAGCTAATTATACAACCACCGAAAAGGAGTTGCTGGCAGTAGTGTATGCCTTTGACAAATTCAGGCAATATCTTGTGGGATCTCATTGTGTAGTTTACACAGACCATGCTGCAATCAGATATTTACTCAGCAAGAAAGAAGCTAAGCCAAGGTTAATTAGATGGATACTCCTGCTTCAAGAATTTGATGTGGAAATCAAGGACAACAAAGGAGCTGAAAATGTTGTGGCAGATCACTTGTCGAGATTGCAAAACAATGCAGTAGACTCCTTACCCATCAATGATGTTTCACCAGGGAGCAATCTTATGCAAGTGACTAGTATACAAAACTATACACCATGGTATGCAGATATAGTTAATTATCTGGTCTGTAACAAAGTTCCTACAGATTTTGGGTATCAGAAGAAGAAGAAATTCCTATCAGATATGAAGCATTTCTTTTGGGATGAACCTTACTTATTCAAGCATTGTGCTGATGGTATTGTTCGAAGATGCTTGCCGGAAAGTGAAACTAAAAGTGTGATTTATCATTGCCATTCATCCCCTTATGGAGGTCATGCAAGTACTCGAAAGACTCAAGCAAAAATTTTGCAAGCAGGATTTTATTGGCCAACTTTATTCAAGGATGTACATTCCTTTATTGAAGCTTGTGATCCTTGTCAGAGAACTGGAAAGATTTCAAAAAGGCAAGAGATGCCTCAAAAAGGAATTCTTGAAGTAGAGCTCTTTGATGTATGGGGAATTGATTATGTTGGACCCTTGCCATCATCAAAAGGGTACAAATACATATTGGTGGCAGTGGACTATGTGTCAAAATGGGTTGAGGCTGTGCCAACCGTCAATGCTGATTCCAAGTCAGTTTGCAATTTATTCAAGCAAGTGATTTTTCCAAGATTTGGTGTGCCACGGATTGTTATCAGTGATGGAGGAACACATTTCAACAACTCCCAACTAGAATCTCTCTTAGCAAAATATGGAGTTCATAATCACAGAATTACAACTCCATATCACCCACAAGCAAATGGACAAGTGGAGCTGTCTAATAGAGAAATAAAGGCCATCCTCGAGAAGGTAGTATCAAAGTCAAGGTCTGACTGGGTACTGAAATTACCAAACACACTATGGGCATATAGGACAGCTTAGAAAACACCAATTGGAATGTCACCATTCAGGTTAATATATGGAAAAGCATGCCATCTACCCGTTGAACTTGAACACAAAGCTCAATGGGCACTAAGGAAACTCAACATGGACCTTGATACAGCAGGAAAACATAGAAAACTTCAACTCTATGAAATGGAACAACTGAGAGCTGATTCTTACGAGAGTGCAAGAATCTACAAAGAAAAGACCAAGATCTGGCATGATAAGCATATATTGAGGAAAGAATTTCATCTTGGACAGTTGGTATTGGTCTACGATACTAGGTTTCATTTATTTTCCGGTAAATTCAAGTCAAGATGGTATGGCCCTTGCAAGGTGAAGAAGATTCTGAAAAGTGGTGCTATCCAAGTGCAAAGTACTTCTGGAGGTCTCTTCCTTGTAAATGGTCAAAGACTGAAGCCCTATAGCTCTGGAGACACACCCCTGATTTCTGAAGATGAGAATGCAAGCGAAGATCAAGACCTAGAGAAGGAAATTCAAGAAGGCGAGGGGAGCCAAGAGGTGGTGTCAACCCCTGCAGGACCCTGACCTCACTGAAGAGACATGGTCGAGCTAAAGACGTAAATCAAGCGCTTTTCAGGAGGCAACCTGAATCTTTAATAAGTTCTTTTCCTTATTTATTTTTCATAGAAAAGTTTTTATGTGTTTATTTCTTTCTTTTTCAGCGAATAAAGGCAAGGGGAGCACAAATAGGGAATACAAAACGAGAAGAGTGGAGAAAAGAAACTAGGGGAGAAGATTATACAAATACTATGTGATCCTGTTCCTCTTGAAGCAACCTTTAGAAAATTTAGTATGAGGACTGGCATTTCATTGCCTTGAAAATCTTTCTTTTTCTGCATTGTGACACGTTACTCATCACTGCAAAGTAGGATTCACCTCAAGAAGATTGTTTATTCTCTTAATACTAAAACTATGCAGATGTATTCTTCTTATGGTAAATTGTGATAATGAATACTTTATACCTCCGTGTAAATGTTCAATGGGAATGCCTTTAGTCTAAGTGAAACCTACTGATGAATTGATGTGTTGTGTCTGACTGTCCCAAGTTAAGCTAAGTAGCTGGGGGCACTTAAGTAGTAACTATGATCTCTGGATCTGTAGTCTGTGAAAAATAGTGCCACTAGCTATGGATTTCTCTTTCAATTACTCCTATTTTACCTAAGCTAAGTAATCTTCGTATAAATAAATAAAATATTTATAATTATTTAAGTCCGATCGACCTACAGTAGCATGTCATGTTCCCTGGATCGGTGGCTTGTGAAATCTGGTAGATTGGACTGTAAAATTTTATATAATTGTCGAACCAGGTGTATACCATGTTCTCTGGATCGGTGGTATGTTCCTTTGGGGAGACAATAACTAAAATTTGCGATAATTATCAAACCAGGTGTATACCATGTTCTCTGGATCGGTGGTATGTTCCTTTGGGGAGATAACAATAATAATAATAATTGGTCGAGCCAGGTGTATACTATGTTCTCGGGATCGGTGGTATGCTCCTTCGGTGAGACTAATATAATATCTTCACTTGTGCTTTAAATTCAATAAGTAACTTGTTTTTTAATTGATTTTGGGGTCCCAGCTTATCTTAGGGCTGAAGACACAGTCAGCTCTTGATTTATAGGATTCACTTTCACTCAAGGCCATTGACTTGGAACATTTACAGTGTGTTTTAAATTATTGCTTATCACAATCTAGCTTCAGTAGAGTACAGTTGCCTAGTTCCAGTATTGTCGGAATTACTATCTTTCCAAAAGTGCATCTTTACTAGGCAGTGTGGGTAGTGTCACCATCATTTTCCTTTACTTGAGGACAAGCAAAGATCTGGGTGTGGGGGAAATTGATAGCACATTTATGCATATAGTATTTTAAGCCTTTTTGCATCTCAAGTTAAACATTTGACCACAATAATTAATTATAAAATATTCATTCCTACAGAAATGTTCCTATTATGACATTTCTTACAACACTTCTTCATATTATGTAGAATTGGTGCGTTGAGGCACCCAATCTTCATCGAAAGTGCTTCCCACACTAAAGCAGGGATCAACTTGGAGAAGAGTTCAGTTCTAAAGGGGGCAAAAGCGAAAAGAACCAGAGGAAGCGTCCTGTGGCACGCGTGAGAGGAGCCGGGGGCTGGCGCGACTGGCCAGACAGCTGTCTATTGCCACGCGTGGCTGGTTCTTCTCGCTATTGACCCATCACACCAGACGAAGGCCAGAGAGAGAGGGCATTGACCGGATCCACCACTATGCCTCCATCGACGCCGCCGCCAGCGCCGCCCGATCCACCATCGTGCCTCCATCATCTCCATCACCCGCCTCCACCATAACCAGCACCGTCATCCAGTCATCATCGTCACCACCAGCGCCGCATCTCCTACGCCTTGCCGCTGCCACTCCTTCTCCCCTCCTCCTCGCTGCTGAGAGGGAGAGGATCGACTAAAGGCCAGGGGCGTCGGGCCTTCTGGTGCTCTACGTCTGACTCCTGGTGGTGCTCTGCTCCGGATCAAGGAATCTTCTCTGCTACTCTTCCTCAACGACCACGCGGAAGCCTCTCCTACTACAGATTGTCTCCAATGTGGTCCTGCTTTTATTCTTCTTCACCTGCAACCGCTTCAGCTTCGAATTGAGGATCATCAAGACCCATAGGCTTTGAATCTCTATCTTCTCTTGTTCCTGTTCTCTAAATATATGCACTGTTGAGTCTGAAATTTACCTTGTCACTTGTGTACCTTTGCTGAATCCTCATGTATCCTTGCTGAATTGTTGTGACCCTTTGATGGATATTGAGTTAGTAGTTATTTTCCTGCGAGCTGTTGTCACTTTAATTGGTTGCATGAGTTGTGTGTGAGGTCTGAACCATCTTCCATCTGCTAGTGTTACTTGTCTGTTTGATTACAAGAAAACCACTAAAAAGAGACAATCCTATTTCTGAACCCTTTTCCTTTGCTGCATATTATTTGGTTTTACCTTGTGCCAGTGGCTGCTTGTTATCACTACGGTTTGATCCATCTGTTCCGTTGTTCTGAATGTTTCGAATGTGTGCTTCGAAGTTCTAGATCCCTGTGGAGAACACGACATCCGTAGTTTGGGCGTAAAAACCCTGCTATATTACACTTGATCATTCAACTACTTTTACTTCAATGGGGGGGATGATATTTTAACCACTTCTCCTTAGGGAGATCAACATGAGTAGCAAAAGATTCACAGAAAGAAGGTACTATCTCAGAGTCAAGTCCATATTTAGTGCTAAATTTATGGAAAACATCGGTATCCATAAAAGATTTAACACAATCAAACTTAGGTGTCATACCTGACTCCTTACCTTCGTCGAGATCCCAATCTTCAGAGTTGAGTTTAATTCTTTCCAATAAATCCCATTTGAATTCAATAGTCTTCATCATAAAAGAGCCAGCACAAGAAGTATCGAGCATGGTGCGGTTGTTATCAGAAAGCCGAGCATAATTTTTTTGAATAATCATTTCTCTTGAGAGCTCATGATTGGGGCATGAATATAACATTGACTTAAGCCTCCCCCAACCTTGAGCGATGCTTTCTCCTTCGCGAGGCCAAAAATTATATATATAATTGCGATCACGATGAACAAGATGCATAGGATAAAACTTCTGATGAAATTCCAATTTCAATCGTTTGTAGTTTCATGATCCCATATCATCACATAGCCTATACCATGTCAATGCGTCTCCCTCCAAAGATAAAAGGAATACCTTCTTCTTGATAACATCATCGGGCATACCTGCAAGCTTAAATAATCCACAAACTTCTTCCACATATATTAGGTGCTCATCAGGATGTAATGTTCCATCTCCTGCAAAAGGATGAGCTAGCAGTTTTTCTATCTTACCCGAAGGAATTTCAAAGCAGACATTTTCATTTTCAGTACGTTCAGTATGTTGAGGATCAACTCTATGCTCCACAGGTCGGGGTTAAGATACCTCGAACAAGCCCCTCAAAGGATTACTTTCACAAATTCCACCTACCAAAGGCGCTTCACTCCCCGGTAACGGCGCTAGAAAAGAGTCTTGATGACCCACAAGTATAGGGATCTATCGTAGTCCTTTTGATAAGTAAGAGTGTCGAACCCAACGAGGAGCAGAAGGAAATGATAAGCGGTTTTCAGCAACGTATTCTCCACAAGCACCGAAATTATAGGTAAAATATAGTTTTGTGATAAGATAATTTGTAATAAGTAACAAGTAACAAAAGTAAATAAAGTGCAGCAAGGTGGCCCAATCCTTTTTGTAACAAAGTACAAGCCTGGACAAGCTCTTATATAGAGAAAAGCGCTCCTGAGGACACATGGGAATATCGTCAAGCTAGGTTTCATCACGATCATATGATTCGCGTTCGGTACTTTGATAATCTGATATGTGGGTGGACCGGTGCTTGGGTGATTTCCTTACTTGGAAAACCATCCCACTTATGATTAACCTCTATTGCAAGCATATGCAACTACAACAAAAGTATTAAGGTAAACCTAACCATAGCATGAAACATATGGAACCAAATCATCCCCTTACGAAGCAACACATAAACTAGGGTTTAAGCTTCTGTCACTCTAGCAACCCATCATCTACTTATTACTTCCCAATGCCTTCCTCTAGGCCTAAATAATGGTGAAGTGTCATGTAGTCGACGTTCACATAACACCACTAGAGGAGAGACAACATACATATCATCAAAATATCGAACGAATACCAAATTCACATGACTACTAATAGCAAGACTTCTCCCATGTCCTTAGGAACAAACATAAGTACTCACAAAGCATATTCATGTTCATAATCAGAGGGGTATTAATATGCATATAGGATCTGAACATATGATCTTCCACCAAATAAACCAACTAGCATCAACTACAAGCAGTAATCAACACTACTAGCGACCCACAGGTACCAATCCCAGACTTAGAGACAAGAATTGGATGCAAGAGATGAACTAGGGTTTGAGAGGAGATGGTGCTGGTGAAGATGTTGATGGAGATTGATCCCCTCCCGATGAGAGGATCGTTGGTGATGACGATGGCAATGATTTCCCCCTCTCGGAGAGAAGTTTCCCCAGCAGAACAGCTCCGCCAGAGCCCTAGATTGGTTCCGCCAAGGTTCCGCCTCGTGGCGGCGGAGTCTCTTCCCGAAAGCTTGCTTATGATTTTTTTCTCATCGAAGGACTCCATATAGCAGAAGATGGGCATTGGAGGGCCACCAAGGGACCCACGAGGCAGGGGGCGCGCCCCCCACCCTCGTGGGCATGGTGTGGCCCCCCTCTAGAACTTCTTGTGCTCAGTATTTTTTATATATTCTGAAAATGACTTCCATGAAGTTTCAGGACTGTTGGAGCTGTGCAGAATAGGTCTCTAATATTTTCTCCTTTTCCAGCCCAGAATCCCAACTGCCGGCATTCTCCCTCTTTATGTAAAGCTTGTAAAATAAGAGAGAACAGTCATAAGTATTGTGACATAATGTGTGATAACAGCCCATAATGCAATAAATATCGATATAAAAGCATGATGCAAAATGGATGTATCATTCACAGGTACATCACACACAATTTTCCCCGATAAATCGTTTGTGATAGCGTTGCCATTGCATACGATATTAACTATTTTATCGTTTGCGTTATTGAATGCATCACACACGGTGCATAGAAGAAACTATGTGGCAAAGGCTGTCCTTCACACACAGCTTTTATGTGGTAAACATTTGCTCAAGGTGTCTGAGGGAGTCCTGGATTAGGGGGTATCCGGACGGTCGGATTATATCCTTTGGCCGGACAGTTGGACTATGAAGACACAAGATTGAAGACTTCGTCCCGTGTCCGGATGGGACTCTCCTTGGCATGGAAGGCAAGCTTGGCAATACGGATATGTAGATCTCCTTCCTTGTAACCGACTCTGTGTAACCCTAGCCCCCTCCAGTGTCTATATAAAACGGAGGGTTTAGTCCGTAGGACAACAACAATCATACCATAGGCTAGCTTCTAGGGTTTAGCCTCTCTGATCTCGTGGTAGATCAAATCTTGTACTACTCATATTATCAAGAATAATCAAGCAGGACGTAAGGTTTTACCTCCATCAAGAGGGCCCGAACCTGGGTAAAACATCGTGTCCCCTGCCTCCTATTACCATCCACCTTAGACGCACACTTCGGGACCCCCTACCCGAGATCCGCCGGTTTTGACACCGACATTGGTGCTTTCATTGAGAGTTCCTCTGTGTCTTCACCGTTAGGCTTGATGGCTCCTTCGATCATCGATAGCGATGCAGTCCAGGGTGAGACTTTTCTCCCCGGACAGATCTATGTATTCGGCGACTTTGCACTGTGGGCCAACTCGCTTGGCCATCTGGAGCAGATCAAGAGTTACGCCCCTGGCCACTAGGTCAGGTTTGGAAGCTTAAACTACACGGCCGGCATCCGCGGAGACTTGTTCTTCGACGGATTCGAGCCCCTGCCGAGTGCGCCGCACGGTCACGATGAGCATGATTTAGCTCTACCATCAGACAGTGTTCAGGAGACCGCACCGGAAACCGCTCCGATCCTCAATTCGGAGCCGATTGCGCCATCCACGGACCGGGGGATAGACCCCACCATGGAGGCCGGATTCTCAGTCTAGGGACGCCAAATTGCCGGACGAGAGCCGTGACGCCAAATTGCCAGATTCTTCCCTGGCCATGGACTCCGAATCTCTTGGACACACCCAAAGAAGGCAATGGCGACGGGACAACGGAGGATGACCCCTCCAAGAAGCAACCCAAGCGCTGACGTCAACGGCGCCGCTCTATGTCTTGCCAAAGCAAAAGCGGTGACACCGACACCGGAGATAATAGCACTCCGAACAGTGCGGAAGACGACAACAATCCCCTCCAGCAAGATTTAGAGCAAGAGGATGGATAAGCCAGCCCTCCCGAGAGAGTGGCAGATGGAGAGGCGGAGGATGATAATTACATGCCTCCGTCCGAAGACGAGGCAAGCCTCATTGACGACGAATTTGTCATGCCAGAGGATCCTGCCGAGCAAGAGCACTTCAAGCGCCAGCTTATAGCCACGACAAATAGCCTTAAGAAAAAGCAGCAGCAGCTTCAAGCTGATCAAGATATGCTAGCTGACAGATGGACTGAAGTCCTTGCGGCCGAGGAATATGAACTCGAACGCCCCTCCAAGAGTTACCCAAAGCGCAGGTTGCTACCCTGACTGGAGGAGGAAGCATTAAAACCTACATCTCTAGCATATGACGCGGCTGATCAGCCACCTCGTGGCCGCGATAGAGAGGCATTTCAGCCAAAAACTCAGCCCGCACCGCGAGGCCACTCAAATAAAAATGACAAGGCACGGGGAAACACGCTAGACCTGCGAGACGTATTGGAGGACAAAGCAAAACACGCAAGATATATCTACGGATCACGAGGGCGCGCCACTACGCGAGATGATAACCGTCATGCCGGATACAGTAAAAGTAAATCCGGTCGGGCCGAACACAGCGGACAAGACTCATTCGAGCTGCGTCGCAACATAGCCCACTATAGAGGCGCCGCACACCCCATATGCTTCACAGACGAAGTAATGGATCACCAAATCCCAGAGGGTTTTACACCTGTAAATATTGAATCATATGATGGCACAACAGATCCTGCGGTATGGATCGAGGACTTCCTCCTGCACATCCACATGGCCCGCGGTGACGATCTACACGCCATCAAATACCTCCCACTCAAGCTCAACGGACCAGCTCGGCATTGGCTCAACAACCTGCCAGCAGAATCCATTGGCTGTTGGGAAGATCACTTATGTGTGACCACCAGATGCCGATGACTTGAGCCACATAATTCAACAGCCAGAGGAATCGGCCAGGCAATTCCGGACATGGTTCCTGACAAAGAAAAATCAAATCGTCGACTGTCCGGATGAAGAGGCCCTAGCAGCTTTTAAGCACAACATCCGTGGCTAGTGGCTCGCCCGGCACCTTGCCCAGGAAAAGCCGAAATCTATGGCAGCCCTTACGATACTCATGACCCGCTTTTGCGCGGGAGAAGACAACTGGCTGGCTCACAGCAATAACATATCAAAGAACCATGGTACTTCAGATACCAAGGATAGCAATGGCAGGTCACGTCGCAACAAACATAAGCATCACGTCAATAGCGACAATACTGAGGATACGACAGTCAATGCCGGATTCAGAGGCTCTAAACCAGGTCAGCGGAAAAAGCCATTCAAAAGAAGCACTCCGGGTCCTTCCAGTTTGGACCGTATACTCGATCGCTCGTGCCAAATACATGGCACCCCCGACAAGCCAGCCAACCACACCAATAGGGAATGTTGGGTGTTCAAGCAGGCCGGCAAGTTAAACACCGAAAACAAACATAAGGGGCTACATAGCGATGATGAGGAGGAGCCCCGGAAGCCGAACACCGGAGGGCAGAAGAGGTTCCCCCCACAAGTGTGGACGGTGAACATGATATACGCAACCCACATCCCCAAGAGGGAGCAGAAGCGTACGTTAAGGGATGTATATGCGTTGGAGCTAGTCGCCCCAAAGTTCAATCCATGGTCTTCCTGTCTGATCACCTTCAATCGCAGGGACCATCCCACTAGTATCCGTCATGGCGGATTCGCCACACTGGTCCTAGACCCAATCATCGATGGATTTCACCTCACTCGAGTCCTTATGGATGGCGGCAGCAGCCTGAACTTGCTTTATCAGGACACAGTGCGCAAAATGGGTATAGAACCCTCAAGGATCAAACCCACAAAAACGACCTTCAAAGGAGTCATACCAGGTGTAGAGGCCCATTGCACAGGCTCAGTCACACTGGAAGTGGTCTTCGGATCCCCAGATATCTTCCAAAGCGAGGAGTTAATCTTCGATATAGTCCCGTTCCGTAGCGGTTATCATGCACTGCTCGGGCGAACCGCATTTTCGAGATTCAACGCGGTACTGCACTATGCATATCTCAAGCTCGAGATGCCAGGACCTCGGGGGGTCATCACATTCAATGGAAAACATAGAGCGCTCTCTCCGCAAGGAGGAGCACACTGCGGCCCTCGCAGCAAAAGCGCAAAGCAGCCTCTTAAGGCAATCCACCAGTTCGGCGATTAAAGACCCAGAAACCTTCAAGCACGCCTGGAGTACTCGGCAACAAGACCGCCTGGCACGTTCCGAGCTTGCATAGCAATACGGCCCCCACCCTAGTCCCAGCCAAACGGGGAAATTTGTGCCACACGTACATAATTGTGCATTGAAAACACCATGGGCACAGGTGGGGAGGGGGGCACGACTACGACATGCCCCAAGACACGGCTCAACCGCACTAGGGGCTTCCCACTTTGTTATTTTTCTCTCTTTCAGGACTTTAATCTCTAGAAACCCCGTCCGACAGTACGATTGCCGGACACACGATGCAACAAAGGAGGCAGAAAGCTACGTCGCACCATGGAACTCCCAGGTGGTCTCTGATAACGAGTGAAATACTTGCCTTAAATACCATTCCTCAGGTTGCCCTTGGAGGGGACATGTCAAATAGTCCTACTTTTTGCTTATCGCACTATTTGTACAATTCTGCTTCGATGCACCTTTTTGAATAAACAATGCATAGCACTAGACTATTACCGCATTCCCTATATATGTTCATTCATGACATTTAGCACCCGTACACTCTGGTACGGCCCATACGCCAGGGGCTTAAGCGTACCCCATAATACGGCGTGAGAAGTACGAAGACTTTCGATAGTGCGGCACCCCAAACTTATAGCATTATATGCATCAGCTCTGAATCATGTCTTGGGTCAATAGTTGGGTTTGCCCGGCTCCCATGTTTTGGTACCTTACGTTCCGCTATATCGGCTAAGGAAGCACTGGGAGAACTACTGCGATTGTGCCCTGGTTCATCTATGCTAAGCACCTCAGTAGAGAAAGCTAAAACTGACTGTCATGATAAGGCGAGAGCTGGTCGCTGTTCGAGAGGTCTCGAGTCCCTAAAGACTTATGCCGCTTAGAGCGAGGAGTCGGCTTTGTCCGACTTAAGGCATGTATAGCGCCCCGAATTCGGCCTTCCGAATACTAGGGGCTTCGCCAAAATTTAA
Source organism: Triticum aestivum (assembly GCF_018294505.1). Taxonomy (NCBI): domain Eukaryota; kingdom Viridiplantae; phylum Streptophyta; class Magnoliopsida; order Poales; family Poaceae; genus Triticum; species Triticum aestivum. The sequence goes on along the minus strand of NC_057800.1, from coordinate 273,538,648 downwards.
AATTGTAGACTTCTATGGCTAAGTGAGAGTGATAAAGCATTATAGTCCGGTTGCCTTGTTCGTTGTGCTTAGCACCTCCCTCGAAGGACCGAACAATGGGAAAAAGAGTGCTCAAATTTATCCCAAACACCCCAGCACTTGTGGCATGGGGGTAGAAGCCGACGACTGGCCATCTCTCAGATTTAACAAACAGCCACACAGAAGGTAATATTTTAAATTCAAACAAGCATTGCATAGCACATATGAACAAGTTTTCATAATACAGGATCACACGAGCAAGTTCATTCAAAAATTACATCCTTCGCACAGTCATCCGCCACAAGGCGGGCACCCTTCAGGACACCCTCATTGTCGTTGAATTGTCACGGCAGATGTCCTCTTGCAAGGACTTAGTCGTGGAGCCATCGCAACTAGGAAGCTTAAAGGGGTTAATCGGGACAAGGACACGCGAGGTTTATACTAGTTCATCCCCTTACGGTGAAGGAAGGCCTACGTCTAGTTGGGTTGGAATTGCTTGAGGTTTTGATGACCAGGGAGCGAGATACGCTATGCCTGGCTCTCGATCAGTTGTCTTCTCTCCCTAAGCCGCTGGCGGGTCGTCCCCTTATATACACGGGTTGACGCCCTGTGGCCTACAGAGTCCCGACCGGCTCATAAACAGTGTCCGGCTCGGCGACTAGTTACTTCTACCTTACAGTACAAGTTATACCATCATGGCGGTTTATCTTTACGGGCCTCAGAGTCGCCTGTGGGCCTTTAAGCATTTTAGTGAACCGCCATCTTCATGCCTTGGTCTTGGGCTTCTGATGAACCTCTATTTGCGTAACCCGGCCCCTCCTGGATGGCTTACACAAATAGTCATATCCCCAACATTAGGCCCCAGATTGATTTGAACCGGTTCATGTCAATCTTTGAAAACCTTATGAAGTGTCCTTTAGTCTTTTGTCTTGCGTGAAAATGGTAACCCGCCGTGACGTCATCCTTTGGCTCCGGGTTAAATAATCGTGACATCATCTTCAATAAAACTTATATTTTAATTCATCATATCTTCAACGAATCTTTGCCTTTACTAACCTCCCGAAAATCGAGGCGTTCGGGCCGCTGGATAATGATGTCTTGGTCTCCTCGTTTCTCGTGCTATCTCACTCGGTCCTCCTTATAAATAGGCGCGACCTAGGTCTTTTTCATTTCCTCCGGTCGTCTTCTTCCTCGCACACCCTCTTCTGCCGCTCGAGCTCCGCCGCCGCCACCGTCGGAAACCTCGTCTTCACCGACTCAGGCCGCTGCATCACCCTGTTTTTTGACCAGAGAACAACGGCAACCCTCCGCAGTTCTTCCACATCGGTGAGTTCTCTTTCCCCCCTTTCTCAGATCTGCATTAGTACTGTCTTGAGTTCGTTGACGTTCATCGTCGCCCGACACAACCTCCATTAGTTCTTACCTCTAATACCTTATTTAGATTGTAGAAACCACATAGAACTGCTGCGGAGGATGTTGTGTGCTTATTCTCTATGAAAACATATCTCATTTCCTTGTTTTGGAAGCCCTCCTTGAGTATATGAACTTCCCTGTACTGTTTTAGGTCTAGCAATTTTTCCTTTCCAGAGCATCGTTTGATCCAAAATAATAATTGCAATTTGTGAAACTTGTTTGCTCCACACTTAGCCAATAACTGTATCTGTTGACTTTGTTTCATCTATAGTAGTCCATGTAACTGGTTTAAGATAATACCAGCTGTCAGCATCGCTTGCTTCTGGCGACTTAAGAAAACCTTAATCATCTTTAATACCTACAGTTGTTAAACATTATCACATAGTTACCTGTATGTCATTAGGCCCCTTCTTAAGCCGCCATCTTAAATAACCCAATAATTCTTATTCTCCGGGTTATAATAAGCCGGAAAATTTCCTTTTTCTTGTTGTAGGCTTCAATTTACCCAATGGCACCCAAAGCCGTTAAACCTCCGGTTACCTGCAACTGGGTCCCATCCATTGTTACAGAGAGCAAATTGTCCGAGTTTGTAAAGTCTGGCCATCTTCCCAAGGAGGATGTCATGTCTTATCGTGCTCCTGACCCATCTGAGGAGAAACCTCAACCAAAGGAAGGGGAGGAGATCATTTTTACCGATCACATGAGCCGGGGATTTGCTCCTCCCGGTTCAAAATTCTTTAGAGACGTTTTGCACTTCTTTGACTTAAGACCTCAAGACATCGGGCCCAATTCTGTGTCAAATATCTGCAACTTCCATGTTTTCTGTGAGGTCTACCTTGGAGAAGAACCCAGCCTACTTTTGTTCAGGAATTGTTCTATTTGAACCGGCAGAATGAGCGGGCCAACGGCCCAGTCTGGAGCTTGGTGGCATATCGATTCAAAGGCAGCGAGACTGCCTGTTCCCTTATGCTGAATTGCCGAGTCATCCAAAGGACTGGAACCAGACATGGTTCTAATGCCAAGATACTTCTCCGGCTGGTGAAAACCCGCTGCCCGGCTTTCGTGCATTACGCCTTGAATCTACTCACCCGCTGCCGGATAAGTTGACTGCTATTGAACGTCTGCCACTCACCCCCAAGATCAAGAAGATTAAAGCTCTTTTAGGGAACGGCTTAGATGGCATTGACCTGGTCCGAGTCTGGGTTTCTTGGAGAATAATTCCGTTAAGCTGCCGCCCTAGCTTAATGTGTGATTATTCAGGCGAGAAAGATGACCCTCAGCGTCATAGTCCTGACGACTTACCAGATGACGTAGTGGAAGCTACAACTGAGTCTTTGTTGAAAGAGGGCACAGTGAATAGTAACGCTTTCGGCTTACTACCTTTTTGCAAGAAGAACCCGGCCCCTGCAGTAAGTTTCCAGCCGTCGGGTTATTTTTTATCATGTTATACTGTATTCTTACGCATAACCTGTTATAACCTTTTACAGGCAAATGATAACCTCTGGAAAATCCAATATGATCATGAGGCGGTCAAGCAAGCTAGGGCGGCCAAGAGAGCCGAAAGGAAAACTGCCAAGCCCACCACTTCAAGGAAAAGGAAGCCAAGCGGTTCTGAGCTGTTTCAGCTTGATGATTCTGATGATAATGAGGAAGAGGTAACTTTTTAATTTCCCTTTCTCCTTTATCACTACCTTACTGATATTAACCTTCTTTCAGGAAGACACGAGCAATAGCCAACCCATCGAGGAAGAGGTAACTATAATCTCCTCCGACTCCAAGCTTCGGCCGCGTCAGAAAATTCGAATAGTAACCCGGAAAGTAAGATTTTCACAGCCTTTGGCTTACCAAGATCCTGACTTTCTTTTGAAGCAACATCAATTTGAAAATCGGAGGCAGACCCGGACCAGCAAGGATGCAGAGCTATCTTCCGGCCTGCCTGACACAACCCGGAAGCCTCGGACTGAGGTTATCTCCAACTTATACCCCTTTTTACCTTTGGCGGGTCTAATCCGTCAACCTCTCAATTCATCTGACTCCAATTACCAGGATACCTCTCCTTCATCCGGCGAGTCCATGCAATCAAACATGCCGGCTTTTAAGACTGCCCCTGGGTAATATCAATTTATTCACCTTATGTTTTTCTTTCTTCATGTTTCTTTACTCATTTCTCTGCTTTGCCCACAGCGTGCAGGTTAAGCCCAGGAAGAAAACCAAGAAGGATAAATCGGCCCAAACCCCTATGGTGACTGAACCGGAACAGGGTATAGCTGCTCCCGACTCTTCCACACATCAACCGCCGCCTGAGCTGGCTCAAGATATTCTTGATGGTTCTGTTAACCCAGAGGTACCTAGCCCAGTCAAAACGGCTGACCCAGAAGTGGAATTTCTCAAGGCTCAATTCGTTGAGCTGGCCAGGCCCACCGTCCTTGCCAAATGCTCGGCTAAAGAGGAGTTGCTAGAACGCCCTAAGGCCAAGATGGATATCACCGACTATACTCATTTAAGTATTAGAGAGATCATCTCGGGCTATATCAACCAGGTGCAAAGAAGCCGTGACCTGGAAATTGACATGGTGAAGCAAATACAGCAAAAATCTGAGGTATGACTTATGCTTCCTTACTTTCAATCATACTTACTGTACCAGCCCCCAAGTCTATTACTTATGAATAAATATGGTGTAGACTTAGAAAAATTGTTAGAGCTGCTTGCTCGGCTTAAAGAAAAAATATTTAAACCGGATGTAACACAATACCTTTAACTTGCGATACACATTAGCCCCAAGTGCCAAGTATCTTTGCTTGCAAAGTATTTGGGACTTAATAACCAGGACCGGCTTAATAATTTAGAAAGCTTCGATATACATTAGCCCCCAAGTGTCAAGTATCTTTGCTTGCAAAGTGCTTGGGACTTAATATTATTTACCGTAATCTTGACTACTATCTGGTGCAATGCAGGCCACCATAAGTCAATTTGAATCGGAGATTGCTGACCTGAAGACCCGCCTGGCAGCCTAGGAGATTGAAATTCAAAAGGCCAACTCCAAATTTGAATTCAGCGTCTCTGAACAAGAGAAGCTGAAGAAAAATTTTGAGTCGGAGAAGAAAATTTGGACTGACGAAAAGGCCGGACTGGTGACCCGGGCCGAGACAGCAGAGCCATCACTGGCAAACGCCACAGCCGAACTGACCGTCTTACAACGCCAAATATCTCGGATGGTCTCAGTGATCTTTGGTAAGTTATCTTAAGCAAGCATTAAATATTGTAAATATTCCTTCAATTGTTACCTGAGGTTTACCTTATACTTACCAATACAGGCCCCAGGAGCACAAACCTCAAGCAGAATATGCTGATCAAATTGAAGGCGGTGTATACTCTAGTAGACCAACTGTACATCGGGTCACAACGTGCCTTGGCCGTTGTAGCCTTATCAAATGATGTGCCCCACCTCTTGCAAGATGTGTTACAATGGCTTGCTGTACTTCCTCAGCGGATTCAAGAGTTGAGACGGGCCCAAGCAAGAGCCGGAGCAATAGCCGCTTTGAGTCGGGCCAAAGCTTGGTTACCAGAGCTAGACCCGTCCGACATCGCTCTTGGGTATCCAGGTTTAAAGGAGGATGGCACTCCATTTGATGAAAAGGATTTCACCACCTGCGTGAGGGATATACGCCCTGTGGCCACTCAAATTGGAAACGACACTGACCTCACCAAGTGTCAGCCGGGTTATGACAAGGAGAATCAGAGAAACCCCATGCCGCATTATGACGATGTCAGCTTGATCCCTCCAATCCGTAAGCACACCTTTGCCCCTGAAGTCGACCCAACCGGTTTAATAGATGATGAAGTTGAGTTTGAGGCCTTGAGTGGCATTGACTGGGCCTCATCATCCTTCTAGGACAAAGCAGCCGGCGGAGAGGCGGAGAAGGATAACCCGCAGGCTTCAAGTCAACCCCAAGAGTAGATTGCTAGGCGCCACCTGCTTATGTCATTGTAGAAAAACAATACCGCATCATTCAGACTCGGGGAGTCTTGTAACAGAGTAGAAAATACTTTGAGTTTTGCTACGCCTTTGCGCATGCTTATGGCCCTTAATACTTGCATAAGCCGCCGTCACTATGCACTTTGTAGTTTATATGAATCTGTTATGTCCTTTGCAAAAATGTCTTGCATTGCCCTGTGATGCTTACGGCTGCTTTTCCGGCTTATATAAGCCAACCCCTGAGGGTAAGTTTAACTCCTGAAAATTGGCACATAAAAGTTCACCTAGTACCTAACAACCTAATGTAACCAATATTAATCCTGGAGGATTGCAATGTATTCCATTGTATTTTCAAGAGGGTCGCAAGATATCCAATGTTGATACTTGTAAAATATGATGAACAAAATTCAAGGGTTTCTGATTCGAATACGATCAGTGAACCGTTCCAAAGGGGTTGAGCTAAGATTCAGATACGATCTGTTAGCCCCCAGTGGCTGTGACGATGCCGATCAAGTGGGTATCGACAGCTATGTTCTCTTTGGTTCGAATATGACCTATGATTGAACAGGAAGCCCCCAAGTGACCATAAGAGTTGTTTAATGACGCTGATTCAAATACGATCCACGTCAGACCCAAAGGGGTTAAGCTATGATTCAAATATGATCAAGAAGCCCCCAAGTGGGTTTGGCAGTATGCCGATCAAGTGGGTATCGACAGCTATGTTCTCTTTGGTTCGAATACGACCTATGTTTGAACAGGAAGCCCCCAAGTGATCACGGCTAGATTCAGATATGATCATAAGCCGGACCAAACGAAAGCCGGATTCAGATATGATCCGCTTCTCCTTGGTTATCTCCACCACCTGACAAAGAAAACACATAAACCTTTTTTGGGAGTGGAAAAAAGGACAGAGGTCCTGCTTTATTGCTTTATGTAATATACATAGTATAAGTATATACACATTAGAGCCGATGGCTCAAGTATAATAAGGCCGAAGATGAGCGATATTCCACGGCCGACGGGTCTCCTCCTCCGACTTACGTGAGTCTTTGTGCTCCCGAACGTCGATAAGGTAGTATGATCCGTTGTTCAGATTCTTGCTGACCACAAAGGGTCCTTCCCAAGGAGGGGATAGCTTGTGCATGTCAGATTGATCCTGGATGAGTTGGAGCACTAAGTTGCCTTCCTGAAAGGTTCTGGACCTAACCCGGCGGCTGTGGTAGCGGCGCAGGTCTTGCTGGTAAATCGCCGAGCGGGCTATTGCCAAGTCTCGCTCTTCATCCAACAGGTCAAGTGCGTCTTGCCGAGCTTTTTCATTGTCTTCCTCAACATAAGCCGCCACACGGGGTGAGTCATGACGGATGTCACTTGGCAGGACCGCCTCTGCTCCATACACCATAAAGAAAGGCGTGTAACCCGTAGATCTGTTAGGTGTAGTATTGATGCTCCAAAGTATAGAAGGTAACTCCTCCACCCAACAACCCGGCGTCCGCTGCAAGGGACCAAGAGCCGGGGCTTGATACCCCTCAAGATTTCTTGATTAGCTCGTTCTGCTTGACCATTGGATTGAGGGTGAGCCACAGCTGAAACGTCAAGCCGGATATGCTCTCGTTGACAGAACTCTTCCATAGCTCCTTTGGAGAGGTTAGTGCCATTATCAGTTATAATGTTGTGTGGAAAACCAAAGCGAAAAATCACCTTTTTCATAAACTGGACCGCCGTGGCTGCATCACACTTACTGACTGGCTCCGCCTCCACCCACTTTGTGAACTTGTCAACCGCCACCAAGAGGTGCGTCTTTTTATCCTTAGACCTTTTGAAAGGCCCGACCATATCAAGCCCCCAGACTGCAAACGGCCAAGTAATTGGAATCATCCTCAATTCTTGAGCCGGCACATGGGCTCGTCGTGATAATTTCTGACATCCGTCACATTTACTGACCAGGTCTTCTGCATGAGCATGAGCCGTCAGCCAATAAAACCCATGACGGAAAGCTTTGGCCACAAGAGATTTTGAGCCGGCGTGATGACCACAATCGCCTTCATGAATCTCACGAAGGATCTCCTAACCCTCTGTAGGTGACACGCAACATTGAAATGCTCCAGTGACGCTGCAGTGATGTAACTCGCCATTGAAAATTGTCATGGACTTGGACCGCCGGGCGGTTTGTCTTGCCAAGGTCTCATCTTCAGGGAACTCTCCTCGGGTCAAGTAAGCCAAATAAGGCACTGTCCAATCCGGGATAACGTGGAGAGCCGCCACCAGTTGTGCCTCCGGGTCTGGTATTGCCAGATCTTCCTCTGTAGGTAACTTGACAGAAGGATTATGCAAAACATCAAGAAAGGTGTTAGGCGGCACCGGCTTACGCTGAGACCCTAGCCGGCTTAAGGCATCAGCCGCCTCATTCTTCCTTCGATCAATGTGTTCCACCACATAACCCTTGAAATGTCCAGCCACAACATCGACTTCACGGCGGTAAGCCGCCGTAAGCGGATCTTTAGAGTCCCACTTGCCTGACACCTGTTGAGCCACAAGGTCCAAGTCTCCCAAGCATCTTACCCGGCTCAAGTTCATCTCTTTGGCCATCCGGAGACCATGGAGTAGGGCCTCTTACTCAGCTGCATTGTTAGTACAAGGAAACATAAGCCGGAGCACATAACAAAATTTGTCACCTCAAGGGGAAGTTAACATGACTCCAGCCCCCGAGCCTTCCAACTGTCTGGACCCATCAAAGTGAATAGTCCAATAAGTGTTATCGGGCTTCTCCTCAGGTGCATGTAGCTCTGTCCAGTCATTGATGAAATCCACCAAATCTTGAGACTTAATGGCAGTGCGTGGTACGTACTTCAGACCATGAGGCCCGAGCTTGATGGCCCACTTGGCGACTCGTCCTGTAGCCTCTCTGTTCTGAATGATGTCTCCCAAGGGGGAAGAACTTACTACAGTGATAGGGTGACCTTGGAAGTATTGCTTCAGCTTCCGAATTGCCATGAACACCTCATAAACAAGTTTCTACCACTGAGGATATCTTTGTTTTGACTCGATGAGTACCTCACTGACATAATAAACCGACCATTGAACCGGATGTCCCTTACCAGCCTCCTTGCGCTCTACCAAAATTGCCACACTGATGGCTTGTGAATTAGCAGCCACATATAACAGCAAAGGCTCTTTGTCAATGGGAGCTGCAAGAACTGGCCGCTCAGATAACTGCCTCTTCAAATCCTCAAAAGCAGCATTAGCAGCATTACTCCAGACAAAGGTGTCTGCCTTCTTCATCAGTTGGTACAGCGGTAGGGCCTTCTCACCTAACTGGCTTATGAACTGGCTTAAAGCGGCAACATGACCCGCCAATCGCTGAACATCATTAATACATGCCGGTTTAGCCAAAGAAGTGATTTCCTTAATCTTCTCCGGATTAGCCTCGATGCCCCTGTTTGAGACCAAGAATCCCAAAAGCTTGCCTGTAGGGACACCAAATACACACTTCTGCAGGTTAAGCATCATTTTGTAAACCCGGAGATTGTCAAAGGTTTCTCTGAGATCAGATATCAAGGTTTCCGCCTCTCTGGATTTCACCACTATGTCATCCACATAAGCATGAATATTGTGCCTAGTCTGATTGTGGAGACAATTCTGTACACACCATTGATAAGTCGCCTGGGCACTCTTGAGCCCAAAAGGCATAGGCACATAGCAGAAGGCTCCAAACGGAGTGATGAAAGCCGTCTTCTCCTGGTCCTTAACTGCCATCTTGATCTGATGATAACTAGAGTAAGCATCCAAAAAGCTCAAATGCGCACAACCCGCTGTAGCATCAATGATTTGATTAATACGGGGGAGAGCGAAAGGATCAGCCGGACAAGCCTTATTTAAGTCCGTGTAATCCACACACATCCGCCAGGTGCCGTTTTTCTTGAGCACGAGCACCGGGTTAGCCAACCACTCCGGGTGAAAAACTTCGACAATGAACCCAGCCGCCAAGAGCCGGGCGACCACTTCTCCTATAGCCTTTCGTCATTCCTCATTGAATCGCCGCAGAAACTGCCTGACCGACTTATACTTCGGATCAATATTAAGAGTGTGCTCAGCGAGTCCTCTCGGTACACCCGGCCTGTCAGAAGGCTTCCATGCAAAGATGTCCCGGTTCTCATGGATGAACTCGATGAGCGCGCTTTCCTATTTAGGATCCAAGTTAGCACTGATGCTGAATTGCTTAGACGAATCGCCCGGAGTAAAATCAACAAGCTTAGTCTCTGCAGCCGATTTAAACTTCATGGCCGGGTCATGCTCCGTACAAGGCTTCTTGAGGGAGGTCATATCCGCCGGGTCAACGTTATCTTGATAAAATTTTAGCTCCTCTACTGCACAGACAGACTCGGCATAAGCCACATCGCCTTCTTCACACTCCAGGGCCACCTTTCGGCTTCCATGCACAGTGATGGTACCCTTGTAACCCGGCATCTTGAGCTGTAAATAAACATAACACGGCCGCGCCATGAACTTGGCATAAGCCGGCCGCCCGAACAAAGCATGATATGGACTCTTGATTTTGACCACTTCAAAAGTTAACCTTTCCGCCCTAGAATCATGCTTGTCTCCAAAAGCCACCTCTAGTTCAATCTTACCCACAGGATACGCCGACTTACCAGGCACCACTCCATGGAAGACGGTGTTGGAAGTCTTTAAATTCTTGTCAGTTAAGCCCATGCGCCGAAAGGTCTCGTAATAGAAGATGTTGATGCTGCTCCCTCCATCCATGAGCACCTTAGTAAATTTATAACCACCAACCTGCGGTGCCACCACGAGGGCCAGTTGACCTGGATTATCAACCCGGGGAGGGTGATCCTCCCTGCTCCAGACAATAGGCTGTTCCGACCACCTCAAGTAACAAAGCACTGCCGGCTCAATAGAATTCACAACCCTCTTATGAACTTTCTGATCAGGTTTACACAAACTTGTGGTGAACACATGATACTGCCCACTGTTTAGCTGTTTTGGATGACTCTAATAACCCGACTGCTGCTCCTGCTGACCTCCTTGACCAGACTGTTGTTGATTATAACCACCCTAGCTTCCCTGAAAACCGGATCCTGAACCGCTGCCCGGGCCATGAAAGCCGCCAGCTCCTGAGCCGCCGCCTGGGCCTTGATTGCCATCAAACGTATTAGAATTCTTGAAAGCCTTCATGATTGTGCAATCCTTCCATAAATGAGTCGCTGGTCGTTCCCGGCTGTCGTGTTTCGGGCAGGGCTCATTGAGTAGTTGCTCAAGAGACGGACCTGACCCACCAAACCGAGGGGGTGGCTTTCCTTTGCGCTTCTGATTGTTACCCTGTGCATTGGCCACAAATTTCAGGTTACCGTTTGCCTTACGCTTATTGCCTCCTTGACTCGCTGGGTTATGCTGCTGACCCTTTCCATTACCGTTCTTCTTTCCTTCCCTGTCTTTTCCTCATCAGACGCGGGATCCTTGGTACTATCAGAATCGGCATACTTGACTAAAGCCGCCATCAGCGTCCCCATATCGTTGCCATCACGCTTAAGGCGCCCCAGTTTCTGTCTCAGAGGCTCAAAGCGGCAATTCTTCTCCAGCATGAGAACTGCTGAGCCGGCATCCATCTTGTCAGACGAATGTATTATGTCTTTGACCCAATGCACCCAATGAGTCGTAGATTCACCTTCCTCCTGCTTACAATTTGTCAGGTCCACAATCGACATAGACTGCTTGCAAGTGTCCTTGAAGTTCTGGATGAAACGGGCTTTAGCTCCGCCCATGACCTAATGGAATTGGGTGGCAAACCCTTTAACCAAGAACGGGCCGTTCCGTCCAACATCATGGTGAAGTATTTAGCCATCGCTTCATCACTAACCTCCAGCAGCTCCATGACCATCTCGTAACTTTCAATCCACGCCCCAGGCTGTAAATCGGCCGTATAATTCGGCACCTTTCGAGGTCCCTTGAAATCCTTGGGCAGACGTACATTACGTAGAGCCGGTACCAGACAAGGAACTCCTTCGGTTCTAGTAGCAACAACCGCCTCAACGGAAGTCGTCGGGTAAGCCGGTGAGTCCTGTTGGGCTGCTAGCTGAGCCGCTAGCTGAGCCGCCTGCTCGTCCTCCTAATGTATCCGATCCTAAACCGAGTTATACCCGCCGGGCTGGTTCCGGCGCTGAGCGCTACTTGACAAGGCCTCTGACTCCATGTGTCTACTATAACTCGGGCTCCGGTTTTGACGAGGCGGAGCTAACCAGGGCGGAGGAGTTGAGCGAATCCTGTCCCGGCTGTAGGAGTAGGTCTCTTGCTGAGCCAGGGCTGTTTGGACAAGTTCCCCGATCCTCCGGGTTTCCACCGTTGTCGGATCATCACCATCTACTAGGAGAGCCGCCAAACATGCTGATGCTTCCATTAAGTTCTCCATGGGGTTGGAGAAGTGACCCTGTGGTATTGGTACGTAATGGGGCGGTGCCATATTGCCGTGAAGAGGCGCCGTCACCTGAGGCTAGACTGGGCCTCCCGCTTCGGATGTCATAAACTGATTTGCACCTGGCGGGTTACTTGGGCCGGCCTCGGGTGTAGCAAAGAGATTCTGAGGATCATAAATCTGAGGTAAACGGGACTGAGTTTTTTGATGTCTCCTCCTCATTACCTCATTAGATGCGTTCAAGCTCAACGTGAGCTGAAAGGCCTCTGCCTGAAGTTGCTGCGCCCGTACGTCCAAAGCCGCCCGCTCTGTGGCTAATCTAGTATCTTCAGCTGCTAAGGTTTCCTTGGACCGGGCGATCTCATCGCGAACCTGTGCCAACTCTGCCTCATGCTCAGATTGGTTCGCAGGGACGACTGTAGCAGTTAACAAGGCCGTAAGTTTATCCATGAGATCCATTAGCACCTGAGCCGGTGAGCGCACAAGGCCTCCTGCCCCGGCTGCTCCTAACCCGGACGTTATCGCCGCTGAGGCCGTAGAATTTTGGCCGGGTTGAGTACCATCCATGAAGACTCCTGCCCAGTTTGGCGACTCTGAGGGGTCCGGAATAGTGCTGCCATCGGAACAGCCCCCAAGCACACCATCTTGAACTTGATACAGCGAATTTGTTGAGCGGCGGATGAATCATCGTCAGAGAGGACGGCCGGCTCACCATCACCTTCAGATCCTTTAGAAAGTTCACCTCCATGGATGCAACCCACAAAGGCACGCTTCACGACAGGTTGAGCTCGGGCGGGTTTCGCACGCTGAGCCGTCTCGACGAGGTCGGTGCAGCTGTCCGTCTCAGGGCCCGGCTCACCAATCCGGCCGATGAAGACGTGGATTCCGCCAAAGGGGACCCGGTACCCGTACTCAATTGAGCCAGCATCGGGGCCCCAGCCTTCGTCGTCGATGTAGATCTTGCCGTGACGACTCTTGGTCATCCGGCCAACTACGTATCCCTTGAGCCCTTCGAAGCTGCCCTTCAAGAACTCAAATCCACCGTGCGCTGGCCCCACGGTGGGCGCCAGCTGTCGTTGAATTGTCATGGCAGATGTCCTTTTGCAAGGACTTACTCGTGGAGCCATCGCAACTAGGAAGCTTAAAGGGGTTAATCAGGACAAGGACACGCGAGGTTTATACTAGTTCAGCCCCTTACGGTGAAGGAAGGCCTACGTCTAGTTGGGTTGGAATTGCTTGAGGTTTCGATGACCAGGGAGCGAGATACGCTATGCCTGGCTCTCGATCAGTTGTCTTCTCTCCCTAAGCCTCTGGCGGGTCATCCCCTTATATACACGGGTTGATGCCGTGCGGCCTACAGAGTCCCGGCCGGCTCATAAACAGTGTCCGGCTCGGCGACTAGTTACTTCTACCTTACAGTACAAGTTATACCATCATGGCGGTTTATCTTTGCGGGCCTCAAAGTCGCCTATGGGCCTTTAAGCCTTTTAGTGAACCGCCATCTTCATGCCTTGGTCTTGCGCTTCTGATGAATCTCTATTTGCGTAACCCGGCCCCTCCTGGATGGCTTACACAAATAGTCATATCCCCAACACTCATAATACATTTCGGGGTGGCGATGCTCCTTGCCCTGTGGCGGCCCCTCCTTCACCAGCTTCTCGGCGTCCATCTTGGCCCAGTGCACCTTCGCACGGGCAAAAGCCCGGCGTGCACCTTCGATGCAGACGGACCACTTTATGACTTCCAGCCGTGGGCAGGCCTCCACAAGCCGCCACACCAGGCCGAAGTAGCTATTGGGAAGGGAGTCGCCAGGCCACATCCGGACTATAAGGCCCCTCATGGCCTGTTCGGCCACCTTGTGCAACTCGACCAGTTGCTTCAGCTGGTTGCTCACATGCATCGGGTGTTCGGTCCCAGTATACTGAGACCAGAACAACTTCTCGATTGAGCTTCCCTCCTCAGCCTGGTAATACTTCACGGCATCCGACACGCTGCGGGGCAAATCTGCGAATGCTCCTGGAGAGCTCTGGACTCAGGTAAGTAACAAGTAATTTACTTTCACATGCTTGCTTTGCATATTGAAGGCCTTACCCGCCGCTATCTTCCTCATCACCTCAATTTACTGGAGGGACATTTGGGCTTCAGCCTTGGCATGCTTTGTGCTCTCAAGGGCTGCGGCAAGCTCGGAGTCTCGCGTCTTCGAGTCAAGCTCCAAAGCCTCGTGCTTCTTCACGAGAGTCTGGAGCTCTTGCTGCACCTCTCCCACCTGTGCCTCTTGTTTTTCCCGCTCGGTGCGCTCCTTGGCCGCTTTGTTTTCGGCCTCGGACAGCGCTTGCTTCAGGGTCGCCACTTCGGTCGTGGCCCCTGGCACATCCATGATGATCCTATCATTTTGCAACCGCATCTTTTATATATATATATATATTATATATAAATATATATATGGACAAGGCATTACTTACCTTTGTTCTCCTCGAGTTGCCTCTTGGCAAGACCGAGCTCTTTCTCAAACCGCTCGAGGCTCTGCCTCAGTGCAGCGACCTCCGCAGTCAGTGCAGCAGAGGTCAGCAGCGAAGCCTGCATACGTATACAGACATACTTATATTAGACTCCTCCAGATATTATTTGATCCTCTATTCGGCTTTTCTTTGTGAACACCAAACAGAGCATCAGGGGCTACTGTCTATGCAGTAATATTTTTCCTATATTTTAAATACTTACCTCAAAGACTGTTAGAAGGCTGGCACAGGCTTCAGTCAGTCCGCTCTTGGCAGACTAAACCTTCTTGATCACCGCACTCATAATAGTGCGGTGCTCTTCGTCGATGGAAGCGCCGCGAAGTGCTCCCAGCAGGTCGTCTGGTGCCTCTGGATGGACAGAGGTCACCGGCACGGACGGCTTGCCCCTCTTGGAAGGGGGCCTCCTACCCGAGTCCTGAACCACTGGAGGTTCCGGCGCGGTTTTTGGCTGAGGGCCGAACTTGGAGCCCCTTGGAGCCTTGCTCCCTTTGCTCCTAGAGTCCGTAAGGTCGCCTTGAGGCGCCTCCGGGACTATCTCCCCCCAGTTCGGTGCCCCTTGAGACAGTACCTCGATATTGTCCGTAGGGCGAGGAGAGGAGGCGGATGGAAGTGGATCGCTATCCATATCCGACGAGTCCAAGGAACCGTCCAACGAGGATACGTCGATACGGGCTCGGGGCGGACTGCATGATCATATTCAACGTTAGGAGAAGCAGTGCAACAAAAGTATGCTATGAGTTACTCTGGTATCCAAATACTTACAACTTCGCCAGGGGCTTGGCCCTGAGTAACCACTCGTCTTCGCCGTCGGCGGCTGTGGTGGAACAGTCCGGAAGGAGAGTCCTTCCCTTCTTTGACCCTTCGGCCTCCCCGGTTGGGGTGACCTTCCTTTTCTTGTCTGCCCTGGCTGGAGGGGGAGAATCTTCATCTTCCTCCTCCTCGTTTTCACGGGAGGAGTGCATCTTGGAGTTAGCGGACGATGAGTCCGATACCACCTGGCGCCGGGAACTCTTTCGGGTTCCCATGGCCTTCTTCTTGGTCTTCTCCGGCACCTCATAAGGATCCGGAGTCCGTATCTCTGTCAGGAGAGCGTCTGCAGGGTCTTCGGGCAGAGGGGCCAGACATTTAATCTGCTCCGATGTCTCCACCCAGTCCTGTCAAAGGCGTGGGAGCTCAGACCCCACACGTGGTTAAGCTATGGGAAATAAATACCCTACCAGATGTACATGACTTACCGGATTCGTAGGGCGCTTCACGCTTAGCCCACGGTCCTCGGTAAGAGAAGGGGGGACCTCGGTGCCCTTGAACAGCACCTTCCAGACAGTGGACGAAACTATGCGCCCCCACTAGCCTGGTAAAACTCGCTTATCCCTCAAGCGCCGTAATTGATGGCACGGTTGGGTTACCCACGTCCATATTGATGGGAATCCCATAATAAGGGGGCACGATCTCTGCTTCGACAAGACGTGCCAAGGAAACCGCCTCGCGAAACACGCTGAGATAGGTTACGAAAAACGATTCGAATAAAGACCTAGCTGTGGTGTGATGTCACGCTATGGGGTACGTCAGCAGATTAGATTTGTGGAAATATTATTCTCTCTACGGTGGTATGTGGAACTTGTTTTGCAGAGCCGGACATGATCCTCGTGTTCAAAATCTTCTATGAAGTATTCGGAGGAGGAACCTGCCTTGCAATGCCGAAGACAATTTGCACGCCGGACTCATCGTCATTGAAGCCTGGTTCAGGGGCTACTAAGGGAGTCCTGGATTAGGGGGTATCTGGACGGCCGGATTATATCCTTTGGCCAGACTGTTGGACTATGAAGATACAAGATTGAAGACTTCGTCCCATGTCCGGATGGGACTCTCCTTGGCGTGGAAGGCAAGCTTGGCAATACGGATATGTAGATCTCCTTCCTTGTAACTGACTCTGTGTAACCCTAGCCCCCTCCGGTGTCTATATAAACCGGAGGGTTTAGTCCGTAGGACAACAACAATCATACCATAGGCTAGCTTCTAGGGTTTAGCCTCTCTGATCTCGTGGTAGATCAACTCTTGTACTACTCATTTTATAAAGTATAATCAAGCAGGACGTAGGGTTATACCTCCATCAAGAGGGCCCGAACCTGGGTAAAACATGGTGTCCCCTGCCTCCTGTTACCATCCGCCTTAGAGGCAAAGTTCGGGACCCCTACCCGAGATCCGCCAGTTTTGACACTGATAGTGTCCTAATGCAAACAGTTTTCAATAGGATGTCGTGTGTGTAGTGGAGATTGATCGCACACGTAGTGGATCCTAGAAACGTTTCTGATCTCCACGTCTATCACAGATGTTTCGCTTTTGCAAACCATGTGTAGTATAATCCCTAATTAATCCTTAATTAATCCCTAATTTGAAAATCACATGTTTTGAATTTGAAAGTAGGCAATCACTTATTTCATATCCAACCATGTTTATTACAAATATAGGTTCAACCATGAATGCATAATTCGATGCACAAGTACATATACTAAAGAACTACACAAGCACCAAGTAAAGAATGATGAACCATAGTTGTACTAAAGACTATAAAGAGAGAGGTGAAAGACATTCTGGTCGCTGGAGAAGGTGAAGCAGAATGCCCATATTGTGCCCTCCTCCATGAGTAATGCTCGCACGACTCTAGGCGAACCCCTTATGATGGTTGCCCGTCCATCCTTCATTGTCTTCATTACGACTTCTCGATGCTCATTGTATTCTGGATGAAATACTTTAACCTTCATTGTGTGTCCACCAATCATGTACTTTGTGAGGTAATCTTGAGTGAACTACTTCAGGAACCACTGTGAACGAAAAAGATTCAGACATTGTTGTCTAACAACTCATTATGGGTAGTAAAAAGAGAAGACAACAAAGTTTGTAGTTACCATCCTGCAGCTCACTGTTGTGTCGGATAGAGCATAAAGAAATAATTTGCTTGCCACCATTCGTATCTTTTTGCTCATAATCCTTATTAGTTTCATCACTTGATGCTTGTTCTAAAATATCTCATTGCCTCATACACAAAAAGGGTCGATGCATGGATCCTTGCCAAGGGCATATCTACCTACAATCAAAAAGTCAATATTAGAAGCTAACAAGTGTCCAGGCCTAGATCTATATGCACTACATTATGGAACGACGGGGGGAGTAAAAGCTGAGGGATGAAGCTAACCTCGGTGGAAAATGGTGGCCACTCCCGTTGTTGTCCTGCATAACTAGTGGAAAGGCATGAAAAGTACAGCAACCTTAATATCAAACAATTATAGCAAAGGTAAACAACATCATCTCCAATTGATAGCTTGAATGTGTTGGTTTCAGCATGCTGTTAAAGCAAATATAAAATGGAAGGCAATGTTACCGATAGCAGGCTTAACAACCATCAAATATTCCAATTCAAACTGGTATTGTTGAAAAAGAATAGAACGTAGGTAATGCTTAAAAATCACACTGGATAAATGTGTAAAACTGAAATAAAGGGCATGTGTTAACTACACAAGGAATAACTGGAACCAAA
Organism: Triticum aestivum; assembly: GCF_018294505.1. Taxonomy (NCBI): domain Eukaryota; kingdom Viridiplantae; phylum Streptophyta; class Magnoliopsida; order Poales; family Poaceae; genus Triticum; species Triticum aestivum. Next base: position 273,520,763 of record NC_057800.1, on the reverse strand, counting down.
TATAGCCATTCAAACTGGTATTGATGTAGTCGAGCGGCACAGTTCCGACTTGCACATAATGAACAACAGATTGTGAATGACTGAAATAAACAAGGCACAAATAACCAATATAACAACCAAATATAGCCATTGAAAACTGGACAGAGTCTCACTTCAACCAACCTAACAAGCAAATACAGATAAGCAGGGCATATGCTTGAAAACTAGAGAAATGCTCACTTCAACCAACCTAACAAGAAGATACAGATAAATGAGGCATCTGCTTGATAACTGGACAAATGCTAAAGAAGCAACCTAATGAACAAATACAGATAAACAAGGCATCTGCTTGATAACTGAACAAATGCTCACTACAACCAAACTAAGAACCAAATACATATAAACAAGGCATTTGCTCGATAACTGGACAAATGCTCACTCCAACCATCCTAACAACCAAATACAGATAAACAAGGCATCTACTCACTATAAACAACCAAATATAGTCATTCGTGAAACTGAAGTGGACAATTCATACTTAAACATCACATGTCCCTATTGAACAATACATTTTTGCATAATTGAAATAATTAAACACGACACAGTTAAAGCACCACACGCAAATGCTACTACAACAAAGGGTGCGGGTTGGCAAGCTAGAAAAGGTAAGATTTTCTGATAGAATGTAGCCTCACATTTCATGGATGGGATCCTTCCAGTTGGAAGAGCACAGACCCATCATACGCTCTCTGATGTCATAGATGGGTTGTTTCACCTTGGAATAACCTTCATGGGTGCCCTCATCGTGGTCGTGGTCATGGTCGATGAGATCTGACTTGGCAATTGAGGATCCAAGTAGACGTCATAGAACGTGTCCTTCAGAAATGACAAAATGGGCTCGATGGCGTATAAAGCTCGCAATTCCTTGACCGCTTGGCGGAGGAGATCAGTGGTAGGGCCGTCGAAGAGATCGACGACGGTTGAACTAGAGGGGTTGGGGATGGACCACTTAACCTGTGACATGACCCGCGTGAAGCCGTTGTTGTGGACGAGCTTGATGCCGTAGCCAGCTTTCCCGAGATACAGTAATACGCTAGCCCACTGACATGAAGCCTTCGGCATGGCAACGTAGTCAAAGTCTTCGCCGGCTTCCGCGGTGACATGTTGCTCCGGGATCGACATGTCGGGGCAAATGGCGTACACCTCGCCAACGTCCGCCGGAGAGGCCATGATAAAGCTCTTCTTGGCCCAACGCTTGTCGGGCTCCCCGGGATAGGTGATCGAGCTTAGGCTGCGGCATTCTAGATCAGGCGATGTGGATCTGGCAGGGAGGGACACCACAGGCCTCATCTAAAAACTCGGGGGAGTGGGGCGACGGTATGGGAATCGCTGGGTAACCTAAACTTTATTATCTAAGCTAGGAGGAACGGGCAGACTGGCAGGGGGTGGCGGTGGCGCCGGCGACAGTCGTGAGCTAGGGTTCGAGTGTGGGAGGGAGCAGGTGGGGGACTGGGGAGGGGGTGTTGGAGGATACGCCGTGGCTACTGAGAATTTTACTAATGGTCTATGGAGATGGTGGTGGACGAGGGAGGGCGACGGTTCAAATGCCTCGGCTACTGCAATTTTACTATAAGGTCGGTGCTGGAGGAGTGTGGGCAACAGTTGAAGTACGGCGGCTACTAAAATTTGGGTAAATGAATTTATGCGGGGTAGGAGTGCCCAAGATCGCGCACGGTCCAATAACAATATGCGTGTATGATAATACGGAAAAGTTGTGTGGAACCGCCAATTTTTGCAATGCTCAAGGCAGGTAGTTTGTGTTTATATTTCTAGCTAGCTGGTTTATCACCAACGGTTCATCCTAATTTCCAATTAAACTTACCCGCCTTTAGCTTGCACAGGTGGTGGTTTTATAGCGCACTTGCATCGCACACGGTTACGCCAGTACCTCCACCCTTTGCTTGCGCTTGCGCGGTTGTGGTGATTTTACAGCGCACTTGCATCTCACACGGTTGAGCCAGTACCTCCACCTTTGCTTGCGCTTGTGCAGGCGTGGTGATTCACAGTGCACTTGTATCGCACACGGTTAAGATATTATACTTGTGTCCATTGAGCGTCATCAGAGTCTTTGCAGCAAAAAATAACATTAGAGAGGGTCAGAAGACAGCCACACCAGCATGTGGCCCAAATATATATGAGTGAAAAGGGTGGTCGGTGACATTCAAAATTACAATGCACAACTTTGACCGCGCGGGCCCATGGTTCGGCGCGTCGTCAAAGATCGGTGAGAGGGGCCAAAAGTCAAGAACCACCTGGAAGTGGCCAAATATATGTAGGAATATTGCAGATGTTTAAAACTTTAAAAACACAAGGCATAACTTTGGTGGCACGATCCTCGCAAACTCGAAAGCACCCTTGGATATATATGTCTATAATCACATAATGTCGTACCTAGCTAGGATGCTGGGCCCACCACCTCCCACTTCGTGTCAGCGAGGCGGATGCACGCAATGATCGATACTTTGGTCATACATGCATGTCGCCATGACCTACCATAGGACGGACCAATGAATCTATCGTTTTGTCAAACAACAACTGTTGTTGTCGATAAACCGCTTGGGCCAATAGATTGAACCATCATAAAAATCACACGAGAGGGACCACAAAACTAGCACCTTTGCATCCGGCCCAAAATGATGTACGTTGGGAAGGGGTGATGTTTCTTTCAATATAGAATAATGTACAATTTATGTGTGGTGCCTACCTCTTGATACAGACAACAGCCATGAAGGCAAGGTAGTTAAGGACGAGATATGCAGGGTATGATGTAGGTCGAACCCAGCAATCCGAGCACGTGGGAGGGAATCCTAACAATGCATGAGCTCGAGATTTGGTTGAGCGACATGTGACGGTGACCAGACCTAACACGAACTAGGAGGAATCCATTCATGTCCAACACATACCCCTCATTAACAGGCAACGGGATGATATATATACACTCGGGGAGCCCACAGATATGCGTGTCATCACAAAAAACTGCACAAGTGAGATGTGGTCGATTAGAAGACCCTGTATACATCGAATGCGGCCCGAAAATATGTATGTGTATGGTGGTGTGTGATGTGTTTAAATCCCAAATGCATAACTTCGATGGGCCACCAACTACATTACAAACCGAACACCATACCCGAATCCAAGCCTGGTTCAATACGTACGATGTCAGTTTCCCAACTTCAAGGCAACAGCGGCCGGGGGGGGGGGGGGGTCTTCCCATGCATGCGCTCAAACTTTAGTTGGTCTAGCATGGGACACATCTATATCTATACCCCTATATAGTGTGTGAATATTTTTAAAGTTGGTCGTTGGATGAAGCCAATTCGACAGTACAGAGATGGAAAATCCGTGCACTACTGGCCATTGGATATCATCTACATTCCACCAGATTCTGCCACATGTAAAATCTAGAAGACTCCATAGTTGAACTTCGGCATAATGCACAAACAACAAAACACAAGCACTTCTCCTTTGTTCTCTAGAATCATCCATATCTTAATTGCCCAAACTTTTTTCTAAATGAATTGTCACTTTTTGTTTTTACTTTATGCTTTACAATGCACAATTACATGAATCTTAAAATAGATTCTTTTATAAAACTAATTGATTTTGGATGAGATGAACTATAATAATTAAATGAACATCTACATCATGCATATATGACTCAAAGCTTACATGCTATTGTGTGGTATTTATTCATAATTTGTTTACCAAATCTCATGCGTGCAATGCACGTGTACCTTACTAGTATCAATAGAAACCATCATGGTCAAACCCTTCTCGTTATTGGGTCAAAGGGATAGATTGTGTGGGCCCCCCTAATTGTCAATAAAGGATAGTATATATACCTCGGGGAGCCCACATATATGTGTTGTGTCTATAAGCCGCACAAGGGCGACATGCTTGAGAAGAACACCCTGCCCCCTATACGCTGCACACAACCTGAAAAAGGTTTATATAATCGCCATGATAGGTCAAGTCAATACTTCTTTTATTTTTCGGAGGAAACAATAACCCATAAAATCATAGTAGGTTTATATAATCGCCATGATAGGTCAAGTCAATCATTATTTAATATTTTAGAGCAAGAAATAACCCATAAAAACATAGTCTACAAATTAGCATAACAAGGATCCCAAGGTTTATATAAATGCCATGATAGGTCACTATAGATATATAATATATCTCTATAATGACTGTGTCATAGCATTTAAATGAAGCTTGAGATATGCAACTTCCCACCGGGTCACCCATCCTTGGACTACTCCAGCCCAAGGACGCTTAAGTTCTGTGTTCTATTCGACTAGGCTAGCGGATTGGAAGCCAGCCCTTGCTGATAAGAATTGCCTCCCTGCCATTAAGGTGTTTCACACTGGTCACCCTATGGGACCTACTCCCGCTATCACAAACATTTGTGCTTTTAGAAATTGTGTGGGATATTTACATGGCCAGTGTGTCACTGCTAGCCTTCAATGAGCACTGACACTGGTAGCGGGAAAATGATGGGAGAAGTGGCGGGAAACTGATGAGAGGAGTGGCGATAAATGGTAGCCTATTTAGAAAACCTAGTAGAGAAGGAAGCATGAGCTAGCACGACACCTGCACACAGTGCTTACCCATGTACTGCATGTGCTGTCGAAAGGGCTCAGGGTTGCCATTCGATCTAGGAGCATCCAACGGTGCACACGTACGATCCGTGGGGTTTGGGTTCTGGCCAATCAGAACGCACGACTCAGATCGCATGCGCAATAGGGGGAAGGCAGCATCGGCCATGGTTCAGCAGGCACACGGTTTTCATGAGTGAACCATGTGCTATTTGAAAAAATTTCGTGAGAAGAATCACGGTTTTTAAATCCCTGTAAATCCAAAACTAACCCAAAATCGTGAAACCTGGCATGGTGTCACAACATGGAACATATATGTCGAGGAATTTTTTCCGTCCATTTTGGCACCAGTTTTATTACAAAGCTCTTACAAACCGGAGATTCTCTCAAACAAGCCTCGTGGTTGCGATAGGGAGACGTGTGCCCCTTGTGGGTGAAACGTAATCACTGCCTCTTTTTGCCTTGTATTTTCTTCTACGGGCAACATGGAACGATAGGATATCTGTGCTGAAATTTAAACTTATTCAGGGTTCGTTTGGCCTTTTTATACCCTAATTGAGTATCCTAGGCATTGAATATCCATAATTCAAATCTGAACTTCAAATACATGCTCCAATTCACCAAAATGGCTAGAAAATTTATACATGCGTCCTTGGGTGCATGTTTAGGTCCCATGCTAGGAATGGGAACGAATTACAACCGTACCCGCACCCTGGTTCGTCCTCAAACATTTGGAATCTCGGTTTTTGAATCCCCGTAAATCCTAAACTCACCAGAAAGTCATCAAAGGAGGCATAGTGTCACGTCATGGCACATATATGTCATGGTAAAAACATTGTCCAATTTGGGCCAAGCTTTATTACAAACCTCTTACAAACCAGAGCTTCTCTCAAAGAAGCCCCGTGGTTCCGATAGGGAAACGTGTTTCCCTTGTGGGCGAAACGTAATCACTGCCTCTTTTTGCCTTGTATTTTCTTCCATGGGCAACAATGAACAACATGATATCCGTGCTGAAATTTAAACTTATTCAGGGTTCGTTTGGCCTTTTTATACACTAATAGAGTTTCCTAGGCATTTAATGTCCATAATTCGAAAATGAACTTCAAATACATGCTCCAGTTCACCAAAATGGCTAGAAAATTTATACATGTGTCCTTGGGTGCATGTTTAGGTCCCATGCGAGGAATGGCAACGAATTACAACTATACCGGTGTCCTGGCTCGTCCTCAAACATTTCGAATCTCGATTTTTAAATCCCCATAAATCCAAAACTCACCAGAAAGTCATCAAAGGTGGCATGGTGTCACATCATGGCACATATATGTCGTGGTAAAAACATTCGCAATTTGGGCCAAGCTTTATTGCAAACCTCTTACAAACCGGAGCATCTCACATGAACCCTCGTGGTTTCGATAGGGAAACGTGTCCCCTTGTGGGCCAAAAGATAATCGCTCCCTCTTCTAGCCTCGCATTTTCTGCTACACGCGACATGGAACAACGGGAGATTCGCACTGAACTTTGAAATTATTCAGGGTTTGTCTGACCTTTTTTATTCATTAAGTGAGTTTTCTAGGCATTTAATGTCCATAATTCAAATAGGAACTACAAATACATGCTCCAGTGCACAAAAATGGCAAGAAAAATGTACATGTTTTCTTGCGGTGCATGTTTAGGTCCCATGGAACGAATGGAACGAATTCAACCATCTCGCCATCCTGGCTTGGCCACAAACATTGCGAATCTCAGTTTTCAAATCTCTGTAAATCCAAAACTCACCAGAAAATCATGAAACTTGGCATGGTGTCACTACATGGTACACATAATTGTCCAATTTGGGTGAAGCTATATTACAATCCTCTTACAAACCAGAGTCTGTCGCAACCCTCGTGGTTCCGATAGGAAAACATGCCCCTCTTGTGGGTGAAACAATAATCATTGCCTCTTCTCTCCTTGAACTTTGTTTTCTACATGCAACATAGATTAACAAGAGTGTCGCGCTGAAATTTGAAACTGTTCAGGGTTCGTTTGGCCATTGTATATATATTACAAATTACTAAGTTTTCTATGCATTTAATGTAGTCCATAATTCAAATTTGAACTACAAGCACATGCTCAAGTGAAGCAAAATGGGTGGGAAATCATACATGTGTCATTGGGTGCATGTCTAGGTCTCATTTAAGGAATGGGAATGAATTACAAACTTGTGGTCGTCCTCAAACATTGAGAATCTCGGTATTTAAAACCCAGTAAATCAAAAACTCACCCAAAAAACATGAAACTTGGCATGGTTTCATGACATGGCGCATATATGCTATGGTAAAAAAATTGTCCAGTTTGAGAAGAGGCGCACACATTAGTAGCCAACGAAGTCCTTTTTGAAACAAAAAGCTAACACGTTAATATCGCAAAATGGTTGTATTATATTAACCGTGTTGAAATTTAACCATACCTGGTGGCATGCGTGCAGTTGTTTGATTAGGCGGGACAAGCGCGAGAAGTCTGCCTTGCAGGCTCGATGGGACGCGTGCGAGCAGTCCACCGCGCAGGCTCGATGGGACATGTGCATCATGTCCACCTCGCAGGCTCGATGGGTCACATGCGAGCAGCATGGCTGCCCATGCTCACCGGGAAGCGAGCTCTTTGACCTCCATGCACCAGCCGCCGCCTGATACGTCTCCATCGTATCTACTTTTCCAAACACTTTTGACCTTGTTTTGGACTCTAACTTGCATGATTTGAATGGAACTAACCCGGACTGATGTTTTTTTCAGCAAAATTGCCATGGTATTATTTTTGTGCAGAAATAAAAGTTCTCAGAATGACCTGAAACTTCACAGAGAATATTTTCGGAATATATAAAAATACTGGCGATGGTAACAGGAGACAAGGGACACGATGTTTACCCAGGTTCGGGCCCTCTCTATGGAGTTAAAACCCTACGTCCTGCTTGATTGATATTGATGAATATGAGTGTTACAAGAGTTGATCTACCTCGAGATCGTAATGGCTAAACCCTAGAGGTCTAGCTTGTATGGCTATGCTAATGAGTCTGTCCTATCCGGACTAAGTCCTCTGGTTTATATAGACCCCGGGAGGATCTAGGGTTACACAAGGTCGGTTACAAAGAAATGAATCTACATATTCGGTCGCCAAGCTTTCCTTCCACGCCAAGGAGAGTCCCATCCGGACAAGGGTGCAGTCTTCGGTCTTCGTATCTTCACAGCCCAGTAGTCTGGCCCATGGCTAATAGCCGGACGCCCAAGGACCCCTTAGTCTAGGACGCCCTCAGTAGCCCCCGATCCAAGCTTCAATGACGAGGTGTTCGGTGTGCAGACTGTCTTCGGCATTGCAAGGTGGGTTCCTCCTTTGACGTCTTCCAAGTAGGGTGTTCGACTTTCAATCCAATGCCGCACCCCTCAGATTCTGTGCATTTATGACCTCATCTTCGACGTGTCGGGCGAATGTGGATGGTCAGTTATTTTTGTAAATAACACCCTAGCCTTGCAAGAAAGAGTGTCCATTTAAAGAGACTGGATCTCAGATCCTTTCAGCATCACGCGGAGAAAATCCTCAGATACTGCCAGGCAAAACCATTCCAACATGGTCAACATTCCCAGCTCCTCTTCCCATTCCAACCTAGAGAGAGGCAAGTGGGAGAGGTGCTCCGTGCCCCACAGCCAATTAGCGAAGTTGCAAACGCAGGGATTTCTCCCTCCTGCAGATCTGGTCCCTGTTCGAGCAGGATTGGCCTCCTTCAACAGCAAAACCCAGGCGGAGGATTTCCCCAATCCGTCTGCGGGAGTACGAGTGTGCTTCGTCCCCTATTTGCTGAGGGGTGTGGGATTTCCATTTCACCCATTCCTCCGAGGGCTTCTGGAGTACTATGGCCTCCAGCTACATAATTTTACCCCGGCCTCCGTCCTGCACATTGTGGGTTATGTCGCTTTATGCGAACTATTCCTGGGTTGCGAGGCCCATTTTGACTTGTGGAGAAGAATGTTGTGCCTCGTCCCTGGCAATCAAGGTGGGTCAATTTTTGAAGTGGGAGGAGCCAAAGTGTGGTGCATTGCCAGGACCAGATACGTGTCCGGCATGCCAAAGAAAGCTCCCGAAGAGTGGCCTTCCGAATGGTTCTACATTGACGACGTCACTCTACCCGACCCCGTCCGCATGGGCCACCCCGAGTTTTCAATTGCTCCACTGAAGAAACGCCATAGCTGGTGTCCTCGGAGCCTCGAGGAAGAGGATAGTGCGGAGGTCAGTCTACTGCTGGGCAAGATTAAGGCGCTTGCCCAGTCTGGATTGTCAATAACCAAGGTAACGGTGATCTCTATAACGCGAGGGTCCAGCCACTCCAATACAGAGTCCTGCCCATGTGGCATTACAACAGGGAAGACGACACCTCATGCTATGGTCGGAAGGGCCCGAAGACCCCCGCCGCCGTGGCCAAAATACTCGCCGAGCTGTATAAACGGGAAAAGGAGGAGTTCACCCGTCTCCAATATCAAGACGGATTCTCCATGTATAATCCTCCCAGCTGGGTAAGGTTCAGCTCCACAATTTTACTTTTGTCCCTGAATTATTCTTGACCGGCAGCATCCTATCTGCTCATAAAAGGAATGGCAAAAGGCTGTCGAGGGGATCCATGACCCTGCCCCTTAGCTGGAGAATCGTAACCGGGATCTTGACCCCGGATATGAGGAAGATCAGGACATATTTGTGGAGCTCGAGGATGGAATATTCTATCAGATGAGCTACGATGGTACATATGTACCTATTATCACTGATTACCCCACCCTCCTTCCTGCTTCACGTGTAAGTAAACCGAAGACACCTTATCCAAAAGAGTTTTCTCATTCCACCTTACCCACCGCACTGTCCTATGCTTAGAAGGGGAAGCGTTCAGTGCGCCATGCAGCCCCGGGAGCATCTCTGAAGAGAGCGTCCCCTCTACCAGGCAAGCCTTCTAAGAGGAAGACAAACGAAGATATGGCCGAGCATTCATCAAAGAGGTATGAATTTGCAAGTATGCACCTTGGCAGTCACATCCAACTGTGACCTTTCCGTTTATCCTGTATCAGGAAAAAGGTGTGCCAGACTATATCCGGGGGTCCGACCGGTCATACTTCCCGCGGCCAGGATTCAAATCCTATCGTGAAGACGGGGGCTGATGCGAGGGTGACGCCGAACTGTCCTCCAGCCGAGGACTCAGATGATGTATCAGTCACCAACTCGGGAGTGGAGAGCGCCATGAATCATCGGCGCCGCAGGGCCGTTTTACATGACCCTGGCTTTTCAGAAGAGTCATTTAACGCCTTCAGCTCGGCCGATGCATATATCCGAGCTGCTCGAGATGGGCTTAACAGAGCCACAAAACAACATTTAAAAGATGTGCAGGTAAGTTTGTTTTGTCTGACTACGATAACCATATGCCAGTAGCCCCCGAGACTTAAAGTAGTTGACACAACTGATTTAAGGATCAATGTACAACCAGGTGCTTACGGAGAAGAACACCCTGTTAACTCAGGAACTAGAAAAGTGTCGGAGCCAACTGTTAGCTGCCAATGACGAACTGGAGAAATCCAAGAAGGCATCCCCTGGTACTGTTTCCCTCCTTCGAGAAATAATAAATGTACACTAATAATGCTAATCTAGTTGCTTATCTTTGTATTGGATCGTTAGACCAACTGTGAGAGCAGCTGGACGCCGCTCGAGGCGAAGAACACGGAGCCAAAAAACTGCTAGCAGCAGGCGAGCGTGTGTTAACAAAAGTCGTTCAGGAGAAAAAGAAGCTCTAGGATTCGAACACCAAACTGGGCGAAGAACTGAAAGATGTGCGAGCTCAGCTAGCTGACTTCGTGAAGGAGAACAAAAAACTATGAGGCGGCATATTCAGTATGTGGCTGCATTTATCTTATAATAGTTTGGAAGTAACAGTAGCTGATATAGCTGTGATTGCAGGTATATTGACGGGCCGTCCTGAAGAGGAAGTGTCCGGATCATCAAGTGATCTTCTACAAGAGCTGTCGCAGTTGCACGAGCAAGCTCGGCTGGCAATGCGGAGTGTAGGCAAGGCCTTATGGCCATCCGAGTCCCCTTCAGGGAGTATGGAGAAGCTTGTAGAGATCTTCAAGGGAGCACGGCAGCGTATCCGACTGTGGAAGATATCGGCCTGCCGAGAGGGTGCGCGAGAAGCCTGTGCCATGGTAAAAACACGATATACCAAGCTGGATCCGAATCACATGGCCCGGTTCGGACCGCTAGGGTCAAATGGGGAATAAATTCCCGTTAGTTTAGTATATGGCCTAGTAGAGGTGGCTGCTAAATACTCACAATAGGATTGTAAGTTAGGCCGCCTGTTGGACGGTATAGAGGAGGAAGTTTTTGAGTCCTAAGTGACTATGTATTTTCCTTCTAGCTAGATAATAAAAACAATTGTCATGGCCGACCTTTTCACTTCGACCTCAGGACTTGAAGATGCGGAGTGTTTCCGAATACCCTAACGGTAGAACATACCGGGGCATGCATGGGAACCAGGCTTAGGGGTCGTGGTTGCTTAAACAGATAATGTGTATCCGGCTAGTTATGTTATATTACATTATGTAAGAAACAACTTCCAGAGAGAATAGTTCCGTTAAGGGTTCCTTTCCCTAGGTGTGCATGCGTTTGTGGTGCATGTCCGAACTGTGATTGAGAAAAAATCGCAGAGTAAGTAACTTCTAGGGTTTCACAATGGAGTTAATGCGGAAACATATTTAATTCCTCGATCGAATATTCCCTTAAGAACGCAAGCTTTCGGCTTCACCCAGTCTGAGGTACACATCCGGATGACCCAGCAGTAACAATCACAGAGGTGCTCTCTTTATTCCCTAGCCGAACTAACGGGAATGTAGGGCATAAGCACAGGAGCCAGGCAACCCAGCTTGGCAAAAACATAAGTGATATTGATGCATATAGTGGCGAAGAAAAGGTACATATGAAAAAACGCATATGTGGTGAGCTTGATGCTCAAAGAATAATAGCAAGATTTTGTACGAGAAGCCCCCAGGTATAATGAGCATGCATATGTAGGGATGCACGCATCGGGTAAGGACGGTCCAGGCATAAAATCGTCGCAGTCTGGCTGCATTCCAGGGGTTCGACTCCAGGTGATTGTCTCACGCGTCACGCAGGCGGTACGCGCCTCCGGTGAGAACTTCGTCAATGATGAAGGGACCCTCCCACTTGGGCTTCAGTTTCTCCTTTTTCTTCTTTGGCAGGCGTAGAACGAGTTCACCAATGTTATAAGTCTTGGCCCACACTTCTCTGCTTTGATACCTGCGAGTCTGTTGTTGATAAAATGCGGAACGGGCTTTTGCAATGTTGCGCTCCTCCTCCAAGGCGTCTAGGTTGTCCTGACAATCAAGCTCGGCTTCTCTCTCTTCGTACATGCGCACTCGAGGTGAGTCATGAATAATATCGCAGGGTAACACTGCTTCTGCATCGTACACCATGAAGAAAGGTGTATATCCAGTAGTGCGGTTGGGCGTGGTCCGCAGCCCCCAGAGTACGGACTCAAGTTCTTCCACCCTGTGCTTGTCTGATTCTTTCAAAGACCGCACTAGTCTAGGTTTGATGCCGCTCATAATAAGACCATTATCCCATTCAACTTGACCGTTTGTCTGTGGCTGATAGACAGAGGCGTAACCGATCTTAATGCCTAGATTAGTACACCATGTTTTCACTTCGTCGGCTGTGCAATTAGAGCCATTATCGGTGATTATGCTGTGCGGGACACCATAACGGTGTACCACGCCGAATATGAAATCTATTACTGGCCCTGCTTCGGCCGTTTTGACTGGTCTGGCCTCCATCCATTTAGTGAATTTATCCACCATGACCAGCAGGGACTTTCTCTTATGGCTTCCTCCTTTAAGGATTCCGACCATATCGAGTCCCTAGGCCGCAAAAGTCCAAGTAATGGGGATTGTTTGCAAAGCAGTGGGGGGCATATGGCTTTGGTTGGCAAAGAGTTGGCATCCAACGCAACGTTGGACGTGGTCCTGTGCATCTGTTCGGGCCGTCAGCCAATAAAACCCTATATGGAAGGCCTTGTTAACAAGGGCCCAAGCTGCGGCGTGGTGACCGCCGAGTCCGGCATGAATTTCAGCCAAGAGTTGTCGCCCCTCTTCCTCGGAGATACATCGTTGAAGAACTCTGGTAGCGCTTTTCTTATAGAGCTCTCCCTCAGGAACCTTGTAGGCCTTCAAACGTCGGACAATGCAACGGCCCTCATTCTGGTCCTTAGGAAGCTCCTTCCTGCTAAGGTAGGCCATGAAGGGTTCATTCCATGGGGCAATGATTGCCATGATGAGATGCGCCGATGGTGTTATTTCGGTGGCTGAGCCTCCGATGACGTCGGTGTTTACGAGATCTGGGGTTATGTTTGGATCCGGACTTGTGTTGGCATTCTCCCCCTGCCACACCACAGATGTTTTAAAAAGTCATTCAAGAAAGATATTAGGTGGGACCGGGTCGCATTCAGCGCCGATACGAGCAAGAACATCCGCCGCTTGATTACTTTCTCGAGCCACATGATGGAACTCGAGCCCCTCAAACCAGGACGACATTTTTATGACTACGTTATGATAAGCTGCCATCTTCGGATCTTTGGCGTCGAAGTCTCCATTTGTTTGAGATATTGCAAGGTTTGAGTCCCCGCACACTTCTAGGCATTGTATGCCCATGGAGACAGCCATCCGGAGACCATGCAATAAGGCCTCGTATTCGGCTGCATTATTGGAGTCTGTGTATAGTATTTGGAGTATGTACTGAATGACATCTCCAGTAGGGGACGTTAAAACGATGCCCGCTCCTAGCCCTGCCAGCATTTTGGAGCCATCGAAATACATAACCCAATTGAAATATGTGTTGTACTCTTTAGGGAGTTCAGCCTCTGTCCATTCGGCGACGAATTCGGCCAGTACTTGGGATTTAATAGCTCAACGTGGTTTGTATGTAATGTCAAATGGGAGGAGCTCAATGGCCCATTTGGCAATCTGGCCCATGGCATCGCGGTTATTTATAATGTCATTGAGTGGTACTTCGGAAGCCAGCGTAATTGAACACTCCTAGAAGTAGTGACGGAGCTTTCAGGATGCCATGAAAACTGCGTATGCTATCTTTTGATAATGGGGGTATGGGGATTTGCATGGTGTAAGGATAGTGGATATGTAGTATACTGGCTTCTGAAGTGGGAATTTATGTCTGTCATGTTCTCGTTCAACGACGAGTATGGCGCCCACCACCTGATGTGTTGCCGATATGTATAATAATATCGGTTCACCGGCGTTTGGTGCGGGCAGGATTGGATTGCTCGCAAGAATGGTTTTTATTTCCTCCAATCCAGCTGTTGCCGCGTCCGTCCACTCGAAATGATTGGTTCGCCGTAAAATGTGATAGAGTGGCAGTGCCTTTTCTCCCAATTTGGAGATGAAGCGGCTTAGAGCTGCCACGCAACCCGCGAGTTTTTAAAGTTGTTTAAGGTCTGTTGGCGTAGCCAATTGCGAAAAAGCGCGGATTTTGGCTGGATTTGCTTCAATTCCTCTATTGGAAACGATGAAGCCCAACAGTTTTCTGGCCGGGACACCGAAAACGCACTTTTCCGGATTGAGATTAATGTCATACACGCGGAGGTTGTTGAATGTGAGACGTAAATCATCTATTAGTGTTTTGACGTGCCTAGTTTTGGTGATGACATTGTCCACATAAGCTTCAACTGTCTTGTCGATCTGTTTCTCTAGCCATGTTTGAATCATGCGTTGGTATGTGGCATCGGCGTTCTTAAGCCCGAAGGGCATGGTGTTGAAGCAGAATGGCCCATATGGGGTAACGAATGCTGTTGCAGCTTGATCGGACTCCTTCATTTTGATTTGATGGTATCCGTAATATGCATCCAGGAAACACAGAGTGTCGTGTCCTGTGGTAGCATCAATGATTTGATCAATGCGGGGGAGGGGAAGGGATCCTTAGGGAAAGCCTTATTGAGGTCTTTAAAATCGATGCACAACCGCCAGGATTTGTCCTTCTTTGGTACCATCAGCAGGTTTGCCAGCTAGTCCGATGTTTTATTTCTCTGATGAATCCGGCTTCAATTAGCTTGGCTAGCTCCTCCCCCATAGCTTGACGTTTGGGTTCGGAAAAGCGCGGTAGTGTTTGCTTGGCCAATTTATATCCCTTTAATATATTGAGGCTGTGTTCGGCCAACTCGCGTGGGATTCCTGGCATATCAGAAGGGTGCCAGGTGAATATATCCCAATTCTCGCGCAGGAACTCTTGTAGCGCGGCATCAATTGTTGGGTCTAATTGTGCTCCGATGTATGCTGTCTTCTTGGGGTTAGTTGGATGGACTTGGAATTTGAATATTTTTTCTGCTGTTTTGAAGGGGGTGGATTTGGGTCGTTTATCTAGGACCACATCGTCCCTGTCCACCATAGAGCGCAGCGTGGCTAATTCTTCGGCCGCGAGGGCTTCAGATAATGCCTCGAGGGCCAAGGATGCGGTTTATTCTCGGCACAGAGTGCTATGTCTGGATCACTAGCTAGAGTGATTATACTGTTGGGCCCAGGCATCTTAAGCTTCATGTATCTTTAATGGGGTACCGCTTGGAAGTGCGTAAATGCATCTTGCCCTAAGAGGGCCTAATACCCGCTGTTGAAAGGGGCCACTTGGAAGGTTATTTCTTTAGACCGATAGTTCTCCAGCGTGCCGAATACCACGTCGAGTGTTATTTTTCCCGCACACCGCGCCTCTTGACTGGGGATAATTCCTCGAAAGGTCGTGCTGCTTTACTCAATGCGGCTCCTGTCTATTTCCATTTTGTGGAGGGTATCTTCGTAGATGAGGTTTAATCCGCTGCTGCCATCCATACGGACCTTGGTAAGCCGAAAGTCGTCCACAATTGGACTGAGGACCAAGGCGGCTGCTGCTCGGACTGTTTTGTTTTTTGGTTCGTCGCCGGCATTAAAAGTTATAGTTGTGTCGTTCCAAGGGTTTATTGCTGCTATTTGATAGACTTCGGTGAGTGCACGTAGTGCTCTCTTGCGCCTACTGTTTGAGGCGAATGTCTCGAAGACCGTCAGTACTTTGGGGTCGTTGTCCTCTGGGGGTGTTGTTCCGGGTTATTCTTGGTGAGGATGTCCTCGCCGCTCTTGGCCACTTGCCGGAGTATCCAACATGCTCTGAGGCTATGTGTTGGTATGTTATCCGGTGTTGCATGTATTTTGCATGGCCCATCGAGCCATCCTTCCAGAACGATTCCACGCCCCATACTAGACTTCTATTTCTTTACTGTTGAGCCGGGCGTGTTGCCCGGGTTCTCCCTTTTTGCCTGGATAAGGGGTTGAGTGGGGACTGATGATTCCCAATGAGCTGCTTGAGTTTTCCAGGCGCTTTCCATTGCGGTGTACTTTTGTACAATAGTTTCCAAGTCAGCGAAGTGTAGGATGCGACAACGGTTGATGTCGTTGAGAATTCCTTCGTCCCTGCAATTGTTGCGGAACACTGAGATCGCTTCTGAAAGCACAAGTGCTCCCTAGGTGGTTTTGGTAATTAATGTCAACATATCTCTTGTTGGACTAACACTTTTACCTAGTATCTTTCAGATAAGTTCAACAATGAAGTGGCATGGACTAGAGGATGTGGAACCCCTTCAAAATGCTAAGGACAAAGGATTGGCTCAACCTCCAAGCTCAAGACTCTACATTTTCTATTTTAGTGATCCAAGATCACATTGAGTCTATAAGAAAAGCCAATACTATTAAGAACGGATGAGGTGTTGCTTAATGCCTTGCTTGCTCAAAGTGCTTAGTGATATGCTCCAAAGCCCTCAACCACTTTCTCACGTCCAAATATGTCCCACACCAAATATCCAACTCGGCCCCACCGATTCTTTCTATCCGGAGCCACCGAGTGCAGTTGACAGAGCCACTGCCAGAAACCCTAATCAGGTTGATCTCACCGATGGGATCTCGGTCTCACCGAGATGGGCTTGCAAACTCTCTGTTACCCATTGCAATATTTTTGGTCCCACCGAGATATAGAATCGGCCCCACCGAGTTTGCTTGGCCAACTCTCTGTTTCGCTTATTACCAAAATCGGTCCCACCGAGTTTGAGTAATTGGTCAAACCGAGTTTTGGATTTACCATAACCCTAGCACATCGGTCCCACCGAGTTGATCTAGTCGGTCCCACCGAAAACTCTATCGGTCACTAGCTTTGCTGAATCGGTCCGACCGAGTTTAACAATTCGGTCCCACCGAGATTGGCAAGTTGTGTGTAACGGTTAGATTTTGTGTGCAGGCTATATATAGCCCTCCACCACCTCTTCATTTGAAAAGAGAGCTATCAGAACAAACCTACACTTCCAACCTACTTTTTCTGAGAGAGAACTACCTACACTTGTGTTGAGGCCAAGATATTCCATTCTTACCATATGAATCTTGATCTCTAGCCTTCCCCAAGTTGCTTTCCACTCAAATCTTCTTTCCACCAAATCCATATCATGTGAGAGAGAGTTGCATGTTGGGGAGACTATCATTTGAAGCACAAGAGCAAGGAGTTCATCATCAACACACCATTTGTTACTTCTTGTAGAGTGGTGTCTCCTAGATTGGCTAGGTGTCACTTGGGAGCCTCCGACAAGATTGTGGAGTTGAACCAAGGAGTTTGTAAGGGCAAGGAGATCTCCTACTTCGTGAAGATCTACCGCTAGTGAGGCAAGTCCTTTGTGGGCGATCGCCATGGTGGGATAGACAAGGTTGCTTCTTCGTGGACCCTCCGTGGGTGGAGCGCTCCATGGACTCGCGCAGTCGTTACCCTTCATGGGTTGAAGTCTCCATCAACGTGGATGTACAACAGAAGCACCTATCGGAACCACGACAAAAACATCTGTGTCTCCCATTGCGTTTGAATCCTCCAATCCCATCCCTTTACATTCTTACAAGTTGCATGCTTTACTTTCCGCTGCTCATATACTCTTTGCATGCTTGCTTGATATGTATTGTGTTTGTTAAACTTGTGCCAAAACTCCACTTCAACCTAAAGAAATTAAAAACTGCAACTTTTAGCACTTAGTGTCTAATCACCCCCCCTCTAGACACCTCTTCTCGATCCTTTCAATTGGTATCACAGCTTTGGTGTCCATTGCTTTGATTTAAACACCATTGGAGGAAGATGGATGTGTATACTTTGGGGAGTCTTAGACGTAGAGTGCCTATTCTTGATGGAGAATATTTTCATGAGTGAAAAAATGAAATGCTTCAGATGTTCAATGAATATCATTTGAACAAGTACATTACTAGCCCTTGTGCACCTGATGCCGATCCTTTGCATCCTACCCTTGATGAGTCTATTGACATGATCCGCAACCTTAGAACTATTAATCTTATCACTAGAGGCGTGCCTAGAAACTTGATTGAATGTTTGCCTACTCTTGATTGTGCCTACACTATATGGAGATTTCTTGAGGAACGCTTTCCAAGTTATTCCTTAAAAAATCTAGATGAAATTCTCCATAAGTCTATTGCCTTCATTAAGATGAGTTCCAATGATCCCAAATTTGGTGACTGCTTATTTGAGCTTACTAATCTTACAAGTGCCAAGGGAGATGTTGGAATCATTCTCAATATCATTTCCAAAGCTATTAGAATTCATAAAGATAACCATAGAAATGATCATTTATCTAATGAATTACCCTCACTAGGAATTGATCAATCACAAGATGATGTTGAACATGGATACTATGATGAGGATGATGATGACAGTGACTATGATCTTAATGATGCAATGAGACACTTTGGTCTTATGGCAAATCTTCGCGGCTACATGGCTGGAGGAAAGGAATGGGTTCTTGATAGTGGATGTACTGATCATATTACTGGAGATGAAGATATGTTCCGTGAGCTTGCTGAAAATGACGACCCTCGAAAGTATGTCACCTTTGGTGATAACTCAAAGTGTAAGGTGGTTGGCCTAGGTAAGGTGACTATCTCACATGATAGCTCCATACAAAATCTCATGCTTGTTGAATCTCTTGGGTACAATTTACTTTCAGTATCTAGACTTGCTGATTTCGGTTTCAATGTCCTATTTACTGAAGTAGATTGCCAAGTGTTTTGAAGAGACAATCATAAAATGGCCTTTACCGGTATACGTAGAGGTGATCTTTACATTGTTTATTTCACTAAAAAGGCTCAACCTAGAACTTGCTTAATTGCTAAATCTTCTAAAGGTTGGTTATGGCATAGACAATTAGGTCATGTTGGTATGCGAAACCTTGACAAGATTATTAAAGGAAGTCATATCCTTGGCGTTAACGATGTCATATTTGATAAGGATAGACTTTGCAGCGCTTGTCAAGCAGGTAAACAGGTTGGAGGAAGGCATCCCGTGAAGAACATCATGATGACAAGGAGGCCACTCGAGCTACTTGACATGGATCTTTTTGGTCCCAACGCTTACAAAAGTCTCGGTGCTATTTTGGTCTAGTTATAGTTGATGATTTTTCAAGATTTACGTGGGTGTTCTTTCTCGATGATAAATCACAGGTCCAAAACATCTTCAAAAACTTCGCTAGAAAGGCCCAAAATCAATTTGAAGTAAAAATCAAGAAGGTTCGCAGCGACAACAGAACGGAGTTCAAGAACGCAAATGTGGACACCTTTCTTGATAAAGAAGGGATTTCACATGAGTTCATGGCTACGTACACACCTCAACAAAATTGAGTTGTTGAGAGGAAGAACCGGACACTCATCGAAATGGCGAGAACGATGCTTGATGAGTACAAGACGCCAAAGCACTTTTGGGCGGAAGCGGTTGAGATAGCTTTTCATGCAACAAATCGCTTGTATCTTCACAAGCTACTCAACATGACGGCATATGATCTCGTCACCGGTAACAAACCACAAGTTGGATACTTTCGAGTATTCGGCTCAAAGTGCTACATTCTTGACAAGCATCGTCGTTCTAAATTTGCTCCTAAGTCTCATGAAGGTTTCCTACTTGGTTATGGCTCAAACTCTCACACAAACCGTGTCTACAATAATTTCACCCGAAAGGTTGAAGAGACAATAGATGTGAATTTTGATGAATCTAACGGCTCGCAAGTAGAGCAATTGCCAATTGATGTAGGAGACAAAGACCCTTCGGAAGCAATCCAAGACCTGTATATTAGCAAGATTCGTCCAACGGAGGTGAAGGAGAGTACCTCGTCCGTCCAAGTGGAAGGTTCTACCTCACGACAAGGTGAACCAAGATTTGATACAGAAGCATCCACAAGCGGGACACACCAAGATGAAGAAAACAAGGGAGTGCACCAAGATGAACGCCAACAATGTCCTTCTCCACCACGACAAGAGAACGACAACGTCAACAACGAAGAAGGCCAAGAAGAAGAACAAGATGAAGAAGATGTTCAACCAAGATCCAAGCAAAAGCTTTCACGAGTTCGAGCAAGAATTTCCAAAAACCATCCCGTTGAGCATATCTACATTGATATCCAAACCGGGAGAATCACTCGCTCAAAAACTCGTTTAGCTAACTTTTGTGAACACTATTCATTCATCTCTAGCATTGAACCTATGAAGGTTGAAGAAGCTTTGGAAGATCCGTATTGGATAAATTCCATGCATGAAGAGCTACACAACTTTGAGAGAAATCAAGTTTGGACATTAGTTGAGAAGCCCGACAACAACCACAACATCATCGGTACCAAATGGGTGTTTCGCAACAAGCAAGATGAAGATGGACAAGTAGTTCGCAACAAAGCATGTCTCGTCGCCCAAGGCTACACTCGAGTCGAAGGTATGCACTATGGTGAGACATATGCCCCCGTTGCTAGACTTGAGTCCATTCGCATCTTACTTGCCTATGCTAATCATCATGATATCACCTTGTACCAAAGGACATTAAAAGTGCTTTTCTGAATGGTGAAATAGAGGAGGAAGTTTATGTTAAGCAACCTCCCGGATTTGTCAATGCTAAGAAACCCAATAATGTTTACAAACTTCACAAAGCTCTTTATGGTCTTAAACAAGCTCCTAGAGCTTAGTATAAATGCTTGACCAAGTTCCTTATTGAAAATGGCTTTGAAATTGGAAACATAGATTCTACTCTTTTTACTAAAAGGGTTAATGGAGAACTATTTGTGTGCCAAATTTATGTCGATGATATTATATTTGGATCAACTAACCCGCATTTTAGTGAAAAGTTTGGAAAGCTAATGTCGGAGAAGTTTGAGATGTCAATGATGAGTGAACTCAAATTCTTTCTTGGTTTTCAAATCAAGCAAACTAAGGAAGGTACCTTTGTCTCTCAAATGAAGTACACCAAGGACTTATTCAATAAGTTCAATATGCAAGAATGCAAAGGTATGACTACACCCATGCCTGCTAGTGGACATCTTGACTTAACCAAAGATGGTGAACCGGTTGATCAAAAGGTTTATCGCTCTATGATTGGTTCATTGTTATATCTATGTGCTTCATGCCCCGATATTATGCTAAGTGTGTTCATGTGTGCACGATATCAAGCTGCTCCTAAAGAATGTCATCTTAAGGCCGTGAAAAGGATAGTGAGATACTTAATCCATACACCAAATTTTGGCATTTGGTATCCAAAGAGGGCCTCCTTTGACCTTGTTGGCTACTCCGACTCGGACTATGCCGGTGACAAGGTTGATAGAAAGTCCACTTTGGGTACTTGTCAATTTCTTGTTAGATCTTGTGTCTTGGTCTTCCAAGAAACAAAACTTGGTATCCTTATCCACCGCCGAAGAGGAATACATTGCCGCTGGATCATGTTGTGCTCAATTACTTTGGATGACCCAGACTCTTAAAGATTATGGGATATATGTGAAACATGTTCCATTACTTTGTGACAATGAAAGTGCTATTAATATTGCTCACAATCCCGTGCAACATTCTTGAACAAAGCATATTGAAGTTCGTCATCATTTCATTCGAGATCATGTTGCCAAAGGGGACATTAATCTTAAGCATGTTCGCACCGTAAAGCAGTTAGCTGACATATTCACGAAACCACTTGATGAGAAAGTGTTTTGCAGGTTAAGAGGTGAATTGAACATCATTGATGCTTCAAACTTGGAGTAGGAACTCCATTTGATACATGCAAGGCATGAGCCTATGACTAATCCTTGATATTTCTCTTATGTTGACTATCTCATGTCTTGGATATATTTGCACCTTGCATGTTATCTAACCTGTGTAGGTACTTGGATGAATCTAAATCTATGAGATTGCAACTCACTCACATCTTGAGCAATTTCTATATCACCAAGTCTCTACACAATTGTGGATGAAGACAAGGAAGCATGCAACCATTCAAACATATCCTTTGTCAAATTTTATGTTGAGTTTCATGATTGTCATTTTGTATATACAAGTGCTCTTTCTTGCAAGAACTAACCCATGTAGGTAAATGAACTCAAACTCCAAGTGGTGCTCCCAACTCTTGATGAGCTACATCAACCTTGAGCAACCCACACAAGTTCAACTACATGATCATAATCAACACCACCACCCAAGGTATGTTATTCCATCTTAGAGAAGCTTTACTCCAAGTCATGAGTCAAAGCAACTCGACAAGAGGTGAATACATCAAAAAGCATAAACGAAAATGGTAACCCCATTTTGAGCTTAAACGATGAGTATGACCTATGATCAAGTGATCTCACTTGACTCCTAAGTCAATATACTCTAACATAGGTGACTTTGTTGCCGACCAATTCTAGATGAAGTTCTCTTGTGTTTCTTTTTGTGCTCTTGCATTTGTCTCATGCATATTTGTTTCCAACTTCATCTAGACTTCTTTTTAGTTTCTCTTTTATTTTCTGTTCTGCATTCCTTGCATAAAATTCATTGCAAATCTTTTAGTAAATTCCTTGCAAATCCTTGTGAGATCTTACTTGTCTAGTGAGATGAGGTGACAAGTGTTTTCTCTGTGATGAACTCGGTCTCACCGGTCTGATGCTTTCGGTCCAACCGAATCCTCTCGGTACAACCGAACCATACAACTCGGTGTCACCGATTTCACTACAGGAAAGACATCTCGCCACTTGTCTCTGCATTCTTTTTGATCCAGCTCCACTCAATGAATCTTGTCCTTGACCAGCATCCCATTCAACTTGCTGCTTTGTTCTGTGACTCAAGGACCAAAGCCATCATGACAAAAATCCAGAAGAACCCTTCTTGGAAATTGGTGTCAATGGGGGAGAGAGAAATCACATCAAAGCTTAATGATATCTATAGGGGGAGGGAATACTCAAGGGAAGAAAGAGTAATCATCAAGGACCCCGGATGCTTGGTTTTCAAGAGGAGAGAAGTCGCATGTCTTCAAGAGGGGAAAGACATGTTCATATTTTCTCGTTTGCATTAGCTTTGTTTATTTCCTTTGAGCTCTGCCTTTGCTTTGATTTTCTGTTCCCTATCTTCTCCCAGCATCCCATGCTAGATTCAGGGGGAGCAAGACATCTAAGGAAAGGAAATCCTTGATTTATTGCACATCTTTACCTTTAGGGACATGTCTATATCCATACTCACTCTACATATCATCCCAGTCTTGGTACTCTTGTGGTTTCTTTTGTTTTCTTTGGCCAGTAGGTTTATATGTGTGATCTAACCTTGTTTATGCAGGTTCATCCCATCCTAAGACAACTCAAGACCATAAGGTAAGTATGTGCATCAAATTCATGTGTATGAGAAATTCTTGCTGATGTACATACTGTTTGTAAGAAGGACTCATGAGCATGAAGGTACATTTCTCATATTCACATCATTTGCCCTGATGCATATAGCCAAGATACATGTAACACATTGCTTACTCTGTCATGTTTATGCATTCACATGCTCCTATATTCCATATTCACGTGACTGCATACATGTAGGGGGAGCCTTTGCATGTTACATGTCTTTCCAAAGCTTTACTTACTATTCTCTATATGTTTATTTAAAGCTTTGATGTATGTTGTCATCAATTAGCAAAAAGGGGGAGATTGAAAGCACAAGTGCTTCCTAGGTGGTTTTGGTAATTAATGTCAACATATCTCTTGTTGGACTAACACTTTTACCTAGTATGTTTCAGATAAGTTCAACAATGAAGTGGCATGGACTAGAGGATGTGGAACCCCTTCAAAATGCTAAGGAGAAAGGATTGGCTCAAGCTCCAAGCTCAAGACTCTACATTTTCTATTTTAGTGATCCAAGATCACATTGAGTCTATAAGAAAAGCCAATACTATTAAGAAGGGATGAGGTGTTGCCAAATGGCTTGCTTGCTCAAAGTGCTTAGTGATATGCTCCAAAGCCCTCAACCACTTTCTCACTTCCAAATATGTCCCACACCAAATATCCAACTCGGCCCCACCAATTCTTTCTATCCGGAGCCACCGCGTTTAGTTGACATAGCCACTACCAGAAACCCTAATCAGTTCGTTCTCACCGATGGAATCTCGGTCTCACCGAGATGGGCTTGCAAACTCTCTGTTACCCATTGCAATATTTTCGGTCCCACCGAGATATACAATCGGCCCCACCGAGTTTGCTTGGCCAACTCTCTGTTTTGCTTATTACCCAAATCGGTTCCACCGAGTTTGAGTAATCTATCACACCGAGTTTTGGATTTACCCTAACCCTAGCACATCGGTCCCACCGAGTTGATCCAGTCGGTCCCACCGAAAACCCTAACGGTCACTAGCTTTGCTGAATCGGTCCGACCGAGTTTAAAAATTCGGTCCCACCGAGATTGGAAAGTTGTGTGTAACGGTTAGATTATGTGTGGAGGCTATATATACCCCTCCACCTCCTCTTCATTTGAAAAGAGAGCTATCGGAACAAACCTACACTTCCAAGCTACTTTTTCTGAGAGAGAACTACCTACACTTGTGTTGAGGCCAAGATATTCCATTCTTTCCATATGAATCTTGATATCTTGCCTTCCCCAAGTTGCTTTCCACTCAAATCTTCTTTCCACCAAATCCATTTCCTTTGAGAGAGAGTTGAGTGTTGGGGAGACTATCATTTGAAGCACAAGATCAAGGAGTTCATCATCAACACACCATTTGTTAATTCTTGGAGAGTGGTGTCTCCTAGATTGGCTAGGTGTCACTTGGGAGCCTCCGACAAGATTGTGGAGTTGAACCAAGGAGTTTGTAAGGTCAAGGAGATCGCCTACTTCGTGAAGATCTACCGCTAGTGAGGCAAGTCCTTCGTGGGCGACGGCCATGGTGGGATAGACAAGGTTGCTTCTTCGTAGACCCTTCGTGGGTGGAGCCCTCCATGGACTCACGCAGCCGTTACCCTTCGTGGGTTGAAGTCTCCATCAACGTGGATGTACGATAGCACCACCTATCAGAACCACGGAAAAAACATTCGTGTCTCCTATTGCATTTGAATCCTCCAATCCCATCCCTTTACATTCTTGCAAGTTGCATGCTTTACTTTTCGCTGCTCATATACTCTTTTCATTCTTGCTTGATATGTATTGTGTTTGTTAAACTTGTGCCAAAACTCCGCTTCAACCTAAAGAAATTAAAAACTGCAACTTTTAGCACTTAGTGCCTAATCACCCCCCCTAGACACCTCTTCTCGATCCTTTCAGCTTCCTCGTCGCGACAATCTTTAATCTTGTTTTTGACAAGAAGGAATATGGCCCAGAAGTGGTGGACCGTTTCCTGAGAGAGCTTGTATTCGGGTGGGTGGGTGGATTTTAATCTGAACCCTGCCCCAGTTTTGGATCCGGAGTTTGAAGGTCTTTCAAACATAGCAGATCGGGCTCCGAGATGTCCACTAATTTCTTAGGCCCGTCGTCTGATTCTATGTTTGGAGGGTAGGATGCTTCACCTCGCGGGTAGGTGTCCGGCTCTTCGAGACCGTAGATCCGGACATAGTCCGTCCTTAATATGGAGGAAGAATTGTCTCGCTCCTCGACTACCGCTATCTGGTGGGTGATCAGCAGAGATTTGATTTATCTCTGATCGGGTTTAAGCCCAATCCGATCGTAGTCTGTAGCGACCCCCAGGGCGGCGATGCGATCTAGGAGCTCGTTTAAGGACGAAAGATCCACCATATCCATCTGCTAGGAGTGTTCGGAGTCGATACGAAGGGGGTTTCCGATGACCTGAGAGGTCATCGTCGGCTTAATGACCGAACGAGCGGTCACGGTAAAGCTGCCCAGCCGGAGGGTTTGGCTTGGAGCCAGCGTTCCTCCGGTGGTGATATTATCCTTGAGGACAAGGCGAGACATCGATCTTGTTGTCGACGGCACAATGGAACTCTCAATGAAAGAACCAACGTCGGTGTCAAAACCGGCGGATCTCGGGTAGGAGGTCCCGAACTATGCGTCTAAGGTCGATGGTAACATGAGACAAGGGACATGATGTTTACCCAGGTTCGGGCCCTCTCTATGGAGGTAAAACCCTACGTCCTTCTTGATTGATATTGATGAATATGAGTGTTACAAGAGCTGATCTACCTCGAGATCATAATGACTAAACCCTAGAGGTCTAGCTTGTATGGCTATGATAATGAGTCTATCCTATCCAAACTAAGTCCTCCGGTTTATATAGACACTAGGAGGATCTAGGGTTACACAAGGTCGATTACAAAGAAAGGAATCTACATATTCGGTCGCCAAGCTTGCCTTCCACGCCAAGGAGAGTCCCATCTGGACACGGGCGCAGTCTTCAGTCTTCGTATCTTCATAGCCCATCAGTCCCGCCCATGGCTAACAGGCCGGACGCCCAAGGACCCCTTAATCTAGGACTCCCTCAATCGCGTTTTACGATACGGAGCCGCCGCCAGGCCCTAATCTCTCACGTGAGGGCTTATATGGAGTCTGTTCAGGGCTTCGAAGAGGGGAATCCATCGCCATCGTCATCATCAACCTTCCTCCATCACCAATTTCATGATGCTCACCGCCGTGCGTGAGTAATTTCATCATAGGCTTGCTGGACGGTGATGGGTTGGATGAGATTTATCATGTAATCGAGTTAGTTTTGTTAGGGTTTGATCCCTAGTATCCATTATGTTCTGAGATTGATGTTGCTATGACTTTGTTATGCTTAATGCTTGTCACTAGGGCCGAGTGCCATGATTTCAGATCTGAACCTATAATGTTTTCATGAATATATGTGACTTCTTGATCCTATTTTGCAAGTCAATAGTCACCTACTATGTGTTATGATCCGTTAACCCCGAAGTGACAATAATCGAGACCTCTCTCAGTGATGAGCGTAGTTTGAGGAGTTCATATATTCACTAAGTGTTAATGCTTTGGTTCCGTACTCTATTAAAAGGAGGCCTTAACATCCCTTAGTTTCCAGTAGGACCACGCTGCCACGGGAGGGTAGGACAAAAGATGTCATGCAAGTTCTTTTCCATAAGCACGTATGCCTATATTCATATTACATGCCTACATTACATTGATGAACTGGAGCTAGTTCTGTGTCACCCTATGTTATAACTGATGCATGAGGAATTGCATCCGACATAATTATCCATCACTGATCCAATGCCTACGAGCTTTTCACATATTGATATTTGCTTAGTTACTTTACCGTTGCTACTGCTACAATCACTACCAAACTATTACTATTACGTTTGCCACCGTTACCGTTACTTCCATATTACTTTGTTACTAAATACTTTCCTTCAGATATGAAGTCTTTCAGGTGTGGTTGAATTGACAACTCAATTTTTAATACTTGAGAATATTCTTTGGCTCCTCTTGTGTTGAATCAATAAATTTGGGTTGAATAATCTACCATCGAAAACTGTTGCGATCCCCTATACTTGTGGGTTATCAAGACTATTTTCTGGCACCGTTGCCGGGGAGCATAGCTCTATTCTTTGAGTCACTTTGGATTTATATCTGTTGATCACTATGAAGAACTTTAAAGATGAAAGAACCAAGATTTATCCCTCAACAACCAGGTGAGGTAAGGAACGGCCATCTAGCTCTACACTTGATTCACCTTCTGTTATGAGTAAACTTGCGACACCTACTCCTGCTATTCATTCTGATATGTCGCATGTTATTGATAATGTCACTTCTGCTTTGCATGATACTTATGATGAAACTACTTCTTTGCTTGATAATACTGGGCCACTAGGTGAATTTCTAGATGAACAACTTTCTAGGGTTAGAGAGAATAAAATTAAAACTGATAATATTGATGAAAGTGATGATGAAGATTCTCCCCCTAGATATGAATTGCCTGTTGTGCCTGAGGGTCATGTTATGGATGAAGAAACTACTAGAGACTTTTTATCTTGCAATGATAGATATGATCTTAAGAAACTATGAGCTAAGCTGAAAGAAAAATCCATGAATGCTAGAATGAAATATGACCCTTCTTTTGCTACTTCACCTATCTGTATTTCCGATAAGTATTATGATTTCTCTATTGATCCTGAGTTAATCACTTTGGTTGAATCTGATCCTTTTTATGGCTATGAATCTAAAACTGTTGTGGCACATCTTACTAAATTAAACAATATAGCCACCCTAATCACTAATGATGAGCAAAATCGCTATTACTTTATCCTTAAGTTGTTTTCATTCTCATTAAAGGGTGATGCTAAAACATGGTTTAATTCTCTTGATCCTGGTTGTGTGCGTAGTCCCCAGGATATGATTTATTACTTCTCTGCTAAATATTTCCCTGTTCATAAGAAACAAGCTGCCTTAAGGGAAATATATAATTTTGTGCAAATTGAAGAAGAGAGTCTCCCATAAGCTTGGGGGAGGCTTCTCCGATTACTTAATGCTTTACCTGATCATCCTCTCAAGAAAATGAAATACTTGATATCTTTTATAATGGACTAACCGATGCCTCCAGAGACCACCTGGATAGTTGTGCTGGCTATGTTTTCAGGGAAATAATTGTTGATCAAGCTGAATTGCGATTGAATAATATGTTGAGTAATGAAAATGACTGGACACTTCTTGAACCAACTCCTAAGCCAACTCCGAAGAAAAGGGGTATTCTATTTCTCAGTCCTAAAGATATGCAAGAGGCAAAGAAATCTATGGAAGAAAAGGGTATTAAAACTGAAGATGTTAAGAATTTACCACCTATTGAAGAAATACATGGTCTTGATAACCCAACATAGGTAGTAAAGGTAAATTCTCTCTATAGATTTGATAAATGTGAAATCCCATCTACTAAGTTTGCTAGCCAATGCTTGGATGAGTTTGATAATTTTTTGTTAAACAAGAAAACTTCAATGCTTATGTTGGTAGACAATTGAGACGCAATGCTTATATGATTGAACACTTGACTGATTATATGTCTAGAGTTAAAGGTGAACTTAAACTTATTAGTAAACATGCTTCCATGGTTACCACTCAAGTAGAACAAGTGCTTAAAGCTCAGAATGATTTGCTCAATGAATTAGATAAAAAGAAAAATGATAATGTTGTTAGAGTTGTGACTAGAGGGGGTAAAATGACTCAGGAACCTTTGTATCCTAAGGGCTGCCCTAAGAGAATTGAGCATGATTCTCAGAGAACTAATGTTGATGCACCTAGTTCTTCTAAAAGGAAAAAAGTAAAATGATAGGACTTTGCATGCTTCTAGTGAACCTGTTGTTGACACACCTGAGAATCCGAGTGATATTTCTATTTCTAATGCTGAAACGCAATCTAGTAATGAACAAGAACCTAGTGGTAATGTTAATGATGATGTTCATGTTGATGCTCAACCTACCAATGACATTGATGTAGAAATTGAACCTACTGTTGATCTTGATAACCCACAATCGAAGAATCAACATTATGATAAGAGAGACTTTGTTGCTAGGAAGCATGGTAAAGAAAGAGAACCATGGGTTTAGAAACCCATGCCTTTTCCTCCTAAGCCATCCAAGAAAAAGGATGATGAGGATTTTAAGTGCTTTGCTGAAATGATTAGACCTATCTTTTTGCGTATTCGTTTGACTGATATGCTCAAAATGAATCCTTATGCTAAGTACATGAAAGATATTGCTACAAATAAAAGAAATATAGCAGAAGCTGAAATTTCTACCATGCTTGCTAATTATACTTTTAAGGGTGGAATACCTAAGAAACTAGGAGATCCAGGAGTACCAACTATACCATGCTCCATTAAGAGAAACTATGTTAAAACTGCTTTATGTGATCTTGGAGCCGGTCTTAGTGTTATGCCTCTCTCTTTATATCTTAGACTTGATTTGAATAAGTTGACACCTACTGAAATATCTTTGCAAATGGCCAATAAATCAACTGCTATAACTGTCAGTATTTGTGGTTGCAAACGTTACTATTTTAATGGACTTTGTTATTCTTGATATTCCCGAGGACGATAGTATGTGTATTATTCTTGGTAGACCCTTTTTGAATACTGCAGGGGCTGTTATTGATTGCTATAAAGGCAATGCCACTTTTCATGTTAATGGTAATGAGCATACAGTACACTTTCTGAGGAAACAACCTCAAGTCCCCAGTATCAATTCTATTGGAAAAACTTCAACAATTACTATTGGAGGTTATGAATTTCCTCTTCCTACTGTCAAGAAGAAATATGATATTCTTATTGTTGGGGACATGCATACCCCCGTTGAGGTAACTTAGTGTTATTCGAGAATTCTCCGGTTTCATGTTATTCAGAAAGAGTTTGTTAACAAGACCTAATCAACCTTGTCAGTGGATTCCTTTTGATGAGCATGAGATGGATGAAGTTAGAAAGCACAACTCTCTGTATCCTCCTCTTACTTTTCGTTATTTAGATTAAATAAAGCAAAAATAATCTTTTGTCCGTTTTCTGAATTATCCTTGCAATAAAAAAATATCCCAAAAATAAAAGTTCTCCAAATGTCCCGAAAATTTAATATGATTTTTTCTATAATATTTAAGAATTATTGGCACTGACAACACACCTGGGGGCCTCACCACCTAGCCACGAGGGTCCAGGGCATGCCCACCCCCTCGGGCGCGCCCCCCTGCCTCGTGGACCCAGCGTGGGCCCCCTCCACTTATTCTTGCACCCACACACTCCGTCTTCCTCAAGAAAAAATCCTCCACCTGCTCAAACCTGAGGTCTAGCTCATCTTGCTGCCATTTTCGATCTCCTTGCTCAAAGCTCCATTCACATAAGTGCTTTGGGGTTTGTTCTTTGAGAAATAAAATGATGAAGAGATTGTTGAGGGGCTCTTCGAGCGGAACCTCGAATGATAAGCAAAGTGAAGAGAATAAGAAGCCCAAATATAATCTCCCCCACACTGCGGAGGTTCGGCCATGTGAATGGCCTTGTGATGAGTTCTTGAGAGAAGCCGGGATTTATGAAGATTTTTATTATTTGGTTGAGAAAGCAGGCCTCATCGACTTCCTCCACGACCAACGCGAACAGTATCTCCTCCTCACTAATATTTTCGTGCAAATATTTTACTTTCATGCTAAGAAATCACCACCTTTGGTGGCATTTCATTTATACGATGAGGTTAAGGAGATGTCACTATATGAGTTTTGTCGGGTCTGCAAGATACCCTTTGCGGGCAGCATAGAGAAACAACATCATAATGATGTGGAGGGATTTATTGATATGATTTCTGTAGGGGAAACGAGGAAGGTTTCCGATGCAAGAATTACTAGCATCCATTTTCCTGTTCTACGTTACTTTGCAAACATGAGCTACCTAGAGGACACTCCTCCGTACACCAGAGAGGGCAGCTTTGAGCCATGGCCATAGGCCAACTTAGGCCAAAAGTCTAAGCTTGGGGGAGTATGCATTCTTCACCGACATTACATTCATGTTCACACTCTCATGCCAGTTGTCGGTGCTCATACTTTTTCATTGTAATGTCCATGCTAGTTTATTTTCTTTTCCAGCATTCTTCTTGTGTGTTTGAAAAACCTTAAGAAAAAACAAAAAAATAGTTGTAGCTTTTAGCTAGTTTACTTTCCATGCCTGTAGTAGTACTAATTAAAAGAAAACCCAAAAAGATTTCTCATTCTTCTTTTGCTTGTTGGGAGCTTTCCTGCGTAAATAGTTTTGTATCTTTTCTTTCCTTTGGGGGTCGAGAGGAGAAGACCATGATGAAAATGTTGAGTGGCTCTCATATGCATTATTGTTGATCTAACAAAGAGCCCATATTACCTTGTCTTCTCCCTTGTATTGAATGCTTGCAGATTCCAGATTTGTCCAATGCACGTGCACTATTATTATTATCCACACTGTTCAGTCGTGCAAGTGAAAGGCAATAATGACGATATATGATGGATTGATTGAGATGAGAAAAGCTGGTATGAACTCGACCTATCTTGTTTTTGTAAATATGATTAGTTCATCGTTCCTGATTCTACCTATTATGAATGAAACATGTTTGCAATGACAATTATAGATTATAGTTGCTCATGCCATGCTTAATTAGCTGGGAGTTTATAATGGTTTACTGTGACGCCCGGATAATTAGACTACAGTAATCCCAAGCTAATGATGCCACGTCACCTCCATTACTATGATTAAACTCACGTTGATTCGAACCCGATTCAAATTCAAATTTAAAACATAGGCAAACAACAAAAGTTTCCAAACTTTAAAACTAAAATGTTCGGAGTGAACTAAATAATGCAGCGGTAATTATGGTGGGGAAACCAAACTTTGATAAAGTGTTTAAAGGCTCTAAGATAATTAAAACCGTAGTTAAAACAGTTAAATACATGCCTATTGAATTTTATAAAATATTAAACTATTTTATTTTCGGTTGAGAGTTAAGGTGGCAGTAGTATATTTATAAATACAAATTTAGGTGCTAGTGTTTTTATGAAACTGTAATAAAAGGGAACTTAAAATAAAACAGAAAAGAAAATACAAAAGAGAAAAACTAAACAGACAAAAAAAAAGGAGCAAACCCCCGCCCCCCACTGGGCCTCGGCCCAGCAGGCCATCGGGCCCCCAGGCCAGCCCACTTGCCCCCTGCATAACCCCCCGCTCCCCACTCGGCCGAACCCTAGCCGCCACCCACTCGCTCCCT